>NC_045696.1:36420280-37033108 GCF_009834535.1 Camelus ferus | reverse complement strand
TTCTCCAGGAATCACAAATTTTTATTGTCTCTAAGTTATGCCTTTTACAAAGTCCCATATATTTGGAATTACATCATACATAGAATTTTCAGACTGGCTTTTAAACTTTGAAATATGCATTTAGGTGCATCTATGCTTTTTCATGATAGTTCATGTCTTTCATTGCTGAATAATATACTACTGTATGAACGTACCACACTTTATTTCATCTTTCTCCTATTGAAGGACATCCTGGTTGCTTTCAATGGTTTGTATTTAGGAATAAAGCTTCTATAAACATTCCCATGCAGGACATAAGTTTTTTTTTTTTGCAGACATTTTAAGTTTTTAAATGTTTTAAGTGAATGCCTAGGAACATGAGTACAAGACTGTATGGTAAGATTGTTTACTTTTGCAAGAAATTACCAAATTGTCTTCAAAATTGGTGGGGCTATTTTGCATTCCCTTACTCAGCATTTTCCTCAGCAATTGGTATTGGCCGGTATGATAGGCAGAATAATTGCCTTATAATCTTTTTGAGATAAAGCTCTCATAAAATCTTTTATATTGGAGAGTAGGCCTTTGTTGTGAAAAACATATTGAGTGTATTTTGTGATGGTTACTGTTTCCAGCCTTTTGCCTCTGATTTTCCCTTGACTCTTTATCTTGAAAATCTGGCTGGGTTTCTGGAAATAAATCCATGAAAGTGTGGGGACCTCCTAAGACTAGGACCTCCAGAAGTTTCTCACTTTCATCCTAATCATTGGAATAATTCTGTGGGAGGAATTCCTGTCATGCATTCCTATCTGGCTTCCAGTCCAAGTTGGCTGATCTCGGCTGTGATTTCATGTCTTTGCCTGTCAGATTTCTGGTGGCGATCTGCACTGCAACCTCAGTTCTCTGATGGGTAAGAAAGGTTGTTAATTTTCAGTCTGTTCAGCTTCTACCTTGTGGTAAGGATAGAAGTGGCTACTTCTGATCTTTTAATGTGGGAAAACTAGAATAGAGGTTGGCTTCAAATATTTCCTTTTGTTGTTAATTTGTAATGCATTTTCTGATGTTCTTGGTCACTGTTGTCCATTGAATCTTCTTATTTCTCACAAAATCTCTCTCATATCTACTACTAAATCTTGCCCCTTTTCAAACACATAAAGCCATGAATCTTCCAACACATCTTCACATCATTTTCAGTATAAAGTGCCCTGAGTTATTCACTAGATTAATCACTTAATATCCTTATTTCCTAATTTCTAAAAATAAAGGGTATACTAGTTCATAAAACTATGCTAGATTATCTGTTAACTTCCGTCCATTGCTAATATTCTGTGTAAAGTTGTATACAAAGCAAAGTCTTGAAAATGAAATTGCAGATTGAATCTTTTAAGGGAGTAAGTCTCTAAATACAGTTTTTACTAATCTAACAGCATCTGCATTTTCTGGGAACTTTTTAGAAATGCAAATTCTTGGACTCCATACATGAACTAAGGAATCTGAAATTCTGCAGGGGGGACCCAGGATTTGTGTTTTTACAAGCCCACCAGGTGATTCAGCTACATTTGAGAACCACTGCTTTAGGACAATTTATTCTTTTATATATTCTACTCTAAATTTTTGGTGAGTTAAATAATCATAATTTAGATTTATTATGTCTATCTCTTTGGGATTTCATATATTGGTTTCCAAAGCAACATTTATATGTTTAATTATAAGAATGACCTTTTATTTATGAGTACCTCTTAATAGTGCAATTTAGTTTCTATAACAGTCTGGGGTTGTAGATAGGTGAATCATTTAGTGTATCTACAGATTCAGTTCGGAGTATTATTCAATATAAAGGGAAGTGAGGCTATAATGTTATAGGGCTTCATAAGCATGACTTTTTAAATGAATTACTGGTAAGTGTTCACAATGTGAACTTCTACACTGAACCATGTAAATGCAAAGGAGGATACATTACCAGTTATGACTCTTTTATGCTACTAGATTTTATAAATGTAAACACAAGTGCAACCTTTTTTCCCCAAATAGGCATAAGGGTTTTTTGTTGTTGTTGTTAAAAATAATGGATGACATTTTGTTTGACCACAAACAACTCACCCCATATTTTCCCTTTCACCTGTACCTATTTGGTTTCAATATGCATAATACATGACACAGATTGACATTTAAGCCAAGAATATATTATATATTATTTTCTCAGATCAAGCTTTAAAAGAGTAACATAGATTCTCCCTACAGAGTTAACCTGGGAGAGGTCAACACGAGATGAGTAATTTGTATCTGTGAATAAATAATTTTTGACAAAGTTAGAAAGGTTCTTTATAAATTTAGGTGAATATTGAGAAAAATGAAGTAGCCAATATTTTTCACAACCCATTCTATTATGTCTCACTGATAAAGCAATTATTTGTAAGTTATATGTTTCAAATCAAATTTATCTCCTCCCCTATGTCTAGATCAATGAATTTCTATATAAAATCTTTGGATGAAAAGGAAACAATGATTAAGACTGTGTTCTCAGTTTGAGCCAAAGACCATCTAGAACAGAACTGACTGTGATGTTTATTATATATGCAAATTTCAGGGTTAGAACAATGAAATCAAAATGTAAGAATCTGGAACTCAAGTATTGGCTCAGAAATCTAGAGCAACTCTGGGTTCCATTAAGAAGAAATGTCATTTTTAAATCTATTGAAATATTCAGAGACAATTGTTTTTGGTCCTCTCTAATAAATACTGTTAGTTCACCGTGAGAAAGGTAACAAATATCCTTAATAGACTGAGTAATTAAAGTTCTGTTAATACATGCATGTTGTTAGATTAACTGTAATGATGCCTAAGTATAGAATTTAAATAGTATTAATGATAAAGAATTCTGAAAATGTTAATCTGCTACATGGTTAGCATGTAAAGCATTATATAGAGTGTAATAATATTTACATTTAAAAATACTGGTTCACCTGTCCAAAGGCATATAATACTACACTGGATAATATTTCTATTAAAGTATAATTTGAAATAATATGTATAATCACCTCATTTTATCTATTAGACAAAAACCTAAATTGGGAGTCAGTGACATATAAAAAGTAACCATGGGTTTTCAATCCTTTCTATTTCTTTTCTTTGTGTTCTGAGGGAAATTAAAGTATATTTAAGACTGACTTGTTTCATGATCTTTTAATCTTGTTTGTAGGGATGGGTTTCCTGTGGCGATGGTAGCTAGATTGAGAGGCACTGTTAACTTTTAGGACCCCATTGATTTTTCCACAACCATTTTATGTGTCACAATGACTAAACCAATACTTTGTTTGCAAAAGGATGAATTAAGAGCCATGGCCAAATTTACAGTAAGAAAATGTTGACCTGAAAGAAAAGGCTGGTAGAATTCCTATCAATACCTAGAACAATTCCTGGATTATTATTAGTTCAATAAACACTACTGAATGCAAAAAATAATACAATTCGATATACAGTAAATTACAAAATCAACAAAATATTTACATTAGATCAGATTATGAATGTAAAAACACTAAGACCTAAAATGAGTGAAGAAACAGACATTATTTATGATTACTTTCTAAACTAAATGAGTAAGCAGATAAAAAGTATACTTGAAGTGTTTCATTCTATGCGTGACAAAGTAATATCTCAACCGAATGATTCATAGAAGGATAAAAAGATCAGCTCTTAAAAGGTCTAGTGACTTGTGGACCTGGTTTCCTCTTGGGAGGATAGCCGTATCTTCAATTGATTATCAATTTAATAGTTAATTCCAGGAGGTTTCTTTCCTGGAGAAGTGGTACCGTTAGCACTAGGCCTCTCAATGCTCATTCTCACTGCACCAGGAGAAGTAAAATAACTAGTTGGTAAGTTTGGAACAAGATATGAGGGGTCATGGAACCTCTTCCTCTGTCTTGCTAGAATAACAGGCCCCCAGGGAGGAGACTGTTTCTTCCTTCTCTTTGGGACAGGCTCTGTTCCTGCCAGTAGAGACCTACCTAAGTCTAATTCTGTCAATTCCAAGAAAGTAAATATGTTGAATTCTGTGCTTTGTATTAGAAAGTATAAATTTCCATAATTCATTTCTATTTCTCTTGGGTTTTGATGTCCTGCTATTGATTAGACACAGGTTTCAAATACATCTATTCATCTCCCCCCCTGCTTTTTTTGTAAAGGTTTTAAAAGGACGTCTCAACCCGATTAATACTCTGCTTCAACTCACTCTTCTATTATTCATTATACACTGTTTTCAAACTCTCTTTCTCCCTTCTTTTAAAATTCTTTCTCTCTCTCTCTTATTTTTTTTTTCCTAAGTTCTATTCCTAAATACGCATCAGATAGATAAAATCCTTAAGGACCAAAATAAACAACTGATACTCCATAAACCACAGTGCCAAAGAGGTATAAGCAAGATGAAGAAGCAGAAAAACCTTTCCCAATTAAAAGAACAAGAGAAATCCCCTGAAAGAAAGATCAACGAAATAGACATCAATAGCCTACTAGATCAAGATTTCAAAAAAGGAGTGATCGAATTGCTGAAGGAATTAAAAGAGATAGTGTTTAGAGATATAAAATATGTCAAAAATGAAATTGAAGCTATAAAGAAGAGCCAAGTAGAATGGGTAAACTCATCGACTGAGATGAGGAATGATCTAATAGCTGTGCAAAGCCGACTAGATAATGCAGAGGAACGAATTAGTGATCTAGAAAACAGGGCAATAGAAAGCACCCATTCAGAAAAACTACAAGAGAAACAAATAAAAAATAATGAAAATAGAATAAGGGACCTATGGGATAATATAAAGCATCCCAATCTTCGCATAATAGGGGTCCCAGACGGAGAAGAAAGATCAAAGGGGATTGAAAAGGTTTTTGAAGAAATCATGACTGAAAACTTCCCAAACTTGGAATCAGATATCTGAGTACAGGAAGCTCAGAGGGTCCCAAACAGGAAGAACCCAAATAGACCCACACCAAGACATACCATGATCAAGATGGCCAGAGTCAAGGATAAAGAAATGATTCTAAAGGCAGCAAGAGAAAAGCAAAGAGTAAGTTACAAGGGAACCCCCATCAGGCTCTCAGCTGATTTCTCTACACAAACACTACAGGCCAGAAGGGAGTGGCAAGATATATTCAAAGCCCTGAATGAAAAAAAGATGCAGCCTAGGATCCTTTATCCAGCAAGGCTATCCTTGAGGATAGAAGGAGAAATAAAGAGTTTCACAGACAAAAAAAAAAGCTGCAGGAGTTTAGCAACTCTAAACCCATGCTAAAAGAAATATTGAAAGGGCTATTCTAAATAGAAAAGCAGCAGGATGCTACAGAAATGAGAAACACACAACTGGAAAGGTGATAACTCATGAATTACAAATAAAGTAAACATGAAATTATAAAAGAAGACATACAAATCACTGAGAGTGGGAGAGGGAGGCAGGGAAATATAGAATATTTTTTTCTTTCTTTTTTAAAATTTTTTAACAGTAGGATGGGATTTGAGATCATGTTACTATCAGTTTAATAAAAACAGTTCTAGTAATGGGTTGATAGATTTACAAAAAAGGATAACCACAAGCCAAAAATTTACAAAGGAGTCACAAAAATTAAATAAAATCCATGATAATACATAGGAAAATTACCAAACCACAAAAGGAAGAAGAAAGGAACAAAGAGGATATACCAATTCAACTCCAAAGATAAGTTCAAAATGGCAATAAACACACATCTATCATTAATTACTGTAAATGTTAATGGACTAAATGCTCCAGTCAAAAGACACAGAGTGGCAGACTGGATAATAAAGCAAGAACCTTCAATATGCTGCATACAAGAGACCCACTTTAGGGAGAAGGACACATATAGATTGAGAGTGAAAGGATGGAAAAGGATATTCCATGCAAATGGAAAAGCCAAAACAGCAGGTGTTGCAGTACTGATTTCAGACAAAATAGACTTTAAAACAAAGGCCATAAAGAAAGATAAAGAAGGACATTTTATAATGATTAAAGGAGTGATACAAGATGAGGATATTACACTCGTTAATATATATGCACCCAATATAGGAGCACCTAAGTACATACAAGAATTACTAACAGAGATAAAGGGGGATATTGATGGGAATACAATCGTAGTTGGAGATTTTAACACTGCATTAACATCACTAGACAGATCTTCCAGACAGAAAATAAACAAGGCAACAGAGAAATTAAATACTACAATAGAAAAACTAGATTTGGTGGATATTTTCAGAGCATTACACCCCCAAAAAATAGGATATACATTCTTTTCAAGTGCACATGGAACATTCTCCAGGATCGATCATGTACTTGGGCACAAAAGAAACCTCAACAATTTTAAGAAGATAGAAATTATCTCAAGCATCTTTACTGACCACAATGCCATGAAACTGGAAATCAACAACAGAGAAACAAAGGAGAAAAAAAGGAAAGCATGGAGATTAAACAATATGTTATTGAAAAAACAATGGATCAATGAGGAAATCAAAGCTGAAATTAAAAAATACCTTGAGACAAATGATAATGAAAGCACAACCACTCAAAACCTATGGGACACAGCAAAGGCAGTGCTAAGAGGGAAGTTTATAGCGATACAGGCCTTCCTCAAAAAAGAAGAACAATCTCAAATAAACAATTTAACCCACCACCTGAATGAATTAGAAAAAGAAGAACAAAAAGCCCCAAAAAGCAGCAGAAGGAAGGACATAATAAAGATCAGAGAGGAATTAAATACAATAGAGATTAACAAGACCATAGAAAAAATCAACCAAACCAAAAGCTGATTTTTTGAAAAAGTAAATAAAATCGACAAACCTCTGGCCAAACTCACAAAGAAGAAAAAAGAGAGAGCACAAATTAGCAAAATAAGAAAGGAAAATGGAGAAATTACAACAAACAAAATAGAAATACAGAATATCATACGAGAATATTATGAAAAACTATATGGAACCAAACTGGATAACCTAGAGGAGATGGACAAGCTTCTGGAAACATACTGTCCACCAAAACTGAATCAAGAAGAATCTGAACACTTGAACAATCCGATCACTAGAAAGGAAATAGAAATAGCAATTAAAAACCTCCCTACAAATAAAAGTCCAGGACCGGACGGCTTCACCGGGGAATTCTACCAAACATACAAAGAAGAACTCATACCAGTCCTTCTCAAACTCTTCCAGATGATTGAAAAGGAGGGAATACTCCCAAACTCATTCTATGAAGCCACCATCACCCTGATACAAAAACCAGGCAAAGACGCTACAAAAAAAGAGAATTATAGGCCAATATCACTGATGAACATAGACGCCAAAATCCTCACCAAAATTTTAGCAAATAGAATCCAACAACACATAAAAAGGATTATACATCATGACCAAGTGGGGTTCATCCCAGGGACACCAGGCTGGTTCAACATACACAAATCAATCAGTGTAATACATCACATCAACAAGAGAAAGGACAAAAACCACATGATCATCTCAATCGATGCAGAAAAAGCATTTGATAAAATTCAACACCCATTTATGATAAAAACTCTCGCCAAAGTGGGTATAGAGGGAACATATCTCAACATAATAAAAGCTATATATGACAAACCTACAGCCAGCATAGTACTCAACGGTGAAAAACTCAAAAGCTTCCCACTAAAATCTGGGACAAGACAAGGATGCCCACTATCACCACTCCTATTCAACATAGCCCTGGAAGTCCTAGCCACAGCAGTCAGGCAAGAGAAAGAAATAAAAGGGATCCAAATTGGAAAAGAAGAGGTAAAAGTGTCATTATATGCTGATGACATGTTACTATATACAGAAAACCCTAAAAGGTCCACACAAAAGCTACTAGAGCTGATTGAAGAATTCAGCAAGGTAGCAGGTTACAAAATTAACGTTCAAAAATCAGTTGCATTTCTTTACACTAATGATAAATCAACAGAAGAAGAAAGTAAAGAAACAATCCCCTTTAAAATGGCATCCAAAGTAATAAAATATCTGGGAATAAATCTAACCAAGGAGGTGAAAGAATTATACACAGAAAAGTATAAACCATTGATGAAGGAAATTAAAGAAGACTTTAAAAAATGGAAAGATATTCCATGCTCTTGGATTGGAAGAATCAATATTGTTAAAATGGTCACACTGCCCAATGCAATCTACAGATTTAATACAATCCCTATCCAATTACCCAGGACATATTTCACAGCACTAGAAAAAATCATGATAAAATTCATATGGAACCATCAAAGATCTAGAATTGCCATAGCATTACTGAAGAGAAAGAAAGAGGCTGGAGGAATAACTCTCCCAGACTTACTTCAGACAATACTATAGAGCTACAGTCATCAAGACATCATGGTATTGGTACCAAAACAGACATATAGGCCAATGGAACAGAATAGAGAGCCCAGAAATGAACCCACAAACTTTTGGTCAACTCATCGTTGACAAAGGAGGCAAGAATATACATTGGAATAAAGACAGTCTCTTCAGCAAATGGTGTTGGGAAAACTGGACAGCAGCATGTAAAACAATGAAGCTAGAACACTCCCTTACACCATATACAAAAATCAACTCAAAATGGATTAAAGACTTAAACATAAGACAAGATACAATAAACCTCCTAGAGGAAAACATAGGCAAAACATTATCTGACATACATTTAAAAATTTTCTCCTAGAAGAAATAAAAGCAAGAATAAACAAATGGGACCTAATGAAACTTACACGCTTCTGCACAGCAAAAGGAAACCAGAAATAAAACAAGAAGAAAACCTACGGAATGGGAGAAAATTTTTGCAAGTGAAACCGACAAAGGCTTGATCTCCAGAATATATAAGCAGCTCATACGACTCAATAAGAAAAAAATAAACAACCCAATCCAAAAATGGGCAGAAGACCTAAACGAGCAATTCTCCAAGGAAGACATACAAATGATCAAAAAGCACATGAAAAAATGCTCAATATCACTAATTATCAGAGAAATGCAAATCAAAACTACCATGAGGTATCACCTCACACCAGTCAGAATGGCCGTCATTCAAAAATCCACAAATGACAAATGCTGGAGAGGCTGTGGAGAAAGGGGAACCCTCCTACACTGCTGGTGGGAATGCAGTTTGGTGCAGCCACTATGGAAAACAGTGTGGAGATTCCTCAAAAGACTAGGAATAGACTTACCATATGACCCAGGAATCCCATTCCTTGGCTTGTAGCCAGAAGGAAATCTACTTCAGGATGACACCTGCACCCCAATGTTCATAGCAGCGCTATTTACAATAGCCAAAACATGGAAACAGCCTAAATGTCCATCAACAGGTGACTGGATAAAGAAGAGGTGGTATATTTATACAATGGAATACTACTCAGCCATAAAAACCGACAACATAATGCCATTTGCAGCAACATGGATGCTCCTGGAGAATGTCATTCTAAGTGAAGTAAGGCAGAAAGAGAAAGAAAAATACCATATGATATTGCTCATATGTGGAATCTAAAAAACAAAAACAAAAACAAACAAACAAACAAAAACAAAGCGTAAATAAAGGACAGAAATAGACTCACAGAGAATACAGACTTGTGGTTACCAGGGGGGTGGAGGGTGGGAAGGGATAGACTGGGATTTCAAAATTGTAGTACAGACTACACTGTATAGCACAGGGAAATATACACAAAATGTTATGATAACTCACAGAGAAAAAAATGTGACAATGAGGGT
This sequence comes from Camelus ferus, assembly GCF_009834535.1. Lineage (NCBI taxonomy): Eukaryota > Metazoa > Chordata > Mammalia > Artiodactyla > Camelidae > Camelus > Camelus ferus. The sequence goes on along the minus strand of NC_045696.1, from coordinate 37,023,396 downwards.
GTATATGTCCATGAATAACTGAAAAATTGTGCTGAACACTGGAATTTGACACAACATTGTAAAATGATTATAAATCAATAAAAAATGTTAAAAAAAACAAAAATAAAACAAAAGAAAAAAAAAACCTAGTTTGTTAGGAATTTGTATAATAAGTAAATGTGAAAATTTTTTTACTCTATATTTGCATCTATCTGATTATATACTTTTTCTTTATTAAATATGAATCTTATAAGTACATTTATTGGTTAATGTTAAACCAATTTCACTTTTCTATGATAAAACCATTAATTATTTCTTGACATGCTGATGTACTGAATTAACACGCACATTGTTTGTAATCTTTACATCCACGTCCATTGGAATAACAAGTTGCGGTTTTGCTTTCCGTGCTCTTCTGAGTCAATGCTATTCAAATTTTATTGGCTCAACAAATAGGATGGAAAGTGTACCTTCTTTTGGCATTCTCCAAAAAAGCGTGTGATGAGTTGAATTTTTTTCTTAAATATTTGATAAGATTTATACTGAGCATTGATTACTTCCTGTGGAAAAAAATAATTAGATTAATTATGATTTGATGTTTCTGGCCTTCTCCTTATATCATTTTTATAGTTCTCCTTATATCATTTTTAGAAAGTTATATATTTTCATATTCACACATGTCGTAATTATTTTACAATTTTTGGCAAAAATGTGTTCATATTACTCTTTCATTAACTTTGGTATCTACCTAATCAGAGAATCCTTTTTCCCATTATAGGTAATTTGCATCAATACTTATATTTACTGATCAGTTTTGTCATGTTTCTCAATTTGATTCATTCTTTTGAAATGAAAACTGTAAAATTTCAGTTGATACTAATATAACTGCATCTTTTGGGTAACTAATATTTTACAGAGCCAGTTAGCCTTACTAAACTTTACCAAAGCATGATGATATAATATATGGTAAAATTTGTAGACAAAATTGCTATTACCTTAGCATAAATATGTGAAAACAGTTATTTATTTGATATTGTACATTTTGCTATATTTTTCAGTTTTCTGTTAATATAAATGTTATTATTATTTAAACAAAAATAGTAAGACTAAACAGTGCCAGTTAGGATAAACTAAACAAATAATAAGTGTGAGAAGAATATAAAAATACTTTATAATATTTCTGTCCTCTAATAGAGAAATTTATTTAATTTCTTCTTTAAACTATCAAATATTAAATTTTATAGCCCTTAAGGTACATAAATGTAAAATTTTTAAAAAGAGAATGTAAATACAATAGAAATAATCAAACAGCAAATGACTGTTTTTAATTAAAAAAAAATAAGTTTTTGTCCCATAATACAGTAAAATATTTTTACTTTTCATTTTCTTTTCCAAAAACACCTCTCTGAGCTGCCTGTAGCCTTTAGAACCACCTCTTTCTCCCACTTGTCCTCCTTCTTTTTTTCCTTCTTCTTGTCCTTCTCCTTCTTCTATTTTGGATGGATTGGTAAAACTGAATAAAGTCAAAGACAAAATTATGCCCAACTGTAGCTCTTTTAAAAAAATCCACATTACATTGATTCCTAATGTCACTGTAATATGATGACATTAGCAACAGTGCCTCTGGATGGAAGCATCTGAACATGGCATACCTAGGGTTTTTATTTACCAGCAACTGTAGGTTTAGATCCAGCAGGAATTAGTTTCCAGATCTCCAAAAATGCCAGCCACTTATATCTACAGACTTGTTTTGCAGACCAGCTGTTTGTCACTTAGGTATTTTGCATCTTAAATTCATCAAATGGACTGTGTCTAAAATGTTCATCATTTTAAACACTCAGCGACATACTGGATGTCATGTTAGGTTATACATCTCTTTTCAGAGAAAAGGTTTTTAAACATAGGGATAATGTGACCTTGTGAAGTCAAAGTTGGATTCCAAATAAGTAATAGTTTTAATTTGAAAAGTGAGAAAGTCCTTTCAGTTTGTTGTTGATTTTTTTTTAAACTGAAGCAGACATATTTACAGAAATTAGTTGTTTTATTCACTGTATGAGATTTTTGCCAAAACATACTCATAACATAGAACAACTCAGGTACAGTCAGTTTAACATTTTCTAGGCTCCCTGTGGTCTTTTCACACATCATTAAACTATTCTTAGATCACAAGCCTTAGGAAAACAGGCAGTGGATTGTATTTGGCCCACCCCTTGTTCTAGATGGTACATGTAAATAGGGAGAAAATGCTATCAAAAAGCTCAGTCCAGTGGAACTGAAAGAATGAGAGGTTCTGAATAACAGAAGGATACATTGTAGGAGACTGAGAAGTGTTATGAAAGGTGGAAAAATATTGGAAACAAGATTACCTCTAACTTGTGCAGAGACTGGGACAAAAATACAAATGTGGCCACATAACATACTTCTAAACACTAAAAAAAAAAAAAAAAGTAACAGTTAAATAAAATGTGACATATCTACCTACTTTGAAAACATGCATCCACATTGACAAAAAAAGAAAATATGATTTTTCTATAAGTAAGCAAAAAATAAAGAGAGAATTTAATTATTATAATATGGGTAGTATGTTCTCATAGTTTGGTAATGTTACTGAATAAATAATAAATAAACACACACATTTAAGATATTACAGATTACATAAAATGTATTTCTTATTTTTATTTTGAACAATAATTATGTAGTTATACTTTTTCATATTTGGATTCATTTAGTAATAAAGATTTTAAAATAAAATGCATTTGTATTTGAATCTTCAAATTTATAATCAATTAAAAATATCATCTGACTGTATCAACTCAAAAATCACTCTTATGTATATATTCTAATAATAATTTTCTTGTTTAAATATTTGAAATTATAAATATTTAAAGAAAACAATTTAGTTGATATATATCACAATCTTTAACTAAAAATTAAGTAAATAAAACTGACACTTTAAGTTTTTGAAAATTTAATTATAATTTTTTAAATGATTTTATTCAAGTAAAACTTTAATTGTTTTACCATTCATAGTCCATTTGGTTGTCAGCATAAAAAATTATATTTCAATTAAGTAACCCTCAACCTATATATGGACAAATTCTATATATGGACAAATTTACAAGTAATGAAGTAATATTGCAATATGTTCTGCAGATGTGAAGTGCAATTTTGATGTATTACATTAATGCATATTACTTCCAGAATCACATATATATGCATATTATAATGCATATTATACTAACATATATAGCACATTATATTACTGCATTTTATAATGCATATTACTTGCAGAATCACATGAAGCAAGAAAATGGACACCTTACCCAACTTAAAAATAATTCTGGGTTATTTAGGGCTTTCAGCTATCTGAGAGAAAAATGTGACAAATAAATAAATTTGTAATTCTCTAACTTAAGATTCTGCTAAATAAATACAATTTTTGTTTGTTAATTATACGTCAGTGAAGCTGGAAAATAATGAAATGTAACAACTCAAACATATTTTAGAAAAAACAAATTAAAAGGCTCTGCTTCCCTAATTCTTCTTTGTAACCTGAAGTTTTCTCTGTCTCTAATATCACTGTCTAACACCACTGACAGTATTTCAGGACTTTCAGACGCAATCAACTTCCCTTTCAAAGATATATGCCAAGTAATGTAGAGATTTTTCCTGGGTCCTAAGTGATGTTAGTCACCATGAAACAGATTAAGATTGAGGTGATAATTAGGTTTATCATTACTAGTATGCTCAAATAGAAATTCACATATTAATATATATGTTAGCCAATTTCCCATGAAATTTTGCTTATTATTAATATTTTCTCTTTGGTTTTGGTAAAAAGGAGAATCTGATAAAATTTAGAGTTGTTCGGGAATAATATTCCTTCCTTTGACTTAAGTAAGAAGATTGCTTTTCCACACTCTTGAATTAGAAAAAACCATGTGATTTGCTATGGTCAATGAAATAAGAGCAAAATTCACATGTAACATTCAAGCATAAATATTTAAGACTGAGTGTATAATCCATCCAGTCCCTTTTTATTACCACAGTGACTGGTTTTCTAGGCAGCAGAAGCTACATCTCCTGCATTATTGATTGAAATGGAATTGGATCAGAGGCCCCAGCTAATTCACAATGGACATGCAATGTAAAGATAAATAGATCTTGTTGTTTTTAGCCACTTCAGCATAATCTAGTGTGCTGTGTTTGATACAGAGGAATTTTTTAATAGTCTTATCATTTGAATTTTCTTCAATGAAAAATTGATATGAATACATGAAATGTGACCATATACTCACTATCATTACTGATTGATGATCCTGTTAAATAAAACTAAGAGGATTAAAATCATGTCATATTTGTAAATACACATATCAATTTTTTTAAGTATTTAGTCTATTGACATTTAAAGTAATTATTGATAGGTATGTATTGATTGCCATTTTAAACCTTGTTTTCCAGTTATTTTGTATTTCTTCTTTTTTCTTTTTCTTTTTCTTTTTGTTTTTCCTTTTTCAGTTTGATGGTTTTCTTTTGTACTATGCTTGACTTCTTTTCTTTTTGGTTTTTGTGAATCTATTTTAAGTTTTTGATTTGTGGTTAGCTGATTTTCAACTATGTTAACCTATCACTATATCGACTTTAGACTGGTAGTCATGTAAGCTCAAATATATATAAGCTGTTTTTTTTTAAAGGATAAACAAAATTGACAACCCTCTGCCAGGCTCACCAAGAAGAAAAGAGAGAGAATTCAAACAAAATAAGAAATGAAGGAGGAGAAATAACAACAGATAACAATAGAAATTTAAGAACTCATGAGAATACTATGAACAATTATATGACAACAAATTGGACAACATAGAAGAAATGGACAAGTTTCTAGAAACATATAGTCCACCAAAACTGAATCAAAAAGAAGTAGATAATTTGAACAAACCAATCACCAAAAGTGAAATAGAATCTCTAATAAAAAAATAAATAAAAAACTCCCCACAATCAAAAGTCTAGGACTGAATGGCTTCACTAGGGAACTCTACCAAACATACAAGAATTATACTGATGCTTTTCAAACTCTTTTATAAGATTGAAGAGAAGGGAACCCTCCCAAAGTCATTCTATGAAGCTCTCATCACCCTGATACCAAAACTAGATAAAGACACTACAAAAGAAAGAAAGAAAGAAAGAAAGAAAGAAAGAAAGAAAGAAAGAAAGAAAGAAAGAAAGAAAGAAAGAAAGAAAGAAAGAAAGAAAGAAAGGAAGAAAGGAAGAAAGGAAGAAAGGAAGAAAGAAAAAGAAAAGAAAAGAAAAACGAAAACTACAGGCCAATATCTTTGATAAATATAGATGTAAAAATCCTCAAGAAAATATTAACAAATCAAATCCAACAACATATTAAAAGGGTTGTACACTATGATCAACTTGGATTCATTCCAGTGTCAAAGGATGGTCAACACACACAAATTACTCAATGTGATACACCGCATAAACAAAAGAAACACACACACACACAATCATCTCAATAGATACAGAAAAAACATTTGATAAAATTCAACATCTATTCATGATAAAAACTCTCACTAAAATTGGTATAAAGGGAACATGTCTCAACATAATAAAGGCTATTTATGACAAATCCACAGACAATAGAATATTCAACGGTAAAAAGCTGAAAGGCTTCCCGCTAAAATCTGGAACAAACGCATTCTCACCACTTCTAATCAACGTAGTCTTGGAAGTCCTAGCCACACAAGTCAAACAAGAAAAATAAATAAAAGTTATCTAAGTTGAGAGGAAAGAGGTAAAACTGTCATTACATGCAGATGACAGGATTCTCTATATAGAAGAGTCCAACCAAAGACTATTAAAACTGATGAGTAAATTCAACGAGGTAGCAGGATACAAAATTAATATATAGAAACCTGTTGCGGTTTTTATACTAATAATAAAATATCAGAAAAAGAAAATAAAACTCTGGAAATTACACAAAGAAAAACCCTAGGAACAAACCTGACCAAAAGGTGAAAGACTTGAACACTGAGAACTATAAGACATTGATATAGGAGACTGAAGATGATTCAAAGAAATGGAAAGATATCCCATGCTCTTGGATTGGAAGAATTGATATTGTTAAAGGCCATACTACCCAAAACAATCTACAGATTTAATGCAATTCCTATCAAATTATCTATGACATTTTTCACAGAACTAGAACAAATATTCCTAAAATTTCCATGGAACCACAAAAGACCCAGAATTGCCAAAGCAATCCTGGGGAAAAAGAACAAAACTAGAGGCATAACCCTTCTAGACTTCAGACAATACTACAAAGATACAGTAATCCAAACAACATGGTATTGACCCCAAAATAGACATATTAATCAATGGAACAGAATAGAGAGCCCAGAAATAAACCCAAACACCTACAGTCAATTAATCTTTGACAAAGGAGGCAAGAATATACCATGGAGAAAAGACAGCCTCTTTGGCAAGTGGTGTTGGGAAAGCTGGACAGCTGCATGTAAATCAGTGAAGTAAGAATATTCCCTCACATGATACATGAAAATAAACTCAAAATGTCTTAAAGCCTTAAGTATAAGAGAGGACATCATAAAAGGCCTACAAGAGAACACAGGCAAAACATTTTCTGACATAACTTGTAGCAATGTTTTCTTAGGTTAGTCTCCCAAGGAAAAATAAATAAAAGCAAAATTAAACAAATGAGACCTAATCAAACTTACAAGCTTTCGCAGAGCAAAGGAAATCATAAACAAAAAGAAAAGACAATCTATAGAATGGGAGAATATATTTACAAACAATGCAACCAACAAGGGCTTAATTTCCAAAATATACTAACAGTTCACACAGCTCAATATCAAAAAAACAAACAACCCAATAAAAATGGGGAGATGTCCTAAATAGACATTTATCCAAAGAAGACATACAGATGGCCAACAGGCACAGGAAGAGATGCTTGACAATGCTAATTATTAGAAAAATGCGTATCAGAACTACAATGAGGTATCACCTCACACCAGTCAGAATGGCCATCAACATAAAGTCTGCAAATAATGAATGCTGGAAAAAGTGTGGAGAAAAGGGACTTTCCTACACTGCTTGTGAGAATGTAATTTGGTGCAGCCATATGGAAAACAGTATGGAGGTTTCTTAAAAAAATTAAAAAGAGAGTGACCATATGATCCAGCAATTCTATTCCTGGGCATATATCCAGAAAAGATGAAAATTCTAATTTGAAAAAATCCATGCACCCCAATGTTCATAGTAGCTCTATTTACAATAGCCAAGACATGGAAGCAAACTAAGTGTCCATTGACAGATGACTGGATAGAGAAGATGTAGTATATATTTGTGTGTGTGTGTGTGTGTGTGTGTGTATGTATAGAATGGAATATTAGCCATAAAAAGAATGAAATAATGCCATTTTCAGCAGCATGGATAGACCTAAAGATTATCATACTAAGTTAAGTAAGTCAGACAAAGAAAGACAAATATCATATATCACTGATGTGTGGAATCTGAAAAATAGTACAAATGAACTTATTTACAAAATGGAAACAGACTGACAGACATAGAAAACAATCATGGTTACCAAAAAGGGGAGGGGGTGGAGGGATAAATTAAGAGTTTGAGATTAACAGATACACACTATTATACATAAAATAGATAAACAACAAGGACTTGCTATATAGCACAGAGAACTACATTCAATATCTTGTAATAACCTATAATGAAAATGAATCTTTAAAAGAATATATGTGTGTGTGTGTATATATATATATATATATATATATATATATATATAAAATCACTTTGCTGTACACCTGAAACTAACACAACATTATAAATCAACTATATTCCAATAAAAAAGTTAATATGTATATTTTACTTCTAGATGTTAGTTTCCTTCCAGGTTGGCCAAACATAAACAAGTCTAAAGTTACAGAATTACATTTGTAATAAAATGTCCAAATTTTATTACAACAGGCATTTTAAATCCTTACAGTGAAATTTTTTCATGGCGGTACCGTTCCACAAGCTCAAGTTTCCTGTTTTCAAGGGATGTGGTCTAATTCATAATCAAGTATTTACTGAGAACCCACTTTTTTCTTAGCAATCAAGTTGGAATTTCCTTTTTATTTTCTTCTTAACCTTAAATGAAGTAATAAGCATCAATATCCAAGAGACTGGACTGTAAATGATCTTGAATACACACACATACACACACACATACACACATACACACACAAACAGATGACTTTGTAGTTAATTACATTACCCTTAATGTTAAAAGAGGTACTTTCTCCAAATAATTTTTGTATTGAAATATTAATTCTTCTATGTCAAAAATTTTATATGGAATGTCAGTTCATAAATCCAGAAATCTTCTAAAGCTGATATTTTGGGAAACAACAAAATGCTTGCAGAGCATCTTTCAAAGATTCTGCAAATACAAAAATAAATGAATGCTATTTGGGCTCCATAAAAAAAATTAAAATATTTTTCAGAACTTTTCATTTGGACCTTGTTTACATACATACATGATTGTGTGTACCTCTGTGTGTGTGTGTGTGTGTGTGTGTGTGTGTTTGTGTGTTTCAATTTATGGTCCAGGGGCAAAAGAGAGAGGACAAAGATTTTAAAAAACACTAGTATTCTAAAAAAATAGCAAGACAATTTCATTTTGAAATGTATGCCTTGAATCCACAAAATCTGGGATTAGCAACTCAACCTATGTGACAATACCTAATAATACATTTTTGACAAATCTCTTTATAATACAATTTTCATTTTCTCAGATAACATAAAATATTTGACCTCACTAAAATATTTGACAATAAAAACTGAGTATATTTTAATAAGAACTATTTTTAAATTCAATTAAGTTTCATCAGCAAATTTAAGTAAATTATTCCATTATGTATGTTTTCAGTCACTAAGAATTCACCAGCTATGTAGGCTGATATCATCTAAATTAATGTCAAATCAGAATTTTTTTCCTCATGTTTAAAAGTTTAGAAATGGCTGTATTCCATTCTCTGATGATTAAAAAAAATCCATTTTTAAAAAGATTACTTTTCACATTTTTTAGATATCTTAATTATTGGAGCAGAGGATATTTACAGACATAGAGACACTATAAACTGCACGATCACCTCTGCAGGGAACCTAGTGTAGCACAAAACAGTTCAAAGATCAAACAGATTTTACCATAGAATTGAACTCCCCTCTAGAGATAAGCACTTTTTCTTCCTGCCTCCTTTGACCTCTTGTTTTTTGGATCTTTTATGTATAGACTTAACATGCAATGGTTCCTGACTTTTCTTTACAACTGAGAAACTCCTTTGGAATCAAGTTTCTATCATCTTGTATGTATAGTGATGTACTAAAAATGTAAATTCCTCATAATATTTGTGGTCAAGTAATGCATACAAGTTTGACAGGAAACTAAATCTCAAGACATTTTTTTTATATTACCGCTCCTCTTTCTTTAGATTATATGTGACCCAATTGACTTGTCCCTCTAAGAAAACTAGTGAAAATACTTCTTACAATTCCAGTGCTGCCCCACCCAGTGATCCAATGTAGCAGAATCTATTAGAAAGGATGAATCACTTCTGACCCTTGGATAAATAAGGACAAATAAATTGAGAAACAGCAGCACGATTAAAGTTGGTTTCACTTCTGCCAAATTCCTTACGTTAGTGAATAGCTTCATCATATCCTCAAATTAAAAACTTCACAATTACACTAAACAATTTCTTATCGTTCTACCGTATCCAGTCAGTTAACATTTATTCTACCCCAGCAGAGTGTCTTGCAATTGCCCTGCCTCTATTCAATCCCACTGTCATTTATACAGTTCAGACATTTTACTATTTCCAAGATTCTATAGTCTTTATTCTCGCCCTGTTCCCCACTGAACACAGGAAATCAGCACTTCCATCTGTATTTTACTATGATGACAGTTATTTTAACTTTCTTCAAAAACAGATATGTTGATTCTCAGTTTGCTATGTACAAAATAAAATATAAAACTTAACTCCCATACAATATTGTTTACTAGTCAACTTCACATCTACTTTCAGTTTTATCTTCTTCCATATCTGTATGTCCCTATATACTCTGTTCTGTTTAATCTTACTGTTCCTCCAACATCCTTTAATGCCTCTGAGCATTTCCCTAGGAATAACTTGCTTAGGTTGGCTAAATCTAATTATCCTTCAAAAAGCAGCTTAAATATGAATCCCCTAATCTCTGCCTCTTCTTTATAAGTCCAGGGTATTTTACACTTATCTCATCATATGTTAATACTTTGTTTTCACAGCTATATCTTCCACTAAATTGTGATCTCATCAAGAACAGAGATCATGTTATTACATACCTTGGCCCATAATAAGTAACTGTAAAAAAAATGTGTAGTGTTTGCTTAATTATGGGTCCAATTTATAGAAAGTCCTGATTATAAATATTATGCTCCAACCATGCATTTACCGTATCATATACTCTAGTTTTGAGTCCAAAAGTGGAGTCAATATAATTGAATTAACTTTAGAGCTAATATTTAAATGTTGAGATTTTTTTATTTAGGCAGTAAGTGTAAGCTCATGAAGTCTGAGAGGGTTCCATGTTTATTCTCACATGTTTTCCCATCACAACTAATTTAAATGCAATAAAAATGTCTGTTTGGTAGTTTACAAGCAACTAGGGGATTGGATTCTTTCATTCAGGGCCACTAGAGACTCTAGATAAAGTACTAGAATAAACAATTTAGTGAATAAATAATTAACACACAATTAAAAAGTTATTAAAACAGACTGGCATTAGCTATCTGTGTGTTGAAGGTCTCATAGGTCTCCTGCGGATTAGCATTTAATACTTTTATCTCTATTATTAATCTTGGTTAATGGCATTTTTGCTCTTAAGTAAGAGAATTTTTGTATTATTATTTCTAATAAGATCAAATACAACCTAAATTGCTTAATTTTTATATAGATTTTTAGAGCAATATAGCTGAATTACTTTCAGTTTTATTTTGAAAACTATTTCTAGCTAAAACACTACAAATCATGACAATTATAATATTCTCATAAAAGATATTGCAGTTGGCCCTTGAGCTGTAATGAGTTTACTGTACCAGAAATTCTGGAATAAAGTGAGCAAATTAGATGATTCCTAATGCTAACTACTTAAATTTCTTAAATAACTTCTTAATAAAATAGTTTATAGGGATTTCTCTTGTAACTGTGCTATTTCTATGCTACTGTGACAAATATATATCCCAAGTACTTGTTCAGATCCTAAAGCCTCTTTCTTTCATCATTATGATACTCTCCTTAAAGTAAGTTTTAGACTTCCCAAGGCCCTAAAAGAAATTATTTGGACAACTATGTGGATGATCCATATCTTCACTCACTTAAAAAGTTATCATAATTTAGGGAATAATTCTTAAATGCTCCATCAATCACTTCATATCCCAAGAAAAATGTTATATTTTTGGTAGATAATTAATCCAGTTTTCAAATTCTTGGGGTCAAATTGCTAGGGAAATCTGATATTTTATTTTCTTAATCAAATGTATTTATTTTTTAAAACAAATAAGATATACTCCCATCAGTCCACTAATACACATACATAAAGTGAAATGTTACAGCATGATTGGGGAATACTTTAAATTATGAAATAAAACATTGCTCCATTTTATCATTGTCATTAAGTATAAAATAAGACAGTATGAAGATCATCAAACCTGCTCCCTGGCACTTCCTTCATTATTTCTTCAATCTTTTCATTGTTGTGTCACCAAGAAGGCCCATAAACAATTTCTAGAAAATAAAAATAGAATATGAGTATTAAACAAAGTCTAACCTTTTCTTTTACTTTGTGCTTAGTCTAGCTTCAATTGCTCATAGGGTGCCAAGTGCAGAGGCTTCTTCACACAGGGCCCTTTAGACCAGAGTTCCTCATGCTAAACACTATGTGCAACATTTCAGCTCACACTTCAGTTCGGTGGGCCCTATGCAGAAGCAGTAAGCTCCTTGATACTGGTCTTTGCAATAAGTTTTTGGATTTGACCCCAAAAGACAGCAGAAGCAAAATTAAAGAAGTGTGACTACATCAAACTAAAAAGCTTCTATACAGCAAAGGAAACCATCAAAAACCTTAAAAGACAAGTTATGGAATGGGAGAAAATATTTGTAAATCATTTATCTGATAAAGGGCTAATAAATACATATATAAAGAGCTGACTGCAGTATTTTTAGATTTTAGATAATGTAGTACATTATTTGAAGGTAGTGTGATTTAAAAAATACATACTGTAAGCTGGATAAAATCTCAAAATAAAAATAGAAATATAGCTAATAAACAGATTAAAATTAAATACTAAAAAGATAATTCAAAAGAATTCAGAAACAACATAAAAAACAAAAAGAAAACTTACAACTGAAATCAAAATCCCACAGGTTTTTTTTTTTTTTAAATTAGAAATTAACAAGATGGTTCCAAAATGTTTCTGGAAATGTAAAAGATAAAGAAAACAAATACAACAAAACAAGACAAAATAAAATAGAATGAATTTGGAAGAAAGCTTGTTATCTGTTTCAAGATGTACCATATAACTATAGTGGTTTTGGCAGGTGGAATAATAGCCCCCAGAGATGTTCACATCCTAACCCCTGGAATCTATGAGTGTGTTACCTTACATGGCAAGGTGAGTTAAGGCTGTAGATAGAATTGAGTTAGTTAATCAGCTGGCCTTGCAATGAAGGGTTTTACTGGACTGTCTGTCTGGGCCTGATGCAATCACAAGGATCCTGATAAGTTGAAAAGAGAAGCAGAAGAGAGAGAACCAGAGAGACGGTGGCATGAGAAGGACTCTACCTGATATATCCGGCTTTGAAGATGGAGGAAGGGGCCATGGGAGAAGGAAATACTGAGTGACCTTTACAGGCTGGCAGAGGCCAAGAAACAGATTATCCTCTGCAGCTTCCAGAAGGAATGCAATTCTGCTGACTCTTTGATTTTAGCCCAAGAGACCCATTTGGACTTTCAATATCCAGAACTGTAAGATAACAAATGTGTGTAGTTTTAGGCCATTAAATTGTTAGTAATTTGTCACAGCACCAATAGAAAACTAAAAACACTAATTGAGATACTTTAGCATTTGCTTAAGGGTAGACATGTAAATCAATGAAAAGAAAAAAAACAGTCCAGAAATAGATCCACATTTGTCTCATCAACTGAATTTTGATGAAGTTGCCATGATAAATAAATGGGGAGAGAACAAGCTTTTATATGAGTAAAACAATTAACTTTAATCCCTGCATCACACAGTAGTACATAAAAATTAACTCAAAATGGATCATAAACCCAAGTATAAAAGCTTAAACTACAAAACTTCTAAAAATAAACACAGGACAATATTTCCATAACTTGAGGAAGCTAATTTTTCTTAGAAAGTAAATAAAAAGTACTATCCTTAAGAGAAAAAAACCATGAAACATTTTATCAAAATTAAATAGTCATAATTCAGCATTAATTTATGATCAAAATTCTCAACAAAATGATTACAGAGGGAACATATCTCAAAGTAATGATGACCATATATGAGGAACCCACAGTTAATGTCATACTCAACAGTGAAAAACTAAAAGCTTTTCTAATAATATCAGGAAAAATATAAGGATGCCCACTCTAGCCAACTTTTATTCAACATAATATTGGAAGTTCCAGCCACAGCAATTAGGCAATTAGGCAAGAAGATAAAAAGTTACTCAGTTTGGAAAGGAAGAAGAAAAACTGTCACAATTTTCAGATGACATGATATTAGATGTAGTAAACCCTAAAGACTCCACTGAAAGCTGTTTGAACTGATAAATAAATTCAGTAAAGTATCAGGATACAAAATCAATATAGAGAAATCTTTTGCATTTCTATACACTGATAATGAACTATCAGAAAGGCAAATCAAGAAAACAATCCCATTTACATTTGCATCAAAAAAAAAAAAAAACAAACCTAGAAATAAATTTAACCAAGGAGAATAAAGACATATATATTGAAAACTATAAGACACTGATGAAAGAATTAAAGATGCCAATAAAGGGAAAGATATTCTGTACTTATGGATTAGAAGAATTAATATTATTAAAATGTCCTTTGTACCCAAAGCAATCTACAAATTCAATGCAATCCCTATCAAAATTTCAATGACATTTTTTCTTGGAATTAGAATAAACAATTCTAAAACTTATATGGAACCACAAAAGATCCCAGATATCTAAAGCAACCTTGAGTAAGAAGAACAAAGCTGGAGGTATCATGCTTTTTGATTTCAAACTATACTACAAAGCTATAATAATCAAAATAGTAGGGTATTGGCATAAAAATAGACACTAGAGATCAATAGAATAGACAGCCCAGAAACAAACCAACACATGCATGATCAATTAACTTATGACAAAGGAGGCAAGAATATACAATAAGGAAAGGATAGTCTCTTCAATAAATGGTACACACACACTAGACTACTACTTAGCCATAAAAAAGAAAATCTTGCCATCTCCAACAACATGGATAGAACTTGAGGGTTTTATGCTAAGTGAAATAAGTCAGACAAAGAAAGACAAATACCATATGGTTTTACTTACATGAGGAATCTAAAAAACAAAACTCATCAATATAAAGAACAGATTGGTGGTCACTGGAGGGGGACTGGGTTGGAGACTGGCCAAAATGAGTGAAGGGTGTCAATTTTTTGATGATGGATGGTAGCAAGGCTTATTAGGGTGATCACTTTGTAATGTATACAAACATCACACTATAATGTTGTATACCTGAAACTTATATAATGTTATATAATAAGTTTACCCCAATCAAAAAATTAAATATTTGTGCTCTTCCAAATGTAACAACAAGGAAATACACAGTAAACCACAGACTCAAGGAAAATATTTGTAAGATATCTATCTGACATAGGACTTATATCCAAAATATATGCAGACTTTTTTAATTCAAAAGAAAAAATACGGTCCATAATAAAAGTGGTACACCAATGTTTATAACAGCAAAAAGTGGAAACAAAGTTAATACCCATCAACAGGTGAATGGATAAATAAAGATGCATGCATATAATGGGATAATAATTTGCAATAAAATTACGAGTTTCTGATATTGCAACAATAATGATGAATCTCAAAACATCATAATGAGCAGAATTAACCAGGCACAATCAGACACAAAGGAAGTACATACTGTTTTCATTTATATGAAATTCTAGACCTAGACTAGACCAATATATCTGATAGAGATCAGGTAAGAATTACCTGAGATGGGAGGTCCCAGGGGTTTGATTACATCAAGGAATAAGCAAACACTTTAGAGTAACAGAAATATTCTAGATTTTGATTGGGGCAGAAGTTAGATAAATACATTCATTTGTTAAATGTAAATAATAAGAACAAACCATAATGGAATTTATTGAATTATAATCTTAAAACAAGTGAAATTTATTATATGAAATTTATATGTCATAATTCATTTACAAAAAAGATGAATCAAGCTTAGATTAACCATTTGTCATATATCGTCTATAATATGTGATGTCATAAAATATTATCTCTTGGTTTTAAACTCTCACACAATGTTGCATATTTAGTGTAAATAAGTCATAGGCTTCTGTGAAGTCCTTCTGCTGCAAAGTCCATTATCTCTGGATTTAAAAAGACCTGGGTTCAAAATTTGCCACTCTTTCTATTGAATAAACAAACACTAAAATTGCATGAGTCTCAGTTTTTTCAGCTACAGAATTTGGATAATAATGATTATCCTATAGGATTGTTTTGAGTATGAAGGTTCTCTCTTACTCTTACCTGTTATAACTTCACATTTCTGAGACAAGCAAGTCCAGACGGTAAGTTGGACTTAAGCTACATTACAGGACATCAAATACACCATACTGGCCTCAATTAGAACAAAACTCTACCCATTCTCTTCCACAACCTGGGAAGAGTAATAACATCAATTTTTGTTTAATTTTTTTGAGATGGAATAGAGAGTAAATGATCATATACCTTAGAGACATATAGAAGGAGCGCCTCCTTCATTAAAAGGGAACAGAAGAGGGATAATGAGAGTTCTTTTTATCTGTTTCTGTTTTTCCAAGACTAAAAATATATATACAAATATAAAAAAGAGAAGACTTAATGTATCCTTTCCTGAGAGATACCTTCCACTTTGAAGGGAACATGGGGCCAGGATAGGAGCCAGGAAAAGAGGCAGTGACTGGAACTGGTCTCTCAGGCTATGCTAAAGTCTAGACACTCAGGAAAGCTCGTAAAAAGAAGAAAAGCATGGTCCCTTGTTTGCCAGTATAAGAAAGCAAATAGGGACTGTGGGGAAAAAGCCCAGCCAGGGATCAAAACTGCACATTTGACTGGAAGGTCTCCTCAGGAAACCGAATACATTGGTAGAGAGATGTAAAGAGTCATTAAAGCAGAAAGGAAATTGAGTAATAACATATGTGAGGAACTAGCACAGTGCCTAATTAGCTGTGCAATAAATATGACTTCCTTCTCTCCTTGTCTGACTTGTGCTTAATGATCACTCTCCAACTACCAAGAACCTAAATCAGAAGGCGAGCTGGGAGCCTATTGGGACAGAAGGAAGCAACATCACTGCTTCTAATGTGTCAGTGAGGAGGCACCCCGACATCAAATGCTGGGTAATAGCATTTTGGCTGCTCATTTGTGCTTTGGGGCAGTGCTGTCAAACCAGCAAGTTGTAAGCTGAAGCCCATAGTTTGCAAATATGGGAAAAATGATAATTTCTGTATACTGAGATTTAAATAGCAGAGCTCAGAGAGGAAGCCTTTCTTTCATGACAGATTCCCCAAAGGTTCTAAGTTAATAATAAGCCACCGACAGAGCTCAGGAAGCCTAGTTAGATTTCCAATCCCACCATTATTCCAGTTTAATTCAGTTTGGGGTAGAAATATTTTTGAGGTTACACTCATCTTAAAAATCTTTAAAAACATGTTGATCAAGTAGGCTGGCCCTTGAAGTCTTGAGGAAGGGCTTTGTTTTTTCCTTCCTCTTCACATGTTCATCTGTTACTAAAATGCACACACATAATGGAAATAAAGTTTCAAACATAACGAGCACATCTTTTTCTTTTTTTAAACAAATTGAATATTGTTGCTATAAGAAAAGTGGGAAAAAATCTGCATTTGTGTTGCTAAATTAATAACTTTTAGAAAGATTGCAGTGTCATTTTCAAAGTCACAGTGTAGCACAAATAACTTCCTGCTGTTTTCACCTCCTTTGTCTCATGCAGCCTGCAAAGTGCATTGAACAAATGACGCAATAGTTCCATAAATATATTGGCATCACCTAAAGTACACAGCTGTTTTGTTCCACAGAAGAAAATATTCACCCATTACTCAAAACTGTATTGAAAACTAATGACACAGGGCTTATGTAGGAAATTATTCTGCTTTTAACACTTTATAGTGTTAAAAAGTCTCCATAAAAACTATCTCCAAATACTGTACATATGTTAAGGATTGCTTAATATACGGACACATTTATGTTACTTTACATTTGCAAACACTGCATCCTGTGCATTCTGATGGCATGATACTTTATTAACAAGCCCTAAATGCACATAGAAATTAGTGAAAATGGCATAGAAAGTGTTAAAAATGTAAGTAAAGGTGATATAATCATTAAATTTGGTTATTTTTCAAACTCAATTATATTTTAGCTGTATTATTCATTTACTATTATATGAATTTTCCTAGATTATAAGTTCATTTAACTATAATTCATATGATAATGAAATAATTAATGCTTTTCTTATGGTTATGTATGAATTGACTTTTTCAGTTGATTTTTCTTTGGAAACACTAATTTTAAATGCATCATTCAGAAAAAAAATGATAAATAAGTATCTCGAAGAGTAAGAGTAGACTTGAACTAAAGGAAGTATTAAATATTTTAGATGAGTTAAGAATTTAATTTTTTACATTTAATCAATTGTCAGCATTTATAATATCCTTAGCTCTAGTAATATCTACAGAAGCATTTATCTAAACTCATTTTCGTTGAGTTTAATTTTTTTCAGATTCTGTCTTATTCACTGAGAAAATGAAAAAGAAATTTGAGGAAGATCCTTGTTAAGTGAGGATCAGCTATCTTAAGAGCAATATTGGATCCTGTCTGCATTAAAGTGCAAATTTTGAAGCCATTTGTAAAATCTGAGTATCTGCAACATGTACCAGTGGAATGGAATTAAAATAAGGTAGATAATATCGGAAGAGGATAAACAAAAAATATTATTCTCAAGACATCATTACTGTTAAGGAAATGAATGTAGGCAGTGTGTGATGTGCAGAACTAAACCCGGAAAGAAGTTGATGTTATTTTCATAGTTTAGACTGACTCTTGTTTCTTTTTCCTTCTGTGCCTGACAGTGTAAATGTTTAATTCTCAATACATAAATGAACTATATTGACATGAATCCATGGGAAGACTAGTTTAGCAGATATTTAGTCCATTGTTTAGCAGTTATAGCTGAGACATTTTGGAAAGTAAGATCAACTAGACACAGGAGAATAAGTAATGTAAATAATCTTCACAGTGGATGATGAAGCACTGAAGAAACCAGATGCAAGAAAAGTGCTCTTAAGCCCAAGCCTGGAAATGGCATGTTTTATATATACATATGTTCAGTAATGAAATGTTTAGTAAGTGGTCAATACGTGGTCAATAGTTATGTTTCATTGGCATCCCAAGTGTGTATTTACTTTGTCTTTTCTCTTTTTCAGATGTAGATGGAAAGTAAAATAAAACAAGGGGCACTAATAGGAATTTTACTCAAAATTTACATTTGTTTTCTACATCAAGTGTAATTTTGGATTTTGAAATTGCAAACTCTGCCTGAGCAATGCCATTTATATACAAATGAAGGGTTTTTTTTCTGAAATTCCTACATATAGTCTGCTTCTACCATGAACTCTGAAGCAGAATCAGAACATCAGTATATAATTTTGAGTAGCTCTTTGAATTCCACACTTCGAAGATTCTAGTTTGACTTTTTAACTTGAATTTCTATGTAGAATTAGAATGTCATAGAACTCACTGCCTCTGAAAACAAGGACTCAGATTTATTTGCACCGTATGGTTATTGTGAAATATACACCTTAATTAAATTGTGTGTACTTTGCTAAATATCTTGAGGTAGTAAATATTTAAGAGTTAACAAAAAACCTTAAGTTACATTTATTGTCCTGGAGAACAGAATCAGGACTAAGATTTGAAAAATAGAGTTAATAAATTTCCACTCAACATAAGGAAGAACTTTTAGCAATGAAAGCTATCCAAGCATAGAAAAGGCTGCATCTCAAGTAGGCAGCTCCCTGTCATTGGAATTATTCAAGCAGAAGCCAGATATATGACTATCATTTGGGGATGGTGTGCATGTAGTGAGAAGGGAGATTATGTGACCTTTAAGGTCCCTTCAAACCCTTTTATGATTGTAAGTAGATGCCTGACTGAAAATAGTTTAGCACACACATGGTGATGCTGAAATATCAACATCATCAAATTCAGCCAGCAAGAGAATAAACTGGAGATATCACTGCGATTGGAGAAAACAAGTAAATTTTCTAAACTCTCATAGCAGTGAGCTGCAGGGTAAGATACTGCAATGAATCAGTGCTTGGCATGAAGGATACACAATGATTTACTGCTTCAGCCTCAGTCCATATGGAGTTACTTATCAAATGGCAGCAATTGCTGTAAAGCATGCTAGACTGAAACTGCTGCCCACTACACAAACACCCTGTAATGTCAGCGCGCTTGCTTCTACAGGTAACAAAGAACCGATGACACAGTGATTCCCTACCTCCTATCACTGCTTTGATTGTCGGGTCTAGCTAAACTCAGCCTTCAGTTATAAAACAAAAATAAAAAGGAAGATTGACATTAGGACTAAATCATATTAAAAATGAAAATGTAAATAGTGGGATTTTTTTTGTACTTTTATCAGACAGTGTACATGATGTTCTAGAATAGGTATAAAATTGAGATAAACTTTCAAATCTTCTCTCCAACCTTGTCCACTCAAGGATGTATGCTGAGAGGCTGAGCTCTATGGATAGATATCAATGTGCTTTCTTGCTTCTGGCTTCTGGTTGGAATCTGACAATGGAGGGACTGGCAGGCAGGTAGAGGGAGGAACTGGGGAAGGCTAGATTAATTACTACCCTGGCTTCCTCCCTGCAAGGTTCTTTCACTTGACTGAGTATATGACCTAGGGTCCCAGCTTTACAGTGGCCCTCTCCCTTTGGCTTCTTCGTTTCTGGTTGCAGGTAACTTCTTCCTCTCCTTCCTATCTGGACTTAGAGAAGGAAAAGGACCCCCACCATTATTGTTACTAGGTCTAGGGCATTGCCACCCTACACTCTCTGCACATCTTTGTAAATAATTCCTTAATTAAACTCTACAAATGACCCACTTGCAGCTTGCTGTCTGTTTCCTTCCAGGTCTCTGGCACAAAGTGCCTTGTTACTCCAAGTCTTGTTTGGCCACTTAGGGTTTCACATATGTTTTAGGTAAACTCTTACTTCCCATATAGCTTATTGAGAATGAAATAAAGAATTTCAAAAACACATGCTATATGATATTATTTGTAACAATTATATTTGAGCTACATATTTGAATGTTTCATAATTTTTAAAACCATAAATATTAGAATGGCTCTTTTTTTAAACAGTGATACAAATTGGGATACTGGCCCACCACCCCAGAGCAGTAAGCTGACTGATCACTCCACATTCATGGTATAGTTACAGAGGGGGTGTATAAATTATTTTTAGTTATGGCTAATCATGACCAATTTTGTTATTTTTCTTTAGACTATCTAACAATGTAATTTTCTCCAGGAGAATTTGATAAACTGTCTAAACACTTTGAATCTGGCATACAAAATACAAAATACATGTTAAACGTACTTATTACATTCTGTATTGGGTTGGATAATGTGTCCCAAATTGAAGTCCTTCCTGGCACCTCAGAATGTTATCTCATTTGAAAATAAGGTCTTTGTAAATGCAACGAGGTTAAGATGAAGTCATATTAGAGTAGGGTGGGCCCTTAATCCAGTATGACTGGTTTTCTTATAATCAGAAGAGAAGAGGCACAGAGACACAGACCCAGAGGAAAGGTGATGTGAAGACAAAAGAAGAAAAAGCCATTTGAAGACATCCATCTACAAGCTAATGAATGCCAAGGAGGGCCAGAAACCACCAGAAGCTAGAATAGGCAAAAGAAGGTGCTACCCCAGAGCCTTCAAGGAGGGCATGGCCCTCATGACAACTTGTTTTCAAATGTCTATCCTCTAAAGCTGTGAAAGAATAAATTTCTATTGTTTAAGCCACCCAGTGTGTGGTGCTTTGTTCTGGCAGCCCCAGGAAGCTAATACACAGCCCTATGTTACATAAATATTGCCCCACCTGCTTCTTTAAAAAAAAAAACACACACAATTTAAAAGATAATTGCAGTTTGGAACTTATTCAAAAATAAATTTTAACTTCAACGTAATGTATTTAATTTGGTGTTTGGTCAGCATGCAAAATAAAAATACAGTGATTTTTTACGTAAATTAATTTTCATTTTTGTTATTCAGATTGATAATCATATGTCACTATTTCATTCTGGTGAAATATCTCATATTTACATGGCTGCAAATAATCTTACATTTAGGAATATATGTACTTAAAATCTAAATCACATTCCTTACATGTACTCTAAAAAGCCTGAATATAATTCAAGTTATTAGGAAGAATAGTGTTTTATAAGATACTTTGTATAGAAAAACATGTAATTATTCCATTTCAAAATTAAAGGCAATACTTAAATAACACTGAGTGGAAATAAATTGCATATTTTTATTTAGACAAGTTTAATTTACACTAACATTTTAAACATAATCCATCATTTCCATGAGCAAAAACAGAATATTTAAACAAGTCCAGGCCTGCTTTGTGTAAAGAAAACTGCTTTTGTGCAATTGTAAAAATTTTTGAAAACAAGACTTTATTTGGTTGCTTGAAATATTAATTCCTATTGATGCAATAGATGTTTGACGTTAATGTTATTTTAACAATATGACTTTGTGGTTAGTTTTTCTTCCATATAAATAGTACAGAAATTAAAAACAACAACAAAAAACAGATTTCATTATTTGACATGAGATAGCAGAGAGTAACCACAGCTCCTTAATTAAGTCTATGTGAGGAATAAAAGCATACTAAAATATGTTTAAATGATTAGTAGGCTATAAATAGCAATTATAACATTTAATTTGGCTAGAATCTCAACTAATTATATAATCTTAATAAAATCAAGGTCATTGCAAGAGTCAGTTAAGTTCTAACTCTTCATTTTCAATATATGCATTTGGTGTAAAAAGGATAAGCAACGAAAGTCTATCTAAAAGAAAGAAAAAGACAAGCAAGGAAACCCATCAAAAGCTAGAAAACTCAATTCACTAACTCATTCATTCAAGTCATTAGTTCATTAAAACTTTATTGCATGTTGGATTTATTCCAGACAGCATTCAAAATACATGTGGCAGTCAAGGGAGTGTGGTGCACACACCTCCCTCTTGAAACACTTGCAGGAGCAACTAGATCACTGCTCCTTCTAGTTTACCACACTATTCACTCCAGGACCACTGGAAACATTCTGAAAATTGCACTGGGGTCTGAAGCTATTCTTTCCTAAGATTTCTTTGGTCCACTTTTCTTCACAAGTGTCAGACTTGTCTCATGACCTGAAGACACTCCTGTATTCTCTTGCCCCCTCCTGCTGTATCCTTCACAGGTGTTCCCCAATTAATGATCTAATATCTAATCCCATCTTGGCATCTTTTTTGGTTCTATTCTTAGAGGACCAAAACTGACACACAAGGTCCCTGAAGAATTTCTAGTCTAAGAGGAGTAGAAGACATGCAAATATGTGAAAATAAAGTAATCCTTTAAGTATCACGAAAAATTATGAGGACAGGTTGTTCTGACAACAAAGAGAGGTCCTCCCAAGGAGCCAGAAAACAGTTAACATTTGAACATGGTATTCTAGTTGCCTAAGAATGGATAACAGTGAATACTGAATGTAGTAGGGTCTTTTTGTTCAACACCACCTCAGTTCCTCCTACTTTCAGATTCCTCGTGCTTCTGTCTCGGGTCCAACTGATTAATACTGGTGAGGAACACGTCAGACAGAGAGTGAGACAGAATACAAGGTGTTCCAGGCATAATGAATAACAGCCTCAAAAGTGAGGAGGTATGAAAGACTGAATGTGTTATGGAGAGCAGTGAGAAGCTCAGGATGCAGAGAGTGCAAGACTTCTTCTGGTGTCGTTGTTACCTACTTGTTCCTCATTTACAACTCTGAGACTTGTCTTTATGATCGATCTGGCACCCGTGACTTCAATGACCAGGTATATGGTAATAATTTACAAATCCACACCACCAGTCGGCATCTCTCTCCTGAGCTCCAGCTGCCTCTGTACCTCTCTGCCTCTGTATATTATAAGCACATTAATTCTTCATGTTGCAAACAGTTATCTACTCCAGTCTTCTTCACCTGCCTCATGTTACCAAAACAGTGAATCATTCGTCTTCATCATTCTCCAGGAACATTTCTACCCAGGTACACACATCATAAGGTATCATTCTTGACTCTTTCCGTTTTCCCATCATTCTGCTCCCCAATCCAATTTAGTAATTTACCAAGTTATATTAATTTTTTCTTTAAATTCTTTCAAATCCATCCCTTCTCCATACCCTAACAGTTACTGCCATAGTACAAAATCCAGTTATCTCTCATATCAGTTATTTCAAGAATAACGTAATTGGTCCTTTTGTCCCTGTTCTTTCCCACTCAAATACTTGTTCCACACAGCTACAGAATCCAAAATATACATGTGATTGTATGATTGTCCCATTTAAAATTCTTTAGTGGATGCAGTATAAAATATAAACTCCTTTTCCCTATGGAAGGTATTTTATTTTTTACATCTTTGAAAAATTTTGTCTTTATTATTTTTACTTCTCTCAATCTCATTCCAAAATACAAATGTTAACACACACATCCACACACATGCAACTCCCATCCTGACTATTTATCAGTTACCAGGTCACTTTTTTCTTTGTTTTCTCTCTGTAATTTAAATTGTAATTCCCACTGACTGGACTGTTCTTTACACACTCTTTACAAGGCAACCCCCTTAATCATCCTTGAGAGAGCATGTCTTTATTATCTAAATGCAAAAACATGCCTCTTAAATTATCTACAGAAAAATGTGTCTTTTTTTGGGTATTTGTGAATGTGTGTGTGGCTCCTTGGCTAAGGATGCCAGTGCCTACACAGACACAAAATCCCCAGAGTTAACTCTCAGAGCACCAGTGCCAGCAGTCATCATAAAATGCCATCAGGTTAAACTGGGTAGTAACTGATATAAAGAAATAAATGAAAGGAAAGCAAAATGTTATATCAGTAAGTCAACCCTGACTCCTGAAATAATATCCTGTCACAGTGAGATTTCTGTATATAGGTCCGTTTTTAGATGTGTGCCACCTTAAAAAAAAATCTAGACAATTTTAGGCTCAAACTTAGGATGAAAAGCTAAAGCCTTTGGATATCAATAAACAGTTAAATGGGTGGTCAAAAATACACTGGGTTATTTCGTAGTGGGATACTAGCTGTAAAAAATAACAATTTAAGTCACTGTTGAGGTAGCAAATATAATGTAACAGCAGAGACAAGATGACAGTTTGATGTGAAAAAATCCATCAACCCACATGGTTTGTGTGACATTGATTCTATGGAGTGGCTCTAACCTATCTATCCAGTGGAAATTTTATGAACTGAGACAACCAATGCTTTGAACCTTATGGACAGAATGGCAGAGAAGAAAAAAATAAATTATTTGGATTCATTCAATGATACATCAATTTTCAGCTCCCATGATTTATTAATGTAACAAGAATGCACAATCAAATACCAAATAACGTTGGCACTATTCTGAGGTGAAAAATAAGCTTCTGTGGCTCTTCAAAGCAACAGAGGACCGAAAATATGAGAAACATGCAGCATTCCCTCTCCTTTTCACTAACCACCCTGCTTTAAAAAGATGTCTGATACAGTTAGACAGCCCTCTAAATTTCAAATGGCTAAAAAGTAACTCCATTTGATATCTCATTCATTTATTTAAAAAAAATGTGATAATATCATTATGTTCCAGGCATTGGTGCTCTATATTAAAGATAGAAAGATGAAAAAGACATAATTTTGATAGCAAGAACTAATCACTTATTGTGAACACCAACCACTAAAATACAATGTTCTGTGATTGAGAGAGATTAAGTGCTGACCCTAAAAACATGAGCTCTGAAGCCAGAATACTTACGTTTGTGTCCTGACATCTTTACCTAGGAACTATGTTGCTTTATACAAATTACTCAAACTCTATATGCTTCTTTCACGTTTATAAAATAGAAGAAAATACCAATTCCTACCTCACAGAGTGTCCAGAGGATTAAATAACTTAATACATGCAAACTGCTGAAAACAAGGCCCCGCATATAATAACCATGTGCTCCATAATTGCTAGCTACAATTAATATTTGTGCAAAGAGATTAACAACAGTGGTTTAGAGAGGGAGATCTTTGAACACAGATGTAGGGCTGCCTTACTCGCTTTAGTGAGAAATAATCTGAAAATAATTCCAGGGAAATCACTGCTTCTCCCGGAATCTTTAGGAATGAGTAGTAGTTTCCCAGGATAAGAGGTGAGCAGGCATTTTAGCAGAGGGGACATGCACAAAGGTAAATAGCTGAGAATTTGAAAAATAATAATGATAGTAGAAACTCTTATAAGGAAATCCATTCAATCCAGTTACCCAGATTAACTGATAACCTTCTATGAAAAAGCACTGAGTAGGATTCACAGATTCTAAATGTTTCTGACGGAGTAAACCACACTCTAGTGTAGACACACACTTTTTTCTGTATGTTAAGTTATATCATGGAGAGCAGTTGGTTTTCTTTCTGTTTCTGTTTTTGTCACTTGCAATCATCATAGTAATTATGTAATTAATTTAAATAATACTTAAATCAACTGAGTTCAAAAGAAATAGTTGCTATGATAAATAAGTTAAATGATTTGTAAATATTTGACAAAGGTGTGTAATCTAAAAAATTATTGTTAAATTGGGTGTGAAAAGATAATAATCCCACAGAATGGAAAGTTAATCATAAACATCTAGAACAAATCTGGGAAGCTGTTTTCAACATTTTTACTCTTCTTTAGAGAAACTAAAACTAGAAAATTTAGACTATGTTAATAATTTAGAAGTAAGGAAAATATCAAACTACAATCAGTAATTCCACACACAGAGAAGTCAATGGCCTTATAGTAAATGTTTGACAAATGAATATCTATGCACATGTTTTTATATTAAAGTGCAGTGTTTACGATGCTTATGTAAAATTTAAAATTATTTCTTATTATCAGAAACTTTACTAGTCCATCATTTTTAAGATGAGATAGTTTTAATTGTAAACCTGGTTTGGTCAAATGATACGTACCTATTGAAAATTGATGGAAAATTAAGCTAGGCTAAATTATGAAGTATAATTTATGCTTTTCTGAAAATTGTCAGAACTTTATAAATACAAGATTCATCGTTAATAATAAAACATTTTTTTGTGGATTTACAAACACTTTCATCAGTTATCAAAATAGCCCTTCAATGTATATAGTTTTGTAGAAAAAATTATTCTGATTTTTCTCATAATTATTCTCATTTTCTGAAGGATGAAATAAAATTTAGAGAATGTCTGAAGTAAAACACAAATTTTTGGTTTATGTGATCTTTTCATAGGTACTTGCTCTGTTTATGTGATTCTACACATTTTTAAAATTCAGTTTATGGATCACCCACTATCTGAGATCTTCCCCACTGTCTCCTGAGTTAGTCAAATTACACTGTTTTCCCATAGTACTGTTAAAGGGTCTTTATTAAGTCACACTGTAGGATAACTTCTTAGCCTTTGTTGAAACACAAATCAGCCCCTTAGATCATGAGCTATTCAAAGGCACTCCAATATCCTGCACAATATGTTCCCAAAACATACAGCCTATAATCGTTCGGCCAGGCTGGCTAGAGAGATGGACAAAACACTCCTAAAACCGCTTCTAAATTACAAGTTTTATTACATTACCCCTTATATTCAAGCATATCATGACGTTTTCATTGTCTGTTCAGGACAAAACCACTTACATTTTCTTGAATTCTGGTTTAAATATAAAATGCCCCCACTAGGATTATCAGCTCCAATTTCTTACTGTAACCCCAACTGTAAGCCATCGTTTGAACCAAATTCATATCCTCCCTGCTCTCCTAATGTCTCTTAGGATCTCTGAGCTTTTAATTCACAACTTTTGCTCATGACCTGCATATAAATATCTTTAACAAGATACTTTCTGCATTTTGACTTACTCTTCTCATCTATACTGAGGTATTTTTCCTGTATACTCTTCCCTATGGCAGGAGCTTAAATGAACTCAACAGAAATGAGCTGCCAGACGCCAGAGTAGCTAGCTGATTAAGAAAAGTCAAAATGAAAGAAGGAGTCAAGCCTTAAACACTCATGGATAGGCTAAACCAGAGAAAGTGCTGACCCCTGCCTCACCTGTTTTTCCCCATGGAGTGGAGATGGCCTCACAGCAGAGGGAGCCTCAAACAGAAGGATCCTGCAGTTTTATGGACCTGGGTTTTTTGGGGGGAGAGGGAGAGAGGAAAGGACTACAAGTGGGAAAGTACTGAGACCTGAGTCAGAATGGAGAAAAAGCATCCTCACCTTTCCCTGCCTTTACCCCTAATCATAAGGAGGTTTCCACATATTTGCCTCAGGAAGGCCCCCATACAGACCGTCCAAATGAAGGTATTTGGGCTGTAAATTCAGTTCTGCATAAGAGCATGACCAACCAGGGGCTGAGTCCTAGACTGCAACTCCCTTCAGAATCTGCAATGCTCCAGCCGTGCACCACGTCTGGTGTGGGAGGACAGGAGGCCTACCACATAAAGGCTTTGTAATTGCCTATATCCAGGCCGGATATATCACACGCAGCATTTTGAATGTGTTTAGAGCAGGTGTCCTCCTCCTGTAGTCTGTAATCCAACATTGCCTAACCTTGCATTTAGCTCTTAAGCTTCTTGAGGGCGGGTAATCTATTCTGTTTCCCATTGTACTAATCCAAGTAATATGTCTTGATCGACTTTTGGGAGCTCATGCCTCCTATTTCCTATCATTAAATTATGGAGTCAGAGAGACCAGAAACCCCTTTTCTAGAATACAGTACATACACACACACACACACACACACACACACACACACACACACAAACACGGGATGGTGGTGAGTGTTACATGAACAAAATTTGTAAATTCTGAGTAGAATAAGTGTCTAATAAATGTCACTAGCCATAATAATCACCCAGGAAATATCTATGTTTTAAATATTGGAGAATAATATAATTCAGCAAATTTAGAAAGATAATAAAAACGAATAAAGATTACAGAAACTATTTCACCTAAGTAACCAGAATTCTTAGTGCCCCCTGAAATTTCCATGCTCAAAAACTTGAGCCTAGAAATTATTGGAAATTGTTTCCTTTTCACTGCATAACTGTTAAGTCTGAAAAAATACCTAACATCAAGCACCATTAGATCAAAATTTTTGGAGAAGGTTATATTTCTTCCTGCACATAAAGAAGACAATCCAAGAAGAGTGCATCTGAAGTATGTTTAACGCTCTCAAATCAACTGTCCATTAATGAAATCCCTGCCCCTAAACAAGGAAGTTTACCATAATGGAATCTACACTGGTTAACAATTTCCATTTGTGAATTTACAAAGTGCTACTCAAGAGGAGAAAAGGTCTTTTGCTGTACTTAGTAAAAATAGTGGTGCCTTTATTTATATTCAGCCTCTATATTGTTTTACTTTAGTTCCATAAAGAATTAATAAACCCATATGTCTGTCATCTGCTTTTCTCCCATTAGGACCATGACAAAGAGACACCCAGGGAGGGAAAAAATATATTTTATTTGCATTTATGAGATATTAATCAAATAGAAAAAACTGACTAAATTGATTTTTTTGAAGTAGGAACTACCAGGGTGAGTTCACATGACAACAAATCAGCAAATAGTTTCCTTAATTCATTGAATTGTAAAGTTATTGCCTTAAAATGACTGAGTAGATATATTTTGGGGATTAATTACACAATCAATTTTATTTAATTCTTTTACAGCTATTTTTGTTTGATATGTAGACTTTTATAGCAGAATTTTTGTTTTGTTCTTAATTCAGTGGAACGAATGTTAGTCAGCTTCGTTTTGAGGTTTGATAGGTAAGTAGAAAGTCTGTATAAGTAAACTGAAGAGCTCCATTACAAGAAGGCACCCTCCAGCCAGCTTCCGTTCAACTTTGTGCCTCGGGAAGAAGTGTTTTTCTTTCCCCACACAGTTGTTTTTCAACAGTGTCTAAAATATTTAAGTAGAGAATTGTATGTTGGTTCCCTGTTACACCCTCATCCTTAAACAGATTATGCAGCCCCTCAAAATATCTAAAGAAAATGGTAAAATCTCTCAGAATTACAGACATGTTTTTGTTGATTTAGTTGTTCTTAATTTAGTTTTGTTTGTAATTAAATGGTACCACAACTTCAGAGATCATTTTTTCCCTTTAAATAAGTTACACAGTCATTTACTGCACGCAGAATTTTTATATCCATTTAGATTTGACTGTGACTGTGAGATTTCTACGGGCATTCTTTCTTCTGTTATAATCTCCACAGCACCTATCATATCTATCACAATAATATGCATGTTGTAAATGCTTAATAAATTCTGCTTTGTTTAGAAGTAGGGTTTTATCTCTGATCTGCTTAAAAACGCCCCCTTAATGATGCCATACTATCCCTGAAATAACACTATCAGAAGCTTAGATTTATAGTCAGTATCAGCTACAATTTTTACAACTCAAAACCTTTTTTTATCCTTGAGAATTAGGGTGTTATTCATCCCATACAAGTTGAATTTATCATTATGTATTTAGCTCTTTTCAAATTGCCTGAGCTATTCAGAGAAGAGCTAACAAATCAGTGTAATTCTTAAAGAAACAAAACTGTAAAAAATAGTCTTGTCAATTACCAAGATTCTTTAAAAAGACCCTTTTAAGAGCTGAATTACTGCAAGCTAATTTTATGATGGATGAAACCGTCACATGAAATGAAGTAAATCATTTTTTTCCCCTTTGACAGAAATTCCTTTTAAGTTCTTATCTAGTGAAAAGAAACTCAGTGAACACAAAGTACATCCATTAGTTCTGCTTTCTGGAAAACTAAACCTAAGTTACTTAGAAAAATCATTTTAAAGTCAGAGATATGTAAGATCAGATTTCAAGGGAGTCTCTATTCGGTTTGGCACCGAAAGGCAATTAAGTTACTAGCAACATGGCTCTGGTTAGTTGGAAGGGAACTGGAATTCCCCGCTCTCAAGATCTGTGAGATGGACAGCAAGTATATACAGCAAGTATGAGCCACTGGAGGCAGTCTCAGTATTTAGACATGCTTTGGTTGGTCAATGTCTATGTTGAACTGGTTTCTAAAAATACTTTTGATATTAACCCTCCCCAGGGAAAAGCCTCCAAATAAATTGTATTTGCTAGATTTCTTTTTGTGCCTGTGTGAGGAACATTTGCCTGTTATTATGCTAAAATATATAGGATTCCCTTTCCTTTCAAGTTTAAACCTCTGGTTTCATGAGTTCCCTTTTCTTTTATTTAGTCATCTCTTCTGACACAATGTTTGAGGCAATTTCCCAAAATCACAGTTAAACATCAGAAGTACAAGGGTATTCTTCTTTAACTGCAGTGAGATCATGAGGGTAAATTTATTTTCAAATTACTTAAGTTACAGGTATACCTTCTTTATTTAACCAATTATCAGGATATGACCTAAGTACTCTCAGAATCTTGTTTGAAAGTGTAGCACATACGTGGATTATTCCTTAGGTCATTTTGCATCCTTTGCTAATTTACAGAGTGGCCCACTGTCACTCTCACCCATCACTCAAGCTTTTCCCCTAAAAGACCTAGAAAAGCCAACACAATATTGAAAAAGAAAAGTTGGTGGACTCATGTACTGCATATAAAATTTACTGGAAAGTTGCAACAATCAAGACAGCATACTGCTTTTGAAAGAGTCAACATATGTATCAGAGAAACAGAATACAGAGCCAGAAATAGACCCACAAGAATATAGTCAAGTGGACTTGGGGAGAGGCTCAAAGGCAATTCAGTGCAGAAAGGATGATCTTTCCAACAAGTGGTGCTTGAACACCTGGGCGATCATATGTTAAAAAAAAATGAACCTAGACACCTAACATACACTTTTCACAAAAAGTAATTCAAAATGGATTATAAAACTAAATGTAAGGCACAAAACTGTAAATTTCTAGAAGAAAACATAGGAAAAAAACCTAGGTGGTTTTCAGTTTAGCAATGAGTTTTTAAGTAGAAATAAGTTCTTAAATAAGTTGACATTAAAATTAAAGACTTCTGCTGTCAAAAATACACTGTTAAAATATAGTAACAAGTCACAGTCTGCAAGAAAATATTTGCAACAAAACACATTTCAGATAAAGTAGTTGTATTCAAAATCTAGAAAGAACTTTTGAAACTTAAAAAAAACTCTACAGTAAAAAAAAATCAACTCAATTAAAAAAATAGACAAAAGATCTAACAGATACTTCACTGCATAAGATACATAAATGGCAAATAAACATATGAAGAGATGATTGACATCATTTATCATGAGGGAATTGCAAATAAAAGAATAAGATATCACTACAAATCTATTAGAATGGTTAAATACAAAAATTAAGATAAAACATGAATATATCAATAGCTAGTGAGGACGTGGCACAAAAAATCTCTTTCATTGTTAATAAAAATGCAAAGTGGTAAGCCACTTTTGATGATAGTTGGACAGTTTATTACAGAGCTGGGTGTAGTCTTACCATGCAATCCTCCTAAGTATTTATACAACTGTTTTGAAAACTTGCATCCACACAAAAATCTGCACACAAATGTTTATAGCGTCTTTATTTTTAATCCCCATGGACTGCAAGCAAGCACGATGCCCTTCAATAAGCAAGTGGTTAAACGAACTGAGGTATGTCTTCAATAAATAGACTATTGTTCAATGAAAAACAAAAACGAACTATCAAGCCATGAAAATACATGGCTGAATCTTTAATGGCTATTGAAAAGTGAAAGAAGGCAATCTGGAAAAATTATACACTGTATGATCCCAAGTATATGACATTCTGGAACAGGCAAATCAAAAATAAGAATAAAAAGAGAGTGGTTACCCAAGGTTTAGGGATAAGAGAGTTGAAGCCTGAATAGGTGAAGCACAGGAGAATTTTTAGGGTGCTGAAATTATCCTCCGTGGCACTGTGATGGTGGATACATGACACTATGTTGTTTATCAAAACCCATTAACACTATAGCACAAAAAGTGGATTGTATTGTATGAAAACTTCAGCAGAAATAATGTAAGAGGGGAATACCCAAATGGAATGCAGAATGTGACGATGAAATCTAACTGTATTTTAAATGAATGAAATGACCTCGCTAACAGCGGTGGGTGGGGAGAGAAGTGCTGACCTGAGTGACTTGAGAAATAAACACAGTGTGTAAACAATAGTAAAAAAAAACCTGTGTATGAGTGCTAGGCTCTAGTTGTTAAACTGAGTTCAGGCTAACAACTCTGATACTAATGTACATAAATATCAGAACTGAATAAAACAAGCAAATGTATGGCAGATGCTGAGAACCAAGTGTTCACTACTGGACTGGAAATTTACCGAGAGCAGTGAGAGGATTAAGAGTGAACCATGTGGTGATGGATTCAAGTTAGAGACAGTGTGAACTCTTGTTTAGCTTAACAGAGATTTAGATACTTACAGAAATATTTATAGATGTGTGAATATAAGTAGTTTGTTATATGCACATGTATTTCTTAACTATGTCATCTGCAAGGCCTAAGAAACAAAGACACCTGTAACAATGAACCTACCTAGTACCCAGAACTTTGTTTCTATTACCATATTCTAATACAAGAGACCTAGGCTTGTTGGAGAAATGACTGATTTTAGAACTGGGGCAGGAAAAATATAAGATGAAACTCAATACCTAGAAAGGAAAGAAGTGCAAAAGCACTTCCACACACACTCTTTGATAGTGCTACAGTAAAGGGACACAGAGCCAAATAAGGGAGCCCTCCAAGGTCAAAGCTGATTAATTTACATAAGTAAATAAATTTAAAAGTATTGCATTATAATCCAAATAATAAATATCCACGAGTCTATACTGATTGAAAGAAATGACTGCATAAATACATAAGATGAGAGAAGAGACAAACCCCTTGAGAAGAATTTCAAGTAACCTATGTAAATATCTCACCCTCAAGGACATGGAGTACTACTCCACATTCTAGGTATGAGCTGAGTAGAGCGATTTCTCTCTCGGAGCACTGTAAAGGGGGAATACAAAGAACAACTTTACAGTAAAGGAACCTGACAAATACAACCACAGCAAGGTGATCAATGTCAACATCAGCAGTGACAAGTCATGTTGAAAGTATGTGCCATTGATAGGATGTGATGAAAGGTACTTTTCCTCTGTGGCCTATCTTTCAAAAACCCGTAACCTCAATCTAATCATGACAAGCATCCGAAAAATACCTGATCAGTACTCCTCAAAGCTGTCAAGGTCATCAATGTCAGCACGTAAGCTCATTCTGAGAAACTGTCACAACCAAGTCAAACCTAGAGACATGGTGATTAAAGATGGTATGGTAACCTGGATGGGATCCTGAAACACAAAAAGGACTGAGGAAAAACTAAGGAAATCTGAATAAAGTATACAATTTAGCTAATAATAATATATCAATATTGATTGATCAGTTGTAACTATTACTAATGTTAGATGTTAATAAAAGGCAAAACTGGGTTTCAGTTTAATTGAGGAAAGTCTCTATATTATCTTTGTAAATTTTCTGTCAATCTAAGATTGTTTTACAAAAAAGGTCATTTTAAAAAACTAATAAGTAGGTTGAAAAATTTAGTATTTATCCTGCTCTCCCTCAATAACCTGTGTTTTAAAGTAGCCAAGTTGTTGATACGGAGAAGTTTCTTTCTATAGGATGATTCTAGTTTTTCACTAAAGTAGGAGATAGAAAACTAGAAGAATGTCACTACTTTGGAATACTTTAACCAACAGATTTAATGATAATCAGGGTCTGTTAACACAGTTGTCCCTTGGTATCAAAGGGAGATTGGTTCCAGGACTCCCATGGATACCAAAATCCATGGATGCTCAGGTCCCTTATATAAAATGGTATAGTTTTTGCATATAACCTAAGCATATTCTCTCATATACTTTAAATCATCTCAAGATTACTTATTATACCTAATATAATGTAAATACTATGTAAATAGCTGTAAATACAATATAAATGCTATGTAAATTGTTTCTTGTGCATAGCAAATTCAAATTTTTCTTTCTGGAACTTTCTGGAATATTTTTCAAATATTTTCAGTTCTCAGTTGGTTGAATCCACAAATGTGGAACCTGGGCATAGAGGGGGCTGACTGTGTCTCAAAAGAGACTCAATCAATTACTATGTAGCTCATAAGAGAATTACTATCGCCTACAATTACTATTGATCAAAAATTGAAAAAAAGAAAAAAAAAGTACATCAAAGTAGCAATGCACAGGCAATATAGCAGGTCTAAATACCAATATACAAGGAAAAGTGTGAAATACATTCTTATATAAAAATGTGTGAAAACATATAAAATGTATATGAAATATGGAGATATAAGAATGAGTTAAATTAAAAGATCAGAACGAAATTTTTAAAAATTCAGATTGTGAGGACTGCACAAAAAATATGACCCAACTTCTTTAACAAAATGTTCAAAGGGAACAAAATTTATCAAGAATCCATAGAATAAAATAAATTTCAGAGATATATTGACGAATTACCATGTTTAAAGTCTATGGGATGCTGATTCAAACAAACAATTCTAAATCATAAATAAATATACATAGCAAATAAAAAGCACACATGTACACGTTTATAAAATAATTAAGTTTGAGCACCAACTAGATATTTGAGGATATTAAGTTGAACTATATGTCAAAATGTTGAAAGAGCTAAGATTTCATGTTAAGTATCCAATTAGTGCTGAACTGTTTTAAAAATCTCAATTTTTAAGGGCAATAATATGATAGCTCATTTTTTAAAAGTAGAATTCTTATTGTAAATATATGTTCTAAAACATTGCAGATAAAATATGACTTAATAATTGTTGACATTTTATGATAAGTTCATGTAGATTTGTTATATTATTTTGTGTATTTTACAAATGTATAATCTTTTTCTAAATTATAAGTTTAAAAAATTAATGAATATAGTATAAATCCCTGGGAGAACTTTAATATTTTATAAACACATCCTTTGCTACTGCTAACTACCATAGCATAATAATTGACTCTGATTATAACAGAATCTGACTTCTGTATAAATTGATTATTAAAAGTAGTTTAATGCATTTACAAGCATATTTTATGCACACAGACACACACACACAGAAGTGGTGTAGACAAGAACTCATATGTTATTTAACTTTGATTTACTCTGATAAATTTGTTCTGATAAATTAGGAAAGATTCTAGAAAAATCATAAATGTTAAGTGTGCAAAAATTCTTATAATTCAGTGATACTTTAAATATCTGCTTGGGTTCTTTTTGTCATTTGACTTCCTCTGTGTCAACATTTATCAAGCTGCTACCTAGAATACAATATTATTATTTATTACTAGGAATTATCTTTTCCTGATATTTATTCTTCTCCTCTACCTGTCTGACTCTTGCCTTTTCATATTCCCTTTGACATCTCTTTTTCATATGTTTCTTACACATTGGGGTTCTCAAGCATTCTCTTATATTTATGTTCTTGTCCCCCAGGCCCAATATCTAATAATTTCCTGTATAGTTAATAACTATTAATAAGCTTAATGGATCTCAAATCCACATCAACAGCACAAATGTTTCTGATTTTTAAACTCTCCTAAACAGCATCTCTACTTGAGATGTCCTTGGAAACTATTAACTTTTATTACATAGCTTGTCACCTTGTTGATGGAAAAATCCAAGACAATAAGTTCTTCTCTACCAAAAAAATAGTATCTTTACTAGAACTGAATTAAAGCCTATTATCTAAAATAATTATTTTCTTAAATGTTCTGGGGGCAGGGAGGGACTAATTAGCAATACCCATTAAAAAGCACACTGTTTTCAAATTATTTATTAAGTATTACATAATAAATTCTCTCTTTACACTTTATAATGACCATCAACATAGCAAAATCTCAGAAAAATCTTGTAGTAATGTTATGGAAACGACAGGCCAGCCAAGAAATAAGCACCACTCGGAGGGTTGGAGTACTCAGATGTATTACGCCGGCGGGCTCAGAGGGGCTTCTGCTCTGAAGCTCTGAGCCCCTCCAAGGTGTGCGCATGAGGTTTTATAGGGTAAAGTACAAGCCTGGGGTATTTGGCCAATAGGCATGGAACAGCTTTAGCAGCATTATCATCACAAAAGTGGAGGCAGGGAGGCAGCAAACCAACATTCCAAAGCCAGATATATATCTTTGAAAATCCAGCTGGCTAGCAAAAAAACATGAACAGCAAACCAAAACTAATTAACCTAGATTTACAAGTTAGTCCAGCAGAACTCAGATCAGTATTCCAATACTTAGATTTGTGAGTTATCTTGTTAGCCCAGCACAGCCTCTCCTTCACATTCCTAGACCTTGTTAGACCAGCCTGGTTTTTCCTTCACAGTAAAAGAATAGTTGCTTTGTTTAACTCAGTGTTTTCCAATCTTAACCACGTAAGAGTTTTCAATGAGGTAACACATTTTAAGGTCTAAGAAATTGGGATTTGTGGAACACAATCTAGGAAACCTTTGCCTGGACTAAACCTTCCTTTGAAAGGACCTGCACAGAGAAACTGATTAACCTCTATTTTCTCTGTTGTGCTTCAATTGGTGGTGGCAGACACAGGAAAGAATCTTCTGTGATATTTCAACTGCAAAATGGCTGGGGCTCAACTGGAAAGCAACTGGGTTCTGCTGCTGTTTAACTGAAGACTCAAATGAACTCTGCTTCTGCTGATTTTTACAAGATGCTAGTTTTATGAAACAAAATAAGGAATGACAAATATTCAAATTTATTTTTAAATGTTAAAAAATGAAAAAAATTCTACACACAAGTAAAAATGTAGAAAAGTAGGTAATCTTCCTTTATTAACCTACATTAAATATTTTTAGATTTCTCTAAGATAGCTCATTAAATGAGGATATTTTTGATCTGCTTTTGTCTTATTCCTTTGATTTATTTACCTTTTGTTTTTTCATGGGAACTTAGAGATTTATAAAATATAATTTTACATGCCTTTCTTTTACAGATAACAGACAGTTTTTTTCCTTTGGTGGGTAAGTAGGGAGGAAAAACAGAAGCAACACATTTTTTTTTTTAAAGTAACATGTCATGGACTCATAGTGCAATCTTAATTTTTGTTTTGATTTCTAATGTAGTTTTACCTTGTAGATGTGTGTATGTGCTTATTAGAAGAGCAGTGTTAGTAGAGATTAAGTTTTTCCTAAAACTAATTGCTTCTGCATATTACTGCCATATCCCTACAACTTTGTCACAAGAAAATCAATTCTCAAGATTTTCTTCAATTTTTTCTTTTGCATTTAATCAAAAATTTTCAATATCCTAACATGAGAGGAATAATAGGAGCAAACCATTAAAACTGCTGAGACTAGTGAGAACATATATCATACTTCAAAAAGGCAGAAATGGTTATAGTCAAACGGTTTCATATAAATGCTAGATCGAATAATTCAGGTGCATAAAAAAGAAAAAAAAATTAAAAATCTCATACAAAAAACATTATCTTATTCCTGTTAAAGAGGATACGTCCACATCTGTGATGAAGTAAAAACTCTCACAGCATTAAACCCCACAGTGAAAATATTACTAAACTGGTACATCTAGAAAATGCATCATTACCTTTTTTTTTATTAGCTTTCCCACGGAAACTTGAAAAGAATGTGATGAAAGGGAACAAGGTAAAGAGTGAGAAGAGCAAGAGAACATTTATAGTATATGGTGTATGCGTTAGAAGGATGTGGTGATGAGACAGGAAGGGGGCAGGGCACAGCCATTCAAGGAATGCTACAGCAATTAACATCAAAATGGTGAAAGATTCAACCCCCAGTTGGCCTTGAAGCTCAAGATGGTGGGAGATGTAACTTCTTGTAGACTGTTAGCTTCATTATATGCCTATTGTAATAGATTAGCATGGTGAATAACATGCCCACAGGCACCATGACAGTCCCAAGGCTAGCCACAAAAGGTCAAAGAGTGGGAAATGGCCGACTTCTTGGGATTCCCAGCCCCTTCCCCAGACAAGTTAGACTGGTCCTTCCACTTATTTGCATATGAAGCTACCAAACCCCATAAAAACAGGCAACACTGCCCCTCCTGGCTGCCTCTCTCTCTCCCTTCAGAGACAGCCCACATTCTGTCAACGGAGTGTTTACCTACTTTAAACCCCCACACCTCATGGCCTTTCTCTTGCCTTTCAATGTATCTCTTTAAATAAATTTACCTTTACTCAACTGTGGCTCACTCTTAAATTTTTTCCTGCACAAAGCCAAGGACCCACACTTGGCAGGGCACGTCCCAGGGGCTCAACCGAAGCCTGGGACACGGCCCTCCTCACGCCCCACATCCGTTTTTCCTGCACCAGTGACAGCATCTAAATATGTTATGGTGACACCATTTTGAGTGACATGTTAATAAGACAGAGGAAAATCAGAACCCAGTGGATGTTACTTAACAAGTAACACCTTACGTTTTCTATTCTGAATAATTTAAAAGATGTAAAACAAGACAGGTGGTGAAATAAAAACAGAACAATAGAGCTGAGTTTCCTGTCACTGAACAAGACGCATTTTTCAGAGTAACAATATTTGTTTAGATGTAGATAAAATAATTCCAACTTGTTAATAACTTAGAACTGTTTATCTGCATCTTTCAGATTTGGGCTACACTATATTATAGATAATTAGGAAACAAGTAAAATAAGTATCATACCAACACTTCTTGAAAATTTTCAAAACTCCTTTATCCTTATTAGACTTATTATCCAACTCCTAAATCTTATCACCTTATTACCTTCAAGTTCCAATTTCTTCTGTGCCAAAGTGGAACAACACCAGCTCCCGTCTATAACCGTTACCCTCACCCAAGCCTTGTCCTCAGGAAGATCGTAAGCCTTATGCTGAGCAGAGAACATGACTCTTTAAATAATGTGAGAGGAGAACAGCAGCTCTCTTGACCATAAAACCCCTTAAATTTACTTTTGACCTAGAGCTTCTACATTATATTCATTTTTAGTGTATTCAGAAGAGATGTTTGTAACATGCCAACTATATGATTGGCACTGTGTTACTTACTGAAGATAGTGTTGCAAGAAAATGAGGATGCCCCCCCAAATCCCACAAGGAACTTACAGCATATTGGGGAGATGGGCACTGAACAAAAAGTAACTGTACAGAAATCTAATTAGTAAGAGATATGAAAGAAAAGTTCAAATTATGACACAAACTTTTATCAGAGCAATCAACTTGCTCTAAAGGGCAAGGGAGACTTACTGGAAGAGGTGATATTTGATCTTTCTTCTAAAAGATAAAAGGGAGTTAGCTACGAAACAGGAAGGGTTTTTTTGTTTTTTTTTTTTTGGCTTGCCTGCTTTGTGAAGCATGGCATTCTTTTAACGGAGACCGAACCAATTCCCAATTGAAGATAAGGTATACACTTCAAATATTCTTGAGAGAGAAAGCAAAAGTGACTTTAAATGCAATTGGAGAATAAATATGTGATTGATATTTGATCTTTTAGAGAGAGAAAAAATAGATTTTGATGGTGGAGTTTGGCATAAAAGACAAAACCTTAGGATACCAGTTAAAAGGAATTAGAAAGAGAGAAAGATGCAGACATTCAACTGAGTTCACTTCAATAAACACTAAGCTTGCAGGGAACTATGTTCAATATCTTGTAATAACCTTTAATGAAAAAGAATATGAAAACAAATATATGTATGTATATGCATGACTGGGACATTATGCTGTAGACCAGAGATTGACACATTGTAACTGACTATACTTCAATTTAAAAAAAAGAAAAAGAAAATAAACACTAAGCTTGGCACTGTGTTGACACTACTCATGTTACCGAGCAAGGGTTCACAGGCTTGTAGCAGAGAGAGCCGAACTCTGACAGTGGGTGTTCGCAGCAAAAGAAGGGTTTATTTGCAGAGTGCCAAGCAAAGAGGATGGGCAGCTCATGCTCAGAAAACCTGAACTCTCCAGTGGCTTTCAGGTAAAGTTTTTAAAGACAGCATTAGGGTAGAGGGTCTCAGGATACGTGACCTTCTTCTGACTAGTTGGTGGTGAGGTAATAAGGTGATGTTTCAGGAATCTGAACCTTCTCATTCCAACCAGCCTGGGGTCTACTGCTTGTGGTCAGCATGTAGTCACCATCCTCCACCTGGGTGGTGGTGGGAATGTCTTGCTTTCTCTAGAACAACTCGATGATATGCATCACACTGCTATCTATATTCCTTCAGGAGGAACGCGGTGTCCTGCGACTCTACTGTCCTATTAACAGTTTGAACCTGCCCTTTGGAACTAAGGGAAGGCCTAGGAGACTAAAGCCTTTTCTTCTACAAACAAGAAAGGGGGGGCATGGTGGGCTTTTGTACTTAGGAAGGCCCTGCAGGGTCCTGCTCAGTTTTAAGCCCCACAGTTTTTTGTTTTTGTTTTGTTTTTTTCTTTCTTTTTGATACTCCTCAGTTCTGAGGAGAACAGGGGCAGGACAAGAAAGGGAATAAAGTTTTGGATAGAGAGGTTAACCATAAGTTCAGTAAGGGAGCTCCGTTTTAGGGGGACTCAGTTTCACTCACACATCACGTGTAAGTTTATGAGCTCTCAAGTGTGTTAGAATCCCCCAGCTGGGCCTGGACATAAATGCTGGGGTTGTTTATGATAAAATTTGCCTACTTTGGGTTTCCCTAGTGTTGATCCAATCTACCCTCTCTCTCTTTTTTAACCTACTTTTCTAGCATGCTCTGGAAACATGACCACCTGGAATAATGAAGAACTGACTTTGTTCAAAAGCTTTTGGGTACTTTCTGCTTTCCACACCTTGACAAGGAGGTGACCTTGCTACCAGTGAGTTTAAGAACCAGTAATGTCTAGTATTGGTCAATATTCCCATAAGTGGAAGTATCTAGATTTTTAGTGTAGATGATTTCAAATGGTTGCTATAAACCTCAATATGTAAAAGAGCAGTGCTTAATAAAAATTTGCCTCCCTTTTAGTTCTAGCAGTGATAGATGTGTCCCCATCAACCACATGACTCTCAGAAATCATAGACAGTTGTTCCATCCCTTTCTTGCCACTTGACTTCTATTAAGTCCCACATATTTAGATAATATATATTGTCAGTATGTGTGTGTATAGTGGTAGTTCTTCCTCAAAATTCATAACTTACCCTGCAATCTGAAATTTCATGAACTTTACACATTTTATCCACCAATCTACATTTATTCGCTTAGCAAATATTGACTGGATGACTACTAGGTACCTAAAACTATTCTGGG
Source organism: Camelus ferus (assembly GCF_009834535.1). Classification (NCBI taxonomy): domain Eukaryota; kingdom Metazoa; phylum Chordata; class Mammalia; order Artiodactyla; family Camelidae; genus Camelus; species Camelus ferus. The sequence goes on along the minus strand of NC_045696.1, from coordinate 36,981,453 downwards.
TTGTATGACATTGTAATTTATAATTTTAAAAATATATATTTGATCATCATCCCCATTTCTTGAGCAGAGTTCCTAAAACCCTTAGAAGCTCCTAAGTGATAAGAGTGATAAAGACATTCTTGTTAAAGGACACTTGTGTTACATTAACAGGTGACTTCTGGAGAGTCCCTAGGTAACTTAAGGATGGGGGCTGGTTGCCAGGGGAATCAACATTATGATTGGAGGGCTGAAACTTTCAGTCCCATCCCCAACCTCCAGGGAGAAGAGAGGACTGAAGATTGAGTTCAATCACTGGTCTCCAATAATTTAATCAATCGTGCCTATGTAATGAAACCTCCATTAAGACTCAAAAAGAGGAGTTCAGAACACTTTCCCGTGCCTGGCCCCAAACTCTTTGAGGACTGAAGCTCCTTTGTTTGTTCACCTTATGTATCTCTTCATCTGGCTATTGATTCACATCCTTTAATATCCTTTGCAGTGATCTAATAATCTAGTGAATAAAGGATTTTCCTGAGTTCTGTGAGCAGCCCTAGCAAATCAGCCAACCCCAGGAAGGTGCTGTGGGAATCTCCAGTCCATAGTCAATAGGTCAGAAGCACAGGTTAGCAATGTGGGCTTGTGATTGCATCTGAAGTGGAGGTGGTCTTGTGCGACTGAGCCTGAATGTGTGGAATCTGGTAGTATTTTCAGGTACGTAGTGTCAGAATTGAGTTGAATCGTAGGACACCCAGCTGGTGTCAGAGCACTGCTTGGTTGTGCGAGAATTCACCTCCCCTACATTGAAAGTGGTGAAGAAACAGTAAAGCCCAATCAATTTGTGCTACTTGGACTTAGTGAACAAATACTATACTGAGGGATACAGATAAGCAACTATTAATGACAATAGAGAGTGTGATGTTTATGACAGTGGAAGTACAGTGTTCTTGCCACACTCAGAAAGGCTTATCGCACAAAGGACAGACTCATGAATGAGGATGATATTTAGCCTAGGATTGGAAAGAAAATTAAACATTGAATTAGACAAAGATTGTTGCAGGAGTCAGGGAAAATGATGTTCTCAATTAAGAAACTAGTACATGCCAAGACCATCAGTGAAAGAGCGTAAGATGTTAGGATAACCACAGAAGTCTGGTGAAAGTGGAGTTGTAGAAGTCAAGACGTGGGTATGTAGGCAACACATTATCTGACGTACATCTCAAAAATGTTCTCCTAGAACAGTCTACTCAAGCAACAGAAATAAAAGCAAGAATAAACAAATGGGACCTAATGAAACTTACAAGCTTCTGCACAGCAAAGGAAACCCTAAGTAAAACAAAAAGACAACCTACTGGAATGGGAGAAAATTTTTGCAAAGGAAACCAACAAAGGCTTGATCTCCAGAATATATAAGCAGCTCATATGACTTAATTAGAAAAAAACAAACACCCAATCCAAAAATGGGCAGAAGACCTAAACAAGCAATTCTCCTAAGGAAGACATACAAATGATCAATAGGCACATGAAAAAATGCTCCATATCACTAATTATCAGAGAAATGCAAATCAAAACTACAATGAGGTATCACCTCACACCAGTCAGAATGGCCATCATTCAAAAGTCCACAAATGACAAATGCTGGAGAGGCTGTGGAGAAAAGGGAACCCTCCTCCACTGCTGGTGGGAATGCAGTTTGGTGCAGCCACTGTGGAAAACAGTATGGAGATTCCTCAAAAGACTAGGAGTAGACTTACCATATGACCCAGGAATCCTGCTCCTGGGCATATATCCAGAAGGAACCCTACACTTCAGGATGACACCTGCACCCCAATGTTCATAGTAGCATTATTTACAATAGCCAAGACATAGAAACAGCCTAAATGTCCATCAATAGATGACTGGATAAAGAAGTGGTATATTTATACAATGGAATACTACTCAGCCATAAAAACCAACAACATAATGCCATTTGCAGCAACATGGATGGATGGATGCCCTGGAAAATGTCATTCTAAGTGAAGTAAGCCAGAAAGAGAAAGAAAAATACCATATGATATTGCTCATATGTGGAATCTAAAAAAAAAAAAACACAAACAAACAAAACATAAATACAAAACAGAAACAGACTCATAGACATAGAATACAAACATGTGGTTCCCAGGGAGGTGGGGGGTGGGAGGGGATAGACTGGGATTTCAAGATGTAGAGTGGATAGACAAGATTATACTGTATAGCACAGGGAAATATATGCAAGACCTTATGGTAGCTCACAGAGAAAAAAATGTGACAACGAATATATATATGTTCATGTATAACTGAAAAATTGTGCTTTACACTGGAATTTGACACAACATTGTAAAATTATTATAAATCAATAAAAAATGTTAAACCAAAAAAAAGAGGTGGGTATGAAGAAGAGGAGTGGAAGAGAGTTAAATAGGATAAAACATCCTCAAAGTTTTGTAAACCACATTAATAAATTGGCATCCATACTGCAGTCATGGGAAATCACTCAAGCGTCTAAATTTATGGAATGCTACAATCTTATTTAAATTTTACAACCATGAATCTGGCTGCAGTGTGGAGAACTGTTTGGTGGGAAGAACAATTTAGCCAGGAGTCCGAATGCCTTTTGCTGAATGGCCCGAACTGTGGGAAAGTTGTTGCAATGGAGAAAAAAATTTTTTGATTTATGTTACTGATAAGCTTTAGGTTTGATTTATCCTGACATGAATTTGCATATCTAAGGAGAATACCTATTATGTTTCAGAAATAGTAAAAGTTTTCAATAGCCTTATAACAGCAAGTTGTTTCAGGCTCCTTTTCTCTACTGTAAACTGGGATTCTACCACTGCTAATAATAATGTATAATAGTACTTGTTTTGCTCTTAAGACATCATAGAGAAGCCTGTATTTAAAGATTTTCTCAAAGTACAGTTAAGACATGGAAATACCAAAATTAAGGGTATGATCTAAACTTTCTGATAAAAGAGATGTTTCAGCATAAATAATATGTAAATATGACATTGAAAAAGCACACTACAATCTAGGGCTTATAAATGAAATCGGTGAGACATAAATTAGAAAAATAAATGAGGCCAGTTTGCAGATAATCTTGATAACAATCAGAAAATTTGCATTTAACCTGTAGACAATTAGTAACCAGTGGATTTTGTGAGACAAGCATACAGTGTGCTTACCACAGAGGAAATGGCTTTTCAGTTTTATGAGGAGGAAGGTGGATTCAGATTATTCTATATATTAGAAGTAGAATAGTTCTCACTGAGAAGATTTGATGTTGCCTCAGAGGATTCCTGACAAGGAATAGAAAAACAAACAAACAAAAAAGATTCACAGGTGGTGAGGACATCAGTGTGTGTCAAAAGTATTTGAGAAGTCACCCATGCTTCTGTTAGTGTAAACAAAGGGAAGGCAGAAACCAAGGACAGATCTGAATTTGGCTGACTGTTTTTCTGGAAAGAGAGGCTACTGTCCTGCACAGTAACAGATGAGTGTTGACGGTGTGGGTTAAATGGAGGGTGCTTTACACTGGAAGAGGACAGCTTGCTGAGACACAGTGATGTAACGGCAGTTTGTGAAACCCTTAGGAAGCAAGAGTTTTGCTGAATCTTCCTCGTTATTCCAGGAGAAAGAGAAAGTGGGATGACAATTAGGATCTATGTGACAATTAGAATCTTATTCTTCACCAGGAAATTTCTTTGGGTCTGTGTCAAAGACTCAGTACTTTAAATGGAAAATACTTGAAGAAAACCTGTTCTGAGCACTGTCATTGTTATGGGGAAATTCAGATTTGAAAAGAATGCAGTCAGTTAACCCAAGTTCTAGGTATGCCTGAAAATGGGAATAAACTCCAAACAACTCCATCACTTCCAACTTACTTCAAATGAAGAGAAAGGAAATAATTCAACTTATAATTATTAGCACAAAGCCAGATAATTAAGCCCAACTTGACTCCTTTTTGGGTCTCCCACAATGTATAGAATATTTTCTATTTGACAGCGATTTGGGGTCATTTAATGACTGAGTCCTGTAAAACTAATTTAATGATGATAAATTTTATTTAGCTTGAATAAAACATGAAATGCAACCCTTGTTTATTAATCTTTTGCTTTTAGCTTAATTGATACATCTGATACTTTGAGTAAATCATTCCACTAAACTGTTCAGTTTTTCCATAATGAAATAATCTTTATTCATGTCCCTCTAATGCAGTAATATAGATATCAGTGTAGTGTAAACCCAGACAGTTTTTTTTCTCCTTTTTGTCATGCAAGTGCCTGATTTAAGCTTGGATTGCCAAGGCATCCACTTCAAAGAGGCATTCACTTCAAAGCCGGCTATCTTCAATAAACACCTGGCCAGCCACATAAGTAGACAGAGAGCCTGGCTGCCTCCCCGCACTGAGGCTCCTTTGTTTTAGAGATCTTGGTTGATTTCAATAATTGACCATTAGGGCCATTTGTTTTTTCTCTTCCAGAGGTTTAAATTCTCACTCTTACGTTTTGTGAGGGTTTTTTTTTTCACTATTTTTTTTAATTGAAGTATAGTCAGTTAGAATGTGTCAATTTCTGGTGTACAGCATAATAGTTCAGTCATACATATACATATATCCGTTCTCATATTCTTTTTCATTAAAGGTTACTACAAGATATGAATATAGTTGGGAATAAATTTGGGAGGTCAAGATCGGCTCTTATGTTTTAAATTCACCAATAAGGAGTGAGTTTACAAATCCCTAGGCCCCCACTCTCAACCCCAATAAGAGGAGAACCCCAGGCCTGAGCATTCAACCTCTCTACACATCACCTCCTGTGCAGTCCCAGCTGTGCTGTGGAATTTCGAGATCCTGTAAGGAATAAATATTTATTTTTCCAAAGTTTCCTAATGGTTACTGCTGAAGGGCATCTTGCAGTCAGAACAAGAACCACAAGCACCCGTCTACCACACTGGTTATTGATAGTTTGAGACTAGCACAAAACACACAGAAAACATTTGCATCTTAGATTACAGATACAATTTTACATGTTAAAAAATCCCATTCTTTGGTATAAGTTTTCTAGTTTTTAATAAACTACAAAAACCTAATTTTTAATAGTACAGTTTAAACGTGTACAGCTTAATTATGGGGAATTCTATGATATGTAAGAAAAACTTGAAATATAAATTTAAAAATCACCCAATAAGAAAAGAAAAAGCTGTATACTTGCAAAAAAAAAAAAAATAGGAAGAATTCAACAGACGTGTGTTTGAGTATTTTTTGATAAGATGTTGCTGAGTCCATAATGAAAACTAAAAAATGTGCAGTATACTGTTTATATGTATTTACATGCAATATAATTTGTATGTGCAGTCAAACTGCAATAATTCTACATAATAAAACTGGGGGAAAAAAAAGAAAAAAAATTTAAAAAAAAAGAGATTTCATCCAAAATATGTTGTACACTTTCTCTTTCTCTTTTAAAAAGAGTGTTCCATTAAAAACTAAAGCAACAAAACCTATTAAGATATTCTGAGGTCAGTTTAGCCAACTTAATCCTTCCCTTGGATATTAGCAAAAGCACAAATATAGTTAGTATTGCTGTTTTCGTTGTCTCCAGTAAGGGTGGAAATAGCCAAAGGGGAAAAAAAGTTTACAAAAGGCACCAAAGTTAAAACATAAACCAGTTCCTAATTTGTGACAACATGGTAGTAAAATCTTACCAAGATCCCAAGAGAAATGTCATGCAATCAGATACAAATCTGAATTCCTCCACCTACAGTAAATGGGAGGTAAGAAAAGGGGGATTGTTTATTCATGACCCCTTTGGCAATGTTTTTCAAATGTTCTTGTGCACAAAAATTACCAGAACATCTTTTTAAATGTAACTTTGTGTTCCCATCCCCTACCTATTGTGATGCACTTGTCACTGATGTTGTCCAAGATACGCGTTTTAACAAGGTCCCTAGTTAATTCTGATGTGATACCAGAGCAGAGTTAAAAGACACTAGTAAAACCATGTAAATAACCAGGTCTTCTGCCTTCCTAGAATCCAACCTTTTCTCTCTCTATAGTGGGTCCACTCTCAGACTCATTTGAATGTTTACAGGATAATAATAATAATAATAATAATAATAATAATAATAATAATAATAATAATAATAATAATGCATTAAGGTGTCTATGTGCCCAGCACTATTCCAGGCACTTCTGTTGGCCCTTTTAATCCCTAAACCAACTCTAAACTGCAGTCCTGTCATTACCATACTCACTTAGAAGATAAGTAAATGGAAGCTGAGCAACTTTAAATAGTCTGAGCAAGTCACACTCCTAGCAAGTGGCAGAGCAAGAATGTCAACCTACTTGGGCTAGAATGTGTGTTTTTGATCATGAGCTGTTCTGAGACAACAGGTAGAGTGAACCAAAGGAGAGTAGACGTCGTGGCCAGTCCTGCGCTGTTCCTGTCTCGCGTCGGTCCTCTGCCCTGCACTGCCCAGTTCCCTTGCTGTTTGTCTCCCTGTTACCTTCAACCAAGGAAGCACTGGTGGGAGATGACAGGGTAAGAGAAAGGGAAAGCCAGGATACTCTCCTCCCGCCAAGGCAGCGTTTTTACAATGACTGTGCCACCTCCATGCTCTTGCTCTGCCCTGGCACTCCTGACACGGATCAAGGCCTCCGAGGTGGTATTAACCTCTGGCTCTGATATTATCACTGAGTCCTTTTAGTCTTCTTGTCCCAGGTTGTATCTTCCTATAGTTACTAATCACTCTGTTGCCTCAACATTCCCATCGATTCTTTCTATTTTTCTAACTGGACCCACTTCCCTGTATTTGCTCTCTTAAACTACCTGGTATGGGCTTTTGTTTCCTGATAGGAAATAGATGACTGCAGAGGGCAATATGGTGTAGTAAAAACAGAAAGGAAAGAAAATTGATGAAATAAAACTGAAGGTGAAAAACACTGATCTAGAAATGATAGCAAACATTCCTTTCGATTTTATTTTATTTAAGACATGAAAGGTTATCCTCCTGTAACAGCTGTCCATTAGTCCACTAAAATACCTCTTTGTCATTAAAACAAGAATTAGTAGAATCATAAACTAAGAAACATCAGTAGTATAGAAAAATAGGGTATGAAAATTTTATGTTTCCACAGACTGTACCAAGCTCTTCTCTTTAGATGTCAGTTAATGATCAGTAATATTTTCTTGATTTTTTAAATTAATTTTCAGGGTTTTGGTAAAACATAACTGACAGACCACAAGCATTTATAAATGCGTCTCTCTCAGTACTGTACTAACATTATGTGAAGAACACAGAAGGGTATATCTACAATAGGAGAGAAGACATTATGAAAAAGTAATTTCAATAATTTGGGAGGATGAAAAGGTATTGTTGGAGAGCTATTCTTATTAAGCCAAGCAAAACAGAAAATAACTGGATAAATAAATGAATAAATTGCTACAGTGACAACAGAGGGAATCCAAGAAGCTACCCTTGAGAGGTTCTGAGTCTGGTGGCACAAGAAGATGACAGGTTAAAATTTGATAGATTAATGGGGATCACATCTGGGCCAGCTGGAACCCTACCTTACCATTTTATGAAGACAACGGAGTCTACTCCCACTAATTCAGGCAGGAAAACATAGTTGTAGTGCATGGGGAATTGTACTGAAATGATTTGAGAAAAGAGGAGACTAGAGAGAGTAGGTATGAGGTTGGTGCTCAATACAAAGATCTAAGCAGAAATCTGGAAACTGAATTGTGAAATTACCAGCCATATTCTCTCCCTGCTCCCAGAAAACCAGCAGCAAGAACTGTATGTCCTAGACAGGAGACTAGAGGGCTTCTGGCTACCGACAAATGGTGAGGAATCCTTTTGTGCAAAGCTGACTTATTAACTTTTACTTATTAACAAAGCTGACTTATTGACTTATTAACTGTAGAAAAGCCCACAAAAATAGTAGGAGATAAAAATCAGATTACATGCTAGGGTAAGATTAAGTAGGAATATTTTGCTGTATATTGACCCTCCAAATTCACTCACATCCTTGTCCACCCAGACTTAAAACCTAGAAGTCAAACTTATATGTACTATATCAACAGATTTTTGATATCTGGCTTGACAAATGAGGGATGAGTCATCTCTTGGAGGTCAGAAGATGGAAGAAAAGGGAGGAAAGTATATTTCTTTCCCTGGCTCAGTTTCATCAGTTGGTTTAGGATGACTGCATCTCTTTACCAAAGACTCAACTCCAATAAAGTAACCCTTTCTAAACAGCTACCCATTCTGGGCACCAGTGACTCTTTCACTCTCTTGCTCTGGCAAGCATAGTGTTGGTAAAGCATCTACACTTTTGTGGACACTTCAAAGCTTCACTCAGATCCCCTCCAACAAAGAACATGTCGCCCCAGTGCTGGTGCACTATAACTCAAGACTACTTTGCAGAGTCATCCTAGCTTCTGAGCTGTTTACATCATCATTTGAGGTCCCTGAGACTGCAAGCTAGACTTTTACCTCTACTCAATACTGCTTTCTTTCTCTTCATTTTCACAGGTGTTAATCCAGGTCCTGAGGACACTTCTTAATAAACATCATGCATGCTAAATGCAGCCTCAGAATCTGCTTCCCGGAAAAATCACACCTACCAAACCCAGGATAATGCACTATCTATTGGCAATTCCATAAACCCTAACCACACCTCTGGAAATAGTCAATTACCCAGTTTGAATGAGCTATGTGTTGCCACTCGGGAATTGGCTGATAAATACAGCCTTGTAAGATTTTAATCTCTCTGAGTAAGATGCAGAGCTACCAAAGAGTTTTGGACAGAGGGGTGTTATTATGAGATTTAAATCAGATTGATTGACTGTTGTATGCAGGATATACTGTAGGAGGGCAAGGGCAGAAGGGAGTAAAGTAGGTTAGGAAAATATTGCAAAAATCCAGATATAAGATGATGGTACCTGAAGCCAGGATAAGAAGTGGTAGTAAGATGACGTCTGATTTGGAATATATTTTGAAAGTAGAACTAACTACCTGAGAGAGAAAAAGAGGTCTGATTAATCAAGTATAATTTCATATCTTGGTGGGGTTAGGCAATTAGAATATTGGAGCTCTATTCACTGAGATAGACATAGTTGTAGAAAAGCAAATCAGACACGGAAATTAGAATTTCACTTCTGAACATGCTAATTCTTAGATGCTGTTGGATATCCAACTGAAAAGTCAACTAGATAGTATTATATAAATTCTGTAGATCAGGTGACTATCAGTGCTAGATATACAAATTTAAAAGTCATAATATAGATAATATTTAAAGCCACGTAAGTAAATGAGTATAAATGAAAAAGAAAAATGGGCTAAATGCAGAGAACTGCACAGTAATTAGGGAGATTAAAAGGACCAATAAAGAAGATGAAGACACAGAAGCCAGTAACGACCGTTATGTCAAGAAAGAGATGCTCAAGTGTTTGGAGGAGGAAGTGTGCAACTCACTGTGCCAAATTCTGCTGATAGAGGAAGTAATAAAAGACTGAGAATCACACATTTGCTGTAGCAAAATGAAGATCGTTGGCGAGCTGACAAATGCCCTTTTGGTATACTGGGAGAGGTGAAAGCCGGACTGGAGTGGATTAAAGAAAGAATGGGAGGTGAAAGTGAAAATAAAAAATAGAGCCAGCTATTGTGATACATTATCCCATAAAGAGTCAAAGAAATGTATAAATGTATTATTTAAATATATATTTAGAGAAATACCATAAGAGACAGCTCATGAATTTTAAGGTGTTTGCATTTGAAGATATTTACAAATTGAAGCAAAATATAAGTCTTTATAGGTAGCTTTTGGTAACATTCAATTTTTTTAAATGCTCATGCACTTCACTGGTAATAAATCAATTTTAAAATATATTCATATATATGTCATATAGTATTTATTAACAATCTTAATTTTCACAAATGAACTAAACTATAAATTCCATAAGAGCAAGATTTTTTTTCTATTTTATTCATCATTATATTTCCAGTGCCTGGATAGTAACCTGGCACATTGTATCTGTTTTATAAATATTTGCTTGAATGGATGATTATTATACCAACTTTTCTGCATATACTATTTTAGAGAATTTTTCAAATCAAAACAGAGATAAACCTACTTTACTTTAATGTCTAGTGAAAACTCTAATGTTTAATTAATTCTGTTTATAGGTAACATAAACATCTTTTCAAATTGAAATGCTATTAATTGGTATCACATTAATTGTTACCTGGAATTTTGCTAAGAATCTTCCATTTTCAAATAAATTTAAGAATGAACAATAAACGTGCTTTAGCACCAAATGATTATGAATTCTGAGGATCCATGTATAGAATATGTAGTCCTTGATTAATCTATGAAAACTATATCTGACAATATGACCAATATATATCCTCATTACATTACTTCATGGCGACTGGGAACAACTGTTAAAGTTTCATATACACAAAAATCTTTCATGAGTCGTTCCATATCTACAGAAACTTAAGGGTAACATGTTGTCCTGCATATAAGAATGGAATTCAGCAGCTACAAGCCAACAGCAATGTTTGCCACCAGTACTATTTTAAAATGTGGAGCGAATTGATTTTTTGTTTGTTTGTTTGTTTATTAGTTTTAATTAGAAGATGCTTTCAGAATAATGTTTGCAAGTATCATCTACATAAGGGAATTTTATAAGTGTTAGCACCTGCTCATATTTTATTTCCTTTACTACAATAACTAATAGATAAGTTAGAGTCCAATATTTTACTTAAATATTGTACTTTGCAGGCTATTGCCAGTATTTTCTATTACATATGAGCTTTTCCCTTTGCCAGACCCCAAGTTCTTTACCCTCACCCCAGTCTGCCCAGACATATTATTTTCCAGTGATTTGTAAAGTGCAGCAGTCGTATTAATAATAACGCTGTCTTATTATCATCATTTGATGACAAGCCTGATGACCCTCAAAAAGACTCACATGTAGAAAGAGCAGGACTGAAGCATGAAATTGTCATCTCTGTCCTAATTCAAGCTCTTCGCTTTCTCTAGGGATCTGTAGTCATAGTTTATTAACTACAGCAAGAGATTGCAGGTGGAAAAATCAGAGTACATGATCAATGCAAAAATTCAAAAGAGTTCAATTATGTTTCTATTCTATGCATGAACCACCTATATGAGGTACAATTTTTTTTATTAGGTCCCTTTTCACTTATTTTCCATTGTCCAAGTTGTTATTCAAAATGTGAATAAAATCTTTAAACCCTATTTGCTAGATATCTAAATAACTCTGTAGACAAATCCTACATATTTTTTCAGCCATGAAACTCAAAATAGTTGTGCTGTAATTAGTAGTTGTATTATGATTTATGGTTCTGAGGAAACAATATGCTTATAAATCTTAATACTGTAAAAGTTATAAGGAATAATGATGATAAAAAATATTTTGAAAGATTCTTGTTCAGGAGCAAAACCTTAAGAAAACTCTACATTATAAAAAATGATATTAAATCAGCCTAACATTATATAAATTTCTCAAAAGCAAAGTATTTGTGATTTATTAGTATCCTATCAAAGCAGTATAAAAATAAATGGCACATAAAACTAAGTGTATTTTTCTAGTATTATTTGATTGCATAGTAATCAGGAAAATCATTCTTATGGCTTCCTTTTACAATAAAAACACTTTAATCTCCACATGACCACATAAGACTTTAGTTCCTTTTTCAGAAAGCACTTATACAATATCAGAAGATTATAAGTGAATTATGGTCAAGTAATAAAGACTACATTTTAATGCACATAAGAAAAAAATATTTATCAACATCATTCTGCATTTCCATTTATAAAAGGAAAGAAAATTGGAACTCATCTCTTTTAAAACCCCTAAGGTTGCAAAACACTTGTTCAATCTAGTTTTGATTTAGTACATAATTTGGCATTGATTCAAATTTAATCATATGCATCTAGTTTTTCTATTAAGGTTGAATTTTCTATTAATATTTACTGATTTGCAAAATGACAAGAATTATTGGAAGATGTCTCGATCTTCGTCATAGATATTTCAAAAATGGCTTCCGTTATCCCCCTCTTTTTATCACCCTTTGCAATTGTACTTTGCAGTTCTTCTCACCAAGTGGGAGTTTGTATTACTCCGTGCCTTGCATGAGGACTAGGCTTGTGCCTGCTGTGGACAATGCAATGCAGCAGAGGTGACGAAGTACCAGTTCTGAGTGTAGGCATATTGTTCTATTCTCTTCCTCAGAATCCTGTTGCCACCATGTGAGTGAACTCTAGAGAAACTATTGGAGGAAGACATACAGCTCAGTCACCCCATCACTCCAGCTGACTGCCAGCTGATCACCAAAATATAAAGGAGGCCATATTAGACCATGTTCTGCCAAATGGCTATAAATGCCATGGATGAGTTTAATGGAAATTAGCTGAGGCCAGCTCAGATCTGAGGAACTGCCTAACTGATTGACAGACTTGTTTGAAAGCATTAAATTTGGAAGTGATCCATTATATAGCAAAAGAAAACTGATACAGCCCATATGAAGCCTGTGAAATATTTTTCTTGGTATCTCTGCAGTCGAAACAAAATGGGCTATGAATTCCACAATGTGATGAACTTATTAGAGAGCTGAGAAAGCAGGCATAAATGGATTTCAGAAATGTAAAAGTTACCATTTATTTGGGACCCCCCCAAATTTTGGTACCTTGAATTGTGAAACTAAAAGCTAAAGGATATGTGATACTTCTTTTATTTTTCAAGGGATATGGACAAAACAGTAATACATACATAGCCCTGTAGCACAAGAGTTTACGTGAATGTATATATTTTATGTGTGTGTGTGTGTGTGTGTGTGTATCTTAATCTCCATGTAAGGATAGGGTATTGTAAGTTTTCTGTAGCGCTTGGTTCAGATTTCTGTTTCATACATGAATACTGCAAGCATCAGCCAACTCTAATCATAGAAGAAAACAAGCTCTGAATAGAAGAGTTCCTGAGTCACACAACTCTTGGGTCAAAAATAATTTCAAGATACTTATGTGCTCAATAAGAATATTTTGAAGAAGTATCCAAAAATGTTAATGCCTCTGTCTTGCTTACTAAATACATGCTCATGAAATCAATGAACCTAAAGATGCTACAGACCGTTCCTCTAAAAAGACGTCTATTTTAATAATTCATAATCTTAGAGGACAGTCATTATTCAGAGAGGTACTCTACAGCGTCCAGGGGCTTAACACGAACTGTGATTAATTTGATTCTGATCAAACACTGTGGGACCAAGATTTCAATGTGCATTTTTAAATTAGCTTGCTTTCTCACTATGCCTAAAATCAGACATCAACTTTAGACATTAAAATTTTGAAATAAAATGTAAGACAAAGGGTTAAGTTTTGAATCAGAAATTATACTTTTTAGTATCAATTTACTTTAAACTTATTAAATCTGGGGGGTGGTTCTCTTTGCTTTGCAAAAAGGCTAGTAAGACAGAAATTAAAAAAAACAGCATGAAAATTCAGGAGGAATTTTTTTAAGGAAATAATGGCAAATCATCATATAAAAACATTCTTAAGAAAAGTCAAACCCATTATGTTCCTATGCTCTACTACAAGGAAAAAAATACAAATTAAAGTAACAGACTTAACTTTCCCTGTTGAAAATAAGGGAAAAGATTTCCCTCCCCACCCTCTCCCATCCCATGCTTTTTCTTTGAGCAATTACTGAAGAAAACTTGTAAGTGCTTTCTCTCTGTTTGAAATGTATATAAACCCTTTTGAAGACTAGATTGCCCTTTTGTCAGTTTTATGACCCAGGAACATCTATCTCAAGGGCCTGGGAATATATCTTTGAAATGCGAACTTGAAGAGAGAAATTTCTCCCCATTTCTGTGGAAGAGCAGGAGCCTAACTTCAGTGCGTAGCCTTGCCCTAGGTTGCAAAACTTTCTCCAGTCATAAAGATGTGAGAAGAGATAAGAGGCCGTCAATTAACTAACACAGATATTCACCCCCACAGATGATCACCCCAATTATCAGATAAAGTCAGGTGAACTTTGTGTGAAAAACAGCTCTATCAAGTCCTCTTACTTGAGGACTAGTTATTGTTTATCTTGAAAACATATTTTCTAGTTCAAAAGGGTATGAACTTCTTTTCTGTCTTTGCAACCTCTGAGCTGGTTGCCTGTTACAGGCATCAAATACTTGTTTCATGCTTCTTCAAAAATAAGTGTTCTCTTTCTCTACTACTACGTAGAAAGGGTTTCTAGGGTGGGAAAGAATATTTTGTTTTTTCAGTTGTAAATTCCCAATACTACTTCTTCCACTAAGTTCAGTTCTTCAGCAACCTTGCAGACTACTTGATGACTGGAGGTGAGAAGGATGTTGGAGCATGGGAGAGGGGATATGGACAGGTGAAAAAATAATAGCTTCATAGAAATTATGTTTGGGGTACTCAAGAGGGAAATTCTCTGTAGAGGAGGCACCAGAAGATTAAAACAAAGATTCCTAACACATAGTGTACTAGTGTACTTTGGAAAAAATTTAAATTGTGACACTTATGTTATAGTATTTTATGTTTAACACAGTTACAGTATTAAATTTTTATTATGCATACCCTTATGTTTGTGGGAGGAAAAAACTGCCAAACCTGCAGTTATCAGCAGCACTTACTAAAGTATCAATTTTACAAGCTAAAGATCATTGTTTTCATCTCACTTCTCTCTCCTAATTGTTTCACTTCCCACCCCTTAAAAATAAACCTCAACTTAGGAATATCTTATAAGCATATTATGGGAGTTCTAAGATAAAATAAGCTTTCATCCTATGTTTAAATTCACTTAAAATATTTTATCATAGATTATCACAGATATTCAAAACACTATGCATGTGTCTTCGTGTGTGTGTCTGGGTGCTAATTATAGACAAATGATTTTAGAATATAACAGGTAAATATGAAGTATAGCAGGGTTCAAGCCAGAAAATAAATCTTAGTGATTCCTAATTGTGTTTCTCTTCATATACTGATCCTTCTCCAATGGGATGACTGAAGACACTTGGATTTTCATCTTAAATTCACCATGCTTTTTCCACCAATAAATTTTTGAGATATTCTGAAGTATCATTGCCATGAAGAAGCTGGTCTCATCCATAATCATGTAGAAGTACATGCTTTTCTAATAATTCTTACAATTTCCGTATTTTATTTTAAATGGTTCTTACTATCTTAATTGATGGCTCACTCTTCTCTGCAGCACACAAAAAAGGTATCCTCCAGCTATAGGCTCTTTACCTTCCATGGTTCTTTGAGAATACCAAGGGTTCACTAAGATGAAACAATTATTTTAAGGTTTAAAAATCTTTCTGTTACTGTAATTAGATTTTGGATTAAACTAAATTAGCAACATATCTGTTCTTGAATTCTACTTCAGGTTATTGCAAATGGAGGAGATATAAGGATTACTTTCTCACATTGGTCAGAAAGATAAAAGGTCGTATTTAAACAAATCAATAAAAAGTCATTTTTCCCTGAAAACACTTGTAAGTCATGATAGTCATTATAATCCAAAACAAGCCAGCTACAAATAACACAGAAGGAATTGAAGCACTATGGGGTAATATGTAGAAGGAAGCACTTAGCTGAATTCTGTATTTTTATTTGATTATTTCAGTAAAATTTATTACTACTCCCTCAACTTTGTACCATCAATCAATCAGGTGCACAATTTACATAGAATGTCCCAGTCATTGTATCTGTCCTCACTTCAAGATCACATTTGAGTCTTTTGAAACATTTGTTTTAACTGAAAAATCATAGTAGAACAGCTTAAGTGATTTCTTTTGTGAATACAAATGTTCAGATAAAACAGTCACAGTACCAAATTTCAAGCCATAAAATCTTGAACATTGGTAGGAAATATTTTGAATGTTTTTTGTCCATTAAAGTATATGTTCTAGGTAGTTTTAAGGACGAACTTATTCTGAGTAATTTATTATATAATAAAAATTATAATAACAAGGGTACCACCAAATATCTATGACAAAATAAATTAACATTTAAGTATGCTGGAACTATAAAATTAAAACATCTATATTTACATGTAACTTATGTGTAATGGAATAGTATTAATTCTCTTTAACATCAGATATTAACACCAAAATCTTCTTGAAAGTTTGGACTAAGCATTATCTACAAGGCCTAATCTCCTCTTTTTGTCAAATACATACTTTACGCAGAAGATCAAAATGTGGGAAATAAGTCAGGAATGGGATAGGATTTTGTCCAGGCTCACAACTGCAAGACAAGTGTCCTTGATGGAAACAAAAGCTACTAACTAAATCTCAAACCAATACCTAAATCTCAAACCAATGGAACACATGTATACACACACACATAGCAAATCCCCTGATTTTATCATGAGGATATATAAAATCAAGTGACCCACGTCTGACTTTTTTTTAAACCTGTTTATGGTAAATTGTTGTAGCTGAAACAACAAAAGGCATATTATGTGTTCACCTCTAGAATCCCAAATTCACAGAGCAGTTTGTTTTCTTGATTTCTCACATTTCAAAGACTTCATTACATCAGAATAAGAAGATTGATTGTATCATTGAATTAAGATCTAGAGGGCTGAAACTTAAGCTTTCAATGAAAATTGTTAGAAGATTAAAATGGAGCTGTAGAATTAAAGCTTGCATTCATCCAAATAAAATCAAAATAATGAAATTACTTCACTTTACAAAGAAATGATGTTGAAAGGCATAAGATTAAATTAATGTATCAAAAACTAAAATTTGGTTTGTATGGTACAGGGAAGGCCATTGATCAAGCTGAAGAAAACAACATTCAAATTATTTGTTAGAGAAAAATACTACAACAAATATTCTCTAAAAAATAATTCACTCAAATTTCATTTGACCAACTAAAGAGCCTATATGCCAATGGTAGGGTGCTATGGAAGCTTTCATGTTGGAAGAGACTACACATCTGACAATAACATTTAAAAATATGTACACCTTCAGTATATTTCAGGCTTCATTTCCTATATTTAGTAAGTACACTACATCAAGGTGTCCCGCAAATAAACTTGAGTAAGCAATATTATATTAATACTTTCAAATTGAAACACTAAGAAAAGGGGTGGACAGCAATAACTGACAAGGTAAAACCATGAATGATACTGTGTGTAAGCTTGAATGAGATGTGGCTATGAAACAAAAGGCTCATTTTTTCCCCTATAGACCACTATATGGTTTGAAAACTATTATGAAAAAGGAATTCCTTCCTCTCAAAATAAATAAATAATAACCCTTCCAGTTACTGTAAAATAATCAGTTATGATTGACTCGGTCATTTCTTCACTGTGTTAACATTTAAAACATTATTTTATATGCTGGAATCTTATTTTCTTGGCAGTAAAGTAAATATTATTGAACTAAATTTTGGTGTTCCATAGTAGTAATGATGGATGGTAATGTTGTTTAAAGAAAGAAAGAGAGGAAGGGAGAGAGGGGGCAGGAGGAAGGAAGGAAGGAAGGGAGGAAGGAAGGAAGGAAGGGTCATATTACCTTAAGGTGCAAAAAATGAATACCCAGAAAAGACATATTTTTAATAATTAACTTCTTAAAATAATACCAGCACATTTAGTTATTTCCAAAATGCAATTCTATAGTATTTGTCCATATATATATATATATATATATATATAAAATCAATGAGCAGATGAAAAATTTCAATTTGGTTAAAATCTAGGTTGATTAGTTGACATTATCAAAAAAAAATTCTTATCTCAGAGTAATAAATTCTGGCAAATAGATAAAATGAGAAGAGTTTTTAAATCAAATTTTTTTTCCAGGCTGCATTTAATGTCTGAAAGCTCTCTCCCTGATTCACTTTTTCATAAATAAATGTCAGTGTAGAAATAAGTGTAACAGAAAATGTCAGTGTAGAGATGGATATATTTTTTACAAATGGGGCTCCATTATTTCCCTCTTCCAGCACAAAGTATCAGTGGTTAACTGTAACATGCCTTGCCTTTTATTTTATTTAATTGCACTGTATCTTTAGGCTTTATATTTTCACTATCATGTGTCTGTAGGAAAAAGTCTTAAATTATTAGAAAATCAGGTTTCCTCCTTGGCCCTATTTTTTTCTTGCATTTTATTTATTAATTCACAGCTTTCCTTTTCCTGTGATTTGTATTCAGAACAGAACTGAAGACCTCTCATTTTGTTAGGAACAGGGATTTTCCATCACATTACCTCTATATTTAGAGAATTCCATTGAGTCCCAAAAAAGCAGAGAAATGATTTTTGAGATCTTGATTTTAACTCTCTGGATTTATAAAACATCAATTTATCATTTATTTTTTATTTTATTTTTTTCCCTTTTTTTACTTCTTTGCCAAAACTTCATAACCTACTCTCCGAAAAGCTTTTGTCTACACTACACTGTATTTCCTGTGGCACTATAGGACCTTTGGCCACAAGCATTTGTAGTATTAATTCTTCTTCTTTAATCACATATTTCAAATAATACCAAGCCATCTACATTCTGTTTGCCCCCTTTAGACACATCCTATCCCCTTTGGAAGCAATAAGAGTTGAGAAGAACAGTCGGTGAAGCAGATTGCGACGCATACAAGCTAGTTTACAGGGGTCAATACCAGCAGCATGGGCTCAGTTTTATCCCAATTCTGTGATTCTTCCTATGAAGCAATGGCCATCACTTAGAATAGGTGAGGTGACACAGATGGATAAGCCATGTAGTGTATTTACAGTCGTGGACCAGTTTTGTAGGGGATACGAGTGTGCAGAAATTAAAACTCAGTATTTTAAGTTTTATTTTTCATTCCAAGAAAACTGCTTTCCACTAAAAAAGCAATCTCATTCTTCGTTAATTTAGCCTTTATTTTAACCACCCTCAAGTTCTTTCCCAGGCCCTCTTTGCAGATGAAGTTAGCTATGGATGCTCTTTAATATTTACTTCTTTTTTATGAGGTTTTTCTAGTTATTATTTAATTATGGCATGAAATGTGTAATCAGTAATCAGGAATAGATGTTAAGTGGTTTTGTCTTTGCTTCTTTGTTCTACCACCCAAAGTGTTTCTGCTTTATGCTGGTTTTATGGAGACAGGAAGGGGGCAGGGCGCAGCCATTCAAGGAATGCTACAGCAATTAACATCAAAATGGTGAAAGATTCAACCCCCAGTTGGCCTTGAGACTCAAGATGGTGGGAGATTTGACTTCTAGCAGATCTGGAGCTTCATTATACACCCATTGTAATATGTCAGTATGGTGAATAACATGCCCACAGGCACCATGACAGTCCCAGGGCTAGCCACAGAAGGTCAGAGAATACAAAAGGAGCCAACTGCCTGGGATTCCCTGCCCCTTCCCCAGGCTAGTTAGACTGTTCCTTCCACTTAATAGCATATGAAGCCACTGAGCCCATAATAACTGGCAACATGGTGCCTCGGGGCCACCACTGCCTCTCCCTCTTCGGAGATGGCCCACACTCTGTCTATGGAGTGTGTACCTACTTTTAATCTGAGCACCCAACTCCCACACCTCATGGCCTTTCTCTTGCCTTTCAATGTATCTCTCTGAATAAACCTACCTTTACTCAACTGCGGCTCGCACTTGAATTCTTTCCTACACGATGCCAAGGACCCACACTTGGCGGGGCACGTCCCAGAGACTCAGTTGAAGCCTGGGACGCACAGCCCTTCTCACACCCCACATCCATTTTTCTTGCATCATTATGGTAACAAAAAAAGTTAATATTACCCAGCCCCTCTCCTTTCTTTATGACCAGGGTAATTTTAGCATGTCACATGTAAGTGTTTATTTTTCTAGGCATATATCCCTACTTCTTGTTTCAAAAGCAATTATGGTATTATTCTACATTAATTTTGCTACCTATCACTTGAGACACAAATAAGTGAATTGGTAAATCAGACTAATATACAAAGCAAACATCCTGCTTTGCATCAAGCTTTACTAATAATTGGCTGTGTACAGGCAATCAGTAGGCTCAGAAGACGTAGAGAGCAATCTGGAACATCAAGGGCAGCTTCCCCAGGTCCTACAGAAATGTGCTCTCTATCCCAGAATA
The DNA here is from genome assembly GCF_009834535.1 of Camelus ferus. Classification (NCBI taxonomy): domain Eukaryota; kingdom Metazoa; phylum Chordata; class Mammalia; order Artiodactyla; family Camelidae; genus Camelus; species Camelus ferus. Next base: position 36,961,334 of record NC_045696.1, on the reverse strand, counting down.
ATAGCTGAGTTCTCCAGGGGAGGTTATAGCAGGAGGAGTGTTTGAGTTTTCAAACACGTCCAGCTTGTTCCCCAAGAGTGTCATACAGTTTCTGTTAGCTTCTCCAGGGAGCTTTGACTCATGATCCATAGACCCTGGGTTCTCTTTACTAGAGGCAATCCTTAACTGGAGACAGTCTGCTAATGGCATTTCAAACACAAAGTTTCTTCCTCCTAACAAATATCACTTGTCTTTTAACCTAAACACCAGGTGACAACATGATTAGATCTAGTCATCTACCTTCTTTTCTTCCTTCCCAAGGCACCCTAGGTAAAGAAAATGAATACCTCTTTTGCCAGAACTATAATTCTGATTCAAATACCACAGATTTGCCAGCACAAATTTGCATGACCCTGTGATACACAGAGAACATGCAGCTCAGGTTTGTCAGTTGTCCTTCCTTGCAGTGATCCAGCCTCCATCTCTCTCTGGTTGTATCCCCTGCCACATCCTTCCTCATGGTGCAGCCTCCTGAAAACCAGACCACCTCCCTTCTGCCTACACAGAGCAGTTCCTACGCAGCAACAATGTTACATTGTCTCCATGCCTTTGGCCTGGCTCCTTGCTCTGACAAGAGCACCTTCAACCAGTTTTCCATGACCCACTGATTCCAGGTTTTCCGTGAAGATTCAACACAGGCATCACGTACTCCAGAAAGGCTTCTGTCTGACTCCCAAATGAAAAATGAAGACATTTCCCAGGCTCCTTCCACCCTAGGTCTATCTTTATTGACACATTTACCACTACACTTTGCTAACATTACCTCATGGTGTGCTTTCTTGTCTTAGTATGGCTGCATTCCTAGGAGCTAATCCACGTTGTCACAACGAACATTGCAATTCCATAAATACACAATAGGAAGTTCTAAATTACTAGATAAACCTCTGCTTAATGAAAAGAATCTGCTCTTTAAAGCTATATTCAATATCTTTGATAAAAAAAGAATATGAAAATGAACATATGTGTGTATATATACTGGGACATTTTGCTGTCCACCAGAAGTTGACATGTTGTAACTGGTTATACTTCAATTAAAAAAAAAAAAAAAAAACCTTCAAGATACTGGCCATGCAGCAGTTAACAAGAGAGCCAGAACTCTGCTTTCACCTGAGTGCACAGTGCAGTGTTTCTCAGGAAGTTCTCTACCAGTCATCTGTATCAGGACCCCTTGGATGGGCAGGAAACTAACGAAAATGCAGATCTCTAGGCCAACCCAAGGCCAAAAAATTAGACCGCTGAGAACAGATCCTAGGAATCTGTACTTTAGTGAGAACTTGAATATACACACAAGAAGTTGGAGAACCTCTGGTTTAGTAGAGATCAGATTCCAAGTATACTTTAGTGAACTAGAGAAAAACTTTAGGTTAAATTTCATTGTATCAAAGCAACTAAGTCATAACAGATATGACTCGTCATTTCTGCAATTATAGAATTCCATCAGAGTCACAATAAAAGCAATGTGTGCTGTAAAAGGAAACACACACACACACACACACACACATATGTTTTCCTGCAAACATCAAGGCTTTAAAATTATAGATATTTCTCAATACTTGGTAAATCCTGCCTACTTGTAAAACATAGTTGTTCTTGAAGCTCCTGAACTTCTTTTTTGTTGTTGTTGTTTTAGATATATTACTATTATGTCATTAAAATTATTACAATATATACCAACTTGCATTGCTATTAATTATTTTGCATATATATGTATGCCTTTTCTTTCCATGATTGGCTACTTCATGAAATCAGAGATGGAGTATCTTTTGTAATTGCCATTGCCTATAGCAAATGGGTGAATCAGAGAATAGTACAGCCAGTACAAAAATAAAGGGTAAAGTTACTTCTACCATTAAATAACAAAATACAATACACAGATGATGAAACATCCAATCTTATTAACTTAAAACAGTGCATTTTGAAATAAGTCAATTTATGTGGGACATCGTTTCTATATCCTTATCATATCTTCTTACACCATTATTCAGAAATTGGAAAAGTACATTTGCAGTGGCTTGAGGACATTGTGGTTACATTTGGACAGAACTGAACATGAACTCTAGGATTATAGGGAAGATGAACCCCAGCTCTCAGGAAGAGTGAGAGTGTTAATCTGAATTTTTCTCTAAAGTATAGCTGTATTTTTCAATAGGATATAAGAAGTATGTGTTACCCAAATCAGTAGTTTGTTTTTCAAGAAGCCCTTAAAAAATGTTATTCTTCAAAGAGTTTTTACAGCAACTGTAATATAATCACAGGGTTGTGCTGTGAGGTTTTCTCAAGTTTCTTCAAAGAGCCCAGTTTTAACTGACCTTCCAGCTGAATGCATGCACCCTTGATATTTCAAGGTGTTTATTTAGTCTAATATAATAATGAGTGCTTGGTTTCTTCTAGCTGATTCCAAAATTCAGAAAACTAAAGTTCACATATTGCTAAGCAGGAACAATATCTATAATTAATAAAATAATTTATATTAACCTGATGTGTATGAAATATTTTAACATGACTTTGCAGTGACAAAATCATTCAGACTATAAAGAAGCTCAGAATTATAAAAATATTTTATCTTGTTTTATTTGTATTCATCATATGTGTTATACATTTACTTAGTTGCAGTGTCTGAATGAGGCATGATAGTGGTAGAAATATGAATAATGTACATTTTATATATTCCAGGGAGCTCAGAACTTAATTAAGTGAATTAGAACATGTAATCAATAGTGTTTTAAAGGCAAGAAGAGGTTAACCCCAGAATAGAAATTTATGTAAATTATCAGATATAAATTTTGGTAAGCTATTTAATTGTTTTAAGACTTAATTCTCATTAAAAATGGAAATAATAATGCTAAAATGGAAGCATTGTTTATAAGATTACAAACAACATATCACAGTGCTGTTTGCATTCTATTAATAGGTCCTCAAGATGTAAGAAATATTGTTACTATTAATTGAGAATTATTAATTAATTAATTATTAATCCTCTTCATTAAAGCAGAGGCATTTTACTTGGAATTAAAGGAAAGAAAAAAAAATGGGACACACACATGTGATGTTCCCAATGGGAGAAGAGAGGCAGAGAAAGAATTCCAGGTAATCATAGGGACAATATGCAGGAAAAGACTTAAGAGAATCATTTTCTATTTCAACAAGAGACTGAGGATAAATTCTTAGTAGATAATATCTCTACTGTGTTTTAATAAACAAATGTTAAGTTTCTTGGTACATTTCACACACTTTTAGAAAAGTAGACACCTGGACCATTTCATTTTCCTTTGGATATCTTAATGTATTATTTTCCCTTAAAAGAGAATACGGGGTAGACAAAATGAAAATATAAATGGGCCAGTAGTGCAGTAACTACGTAAGTAAGTAGAATAAAACCATCAGAATCCTTAATAACAACCCACACCTGGACACCACTGTCCATAACTACTGAGATGAACTGAAGATACAATGTATAGTTTAACAAAATGTGATTGCCATTGGAACATAACCATATCTTTATAATGAATGGTACATGTGTTGGTTTGAGGGTAGGTGTGAGCATCAGAATAGGAGAACAGTTTTGTTCTGGGAAAGAAGAAAGTAGTATATCTTTGTGTATGCTCCAAACTTTGCATGCAGATCAAATTTTTAATAGTCACACTGGGAATACCAAGGCACATTAGACAACTCATACTAAAACTTCTCCTCCAAAAAAAGAAAAAAAAAAGTTATTTGATTACATTTTATCATCATAAAACAATGATACTTCTTACTAATGTGTTTAAACAAAAACAAAACAAAAAGTATATGAGAAGGAATTTTGGTCAAATTCTGCTGTTTAAACAATCTGCCAAGCTTTTATTGGCAGGTACTTCACTCTTAACTGTGCCAAGAGAAACAGCAGGAATTTCCCTGGCCTGTCTTTTACAGTGGAACTAAGTTCCCTAGTCACTTTATATTTTATCAAAGCTGTTGATATTACTATAAATAATTGTTTAAATTATATTTTATATTACTGTTATACATGATCTTAAGTAATAATGTTCAAATTTTTAAGGACGGAACTTAAATGTATTTCTGGCTTTCAAGCTACAAACTTTTTTCCCTAGGAATTAATTTTTATTACCAGATTTCTTTGCTTTCTTTTAAGGTAATTTTAACACTTTTTGCTGCTAGCTCAAGAGAATTTAGGAATTTTACCATTCAACTAAGTTAGGTGAGATATGCAAAGTTGCTGAAGAATGAAAGGTTTATTATATGAGATTTAAGTTTAAGATACTGTCACAACTTTAAGATACTCCTTGATTTCACACTAAAACAATATGTAAAGAGATGCAAATTTTCAATAGCACTGAAAACCAGGTGTGTCGATAAAAGTTATAATAGGTTGCAGAAGAAATGTTTATTAATTAAAGCAGGGACGAGAGCTTGAAGACAATTAGTGGAGGCTGACAATGATATAGGAGGTGACTATTACCCTTTGTTACTGTATCTACAGATTTACTTTAGGGGCACAGTTTCTGAATTGATTAAAGAGAAAAAAACCATTTCTTACTAAAGGAACATTCCTTTCTGAATCATATTTCTATGACCAGCATTCCCATTAGGAGTTCTCTTTCCTTATCCATTTTAAGAATACATTTTCCAATAATGCTATACAAATAGTATTATACAATAAGATTGGTGTTACCACATTTTGAGATAATACAAAGAGAGAAAATAAGAAAGAGCCACAAGAATAATAAACTATGGACTCAGTATTATTTTATACATTTATGCTGACTATGGGGAACTTACAGTTCTCCAAAAATAAATTATCTTCCCTATAGCCTGAGCTAAGCGTGCAATGAAAGAATTCTTAAGTACAACAGAGCCACTTTAAATTGCAACCATCAAATAAGACAACTTAACTACAGACTGTGAATGACACAAGTGAGAAACAAATACCTAACATTTACTTTGCGGATAGTGAGAGGTGCCAGTATGATTCTAGCATGCAAGACTGCATAAATGTAATAAATAAATATACAAATAAATACAAAAATAAAAATAAAATAAATTACTTTTTCACTAAACAACGAAACATTGAAATGTGAAAAATTTTAAAACATTAAGTTAAGAAAACTATTGCTTTCGAAAAGCAGAAGAAAGTCCTGTCTTAAAATAAGACTTTAAGGCAGTAACTGAAGAGCACTGTAGAATTATTTGCATATGTGAATAATTAATGGAAGCAATATCTTTAAAATTTTAAGAGAAAAATTTGAAAATAATGAACTTACAGATCCAAGATAATTAAAGTCAAGCACAGTAACAAAATTATAGTTAAAATACTTAAAACCAATGTTAAAATCTTAAAAGTAGCCAGAGAAAAATGGCATATTTACAGATAAAGATGACAGCAGATTGCTCATCAGAAACAGTTCAAGCGAGAAGACAGTTACGCAAATTCTTTCAAATACTGAAAAAAAGAAATAACTTTTAAATATAAAGGCAAAATTAAGATAGTTTTAGACATGCAAAAGATAAAGCAATGACTATGAGTTCAGATACAGAAAAGCTGAAGCAATCCAGCAGGCCTGAAACAGAGCTGAACCCTAAGGGGCCTTCCCGGGACAGACCCCTTCCCATCATGTCCTCTGTCTGCTTCTTGTCTGTAGAAAAACTTTATTCAAAAATAAGTTTAATCAGAGAAATAATGAAGTGGAGAAACAAAGGGAAATAGTCAAGTAAAACAAAATAATAATAGCTTAGTCATTAAACAAAGTCAAGGACCATTAGTTCTCCTTCAAGGGCTAGAGATGATATTCTGAGCTATATTCTTTGAAATGTTTTGTACACTGATACCCTCATCAGGTGGATGAAGTTAACTACATGATGACCAGACTGTAGCCATGACATAAGCTCCACAATTCCGAGAATTGGCCTCAAGGAAATGGGAACAAAGTGGCCATGGAACTGAAGATTAACTGTTCTTATAACAATCAAGATAACGCAGATCAGACACCACATGTCCAACTGCAAGATGACTGTCAGAGCTGACAGTGCTGTTCTGCACTCAGCCCCCTCCCTCTGCCTATACACCTCTGACACTCCTCTTTAAAGCTCTTGCCCACTGATCAGCAGGGGGAAGTTGGCCTTTAGACATGAGTCCACTCTCTCCCTTGGTTGCCAGCCTCCAGAATAAAGCAAACTTTTCTTTCTATCAACCCATGCCTCTTGGGTGTTGGCTTTTGAGCAGCAAGCAATTGGACTTGCGTTTTGGTAACAGACCCATAGTACAATGAAAGGTTAAAGCTCTTCAGGAAGAAAAAAATTTATACCAGATGGAAAAATGGATCCCCATGAGGAAATGAAAAGTAGCAGAAATGGTAATTACATGAGCAAATACATGACTGTTTTTCTTACTATTTAAATCTTTTAAAATTGCCTATTTAAACAAAATAATAATAATAATATGAGATTTATAACATCTGTACAAGTAAAATGTATGACACCAATAGGACAAAGTTCAGAAGGGGAGAATTTAAAACATACTGTTATCTCAAATTAAAACATCCCTCTCTCTAAATAAAATCTTCTTTTGTCTTTAACCAGTGACCTCTGAAATACTCACTCCAGTGGAATCAAACCAACAGATGTGATGATATTTATCATGTATAAATTCTATATAATTATATTTCAAGTTTTCTAAACTTGAAAAGGTTGTTCAGATATCAGTGCCCAAAGAGAAAGGCAACTATACACCGCAGCATCAGAAATAAACCCCATGGCAGAGCCTTTTATATATTTTTTTACTTCATGCTTCCTTTTTCTTTTAGTCACTTGATATTTCTGAATTCTGGCCCGTATCTCAGAGTGGTTTACTTTTCAATAGTGTCTTTACTTTTTTCCTTAATAACATACCTTACATATTAAAATATATAATATATAAATATCTGTGGTGTGCACTAATAAAAAACAAAAAGCATGCACAAACACATACATGCATGCACAGACATACACACAAATGCATAAAACTGTGGGGTTTATCAAGACTGTGGGTCTCTAGCTTATTCTTTTTAACAAAAAATTACTTTTGTCTAAGGTGAACATTAGGCTCTCATGCTTTGGAATAATAAATATTTGGAAATACATATATATATTTTAAAAATATTTTTTGAATAGTTTTACTATAAAAAGAAGTCAACATGAGTAGATACTCTGTTAAATAAAATTATTTAGCACTTCTCTGTACTTGTTATTTTTTAGGGTACAACCCTTTATTTGACCTGGCCCTTCAGTGTTTTATTTTTTTGTATCTACTTTTTTGAAAAGACCTTTGAAATTGACTTTCTCTTTGTTGCCTGTTATAGGACCTATATCCAGACTTGCAATGAAGCTTTCTACCTCACTGAACCACTTTCACAGACTGTATTAAAAGGGAGTGAGGCTCTTTCTTCCCTTCTTCTCCCTAAGTCTTTCCATGTGCAGACAAAGAACTCCTTTGAAGGAAGCCTACAGATCTCAACATCTCATGAAAGAGAACTGATTGTGTTTTTCTTTTTTTCCACAAGTCCCATAAAGCATGAAGTTGCTGTTACCAGTATCATTATTTGAGGACAGTTGTGTATAAATTTGAAACTCAGGTTGGTCAGAACATGGCTCCAACTACAGAAACTATTTACACTGCCTGTGCTTTAAAGAAAGGTGAGATCTTAAATTTGAAATAATCAATAATACACTTTCATTGCTTCTTCTCTTAGTATTAAGTTATCTTTGGGTAGCAAAAAATAAATAGTAAGTTCAACAAAATACCAATAAATGCTATGGTTTGAAATAATGTTTATCACATTGTAAGCTGATGATGTGAAGGATATGATACAACCACATATAAGCACATCATGTATAACTGCAGGTTACAGTTTTCGGGTAAGGGGACTACCCAAACCAACTAAGAGAGCAAAAGCTAGCAATGGTTCAGCCTTTACCATGAAGTAGTGGACTTTTAGGAAATACCACAATAGGTTACTTTGCTTAACTTTTTAAATTAAATATTTAAATCACTAAACCAGACACTAGTGTACTCTCATTAAATATAGAGGAGCTATATATCTCTCTCTATGTATATCTATTTGTATCTTGTGATAGAGACTGAGACAAATCTCTAGCACTTCTGTGATCAGCCTGGGCTTAATTTATTTATGGAAGAAAAAATTCTGAAGGCAGATGGAATAAAAAAATATTCACTTAGGAAATTCAGTGGCAACTTAGAAGCAGATATATACATATCCAATGAGAAAGGAGAAAATGGATACATTTGCAGGAGAAAAAAATTGAGCACCCAAATCTCAATTTACATACTGTACAAAATATATTGTACAATTGTTTCATTTTTAAAATCATCAATAGAAAATTAAATCCTCAAACATCGGAAAGAAAATTTCAGTTTCATGTTAGGGCAGTTTATATAAGGCTGACACTCCCAGCAAGGCTCATTTATTAAACCTAGAAAAATATACAAGGCAGACAACATTCAAGGGGTGAAAATTCTTAAGAGGAGGAAGTCATAACAAACTGAGCCCTTATCTCCATTTCAGCTTTTTCCCTCGAATAATTTTCTAAATCATAACAGAAGAAGTTGAGGCTTAGGGAAGGTGACCTCCCAGCTCTTGCTGCAGTCTCACTGAGTTAACGATAATGAAGTTATACTTTGAGATTGCCGAATAGATTGAAACATAGGGAGAAAGAAAGATACATAGATAAGAGACTAAAATCCTGTTTTATATTTTCTCATAACACAGGTATTCGTTTGCTAAAGGTGCCCCAACAAAATGCCACACTGGGTGGCTTGAACAACAGAAATTTATTTTCTCACAGTTCTGGAAGCTAGAATTCCAAGATCAAGATGCCAGCAAGGCTGGATTCCTCTGAGGCCTCTCTGTTTCACTTTCAGAGAGCTGCCTTTTTTCTGTCTCTTCACACGGTCACCCTGGGGGTGCACACAACCCTGGTGCCTCTCTCTTCTTGTAAGTGTAGCAGTCACATGGGATAAGGGCCTCACCCTAAGGGCCTCACTTTAACTTAACCATCTCTTTTGAGACCTCATCTCCAAATAAAATTACATCCTGAAATACTGGGTACTGGGACTTGAATATATGAATTTGGGGGACACAGTTCAGCCTATAATAAGGTGTTTGCTGACTGTTAAACTGCATATGCAAAGTGGGATACTCATAAAGCTGAAAGCAGCAGCTCTGTGACTGAAGTGCTCCACAAAGATTCCAGCAGTCTTACAACACTGTGGAGCCCGAGGTCAGAATTCAGGTCCCGCCAGGATGAAAGTTCTTTAGTTAAGAGAAAAAGAAGACAGTGAGAGAGAGAAGCTTTAAGCTGAAATCACAGAATGGCTAAAACCAGGAAGAATTATTCTTCGGGAGGAAGGGCCATTGAAAATAACCAGCACGAACACAGCTTAAAAAACATTCTTACCTAGATCAAGGTGAACTAAAAGTTCTCTAACTGCTTTCCGGAAAAAGATTAATCCTTTTGAGAGGAGGATAACATAAAATAGAGCCTTGTCAATTTCCTTAAAACTTTCTGGCATTCAATAAAAGATCACAGGCATTCCAAGGGAGGAAACCAAAGGACACAAACCAAACCAAAAACAAAACAGTCTGAAAAGACCCACAAGTCAATGTACTGTTTCTCCCAAAAGAGATTGAGGAACACTGGCTTCAGCTCCAAAATAAAAAGAGCTTAGAAGTCATTACTCCAGTATTTATGACAAGCAAAGCTGAAACTGAAAAGTGACATTTTCTTTCACCTCTTAGAGAACTGAGATTGCAGGGAAAATCTCCATCCTCAAACCTGAAAAGTCACAGTTCAGATCTGCTTACCTGGAACAGAACCCCCTGGAGCTATAAATGCTGGTAGATTCCCAAATGGTAATTAAATGGTAAATTTGACGAACTGCTGAGGTCTGAGTTTGAGGATGAGAAATCCCTGGGTCCACAGTCTTAGGGGACACTCACACATTTATGGGATTTACTTAAAAGAAACACACCAGATCCTCAAGGTCAAGACTCAAGATCCCTCATGACTGGCAGCAGGAGGAGAAGAGTAGCCATTGCAGTATCCACGGAAGGTGTGAGGTGGGGCGGTCATTCTCTGTGACAAAGGCCTCCTCTGAAGGAGAAGGACTTCACCAGAGCCTTATCCCACGTAGGGGAAGAGCAGTTCTCACATTCAAGCAACCTCTAGTCTTACTGTTTCTCCCTTTTGAGCTACTGGGGAAAAAATACTATACCACTGGAGAAATACTTCTAAAAGTTGCAGCTCAGAGACACAAGCTCAATAAAAAAATAATATTAAGATTGTAGAATATGCATCTCCTCCCCCACATCTTACCACAGCACCAACAGGGCTGAAGTGTAATTATGGTAGAACAGAAAAAGGGCATTATGTGAAAACTAGGAAAATCTGAATAATGCATAGACTTTAGTTAATAATAGTGTAGTAACATTGGTTCATTACATTTACCATATGCATGTAAGATGTTATTAACAGAAACTGGGTGCAGGCTATTGAGAACTTTTTGTATCATCTGTACAATTGTTCTATAAATTTAAAAGTGTTCTAAATTACAAAATTTCTGTTTAATTTTTGTTAAAATATAGAGATTTTTTTAGAAGACTCGTGGATGTTCTAGATATTGGAGATATTGGGTAGGGAATTTATGTAATCATGATTAGTTCAAGAAGAAAGAATAATATCATAGGAAATGGTAATATATAAGAGTTAAATAAAAATTGTAGCACTGAAAAAGTACCAGAATATAATTAAGATATATCAATAATACAGAGATATTACAAAAAAGCAAGATTAATAAGCTGGAAGATTGCTTAGGGAAAAATATTCCAATTGAAGCACAGAAAGAAAAAGGATGGAAATTCAGAAAGAGTGTAAAAGACATGGAATATAGTACAAAGATCTAAGATTATGGACACTGGAATCTATAAACAGAGAAGAGACATAATAGATAAAATTCAAGTCAAATATACCAAAAGCTCTATGAAATTCAGGAAAAATAGTTTCTAATTATTTTCAAATAATACATAGACATTATAGAAAGACTCCTGGAAACAAAGAGAAAAAAAGAAATTCTAAATGAATCAGAAAGATGAGATACATTGCTTTCAAAGGAGCAATAATAAGAATGAGAGAAGAGTTTCAAGATGAACTTTGTAGAATATAAACAATTTTAGCTTTCCATAAGTGGAAAACGCTGCCCACTTAGAATCCTATTATCAATGAAAATATCCTTCAAGAATTAAGGCAAAACAAGACATTTGCAAATTAAAAAAAAAACTGTCACTAGCAGGCCTGTACTACCAACTATATACACTTACATATTTATTTATGTATGTTATATATGTAACTATTATATATACATACAGTAAAGTGAGATATTTGAATTAAACAGAAAGGATGTGAGAGTACAATTCATCTCTTGAGGAATGAAAGAAAAGCATCAGGAATGGGAAGTTACAGGAAAAATGAAAATACTAGTTTTCTTTAAGTCAGTTAAAATATCTATGATTTTAAGGCAAAACTTAAAATATTATTTTATATTTAAAAAAACTATTTATAGTTACAGTATATATGACAAATATAAAGATGGGGAGGAAAGAGCTTATATGATTTCAAGGTTTTTAGCTATAACTTGAAGTGATTTAGTATTAACTCTCAGTTGACTATGAAAATTTAAGGATGCATATTGTAACACTGATAAGTCTAACAAAAATGTCACGAGATACATTAAAACATAATTTTAATAAATCACAAATTATATAAAAGGTCATGAAAGAAAGAAAAACCAAAAATAGAAAAAAAAAGGTAAAATACTAGAGCTAAATTCAACAATATCAGTAATTAACATTAAACACTAATGTTCCAAACACTCCATTTAAAAGGCAGAGATTATCAAAATGAATAAGCAATGCTGCCTATGAAAAACACACTTTAATTACAAAGACAGATAGTTTGAAAGTAAATGAATGGAAAAAGATAGATCTTGCAAGTTGTTAGGATGAGAAAGCTGAGGTTGCTAGTTTAACATCAAATAAAATAGACTTGAAGACAAAAAGAACTCCCAGAGATAAAAAGGGGCATTTCAAAATGCTAATAATTCATCAGAAAGATATAAAATTATTAATGTATTACGGTGTCTAATACAGAGCTTCAAATAGCATGAAACAAATTTTGACAAAATTGAAGACAAATCCAAAATCATTGTAGGAGATTGTAACATCTATCTTTAAACAGTAGATAGAATATATTATAGACAAAACATTACGAAAGATACTGAAGACTTAAAATAGTATCAAAAAACTTGTTCTAATGAACATTTATAGAACACCACACTCAACAACCCCATATTCAAATTCTTTTCAGGTGTACCTCTACCAAGAAAGTTCAGATGCTAAGCTCAGATGCTGGGCCATAAGACACTATCAATAACTTAAAAGACTTAAAATCATGCAGAGTATCTCTCTGACTACAATGCAGTTAAATTAGAAACCAACTATATATATATATACACATACATATATATATATATATATGAAACTAAAAATATTCAAGTGTTATGCAACACACATTAAATAATCAACAGATCAAAGATAAAATCATAAGGGAATTTCAAATATTTGGAAGTGAATGGTATTGAAAATATATCAGAGTTTGTGGAATGCAATTGAGTGGTAAAAGAAAAGAAATAAAAAGGCAAATAGAGAGAAATGAAGAGTGGAAGGAAGAAAACAAGGAGAGAAAGGGAGGGAGGAAGACAGGGAGGCAGGGAGGGAAGAAGGGAGGAAGGAAGGACAGGAGATTGAGTTTTGGGCTGGGGGACTCTAGCTCTATGGCTGTACCATTCCATTTGCTGCAAGGTCTGGATAGTCACAGGATGTGCTTCAGGTGCCTCGGTGGTCCCAGATACCACTCCATCCTTGTAAAACAATTAAAACCAAAACAACCAAAACAGAGGAGTATAGTAGACACTTGAACAAACTTGTCTTGTATAAGTGTATAATTACTTATTTACCTCACAATGTATATCAACAAAAACTACAAATTCATCAGGAATTTAAAGGTTTAAGTCTTATGAAATTATGGATAAAATCTTATAACCTTTAGAGTAGAAAAGGCATTTTAAAATCAAAAGGCATGTGTTATGTTTGCAATTATCACATTTATTAATAATAACCTGATGCATAGAGGAGATTTCTGGAGCAGAGGCATATTAATTACTTTATTTACATAATAATAGTTGCACTGACTTTCCTTTGGCTTAATTCTTTCCCCTAGAGCAATGTGATGAGAACCAGAAGTCACCTAAATGGACAGGACTCTGTGCTGTGGGTGAGAAACACCAAAAAAATGAATCTGTGTACTTTTGTACACACTGTCCTTCTCCCCTTCTTGAAGGAGGGAGAAAACCTTTTATTCCTTGGGAAGATTCTGACTGCATATTACACCCTTTAGAATGTAAATAAATCTCTCCTTGGGAAAGATAAGAATATTGTCTTCAGCTTTGCAACCCAAAGATAAGGTCTCTGCACTTTTGAAAAGTAAATGCACACTACCAGAGTTAGAGAAATCTCTCTGGGGTTCTCACGGTAGTATATTAACATTTAAGTCTTACTCTTTTAGACTAGGTCCCAAATTTCAATAAGATTTTTCTCATAAAATGTGAACTATGCAGTAACATAAAAATATGTTCTCTACAAGTCCATATCATGAAAATTAACAACAATGGGGACCTAAAATCAAAATTTTTCCATCAGAAGAATAGACAAGGAAAATAGAACTATATAATTTTCAATATAAAAGTTTTATTAGTGTTTAAAGTATACCAATCTTATGCTAAATTTTAAGGGAAATTTATCATAAAATTTCTAATACAGGAAGCACTGAATGATATTATGACCAATGCTTTGATTCATCTGAAATTAGTAACTCAAGATTCAGAGGCTACTTTATACCCTTGAATTCATTTATTCCCATACCACATGACATTTGTCTTTAATTATTTTTATTTATAAACACTTACATGTACATATATCATTTTCAATCAGGATGGAAATATTTTGATTCACCGCATCTTAGTGGGCAGATAATAAAAGATAATTTCAGAAAACTATTGCTTATTATTTTGAATTTTGAAATGATAATCTTGTTTATTGAAAAATATATTATTAAAAAATCTATATTAGCAGCTCAGTCATTTTCAAAATTTGTCATAGAAAAAAATAAAATATTTCCAAAGTTAATTTTGGAATCAGAACTGATTATTTCAATCAAGATATTTTCTTTGTAGTGGATAGACTTGGAAGGAGAGTTTCTTAACCTGAACTGTACATTAGTCTTCATGGAGAACTTTCTAAAAATATCAAAGCCCATTTATCTCACCTCAAGTTAGTTGGTTAAGTTACCTAAACGTGGATGGAGTCTGGCCAATGGTATATTTAAATACTCCCTCAAGTGTTCAGAATCTTGTTAAAATCAGGTATTACAATTAAGGATTAAGTCCAGCTGTATGCAAGAGAAATTCCAAACAAGCCTGAGGTTTATTTTTTCCCCAGGTAACTAGAAGAATGGAAGTAGGCAGTCCCCGTCTAACATAGCAGGTCAAAGATCTCTGGAGCTGAGGTCACTGTGAATCTGTGCTCTATCTTTTACCATCAGGTTTAAGATGGCAGCTACAGCATCAGTTCATGATGTCACATTATAGCCAGGAAGAAAAACAGAAATATCAAAGACAAAGCACCAGCCAACTGAATCTGTCTTTTTCTGAAACTGTCTGGAAGAGTCAGATATCAACTTGTATTTACATATTATTGGTCATCATTCCTTCAGTTAGTGGTATCGAATACAGTATTTCAGCAGAGTGCATTGATTCCTCCAACAAAATTTAGATCTGTTGATAAGGATGAAAGGTGACAGATTATCAGATAGTAGTCTGCTACTCCTGTAGTGATGTTCTATGAGGTCTATGTCCCCACTGTTCTGAAGTTATGCTTAAAATACAAAGAAACAATGAAGTAATAAAAGAATTATAAAATTACACTTCTATTCATCAAAAAGAATGACATAAGTATCTATAAGAAAGATAATCCATGTCAAAATTAAAATGTATGAATTTTATACAAATTTCTCATGACAGTGAAAGTGTCTACTCCCTTGAAAATGTAAACAAATAGCTGAGAACAATATTTTAATAGAAGGCTATTACAAGATTTACTGTTATTAAAAGAACCAATGGACCTAAATTTGGAACCACAGTGTCTGTAGACTCAAATCATTTTATTAGATTCTCTAAAGAAGAAATACAAATGATCAATAGGCACATGAAAAAATGCTCAATATCACTAATTATCAGAGAAATGCAAATCAAAACTACAATGAGGTATCACCTCACACCAGTCAGAATGGCCATCATTCAAAAGTCCACAAATGACAAATGCTGGAGAGGCTGTGGAGAAAGGGGAACCCTCCTACACTGCTGGTGGGAATGCAGTTTGGTGCAGCCACAGTGGAAAACAGTATGGAGATTCCTCAAAAGACTAGGAATAGACTTACTGTATGACCCAGGAATCCCGCTCCTGGGCATATATCCAGAAGGAACCCTACTTCAAAAAGACACCTGCACCCCAATGTTCATAGCAGCACTATTTACAATAGCCAAGACATGGAAACAGCCTAAGTGTCCATCAACAGATAACTGGATAAAGAAGAGGTAGTATATTTATACAATGAAATAGTATACAGTCATAAAGACAACAACATAACGCCATTTGCAGCAACATGGATGTCCCTGGAGAATGTCATTCTAAGTGAAGTAAGCCAGAAAGAGAAAGAAAAATACCATATGAGATCGCTCATATGTGGAATCTAAATTAATTAATTAATTAAATTAAAAAAAGAACATAACTACAAAACAGAAACAGACTCATTGACATAGAATACAAACTTGTGGTTGCCAGGGGGGAGGAGGGTGGGAAGGGACGACAGACTGGGAGTTCGAAATTTGTAGATACTGACAGGCATATGTAGAATAGATAAACAAGATTATACTGTATAGCACAGGGAACTATATAGAAGATCTTGTGGTAGCTCACAGTGAAAGAATGCAACAATGAATATATGTATGTTCATGTATAACTGAAAAATCGTGTTTTACACTGTAAATTGACAAACATTGTAAACTGACTATAGTTCAATTTAAAAAAATCAAAAACAAAAAACAAAAAAAAGGAAAAAGAAAAAAAATCATTTTATTATTAGGCTCATTAGATTTACCAAGATAAATTTTTGAAGTGAAACAAAACTGGATCCTAATGTATGGTACTGGCACTTGGTATCAAAGTTTAAATTAATTGTTTATAACTCAAGACAATAGTGGCCTAATATTTGAAAGAAAGTCTAACTTCCATGTTTCATTAGTTAATGCTGACTATAGTCCAATTTAGTTTAGTATGCTTTATAAAACAGAATGTTCTGTGTCAGCATGCCTTAAAAATTATAAAGTTTTGTAATTATCTCCCAACAGAGTGGAATTAATTCAGAGCAAACTACTCAAAGCTGCTAATGACTGCATGATCAGGTAATTTTACTGTTTTAGCAAACAGTGATAACATGTCTTTAAATTTCATTTAACTTTGCTTTGATTAATGTATATCTAATAGAAAAAATTTCTCACTCTTAGGAAAGTTATTAGTTTGTATTTCCTTTGGTGGAATTTTAATATAGTAGAAAAGCCAACTTTTATAACTACTGCTACACCCATAAATAATGAATGCTTTACTTTGCATAATCAAAAATTCTCTATATAAATATGATATGATTGAATTTTCTGTACACAAACTCTTTGATATTTTAAAAGAGTTAAATTTGAACAGATTTTAGATTTCATTAAGGTGATCCATGAAGTTACAAAGGATGGGAATTATGTTATTCCCTTTAACTAACCTTTTCATTATTATTATAAAGTCCTCTAATTTTAATCTAATTTTCAGAGACACAGTTAATGAATAACTTTATAATATATTAAATGAAAACAAACAGAAGAATAGCTATTATTTTCAAAAGGAATATGCTGAAGTGTTTTACAGTAGTTTGTGCCATGCATAGTGTTGTATTACACTATTGCTTGATAGAATGGAAACATTCATTATTGGAAGGTGTCTTCAAGTTGGCAGCTTGGCTATTATTTTAAAGATGTGATTAAAAAAAAGTATTACTCTGAAAAAATACACCATGAACAATGGGACAATAACTCAAATGTAATAGGAAATGAATTATTACATTTCAACATTATTTTCCTGGCTATAAGGACTAAAACAACTGAACTTTATGCCTAGTTTATACAAGTTCCATTTGTAAAGTGATGACAATAAACTAGAGACTAACCACCTTCTCATGATAATCTACTTCAAAATTGTGGGCTGAGCGCATTCATTTATCTCCTCTCCTATGAGCCATAATACAATCTCAGTAGAGGTAAAACAAAATAGCAAAAAGTAAAACACCAACTAGCTGCAATAAATAGGAAAATTTCTAGATGATATTAATCAGTTAGGGGAGTGGTGCCTAATAAATGAGAAAGAAACAATAGCAATAAAATTAAATCAACAATTAGGAAGTAATTCTGACCTGCTGAACCCTAGAGAGGGCAAGAACCCCCAAAGAAGGCAAGTTCAAGTTAGAAGTATGTCTGAAAAAAGAATCAATTCAAAGTCTCTATGTATGTAGAACAGTCTCATCTCTCTCTCTTGTTAATTGCCCCTCCAGGCACATAGCTTTCACAATTAATATTGATTTATCTGATGAAAGATATCTTTGAGATAGCCAGTCTTTCTATAACTATTACTGATGTGATGAATGCTTTGTGTGATAAAGAGATTCATAAACACATATGTATTATGTTCATGCAAAAGTACAAAGTTCTCCAAACAAGTTATGGTGGTTGTAATTCTGACATTTGGTAATGGAGGTGCCTCTTTTTTATGGTGAGTGAAGGAAGTATGGTGATGCACAAAAGGAAGGGGAAAAAAAAAGAAATAAGTAACATAGCTCAAGTAACACAAGGTCAAGTATGACAAGGAAAGGAAAAAAATCTGATTAGAAAAAATATACTTATACTACAGAGGAAAATAAATAAATTATTTTCTTATTTGAAAAAATACATGAATTGCAAGCCATAACACATATTCGGGACAATGGAAATCAATTATAGTTGAAATAAAGGTGACCTGAATTTGGCTAGCTTTATATATACTAAAACATATAACTGAAACACATTTCTCAAATTTTCACACTTTAGCCATAATAAACAGTGATTATCAGGAGAAGACTTTTAAGAAATGGCTTTGGCCATCATTTAATTGAAGTCATTGAGTTCTACTTGGATGCATTTAAATGTACAGAATAATTTCTAATTTTTTTCTGGATTATTGGTTTAATTATTTTAAATATGCTGTCACTTATTCAAGATCTCCTAGAAAATAAAGTAGTAAATAACCTCTTTTTACCATTTTTGAATTTTTTATCAAAATCAACCAATATACTTATTTTAGGGTTAAATCAACATTGTTGATCAAAAAAAACAAATCCTGAAGTGTAACTTTAAATACAACTTACATTCCAAAATTTTCACAAATTTCCCAGAATTTTATTTTACTTTTAGTAAGTGGACCATGTGTGTACCATGAGAAAAAGCTCGACATAAATCTTGCAACACACTTTATTTTAGCTAAATTAGCTGTCCTGTTCTTAATTATTCAAAACTCCATTAAATAAATTAGGAATCCGAGAAGCATATAAGAATATATTTCCTAATTTTTCCTGTTTGATTAATGAAGCAAGAAAATTAATCACTATTAAGAAAGTGCAGTTTCAACTCATCAGACAGAAGTTGTTGAAATATATGGGACAAGAAAGCTTCATAAATTAAGGTTCATGCAGGTTTTCATAAATACGTATGTGGGTGTGTACATGTTGATAGGTAGATACTAGAAATATGTAATAATTTAGCCACACCTATTAAATGATGGGAAATTGTTTATTAACAAATATTCATAAAATGTCCAAACTCTTTTGTGTGAAAACTATTTCTCCTGGTGATGGTTAAAATGAAACTTGGGAATTAAGAGAGAAAATTTGCCATGAAACCTAGCCTTGAGAATGGACCAAAGCTGCTGTTGAAGAGAAATGGAAATGCACTAAAAATTAACTAAACCAATTCCCTTCTAAATCCAGAAAGAACTTAAAAATAAAGTCACAGAAATTTAAATCCAATATGGAGCCTGGAGAAAATGTCTAATTCTCTGACAAAAAAGTGAATTACCCTCAAGTTTAACCTATAGAGTTAAAAATCAGAACCAAGGCTCTTATTTCCCAGCCTTATGCCCTTTCTGCAGTTCCACATCAACCCTGAGAGGAGAGGATCGCAGGGCTAATGAACACACTGTTCTGTTGCTAACTCTTGGGACTTTAGATCTGCAAAGATGTGGGGGGTGGGGGAGGCGGGGATTGATATCATGGCTGACAAGACAAATCTGATAAAAATGCATGCAGTTTTTTTTTTTCTTCTGTGAGCCACTTCCAGAGTAATTATTTTTACAGAGAATTTTTGATACTAACAAGTGTAGATTGAATGTCAGAATGTGGCAGGTACCCAGGGTTGTCACTCCCTCAAAATAGCACAGCTGTCAACACATCTTGATTTCCTCTATAATTAGAGAGATTTACTCTATTAATCACTTGAATGCCCAGTGGACAAATGATATATTCATAAGGTGGCACCTGTAGCAATAAGTGAATTCTGAAAAATTACTGTTAAAAAGCAAACTATGTTCAATGTACAGAGTTCCTTCCAAAGTACTTCTTAAAGAGTGTCTAGATGTGCCAGAATTAATTGTTGATCCATTTAGGTGAACCAAACATCAGTCAGTTCTGGAAAAAATAAGGCATCTGATTGAACTAACTGCATGTTTGTTTAACTTGACAGTTATAAATGCAACCATTCCACTATTCAATTAATAATTTAATTTAAAATACATTTTGTTGCATTTTTATTTCTGCAAAAGTAATGTATGTTTATTTCAAAATATGTAAAAAAAATCAGGAAAATGAAAATCATCTGTGATCTTACACACACTATTAGCATTTTAATATATATGCTTCCAAGCTTTTTTCTCATGTATATATGAGTTACACTACATACTGTTTAAATAATCTAAAATTTTACTATAATCAAAACTATTTTTCTGTCAATAATTTTCCAAAAACAAAGTTTGATGAATTTATATTATGAATTTTAATCAATCCCTCACCTCTATACATGTATGTAAGTAATTTCTTTTGAAATAAAAACTAGCTACATTTTTTTAAAGTATGTGATATGTATAATTCTTCCAATAGTGAAAAATGAATTTGTTGGGTTGTCTAAAGGAAGAAAGGAATAGATGATGACATTAAATTCTATTTCAGTTGGAGCATTTTAATAGCAAACCTTGAATAAAGAACTTAATATTCAAAGGATATTGGTTGAAAGGTTTCAGTTTTGAAACCAAAGCATTTTATGCTCTTAATTTTTCCAGATGTTTTCCATGAAAGAGAGTTTAGGACTCTTGTGAAAATTATAGTTATTAGTGCATGATTGGAAACAGCAGAGGTAGAAAGCCAATAAAATGGACTCACGGGGAAAGGTTTAAATTTCTGGTGTCGGGAAACAGCTGTGTTTTAAGTAGGTTTGTGTGTGTGTATACACAAACACACACATATATGTACTATTTACCTAATAGGAACTTTAATAAACAATTGCATTTAACTTTGTTTCAACCTGATGAGAGAAAAGGATTATCATATTAGTACTACTGCTGTATAGATCCAGAAGCAATGGTTGTGTATATTAAATAAACTTCTTGATGGCATACAACTGGTAAGAGGAGAAACTAGGATTCATTGTATCTGCATTTCTATAATTAGCACTTCCATAGTGAAAGGAGCTAAAGCAATGTCACCTCCATCCCTCCTCCTAGTTTTGGTGACAGAAATTAAAGTTACTAAGACTTTTTATATGGCCCACCAAAACACAGCCTCTCTTGAAGATTACTGCATTTACACTTGAAAAAGACGTGTATTCTGTTGTTGTCAGATGGAGTATTCTACAAATGACTATTAGGGCAAGGTGGTTGATAGCATTGTTCAAATCTTCTACCTTACTGAGTTTCTATCTCTTATATCAACTACTGAGAGAGGTGTATTGAAATGTAATTGTAGATTTATCTGTTTCTCCTTCCAGTTCTCTGAGTCTTGCTTCATGCATTTTGAAGCTCTGTTATTAAATGCATGGATGTTTAAGATTATGTCTTTTTAATGAACTCATCTTTTTATCATTTGTGTAATGAGATCTCTTTAATCTCCAGTTATATTCTTTGCTCTCAAGTCTACTTTTCTGATATTAATATAGCCACTCCAGTTTTCTGTTGATTACTGTGAGCATGATACCTCATTTGTCATTATTTTATTTTATCCTATTTGTATCTTGATATTTAAAGTGGGTTTCTTGTAGGCAGCATATAGTAGGAACTTGTTTCTAAATAAATTGGACAATCTATGCACTGTAATTCAGTTGTTTAGATTATCTACAGTTGATGTGGTTATTGATATAGTTGGGTCTTAATCAATCATCTTGAAATTTATTTTCTATTCCCCTCTATTTTCTTGGTTCTTTACTTCTTTTTCTGCTTTCTTTTAGATTTAGTAGTTTCTATGATTCCACTTTTCTTTCTCCTCTGTTATCTAGTTAGTTTTAACTTGTCGTTGTTTTGTTGTTTTGTTTGCTTTAGAGTTTATAGGATACATCTTTAACTTACTACATTACAACTTCAGCTGATGCTACTTAATGCATTGTATAATAATCTTACAACAGGATACTTTCATTTGCCCCCTTGACCTTTTGCTATGGCTCACGTATATCTTACTTCTGTGTATAATAATAGCCTCTCAGAGTTTCTCTTAATTTTGAAACTGCATCAACGCACTTTAAACATGACATTTTTTTCTCCAGAATTTCTAGGAATTTAGAAATTGGAGTTAATTTCATGGTATGCCTATTGTATTCCAAGAAATATAAATCAAATATCTTTAAGCATATTTTAAAAATAAGAAAATGTGGTACTTTCATCAATGCCAGTAGTCCTTGAATAAAGACACACGAAAAAGGGGGAACTAGTAAAAGGTTCCTGATGGCCAACGCAGTTCTAATTTTTAATAAGAGGACTAAAGAGACCATACACTGGGTTGAAGAGCATCCTACTGATCTCACAACAAGAATTAAAAAGTAATTGTATGTGTTAAATTCAGAAGAATGAACTTTTCCCTTATTCTGCTTCTGTTTATGAAAACAAAACAAAACAAAACTTTTCAAAATGGCCCACTAATGTTACCCTCCTATCCTATTAAATTACATCTTCATCCTTCCAACTGTAAAGAAGAAAACTCTTGCAGTCATCTTTGAATATTCTTTCCCTCACACTCCATGTTTGGTTTATCAGGAATTCATTTAACCTCCATATTCAATATTCAGGTCTTTGATTCCTCCTATTCTTTTATTTCCTAAATCCATTTCAGCCTGGCCTTTGCGAATACTATTTCACCAAAACTGCTTCTTTCAAGGATCTTTTGCCAAGGACCATTCTTTTGTGTGTGAGTGTGTGAAATTTTTATCTTGGTGTGCAATTTATCACTCTTTATTTTCTTGATTTTCCTCTAATTTGACCTATTCATTTTTTTCTTTTTGGCTGACTCCCAAATGTGTAACTTCTAAAAATGAGAGTTACAAGAACTCACTCCTTTAAACCTCTTTTATAGCTATAGTGTATCCACTCTCCTGGTTTTCATATCTATAGCACTTAAAATTGTTGATTTCCAGACATCTTTTTAGCTGCCTTTCTTATATTCTGCTTTGATATTTCTAGGAGTCTTATATGTAACATTTCTAAAGCTCAACTCATGTCTCTTCCTCTCATTTCATCTCCCAAACCTTCTCCTGTCTGCCATAGTCCTCTCGAAGCTATCACTGAATTCTCTCTTTCTCTCCTACCTTACATTGGTTCCATTAGCAAATCCATAGTCTTGAATTCAAAATATATTCTGAATCAGACTACTTTCTCCCACCTCGGTCACTAACGTTGTCAATGGTACTAGTATCTATCCTGTGGATTATTGTAGCTGCCTCTTTCCTGATGTCTTTGCCTCTCCTGAGTGATCACATAAAGACTATTCTCAATACAGCAGTCAGTACTAATCCTTTTAAAGCACAGAATAAGGGATGGTATCCTTCTGTTCAAAACCCTCCTCTGTACTAAAATTTTACTCAGAGTAAAAGCAAACTCTTTACAAAAGCTTAGAGTAATTCAACAAAAGCCTGTGATCTAGACCCAACAATATCTCTGCTGTTTGCTCCGACTACTCTGTCTCTTGTTCCATCTTTCTCAGTACAACGGTCTCCTTTACGTATTTTTAACTTGTGGATCATGTTTCAGCTGTTGGGTCTGAGTATTTGAAATTTCCTTTGCTTGGAATACTCTTCTCGATATCTTCATATCTCACTACTTCAATTTCTTTCTATTTTGACCAATTATTACCTAACTACTTAGAATGTCTTCATAGAATAGCCAACTTTCCCTCTACTTTCCATTCTCTCCTATTTTTATTGTTCTTCATAGCATTTATCTTCTGACATACCATGCATTACTTCCTTATTTCCCACACACTCACTGAAATGTAAACTCCAAAATAACAATTTTCTTCCCATTTTGCTCAGTGATATAATTCTAGTATCTAGAAGAGGATACTGGTAGGTGCTCAAGAAAATGTTGGCAGAATTTATAAGTGAATGATATTTTCATCTTTCATATTGTGAATTCAGTAGAGGGTAAGAATAACTCATAAAGAAAAAGTATTTACTGATACTAAAAGAGCATAGAAATAAAAAAAGTACATTTCAAAAATTCAAAGAAGAAAAAGATTAAAAGAAGAAAAAGAAAGATCTAAGACAGTTATGGTATGCAAAATAATGGACCCCAAAGATGTCTGTTCTAATCCCTGAAAATTGAAAATATTATGCTACACAGCAAAAGAGACTTCACAAACATGGTTATATGATTTCTTAAAATTGAGAAACTCTCCTAACTCTGGTCTGAAAGAGATGTGCCAATGAATGAAACATCAGAGAGTTTCTGACTTTGACAATGCAGGAATTCAAGGAATGTGTGAGGTCTTTAGAAACTGGAAAAGAAGCAAAATGGATTCTCCTCTTGTGGCTTCTGAAAGGAGTACAGTTTATTTTAGCCCAGGAGAACTTTATCAGAAGTCTGACCTACAGAATTGTAAGATAATACATTTTTGTTGTTCAAGGCCACTGAGCTTGTGGCAATCTGTTACAGCCACAACAGAAAACCAGTACAATAGCATAGGATAAATTCATGGTCAAGGTGATGAAGACAAGAGAAAAAGCAAAAAATAAACACAAATCAAAGTAAGAATGAAAGTATGGTAACTTCACTGTTAAATGAAACATTAAAAACACAGAGGAATTTCATAGGATTTTTAGAGTATTTTCCAAACTTTATAGAAATATATTTGAAAATTGATCAATAATTTATTATTTTCTAAGTGTAAATTTTAATAGTGTTACTGTATAAGCAAAAATTAAATATATGCACATGGAAAATCTGTGAACTAATTAAAGTGCTTCTATAATCTGCCCCCTGCCCTGCATACACACACACACACAAAACATTAGGCTTAGAGGCTTCAGCCATCAGTACTCTATAATAATCAAAGATGACATAAATTAGATATTATTTAAACCATTTCAGATCATAGAAAAGGCTTAAAATTTATTTTCACCAGAGATACCTACACATAAAAATTAGCAAGAAAGAGAAATTACAATATTGGTCACGTTAATAAAATAAAGAAGAAAAAATATGCAATGTTAGATGGAATTTTTCAAAAAGTTTAACACTTTTCTTCGTTAAAAAAAAAAGAAACTTAAAATGTGAATAATGTGAAACTCTCTTGAAAAGACAAAAAAAATCCAAAATAAATGTAAATGCTCAACTAAAAGCTTTCATGTTGCAAATCATGATATATACTAGACAATTTTTCCTTATGGTCAGAAACAAGAGGTGACTGAAAAATATTGTATTATGTATTATTGACATGAAAGTATTAGGTAATATGTCAGAATAGGAAAAAGTATAGAATTTAAAAATTGGAGAGAAGCTAAATCTTCATGATCCCCATATAGTATGATTTTATAGTTGAAAAGCAACCAAAATCAGTTGAATACTGTTTGGAAAAAATAATGTGCCTGTTCACAAAAATGATCTACTTAATCAATAGACTGTCTATGTAGAAACAATTAGAAAATACAGAGAGAAATAGATTATATTTAAAATATAAATAAATATGGTAAATGTACCTTATATGAAGTGGATTGGAATTCTAGGAAGAAAGGCATAAAATTTTTCTTAGGTACATGAAGAAGACATCTTTAATGCAAAACCTATTCTGGGTGAGGAGACTATATTCTAAAATATCTATAGTTTCTAAATTAATGAATAAATAAAGTGGAGGTTACCAAAAAATGCCAAAAGCTTTAGTTTTAGTTTTTGTTTTTTTTTAACCTAGGGTGATTATAAAGTTTCTGGAGAATTAAACATGAGAAAATTGGAGAAAAAAAGAATTTACAATGTAGGAATTTAAAATTCTAGCCTTTCACATATTAATACTGTTAAGAAAATCCATTAAATAAAACATTTTGGTATTGATTAATAAAATGAAGAAAGGATATAATAAATAGAACAGAGAGTGCAGAGAGAGAGACTCAAAGATCTATTTGAATTTAAACATGACATATTAGGTATTTTAAACATTGAGGGAAATGAGGAAATTCAATTACTCAATACAAATTATTAGTTCAATTGTCTACCAATCAGGGAAAATAAAAGCTGATTTCAGTTTCACCTCCTTTATAAAAATTAAACCCAGATGTATCTGAAATGAAAAGTAATTCATAAAATTACTGAAAGACAAACACACACACACACAAATAAAAAAATCTTAGGTGGTACAAATTCCATTTGGAGAGGTCTGTTGTCTTGCTAAGCATAAAGCTAAATGTTGGTAAGTCTGAGTTTGTAAAGTAAAATAATTTTAAAAGAATAAAAACTCCTGCAAGGGAAAAATACTACCATAAACACAGCACCTGACCAAGGTGCTGTGAGGGGGCACGATCCGCCCACCTGCCTCGCCCAAGCGCAGCATCTGACTGCAACATCGGGAGGGAGAATGACCTGCCCGCCCACTGGTGCCAGAGAAATATGAGCAATATGAAGAAGCAGAGGAACCACTCCCAATTAAAATGTCAAGAGAAATCCCCTGAAAGCACAATCAAGGAAATAGACATTGATGGCCTACTAGATCAAGATTTCAAAAAAGGACTGATCAAAGTACTGAAGGAACTAAAAGAAATAGTGTTTACAGATATAAAATATGTCAAAAATGAAATAGAAGCTATAAAGAAGAACCAAGTAGAATTAGTAAACTCATTTGCTGAGATTAGAGCTGACCTAAAGGCTGTGCAAAGCAGGCTAGATAATGCAGAGGAACAAATAAGTGACCTAGAAGACAGGACAACAGAAAGCACCCAATCAGAACAGCTGAGAGAAAAACAAATAAAAAACAATGAAAACAATATAAGGGACCTATGGGATAATATAAAGTGTGCCAATCTACACATAATAGGGGTTCCAGAAGGGGAACAAAGAACAAAGGGAGTTGAAAAGGTATTGGAAGAAATCATGACTGAAAACTTCCCAAACCTAAAGAAGGAATCAGACATCCAAATACAGGAGGCTCAGAGGGTCCCAAACAGGAAGAACCCAGACAGATTCACACCAAGACATATTATAATCAAGATGGCCAGAGTCAAGGATAAAGAAATGATCCTAAAGGCAGCAAGAGAACAACAAAGAGTGAGTTACAAGGGAACCCCCATAAAGCTTTCAGCTGATTTCTCTACAGAAACACTACAGGCCAGAAGGGAGTGGCAAGATATATTCAAGGTCCTGAATGAAAAAAAGATGCAGCCTAGGATACTCTATCCAGCAAGGTTATCCTTTAGAATAGAAGGAGAGATAAAGAACTTCACAGACAAGCAAAAACTAAAAGAGTTTAGCAACACTAAACCCATGCTAAAAGAAATATTGACAGGTCTACTCCAAATAGAAAAGAAGCAGGATGCTACAAAAATGAGAAATTCATAACTGGAAAGGTGATAACTACCATGAATTACAAATAGAATAAACACAAATGGTAAAAGAAGACATCTAAGTCATTAAGAGTGGGAGAGGGAAGCAAGGAAAACCATTGTGGAAAACAGTATGGAGATTCCTCAAAAGACTAGGAATAGACTTACCATACAACCCAGGAATCTGGCTCCTGGGCATATATCGAGAAGGAACCCTACTTCAAAAAGACACCTGCACCCCAATGTTCATAGCAGCACTATTTACACTATTTACAATAGCCAAGACATGGAAACAGCCTAAATGTCCATCAACAGATGACTGAATAAAGAAGATGTGGTATATTTATAAAATGGAATACTATTCAGCCATAAAAATCAACAACATAATGCCATTTGTAGCAACATGGATGTTCCTGGAGAATGTCACTCTAAGTGAAGTAAGCCAGAAAGAGAAAGAAAAATACCATATGATATCGCTCATATGTGGAATCTAAAATTTAAAAAAATCACAAACAAACAAAACATAAATACAAAACAGAAACAGACTCATAGACATAGAATACAAAGTTGTGATTGCCAAGGGGGCGGGGGGTGGGTAGGGACAGACTGGGATTTTAAAATGTAGAATAGATAAACAAGATTATACTATATAGCACAGGGAAATATATATAAGATCTTGTCGTGGCTCACAGCAAAAAAAAATGTGACAATGAATATATGTATGTTCATGTATAAGTGAAAAATTGTGCTCTACACTGGAATTTGACACAACATTGTAAAATGACTATTACTCAATAAAAAAATGTTAAAAATAAAAAAAAGAAAACTACTACCATAAAGTCCATCAGTGTTATTTAAAAAAAAAACCATAAAAAAAAACCTCTGCTTTGATCAATGAGATCATTTCCACATGTAGCAACATCATAGCATCTTTTATAGTAGAAGGTTGTTACAAGACACCCTAAAGAACTTGAACATAAGGGCCATTTGAGAGCATCCACCTTTTTAGATAAGAAATTCATTGCTTCCAGTTTCCTTTAATCATGAACCATAGCAAATGTGCAGCAAGTATGAGTATAAATGTCAACAGGTTTTATAAAAGGCAAGACTATAAAGTCTTAAGGAAGGCAATAAGTTCATCTGTTTCATGAACACAGATTCATGAAAGCGTAGTTGACTGGTGATTTTGAGGATAACCCTCACTCAGGAGGAAGATGGTCATTGTTCTTCTACAGAGAAATTCTTTCCTAAGGAAAGCATTTGGGATAAGCATAATTGTTGTAACTCTTTAAAATGCTTTTGGTCCCTGTGGGCAAAAAAATGAAATAAAATGATGAACTCCTTTTTAATTCAAATATTGATGAGGAGGCTAGTATAAAAGTATTGATAATGCTGAATAAAAGATAAAATATCCTGGAAATAGATTCATACAATGTTCTGAGAATTTGAGAAAATCAAGAGAAACTTTCAGTGTAGCCTTAGATAATTCTAATCCAAGATACTGGAGAACTTGATATGAAAAAGAACATAAGAATAGACAACAAAGATTAACTGAATAATTGATCGACTGCTTGATAGAGAAAATAAGGTAGTATATAAATGCTACTGCCTAGTAGGCATGGATTTCAGAAAAAAATATGTAAGTGAGTTAATTTCAAAGGGAATAGAAAGCAATTTTATCACAATTACTATATATATATGTAATAAAGACCCATGTTTCTTTAATGACATATGTGCTTTTTCATGATTCTATATAGAAAGGCTGTAAGGGAAATTTGAGAAGTGTTTTAGTAGAAGTTATCATTGTCTTAAATGAATGTATATATTAAATTAGTATTAGCCTATTAGGTGTTGAGAACAAAAATGGACAATAGAGAAGGATCTCTTGTAACGTGGTTATTTGGAGAATAGATTCTGAGAAGTACATCAATTACATCAGAATCATCCATCATTCCCACTAAAGAGAAAACTCTAAATAGATTCTATCTGTGGTAAAACTGATCACATACCTAAACTTAAAAAACAGAGGTTTCATTCTAATAATAACCAGAGAAGCAATTTTGTATGTGCATATCAATCTATGATAGAATCACCTGTCTCCCAAAAAAGAAACTATAAGGACAAGACAAGATCTGATGAAAACTTTTGGTGGAGCAGTCTCTAGCTCTGTGATAGGCTGTTAGCCTTAGATACCATTTAAGTATGCTAAATACGTAAGTACCAATCTGGCCTAGTGGTAATAACAAAAATAATGAAGCATAAATATTAGTAAAATTCCCCTATGCTGTCCGAAAGGAGAACGTATCCATTGTGCATTTTCAGTATTATTCTAATCTAGATTTAGACTTTGGAGAGGTTTTTGAATACAGAGTTGATTGAAGTTTTTTTGTTTTTTTTTAATAGACCTTTCTTTTCCAGAGAATCCAAATTACGTAAGAGACTTTTTAAAAAATCCTGCCCATTTGCCATTTTGTATCTCTACCTTTTTGTATGAGGTTTTGGTTCGCTTGCTGAAATTTCAAAGCCTTTGATTTATAAAACCATAAGTTTATATTTAATAAGTTCTCTTTTCTTGGGGAAATTTTTGCAAATTCTGATTAGATACCATAATAAATTCCGTTAATGGTTTGGGCCACCAAACAACACAGGTGAATCACAATTTTCCTTAAACATTAGCAAGTGAAACAAAATGAAAGCAGCCAACACCACCTCCAGAACAATTTCAGAGGCATTTTTCCTTTTAGTCAACTATTTTACTCTTTTATTTTGCTTGCAAATATAATTAGATGTCCCAGGTATTAGTCCAGTAAGCTCTGCGGATACACTGCACAGTATATTCTTACAGAGCAAGTGGTTGGTATACTTGTTGAGACCCAGTTTTACTACCAGGGTACCTTCAGTGGGTTAATTTCCTTCTTTTATGATCAAGTTACAAAGATCTCTATTAAATGCATAAATAAGTTGATCCCTTTCTATCCAGAATTATAAAATGTTATATAATCTCAATTAAAGTCTCCTGAATATTTTTGAGTCTTCTCAGAGGGTGCTAAATCTTTTACTGAATTCCGGAAATCATGGGTGTCCACATAATATGTACGTGTATCATGGCAAAACCATCCTCAACCAGGCAAGAGAGTTCTAAAGATACTGGCATAATTTCAGTGGTTGGGGTTCTAGTAATAAGTCTGGCTTTAAACTGTAGATGGACTTGAAATGAAGATTATCTTAATTGGAAGTGGCAGGTGTCCTCCATATGAAGAGGAGGCAGCCCATTAAGGGGTGATCATGATTGAAGAATAAGGCAGTGAGGCACCTCCAGCTTGGGCTTATACATTGCTGTCATTGTGATCAGGTAAAGGTACTTCATTTAAAATCACTGATTAATAAATAAATGTGCAGAGGATCAGGGTGACATAGTTAATAAGATTTAAATAAATGTTGTGCCCTAATAGCATAAAAGAAACATTATTTTCAATTGTCTGTAAATGACTCAGTTCATGTTTGTTACTAGCCTAATCAACTACAATAACAGCACCAAGTCCTTTACCAAAACTTAACCACTAGGATCCCACAAACGCGGGAGAGAAGAGCTCCAAGCAAAAGGAAAGTGGTCTGCTGGTTTGTGTTTAACAACCAGCTCTCTAAAACAAAACAAAACCAAGCCAAACAAATAAACAACAAAGTAAAATATTTATACGTGGTATTCACTGATTTCTATGGTATGAAAACTCCCTTCATGGTCAGTTTCAAGCTATTAATAGAATACGACTAAAAATGGCATCAGGAAGGGAGACACAAAATTGAGTTGTATGAGGTGCCTCTGGAATATCGTGGGAAGACTTGCAGTGAGTAGAGTACCCCCAGGCAGTGGGCTCCATGATGACAGGGCCACTGACTAGCCTGACAACTGCAAACTGCTTCTCACATATAAATAGTGCTCAGTGAATAGCTGTTAAATAAATGAGTACCTCAAATGAGTTACTGTAATTTCTGAGTTACTTAAAACACATTTAGAGTACTTTACTCAGTGATGGATTTTACAATTTAGTAAGGATATAGACACAATGGAAATATATGAGGGGATGATGATAAAAATACGGATGTAAAATAATAATATCTAACAACAGATATACCTGAAGGAAATAAGATTTTCCTTATTGAAGTGGAAATTTAGAGATTACACAATAACCACATTCAAATATTTAAAGTGTCATTTTGAAAGAGATACTTGATTTTCCTATGCATGACTAAGAAATAAAAATAAAAAGAAATATTATACGCAGACTTCATTTGGCTTACTATGAAGATCTTTTTCAATAATTTGAACCCATCAAAGACATAATAAAACTCTATAACAATTAAGGAATCCATTAGCATTGGTTCAAGGAAAGGAAAAAAACTGTTAAAAATCTTATTCTGTAAATTCAAATGTCTAGTATAAGGTTAGAATGTATATCCCAAAGTCCTCTTAATTTTTAGATTTTATGATTATGTGTAAATAAATTCTCACAGCAGACAGATGTAGACATTCCCTCCGATCCTAAATGAATTACTGTATGTTATACATTCTCCCCACAGATGAAATTTTTCTACTCTTACGAAGATGAATGGCATATTGTCTCTAGTCATAACTCAGAGGAAGGCTGCTTAATTTGGTTTCTGAAAAGCCAGTGCTCTAACTCATATGTACTGCATTTAGAAAAAATGAATACTTTATTTACATGATTATAAAGCATGTTTTCTTTTCATATTATATGAAAGTATTTTTGTTTGAATATTTTTGTTTTGAAATATTCTTTATATCATATATATATATGCATATAGGTATGTGTAAATATATATGTACATATATATAGTTGACCCTTGACCCTGACCAGTTGAAAATCTGCCTATAACTTTTGACTTAGCCCCAAACTTAACTACTAATATCTCACTCTTGACCTTAAGCCTTACTGATAATATCAACAATTGATTAACACATGTTCTGTTTATGTATTACACATTCTATTCTTATAATAAGCTATGGAAAATAAAATGTTATTTTAAAAAGTCATAAAAGGAAGAGAAAAAACATTTACAGTGTTGTACTGTATTTATCAGTATTTCTAGGCTACATGGTCTTCTGTAAGCTTTTTTAAAAATTGTCATAAATCTCCAAAAGTTTTTCTAACATTTATTGAAAAAAAAATTCCACTTATAAGTGGACCTGTACAGTTCACAGTCATGTTGTTCAAGGGAACTATGTATATGAAACACAAAACGCATTTCTAAACCTCTTCAAATATTTTTATAGATAAGCATACCTGAGACCCACCCCCTCAATGGGGTGCATGTACACCTCACTTGGAAAGAATGCTTCCTCACTGGGAGCTTTGTCTTTCTCTAGTTTATATATTCTAGTATTCTTTTTCACCCTGTCATTTGAAAATGCTATGTTGGCCTCTTTTTTGCTTTTTAAAATAAAATACAGTAATTGTACTAATGTTACTATTTTTGTACATGTATTTCCATGTTAAAATATGATGATGAAGACACTTCTTTGATGAGGAACTAATTTTTGAGCAAGGCATTTATTACCTTAGGCTGTCACAATTGTTACCTAGAAAATGCTTCATTTTCTTTAAAGAATCTAAAATCGCCTCTATTTCTATAATCTATATTCTGCAAGAAAATTATTTCAGTAGTTTATAAACATTCTTTGAGCTGTTACTATATACCAAGCCATAAGCTAGGCACTGGTGACACAGAGGAATAAAACTTCAGGCATAAGACCTAGTTAACAGACACCATCACCTAAAGTGCTGTTAAAATTTATACTCACTGGGCCCCAGTTACAGTATGGGTGCAAAGGCAGAGTGATTTATTCCATCAAGAAGATGGCAGAGAGGGAATCTTTTACAGAGAAGGTAATGTTTGACCACTTTAAGAAAGAGAAGTAAAACTCACAAAAGGCTCGTGTATCTCATCATTTGTTACCTTTTTTAAAAACCAAGATACCTAATACACATATAGAAGGCATAGTTACCATAGTAATAATTCATACGGTTCTATCTTTACATGTTTAAATTACTTACAACATCCTTAAATGTCATTTACTTTCAAATGATTAAAAAAAATTAAGATACGTGGAGAGCAGATATTTTATTTGTAAAAATATTCTATGACAGTTCTTCCAAATCTAGAATTTTATTAAATTATTGAACTAATTACTTCATTTTTCAGTAAGTATAATTTTTGCAAACCCATCAGGTACCAAATACACCTAAGAAAATTATGCAGAGAAAAGTTCCCCAAGTTTTTCAAATTCAAGGTCTTTTATTAAGAACAGAGAAACACAAATGTGACTGAACTATACTATAATTTAAAAAAAATAGTTTTTATAACTCGCCCTGCTGAAAACAAAAACTACCTATTTCTCCTCAGTTTACTTGACCTTACAGCTTTACTAAATAAACCCTGTGGGCAACTCCCTCCCAGAAATACACTCCCTTCAGACTGCATTTCCCTCTCTCTGTCAGTTCCTCTGGCTTGTCACAAAGACGACTCTACGTTGCATCTCAAATTTCTGTTTTCAAACTTCTACTCTAACAGACACCACTGCCTCCTTAGGCATCTCCTCTACTCTCATGACGTCAGTTATCAGGTGTGTGAGGAAGTGGACATCTCCAGCACAGATCCTTCGTCCTAGATGTTCATCTGCATCTCTCACGGAGCCAAAAATTTCACTCCCCATACTCTTCCCCACAAGGTGCTTGTCTTCATTTATTTCTTCTATCAGAAAATAGTGCACTGTGGAAGATATCTAGGTATCTGGTCAATGTTCTTGTCCTTTCTCAAATCCTCGTTTCCTATATGTTTAATCCACTGTCAAAATATTTTTTTTAATGTCAGACAGTGTTTGTTCATATCAAAATACATAGGCATAGGCAGGGACACTTGCCTTTTGAACAATACAAAAGAAATGCAATTAAGAACAAGGTTATTAACACAAAAGGCTACTTCAGTCTGAAGTGGTTTGTTCATCTAGGAGCATTGAGGAGAGCTATGGGAGTTGTCACTGCTAAAATTTGGCCCATTGCCACAGTCTACATACACTGTCTCATTGAATCCTCACATCAAGGTGTGTTTCATATCTTTAAATGATCCTACTTTTCCAAGGTCTCACAGCTTCACCTTCATTCTATTAGCTTACATCAAGATACTCACAATTATACATGTAACCCATTAGGCCAAATGGCCCTTTTGCCATTGCCAGATTCCAACAAGTCTTTGGCCTCTGCATGAAGTGCTCCCACCCCTGGCTTGGGACTCACTCACTTATATGGCTGGCTCCCTCAAATTCACATCTCAGCGTTAAGGACAACCCAAGCTTCCCATGAACATTCCACGCAGGACCCATTACCCTGTTTTAACTAAAGTTTATTTTTCTAGAATTATCCTTGACCATGCATGCTTAGGTCACTGTGGAATGCCTAGCACCTACGGTTTTTGAAGATACAGATAGTCAAAATGTTATCTCTATATGGTAATATTTTGTATATTAAAATAGCTGCAAGAAACAGTTCCAGAGACCCAAACATTTACATTATCTTAATACTTGGGGAAATTCACAATGTAACTGGCCTCTAAACTACACGCTTGCTGGTTTCAGGAGTCTCTCCTGAGCTGCCTTGTGTGTTCTATGGATCCAAAATCAAATTATCTTCACAAGGTAGGGAAACAAATACTTAAGGGGGGGAAAAATAGGATTCATCATAACAATTTGGCAAAAATTTTGATATTTTCACCATGACATTTAAATACAGGCTTGAGAACAATATATTCTTGCAGCTGTTCAGGGAACAGGATCATGCAGGGGGCCAAGCCATCTAGGTTCCATCAGGTTCTATTCCTGTTCACACAAAATCCATTCTGTGCGATGTTTGACTAGTTTTAATCCAGACTGTCTTATCAGTGACCTTCCCTCATGACCGCAGCTAATCAAAAACTCCTTTTAATTATTCTGCTTTACTGTGCTCTCTTCCTTTATTTTCAGGATAGTCTTCCTCATGCTTCAGCTTGAACATCCTGACTTTCAAAATTACAATTACACTAGGACTACATATTCTATGATTTGACTAGTAATAAGATTTATCATATTGATTCCTGGCATTCTTTTCCCCAGTAATTCCTTTCTTTCCACTTTGGTCTGACTTCTGTGAATCCAGTAATCGCTGGTACCCAGCACAAAGCCTTTGTGTTCATACCTCTCCTTACTCCTGTGCTCAATTTCCAAACTGAATCATCTTACCTCTCCATAAAAACCTTACTAAGAATTTTTCCATGAGTGTCAATATAAACTTTCACTCAGTTTTAATTACAGTTATGCATTTTAAATTCAAACAGGTGACCAACAGAATAATCCATAGTCAGAATAATTTGATGAGAAGGTAAATGGAAAACATAGAATGGACCATTAAAAAATTTTAGTTTCATCTGCATTTCTGCATTTAAAATAGTAATATATCTGAGAAGTAAACTTGTAAGCAGGTTGTTACTCTCTTAGGTAATGTCT
This sequence comes from Camelus ferus, assembly GCF_009834535.1. Lineage (NCBI taxonomy): Eukaryota > Metazoa > Chordata > Mammalia > Artiodactyla > Camelidae > Camelus > Camelus ferus. The sequence goes on along the minus strand of NC_045696.1, from coordinate 36,925,395 downwards.
GACATGATGATTATATGGAAATGGCTTGAATCTTATGGATATATTCATCTCGATTTGATGTTGGTTCATAATCTATTTAAGAAATTAAAAATCAGTATAATTTGTCTTGGTAAAACAAAATTGTATGTTTCCTTCCTATGTCTGTAAAATGAAGAGCTTTTTCTGATCACTAGCTTTTTTATACAATAGACCAGTAAATCTCATGGTACTAGCGAGAAATAGTTACACCTTAGTAACTTCACAGCAAACTGGCCTCTTTCAACAAGCAGATATCAACCCCCAATTCAAAATGAAGCTGCGAGTCAGTGCTTCATTATAATGCATCTAAAGTGCATCTATACTATATCTATATATTAGCACGCATCAACCCCCAGGGTGCGGGTAAGATCGACAGGTTTTGAACAACTAATTTTCCAGGAAATAGTCTCCCAGGTATTTTGGGATTTTCCTTTGCATCTCTTTTCCCAGATGTTTGAGGGTTTTCCTTCACATCTTAGTGTCTCCACGTATCATCTCTGATATACCATTAAGAGAGAGTGTCATCTTTCCTACAATACAAGGGACAGCTCCCAAGTCCCGACCTAAAAGCAAATTATCGGTCTAGTACTCTCCATCTCCATAGCTGTTCCATGAGTTAGAGTCACAGTGCTCTCTTAACATCATAGAAAGCTACAGGGGTGTATCGTGATCAGATCAGTCATATTTTCTTAATGCAATAGCTTGTTAAATGTTATTCCCACCTCCTCACTTTATTTACCCATCTGTTTTTGTTATTTTATGACATACATCTGGCCATATCAATCACCAACTAAAATCCTTTTGATTGTTTTTCATTGCCCTCAAAATAAAGACCAAACTTCTTCCTTGGACTTTAAAACCGTGCCTTATTCGATGCTCCCTCCCCTCTTCAGCTTTGCTTGATGTCACTCGTATGAAAACTCTCTACACTTCAGCTATCATGAATTTCTGTCAGTTCTTCTGCCTATACCATTTCCCTACCAAGGACATACATACATACTTTTCTATCTGCAAGAAATGTATCTGCTTGACTTCTGCCTCACTTCTGCTTAAGCTAACAAACTAGTATTTATGTTTCCTGTCTCAGCTTTCCCCAACCACCCTTCTTCCAAGAATGTGATTTTTGACTCTAGCATCCATTTTTACTTTGGATTTAGTGCACCTGTAATTTTTTGTTTAATGAATGTCTTTCCTCTAAGGTCTGCCTTAACTTAAAACAGCCTAAAAAATTTATACTGAGTTTTCATTAAAGTAGCCTAAATAGACAAACTAGGTTTATATGTATATATACATTTATATATAATTTAGCATGTTTATTTTTTCTATTAACAGTATGTGAGAATTATTCTATTAGAGCATATACAAAAATATTTATATCTTGCTATATGCTGGGATAGAGGGGCCAATGAAAGAAGGAGGGAAGAAGAGAGGGAGCAAGGGAGAAAGGGAAGGAAGAAGAGAGAATGCTTTGCAATTTTTAATTTTCAGGAGAATAAGAGCAGTACAAATAAGAATTTTATATGCCAGAGAACTGTTATGTTCATGCTGAAGTGTCAGGTTTACAGTTTAAATCAGGCTCACAGCAATGATGGTTAAACATAGTTGCCGACAACCGCCTCCCAGCAGAAATTCACATATAAGATGATAAATTACTTTCCCTTAGAAAATTGGCTTTAACTCAACAAAACTTGGCCAGTTTAATGTATGATATTTAATATATATCGATCCAAAACGCACACCTCCTCCGAGAATAATGGAGTGGAGAAATACAGCAATAATAACAGATGACTCAAAACCGAGAAATACTTTTCAACTGAAATATTGAAAAATGAAGGTAAGGTATTTGTATTTGCCAAAGTATCCAGAAGTTATTAATTCTCAAATTCCCTTTGAAAAATAGAAAAGACTCTATAATTACCCCCAGGGAAAAATGCTTGTGGATTTGGTACCTGCCTTAACTATTTGAGACCAAATCCTTCTTGGTACCTTTTTGGACTTTAGTAATTAATATTCTTTCCAGAAATCCTACATATGTTCTTAGAGAATAGATTAATGTTTAGTCTAACATTTGCAAAAAGAATATTAAAAACACAAAGCACAATCTCTAACTTCTAGAAATTGTACATTTGAACACAGCCATCTGTAAAACATCCTCATATCTTCCTCTCCTTTATTTTTCCTTTTTAATACTTATGGGCTAGTTGAAAACCAAAACAGAGGGAAATGGAAGATGGAGGGTGATGTATTTTGCAATGAACGAATATTACTTAAATCTACCAGGTTATGAATGTGAGTAGTTGTTCGGTACACAGTAGGATATTTCGGTATCTGAATGAACAGATGACAAAAACTCTAGTATGTTACATCCTAAACTTGAAAATATAAGAATTTTACAGGGAAAAATTATCTTGGAACTCTAGTCCTAAGTTCCGTTGAACTAGAGTGTTGTTGACATACAAATAAACCACCTTAGTCTAAAATACCCATGCACGTAGGTCTTGTGCAACTAAGTAAAAAACCAATACACATTTTTTTAAAAATTGAAATTTAAAACAAAATCAGATTACTGCTAATATATAATGAGATAGACCTTGCCGTTTTGGTAAAACCAGCTTGCACGTCAAAGCATGAATATGGGACAGACGGCCACTATGGTATATGTGCCTGTCCACATACAGTCAGCTCTACTATAATGCTGATTTTGAAAATGCAGGTTTGTCTCAAGATGAATGATATAATAGGGAACAATGGAAATACAGAAATTTTATTTGCTTATGGGATACCTCCATGAGAAACATGTGAATGCACAGAACTATGACTGAATAAATTGAACCCAGTAGGCATATAAAAAGCATGCATTTTAAACATCTCTCAGCCACCTCATTCCACCTCATTTGTTGTGAGCCACACCAGTCCACCTGTGGCATTATAATTTTCCATCTGATTTCAGATAAACCTCCATCCACTACTTCTCAATAACTCCCAAGCTGCAGTTCTTTGGTGCTCACTTTCACACACAAGCTTCAGGTCTTTTCCAAGGTAAAGCACCATATTTATTGCAATATTTGGACATTTCTTAGCCATTTTTTCATGTACAAAACTATGCTATTATTTTTATTATGTTTTTATATTTTTAGATGCCATTGACAAAGTTTTTCAGGGTTATGGCCCTAATTTCAATTTTTCTATAAACCTTTTATTTTTTAAGTTGTCATTTTGCATAGAGCAGTGATTTTAAAGAACACGTATGTTGCATTACAGAACTGACTTGTATTGGGTTCCCTGGATGACTCAGTGCTCCTATCACATTTCTATATTCCAAGTTCCCATGAAAGTTTTAAAACTTTAGGGCACTAAGACTTGTCTTCAGTAGCAATAAAGGTGTGATTAATATATTTAGTCCAATCCAATTTTCTTCCATTTGTCTAATAAAATTTAAGTATTACATTTGGACCCAACAAAACTCACAATACAATCATGACCCAATGACAGTCCTTGACTGAAAAATAGCTACATTCATGGTCATTTGGTCACTATCAAATCAGTGACTAACTTTTTTAGACTGTCTTCCAAATGTAAACACAACAGGTTTAAACAGGTCCCTAGATTCTCAGGTTTCACAAGCCATTGTCTTGGAGATACTGAAATGGTCTGGACTTCAGAAATACCTCATTATATTTTCAAAGTGAAACTTAATAATAAGAGAAACAACAGACCATCCTTAAGACTCTAATCGCATTTTCAGATTAACCACATCTAGAAAGATATAGATGACTATTACTGTTCTCGTCTGCTTGAGCTGCTATATCAAAATACCATAGAGGCTGGTTTAAACAACAGAAAAATATTTTTCACAGTTCTGGAGGCTTGAAAGTCCAAGATCAAGGTGCCTGCTGATTCAGTTTTCAATAAGAGCCCTCCTCCTGGCTTGCAGACATGTCCTTTTCTCTCTATCCTCCCATGGTAGAGAGAAAACGGCTCCGCACACCCATTCCTTTCCTTACAAGGGCATTCATCTCATCATGAGGATGCCACACCCCTTACCTCATCTGTACCTAACTACCTCCCAAATGCTCCACCTCCTAATTCCATCACACTGAGGGTTAGGGCTTCCACATTATGAATTTTGGGGGTACATTCCGTACATAATACCTCCCTTCCCAGATCTTATCCTCACCAGCCTCACAGCTAATAATATCACTGATTTCCTAAGTTTGGGGATTCATATGTTATCTGGTTTATAGACATCATTTATTTCAGCTGTGGTCACCATGTTTTTTTTTTTCCATTTTAATTTATATGCCCTCTTGTCTTCTTCTGAATATGATGAGCAGCACATGCTTCAGGAGGTTGACATTTCAGTAGTGTGTCATGATGTGGATAATCTGATTTCTGAGACTGAACAGGTTTTAAAACCCACAAGCTCTTCAGAACTATCAGGCAAAAACAGTTGTTTCAGCTTGAATTAATTACTCTAATTTTGCTTACCTCAACTTGCCCAGAGGTACTCAGTGCTTATGAAGAGTTCACGTTGTATCAGAAGAGCACCTGGTGAGGGAGGAGAAATGAGGTCAGAACAGAAGAAAAAAAAAATTGCAATGGTAATTAGAACTAATTGGAAGAAAGCTCAGTGAAAAATTGTCTGCAAGAGTCAAGAAATAAGATTACCAAGTGTCAGCTGAGGGAGGCTGATGTGGGGTTCTAGGAGGTGAGCGGCCCAAACGAAAAAATGCACGAGGAGTTGCCATACTGCTGGACAGACTTCAGCCGGAGACACCATGGGGTTAACAACACTTTATTGCCACAGGGAGGTGCACCCTATGATGCACCTGTCCTGCTTTTATCTGTTTTCTGTCAGCACATGCGCGGTCTGAGTTTCTTTGTTCATCAGGCTTACAGAATATATCTAGCACATGCGTACTTCTATTTTCTTTGTTCTAAATCTTATATAATTGATGCATGCGTGGAGCAATTATTTACTGCATACTGATCGTGGCCTTGGGTCCCACGGCTATAACTCATCTCAATGCTCTGATCGTGGCCTTGGGTCCCACGGCTATAACTCATCTCAATGCTCCGATCATGGCCTTGGTTCCCACGGCCTTAACTCATCTCAACACCAGCTCACACCAAGTTAAAAATTTAGATAAAAATATGAGAAAGAAAATAAAGGATTTTGATGATGTTTAAAACCCGTGATTCTGGCTGCATTGGAGATGGATCATATGGAGATACGTTTTCAGCAATACCATCAATCTGGTGCAAGAAATTCTCCCAATTACAGTTGTCTAAAATCCCCTAATACCTCCATGTAGAAACAGTTGTTTCTGATATAATTTAATTGGCTTTAAGTATAAAAAGTACCTATAAATCAATGTTACTCAGGGTAGTAGTAACAATAATAAATTAATTTTAAAACATAGCATTCAAACCAGATAATTATGCAAAATTTCTGTGAATAGAGACGGATTAAAGAACAAAAGCTCCACAAAAATTGATTGTGGAAGTAGAGGTTTTCTATTTAATTTTAGGTTCCTTTTCAGTATTCTTTACTGAAGGAAATGCCCCTTATCTATAACAAAACAATGCAATGTTTGAATAATTACAAGAGAAAACCAAAAATTTGTATTTATAATTCCTGAAATAAATCATACAGTGTCAAAATAAATTGCTTATCAAATATTTGTGGCAATCCAACAATACAGAAAAACAATTTTGAAGGAAGTTGTTACTTAGTAATGATTAGTACCTAGGCATATAATAGTATGCACCATAGTTACGTCTGTAGAAGATTCTTAGGAAGATAACTAAATAGGACTAACATCTAGATTGCTCAGTTTACCACCCATCAGCCTGTGGCAGAAAGTTTCCTGTCACAAATGCCTCTGAGGTAGGTCAACTATATTTTTTTTAGGCTTCAAAGTATAATTCATGTGTATTCATGAAGCCTCATAACATAGGCCTGGGACAAATAACCTCAAAAATATAAATATTAAAGCACTTTTCATCCATCAGGAGATACATGTATACCTGCACTTTGAAAGGACATTGGGTTATTCCTAATATGCCAAATCATGAATTTTCTGGAAAATGATGAACAAAAATAACAAAAAAATAGAAAACATTATATGGGCTATTTCAAAGCAACAGGTGAAGAAGTTTAAACAGTGAGGGGTATTTTTGTTTTAGCAAAAAAAAAAAAAATATATATATATATACACACACACATAAAATTGAATGTCTTGCTTTATCCACATGGAAATAACTATAACAGAATCCAGCCTCACCTGTGTCCACATTCACTTCCCCTAATTCTTTCTAATCATTCTTCTTCTACTTATTTTAAGTGGTTAATGGTTTAATTATCTGTTCTAAAAAGTAATCCTTTTTGACATTAATTTTTAAATGTTTTGAATTCTAAGACTACTCTTTCAACCACATAAAGTCAGTTTTATATTATGTCCTTCCCTTTTAGATTACTGCCTTCAATACCTAATTAATTTACTATTTATCACTTAACAACAGTGAAGATGTAATAGGAAAGAACAAATCTGACTCCATGTTAGATCTGTCCTTTAGCTCTAACCCTATCCTCTGTTTCCTGGGCTTAGTCATGCTATTTCTGCACCTTTTGTAAAAGAATGTTGCCTATATCCTGAAATATACAGGACAGCCTATTCTTAAGGCTTTGACCTTTAAGGGTATAACACTTTCCCATTCATATAAAGAAAAAAGTTGCAAAATAGAAAATAACATTCATCTTATTGGAGGTTTATAGGAACATCATGACCTGACATACATGGACTGTTGCAAGAACAAAGGATTCCAACACCAAGAAGTTTGCAACAACCAGCCACATTCCCTCCCCTTTTTAGTATAAAAGGAGCCTGAATTCTGACGTGGGGAAGATAGTTCTCCAGGACATTAGTCTGCCATCTTCTTAGTCCATCGGCTTTCCAAATAAAGTCGTTATTCCTTGCCCCAACACCTCATCCCGGATTTACTGGCCTGTCGTGCAGCGAGCAGAACGAGTTTGGACTTGGTAACAAAGACTGCAGCACTGACAGAGCACAAGACTAGCATTAAGTGAAAGGGGAATTTAGGTTGAGTGAGAAGGGACTCCACAAATAATGAGAATAATATGGAAAAGAAGGAACACAATTCTTTATGCTGATCAAAACTCTCAGCTGTCCCAGAACTGAAGGTGTGTTCTCAGCTTCCACGATCACTAAACGTTAAGCTGATTGGAAGTCAAGCAGAAGCAACAGCACAGCTTTAGTCAAAATGCTCAGCTCGCATGGGATTTGGCAGCTGCTTTCACAGGGTCTCTTCAAACGTGCTGTTACTGCCAAATCATTCTGAATCCACTTCACATTCACTTTAGCTTTCCTTGGAAGCGGAGCATAGATTAGAGTAAAACCAGCCTACACCTCCTGTTCAGAATTAATGCCAAGGTGAACTCAACTTTGGGGGGAAGTAAAAATGCTGTCTCTCTCACACACACACAGCCAAGAGCCTCTTAGCTTCGGGTAGTCTATAGTAACATGTTAGGTAATCAGCAATATTTACATGCAGATGGAAAGGAAATTTCTAAAACAGCACAGTGTAAAAGAGAAATGGGACAGGTCACGAGGAAAGGTGAGATTAAGTTTTTGAGGGTAACAGACAATTCAACAAAAGAAAATGAGGCCTCACAGTTAAATGAGATCTTAGACATTATTTGGTTTTGCTTTATGATTTTAGGGAATTGAACTCAAGCCCTAGGAAAGTTAAGTGTCTTATCTAATGTCACAGAGGCACTGAGAGCTGTTTTTACTTCTAACAGTTCTCAATATGCGACTCAATGAAAGGAAGTTTTATGTTCAAAAGTTATTTATGGATTTTTGGCTGATCTATATAATAATTAATACTATGAAAGAGGTTTTGCAAAAAAAAAGTTTTTGTTGTTATGAAAAAGTGTGTCCATAATAAAAACAGGAGTGCTTCCTCTTAAATTGTATTAATTTATTGGAAAACAAAACAAATTTTACTTCAAACCATGTGGGGACATGTAGAATAGTTATGAAGAAATGTTCAATTTTAAAGAGGACAATTTCAAGATTAATTGAAGTAAAAGTTAAAAACATGCTGAGCAAGAAATAAATAGTAATAATCTTTATGAAGTTATTTTCAACACAATCTTTTCAAATTCTACATAGATTATCTAAAAGCTGAGACTTAAAATATTGGAAAATACAAATATCTTTAAGAAAGGCAAATTGCTAATTTACACATGAAGCTCAATGTATACTGTAGAGTTTTTTAATTTCTTAATTTTTTAATATTTTGATTCCTGTACATTTAATGGCATTTCTAGTAGGAACAATATATCAGAAACTAAAACATGGCAAAGTTTTTGTTTTGTTTTTGTTTTCAATAATATATTGTATACCTAACAGCATATTCTCATCCAGATGTCTAGTTTTTATTGGTTGCTAAATGTGTTGTCTTGTACTTATGTTGATGGAATTCTAGTTTTGGTTGTTATACTGATTTCTTACTCTGATGATTATTTTTTGACTTTTATGGCACTGGCAACTACATCCAAAATAATACCATGTACAAGGGTAATTAACATTGTGTTATTATCAGTAAATTTTATATTTGACACCATTTAACAGAACTCTCCTATCTGAAGCTGTGCTGGTAATCATTTCCTGTGGATACAGTCAGACAGTCAATGTGGTACAAGACTGGTGTTGTCTAAATTATTATTGATACACTGCTGAGTCCTAAAGGACAAAGGAGATGTCATCAAAAAGTCAGTTCTGCAGATAGTTGTAACTGATAAAAGGAAGAATAAAGATACTCAGCCCAAAGTGGCACAAATGGTCAGATAAAAATCAAAGGTTAAATTCAGGAGAAAATAGAATCATGATTTTCCAGGGAAGGAACTGGGGGAAATGATCAGAGGGGGAGAAATCAACCAAAGGATAAATCACCTAAATTGAGGTTCTAGATAGACACTCACACTGGATTCAGAGAAGATAATTTTTAATACCAGGGAGAATAATTTGATAGAAAAGGGAAGGTGAACATTTTATTTTAAAGAATGCTGTTTAAAGAGTCTGGGTCAGAAAATGAACACATATATGTGTGCAAGTGTGTGTATATGTACAGTATTTAAATCTATGTCTATATTTTTCAGCTATTTTAATGATACTATGGGTTCTGCTCTCTCCAAATTTATTGAGACCCAGTATCTTAGTGAAATTGATCAGGTAAATGATGGTAGCAGTAACTTCATTCTTGGAGTAATTGTATTTAGCGCTTCATCTGAATTGAAAGTTGGAACAGAGTTTCATCTTTTTTCACAAGGTGATCTGACTACTCTTCTAATGCTCTATTCTCCCTTCCAGTTCCTTCTTGCTAGTGGTAGTGCCCCAGGAGAGGGGAAATGTGGACTACTGTCACAGTCTCAGAGTCCCTGAATGACAGAAATCTCTGCCTTCCATTACCAGGTAAGGCTGCATCAGCTGGTATAAAAATGCCCACATCTCCACCCAGTCAGAGCTCCACACACATCTCCACACACCACCAATCACAACAAATGTCCCATTTGGACTATTAGTCTCAGATAGCTGTTTAGAGAAAATGGATCTAATTAATAAATTCATATTATGGATAAATCAATCAACTTTATCTTTTTAAAGTTTGTGGGAAAGAAATTTCACAGCAAAGAAAATTTCAGACCTTGTTAATCCACATCAAGTAGTTCCTCAATCTCCTGTTAAGTCTCACTAAAAGGCTCTTAAATGATAGGTATTGGAAAACAGTGCACTCCATCACAATTTTAATAATTCAGTTTAAACTGAAGATTAGCTTAGCCCAAAACTTATATGTATGTTAACTTAGAGTTTTCCTAACACGTATAGTGGGGGAAAAAGTCTCTGAATGTTAGCTGAGGGTCACTATGAAAAGCAGACAGCAAACAAAATTTTTGAGACACTAGACCGTCAAAAGATTAGATGAAAAGAGATTGTTTAAAAAAGTGAAGTGATGTCAATGCAGTCTCCTCCGATTCCCTTATCAAATTCATTTTGTTACAGACAGCACAAAAAAACAAAAGTATTATTTCTAGTCTGAGTCAGGACTATGTGTTTAGTTGGATCATATGTTACCTGTCAAAATATAAACCTGTCCAGTTGTGACCCAAAGCTTCAGGTAGAATTTCTATCAAGGAGTCATCTAATAACACAGTCTTTATTTGAAATAGGCTTTCAGGACCTGGCCTGAAACTCAGTTACAAATATACAGTGCCTGCTTCTGCCATGTGAATCAAGGCTGCTGCTGTTGTCTAGCAAATGCCTTCACCGACACCGCCACCACTATTTTTTAAATACAGAATTTATTTGCCTTCATTTTGATCAGTGGATTAGTTCAGATTCAGTAACACAGTCAATAGTCCACAAACGGAACCAGCTTTTTTTATTTCAGCCACAGTTCCAATTACTGGTGTAAAGGCATTCAAATTTACTTTATGAAGGGGTCTAGAAAATATTTTATTTCCTGTTTTTGAAGGGTCTTAGAATCAGTCATTTTAATTATACAAAGGCAAAGGCACCTTGACTTCACTTTTTAATGACCGCAGTTTTCTATTTTTTCCACAAACAATACATGTCTAGCCTTGTGCTCAGATCTATTCCAAGTGCTTAATGCTATATATCAACAGCATTCTGTTATAGTATATTTTCATTGGAACCAAATCCCTGGTGAAGATGTGGGAAATTCAAATACTTTAACTAAGAAGGAAGTTTGATACCACCTGAATCCTTGTAGAACTAAACCGAGAGCTGTAATCAATGCTGGTCATTATGGAGCTAATGATGATGGATCAATTGATAGTAGCATTTCTAGGAAAACACAACCCTTGGCCAAAGAGTGTTTTATGTGCAGTGACTTTTTCCACTCACTGAGGCAATATAGTCTCCTTGTGGAAAAAAAACAGGATGAAACTCTTGGGGAATAAAAGACTGATGCTACCCAGTTCTACACAGAAGAGCTTCTAGATCAGAAAACCTCCACTTAGAAAGTACTATCTGACTTAATCTGGTTTGTGGTATGGGAAATGATAAGCATTATATTCAAATGTGGAAAAAAGAACCTAATCACTGATAATTATTTTACTTAACCCTTAAACAGGCCATAAACTGGTCATTCTACTATTGTATAAATGAGAAATAAAAGGCTAAAAAGATGTAATACAATTTATATGAAATTATAGAGTGAGTTGGGGTAGGGTTGAAATTTTTTTTCAATTAGACTTCTTTTTTAACTGAAATGTACACTTTACAAGGATTAATTTAATGGTATGTAAGTTACTTCTCAATTAATAAAAAAGAAAAAAATTATAATGTTGAACAAAAGAAAGCCAAATACAAAATTTCTATTTGTATACATTTCAAAAGGCAAAACTATACCATTCAGAGATATATATTTAAATCGTAAGACTATAACAAAGACATCTGTGTTCCAAAAGACACAATCAAGAAAATAAAAAGACAACCCACAGAGTTGAGATTTGAACACAGATTTGTCTAGTCTCAGACTGAACCATTTCCCATCTATGACAATGCAACAGTCTCATATAATTAAACAGGATACTTGGATAATAAACTGTTTCCTCAGTATATAATTGCAAATCAGTACCTGAAGAGACTCCAAACATTACTACAAGTGTTTGGATTTATAATGCACGATCCTTAGTGAATAGATGAGAATTATATAAACAGTATACACATTCATTGTGTAAACTCTTATAATATAAGCTTATATGAAAAACCCATCAGTCAGTCCAATTTGTGGACTCACATATGGTCAGCACTATTCCTGAACTCTAAAAGAAACACAGGATTATAAGTCTCTTACTAGGTAACAATCTGCATGCCTGAGGCACCTGGATATAAAAAGCCAAAGAGCAAAATGGCACTAACAATGATAAGTTCAGTAAAAAGATTAATGTTTACTTGAAGAATATTTTAAATTGTATCACTTAATATTTTGAAAATAATATTAATAATCAAAATGCACAAAGTAAAATTACTATTAGTACACAAATTAAAAATGATAAGGCAAAAGTTCATTCTTACTCAAAATATAGTTTGCAAAAGAGTATGCTCACAATCATTTACAGTTTTAAAAAACTCTTTTTTGGTGTATTTATAGTAAGACAGTTACATGTAAACTATTTGGTCCTGATTCTAATATCTATTCTTTCATATTCCTGATTGTTACTTAATTTTGATAGGAAATAAATAGGCAAACTTTTAAAATGAGAAAAAAATGATGTCTGACATTTCCTCCTAAAAAGCATTCTTTGGGATTTATAATAAAATATATTTAGCACAGCTTTGACTTTCTACTTCAGAAAACAGACAAAGCAAAGTACATGGGTGAGTAAGGGCCATGAATACCATTCAATGCATGAATACAACAAAACCAAATGCATAATAAATAGTTCCGCCAAAATGTAAAAGATGTTATTTTTTTAATGAATATAGGTTTTCAGTAGTAAATATTGAGGACATCCATTTTCTCCCTTCCATCCCAGATTGCCCATCATAAATGAGCTTTTCCCTTTATCTCCAAAGTTTCCAGAATATAGACTTTAAATACTTCTCAGGCTTAAATTCTTTAAAATAGTTTTCCAGAGGCAGAGGAGAGAGTAGGAGAAGCTGTGAGAATTATGGATAGAAAAAAGCTGAAAGATATAAGGTAGAGGCTAAGAGTTGTAATCTATAAGACCTAGGGATTTGGCCAAAGGAGTAGACAACTCAACTTCATATACACACAAAAACATGCAAAAAGAAACTTGAAACGTTCTTTCCCTGCACTATGTAAAACTGATACATTTTCAGATTGATATGATCTGGATTTAGTCTAAATAAGTAGTGCCAAAATGATTAAGTATTCTTGTACCATTAATACAAAACCTGATAATGATAAATGTCCAAGAAAGAGGAATGGACAAGCAAAGAGGAAATGAGTTGAATCTTCGGGGCATCCTTACATTTTCACCCTCATGATCTTAAGACTTACTTTTACTTCCTCTGGGAGAATTGAATATTTCAAGTGAGCTAGAAAACTTTCTTGGCATTGTCAATAAATAACAGAAAGCCACTTCAAAACCTCTTGGAACAAGCAGAACATAGACATGTAAATAGATAGGTAATTAGCCCAGTAGCTCTCGATTTAAATAAAAAGATAAAATCGACGTAGGCTAGCTTATTGATGGTATTTATAAAAATCCATCTTTTGTTCCAAGGCTTGTCTAATGGCTCCAGAGAGGACTTGTAATTTATTCAGTGGAAAGAAGTAGGTGTTAAGGAAATTAGCTAAATAAAATTAGAGACAAATGTAGTCACACAGTATTACTAGTTCCCATGGAGATTTTATGTGGATCTATTTAACCTACTGTGATGATCAGGCCTCAAAATTGGGATGAAAAATGAGAAAGAAAAAACATACAACAAATTTATCCACTATGAAAAAATGTCTTCAGATGTTAATCCCAGAATCATGCAAGACACTATGAAAATATATCCTGGTTTTCCCGGGACATGTAAAAGATGACTAATTCCTCATGATTTTTCTAGCAGTGGAGGGATCAGGTATCATACTGCTTTATTTCATCAACTTACTAAAATTAGCATTAGCTTTTAAGATCTTGATAATTGGTCTAATATTTAACAAGTCTTTGTAATTCTTCAGTCATTTCATTCTAAGCATTCTTCATAGTATACCTGTAATGATCTTTTCATTATATTATACAAAAGAAATTCTTGTGACATAAAACACATATTGCTCATAAAGTCAAAAATAAATCAACTCTGATTACATGTGGACCAGATGATACATCTCTCTATGTTCAGTTCCTATAGTTAGCCTCACAATTCCTAAATATTATGTTTTTGGTCTTAGAGTTTAAAAGAAAAAGCTGCAAACATTTTTTTCTTTTTAAAGGTTAGTGTTACCCTAATTTTCAATCATGAGTAACAGGTTGTGGGGTGTGACTTGTTATCTTAAACACTAACAAAAAATCAACACCTAAACCTGAATCAAAAAGCACTAGAAATATCATGCTCTTTTACTTAGAAATCTACTTGCTGACAATCCATCATAAGAAATTAATTATTTATATAAAAGGACAAGTTTCTGTAATGCAAATATTCAACATCGAATTATTTATAAAAGCAAAAATTAGAGATTAACTAAATGTGTAATCAGTGGGAAATGGTTTAGTAAATTATGGAATAGCCACCAGAGAGAGATTTAGATATGTAAAGTCTTTTTAGAAACATAATAAGAATTATGTTTAATATCACTAAATAACTGTGACAATATGTGCATGGGAGAAAATGCTAACAAAAATAAGAAAAAAGTAATTTTTAAGTAAGGGTGGTGAAATAGTGATAATCTTCTCCACACAAGTATTTGCTATTATACAGTTGTGACAATGAGATCTGATAAAACTGTACTCTGTAACTATTATAGGGGGTAGAAATCATTATTACGTTTTATGTAAGTAATTCGTAATCTATATGCCAAATAACAAACATGCATGTATTGATTCATTTTGGAGTTAAGTCCTTGTCAAGCCAGAATGTCATTATTTTACTCCATTATCTTTTTTATTAGGAGTAAATCAACATTTTCGGGAAAGCTACATGTTCAGTAAACTTCCACCTTCCATTTTTTATTCTGCAAATCCAGTTTCATAAATTCCATCTTTGGTGTCACATAAATAATGTGAGAGAAGAGCATGTGCCGCATGTCTTACAAATGCTCAACTGTTTCTGTGCCTATAGCTTTTCTCTGAAGGAAGGATAGCAGGTTATGTAATTATAGAAGTGGCATTTGTGACCGCAGGCTTTCATTATTGTGTAATCATATCATGCCGTGTGATATATTAAATGTAAGGTTAGAAAAAGCATGCAGGCTATACTTAAAGTCAACAAGAGGCCATCAACCTGGAAGAAAAAACAGTGACTATAGTATGAATTATGACACATCAGACTATGGGGGGGTAGGCTCTTTCAACCACAACCATTAACAGCTTGTGAAAATACCATTAAAGGAATCATTTCAAAATGGTAATATTTATCAAGTACAAACAGATTTATACGGTGTTCATCAAATTTGGAACAGTGTTGCTGGAATACCACTGACTGTTGTGAAACGACACTGAACAACAGAGGCTTTTGCAACACTTCTTCCCATGCCCATTTTTATTTTAGACTGTACCATATTTGATAAATTGTCAAGTGAGTGCTGCATGTAATAAAGAACACCGAGTTCGAAGTCTGATTTAGCTCCTACTTTGCCATGTGAACTGGGACATGACATTTAACAGGGCCTCAATTTTCTTATTTAGAAAACAAAGAAATTAAAGGAAGATATTTAAAGCATCCTTTAAGAGATAATGTTTTTAGTAGGATATCTCTTGTTTTTAATAGCTGTGGCAATCCCTTGGGCTTTTTTGTTGTTGTTGTTTAAGGCTTTATGCATTCATGTTTGTTTCCATTTTGTTTAGCAACTATCCAAAAATAATAGAGCGTGGGAAAAATATCAGAAATGCATCTGTATGGGATACACACGGAATCCTTAAGGTGAGGAAAGAAGAAATGTAGAAGGGGCAGAAATTAATGATAAAGGTATATGGATTATGAATATTTACACTATCAGGATTCAAGTTCCTGGGAACTTCCAGTAACATCTCAAAGCAGAACAAAATCACAGGCAATGAAGACTAATATTTTGTAATGTGAACAGTAACTGCCCACCACACACAACACCCACCACCACTGTCCCACCAGACCATCTGGACTGGAGACAGTCATTCTTCACCTATATCAATGGAGCTAACCTAATTAATCCATCTTTTTAGCAAGAAGAGAATGATTCCCAACTTGGACAACCCTAAGAATACCTCCCACATCTACTCCCAGTGCTGTTCAGTTAGGAAGTAATCATTTCCTAAAGAAAACTTAAACTGTTATATTTTCTCCAATCCCTTTAAAAACAGGAAGTGTTCACTCAAGGTGAGGACTACTTAAGAACCTGTGGAGAATAGGAGGAATAATGTGCCCATCACCAGACCCCCAAATATGTTAATATCCTAAAGTCCAGAACCTGTGCATATGTACATTACACGGCAAGAAAAAATTAGGAATTAATTAGGTTTCAGATGGTTGCTAATCAGATGACCTTGAAAAAGATTATCCTGGATTATCCAGGTGGGTCCAGTGTAATCACAAGGATTCTACAATGTGAAAGAGGAAGACCCAAGAGTGAGTGTCAGAGTGTGGGAGACCCGAACGACCACTGCTATCCAGAAAGGAATGCAGACCTCCAGAACTGTGAAATAATACATGCACATTGTTTTAAGCCCCTATATTTGTGCTAATTTGTTACAGCAGAAATAGGAAACTATACAAATGCCTTAAAGCCTCTAGAAAAAGTCCTGCTTATATTGTACAACTTCTTCACAGAAGCAACTCTTTCCCCTGTGTTTCTTGAGCAAAGGCTAACTCTGCTAAAGCCAAACTTTTCCTCTCCAGTCAGTCATACTGCTGAACTCAAGATCCACACAGACACAGACTGGCCCTGCCTTTCTTTAACTGGACACCTAGCTCACATTACAACCCTGACTACAACTCTAACCACAAAGACCTTTACCTGTAGCTAGACTGGAGTTTATGTTTTCACTCTAGTTATTTGGACTACCAGCTTTTTCTGTAAATTATCTTGCCTATATAATAATATCATTTTGGGCATTATAAACATGATTCAGAAGAGAGTTTCCAATATTTTAGAATTAGGCAGATATGAAACTACCAAATATTTAACAATATTTTACCAAAGGAGTTTGCTCTGAGAGTAATAAAAATAACAAGTTCTTTTTTTTTTTTTTTTTTTTACTATGCTATAGGATTAGAATGTTGCCAGTTGGCTAAATGGAAAGAACTTGAAGAAAAAGTTCCAAAAATTAGATCATAATTCATATATCTATTCTCTCCCTCAGATCTGAAATTTTGAAAGAAAGTTAATTGCAATCTCTCAGATGTATCTTTGAAATGTTCTTACTATGTTTTTGTTGGTTCAGGTGGTGAATTTTAGATGATTTTAATTATAGTCGTATCTGAATTCTGCACTATTTAAAACTATTTCTTTGAATTATTTTAGCCTCTTTTTTAAAAAAAAAGATAATTTTACCCAGAGTTTTCTCTCAAATCCTATGGTTGCTATTGTAAACCTGTGCTTTGCATTTATTTCTTTGAAATGAAATCTTGATTCCTTGTATTTTCTGAATTTAATCTTGGAGGATTTATCACTTTGCACCCAAAGAATATAAATAAAGAATTACATTATTCCACTTCACTTGGTTTAAAGAGGTTTCAAGTCAAAATAACAATTAGGTGTGTCTCCATCCTTTCTCCAAACTGTCTCTAAAGCTATGTTTACATGAGGATGATACTTAACCAAAGGGATCATAGTTAAGCAAAAGTAATATATAATCCCCCCTTTTTCATAAAAACTAACTAAACATATATAAGACTTTTGAAGGATAAATGCAATTTGCCTCTCAATTCAAGTAAGGACAAACTGTTAGCAATCCGTTTTTTTGTGAACTACCTTTAAAACGCTTAAATATATTAAGTTGCATAAAGTGCCTTTTGTTTGAAACAGAATATAAGGTGGCTTTTTATACTTAAACATGCATACAGTGGAATAACAAAAAGATCTAAAAGATTTTTGGTTGATTTCAAAGCTTCTGGTTATCTTGATGCCAACTGACATCAACGGTCCTACCAGCCTTTGTAATTGAGCCATTGCATTTTGACTCCTAAGTGGCTCTAACCTCTATTCTAAACTGCAAAGCTGAGATGTGTCCTAAATAAAGCCACAGAATTTCAGTTCAACAAAGGAATCTTCCTAGAGAACCAGATTTAGCCCAGGATGGTGTGACAGTGGTTGCCAAAAGGGATAGTTTATGAGAAGACTTACTACCTTTTCTGATGTTGTCTCCAGAGGAGTAATAGATCCTCATACATCTTCATGGTTTTGTATGCCCTTTAGTATTTCAGTGTACTTACCAAGAAGGCTTTAATTTACCTTCAGCTTGACTAAACTTTAGACAGTCTTCCTCCTGGCTCTGGGCCCCTGGCCTCCCTTTTCTTTGAGGACTGACTTTAGAAAACTTGTAACTGTAAATTCTCTATCCCTTTGAGATGTAAATATTTTTGAAAGCTTCTTGCCAGCATCACAGCCCAGGAGTGTCCTTCTCAAGGACCTAGGAGCTGTCTTTTTATTTTATTTAAATTTTTATTTTAAAATTTTATTTTATTGAGTTATAGTCAGTTTCAATGTAACCGTGAAGGACGATAGTGCTGTATCTTGCAGTTTCTGTGGGAGGGTAGTAGCCAAACTTCAGATAGCAAATGCAGATGGCCTAATCACAGAAAAAAAATCGTTTCCAAACTCAGGAATAACTCAAGGTGCTGGAAATACCCTATTGATCAACTTCCTCCCTAACCTCCTCCTCTTCAAACAGCTCATTCCAGCACTGTGTTTCAGCAGAGCTGAATTCAGACTCAGTTACAACCTTTCTTTCCCTTTGCAGTGGCCTTGAATAATCTCTTCCTGGCCTGTTTCAGTTTGTCCAGTTCAGACAGTCTCCAACTTGTGAAGATCCCCTTACCACATTCAGCTTATGATGGGTTTATCAGGATCTAACCGCATTGTAAGTCAAGGGTAATCCATACCATTTTTACTTTGATGGTGCCAGAAACTTCGGTTTAATGTGCGCAGTTTCCTGCATTACAAACCTTTTGTGAGCACCATTTGTGGGGGAGGATTAACAAAGTTTTTTAGTTCTCATTCTGACAAAGATACACCTCAAGAGGAATAGAATACAAGACATTCCTTCTATTTTAATAGTGCCTTGAATGCCTACCAGTGATTTCACTTATTTCCAGACAACTATCCCAAGGTTTCCATTGAAATCAAAACCCCCTCAACACCTCTGTGTGCAGCCTCAGAACTGAGTGAAGCTACAGATCTGTGCCCGGCCTGAGTCTAAGGGACTATCACGTTTAAAGTATAGATTAATTGAAATTTTTACTGAAAGCTCAGAGTTGGCCTTAGTACCAAAAAGTCTGAGGTTACCTCAGCGCTAAGAGGTGAGTTACAAAATATTCTCATTGGAAAAATTAAATAAAGAACATAAATAAGAAGGTTCTAACATTTCTTTGGGGACAGTTTATTGATTCCTTTCTGTTACTAAATTTACTCTCAGGTGAAATACACTTCCTGTGCTTGTAAATGAAACAATTTAGAAAAATTGTTAATTTTTTAATCAAGGAATGGTAGCTGTTGGCTCTGAGTATTTTTAATCAGCCCTAATAATATTTAATTAGCAGAAAGTTTGGGTCAAGTGGAAAATTCAAAATAGAGATTGAATATGAAATGATTCATAGGCAAAGACTAAGGGGAACAAAATGGGGGAGGAGTGGATGGGAGGAATGAGTGAGAAGTAAGAATAATTAGGAAAGCAAAATCACTGTGACGAAGACCCTGATGGCTGGTTTTTTTGGCTCCTTTCAAAATCTCTGAAGATTTTATCTTTTCTCCAACTCTTCAAAAAATCTTTTTCATCCAGAATCCTTATATTTTATTGCAGTGACCTAAGGAGCTAGTTACCAAAACCCTTCTGCTGAAAACACCTAGCCTGAACTGTTTGATCAGTACAAATATGCTTGTGTATTTGCTCTCTCACCTGGTTTCATAACTAAGGAAGTAGACAAATAATACCAGGTGTGAAAAAGACATGCTGGGGCAAATAAAAGGGAATGCCAGTCATACTGAAATCAGAGCCATGATCTCAGCTCCTGTTTTATTTTATCTTAAATGTCCTTTGCTTCTGTTAAAATGTTGGAGCTTACTATAAAATAGTTACTTTACTCGTGAATTTATACAAGAAATTTAAAGACATATTTTACAATTGAAAAAAGTATAATTTTTTTTACTATCCCCAAGAAGACTGGATATTTTAAAATAAGGAATATGACTACTTTCAATGTCTTGTCACAAATACAAACGTTGAAACGTTTTTCTTTCCCCTCCAATCATCACCCAGTACCACTGTCATGTGGAGAATAAATTTTAATAAATGTAACCTTTATAGAAAATACAGCAAATAACTATTCATACCTAACATTTATAATTTCAAATTATAGATTGTTATCTGGAAGAAAAACCATAGTTGACATTATAGTATGGAGATGAGTCAGTTTCAGGAAATGAAATGACATGTCACGGATTACATTTAATTTAAAAGCAAACATCTTTAACACTTGCTTGCTCAGAGTGTTATGAACATCTTAGTACTGATTCTTCACTTTCTTAGATTAATTAGCAGTAGATGTAGTGAAATTTGAAGGCCCACAAGAATATATTCCAAAGGAACTTTCTTAATCAATTTTGCACCTCATAACTTCTGCTGAAATGTGAATTATTTTATTAAATCAACTCTTATCACCTTAGCAGTTCTTTGAGTGACTAAAGACAATAAAAGGCTTTAAGCAAGGCATACATTTCCATCATGAGGCAGACTAAAAAAGATACATAGCCTAAGAATTTAATTCGAGTAATTTCAGAAATGAGTTCGTGTCTAATAATTTTTTGGACCGAGACCAATTCCCCTAAGCAGGAGAAGTAGCTGCTACCAATGCAGGTTTCAAGAGAGTAAGTTAAATACAGAAATGTTTAGCTCTTTTAACACCACTCTGGTGACTTTCTGCACAAAGATTACAAACCAACCATGTTACTATGTTAATTAATTGATAACATTTGACTTCATTGAATTATCACTATTGGCCTAGAAATTGGGAAAACAAACAAACAAACAAACCCTAGCACTAGGCCCAGCTCTGCATGTAAGTAAACGTGAAACCTTGGAAGAGTCATCTAGTCTTTCTAGGTTTCAGTTTCCTTCTCTGCAAAACAAGGGCCACGATTGTTGATCATTAGTACTTTTTCGTATTTAACATGCAAGTGGAATTTAAGAATATTATCTTTACTAAAACGCTAAAAAAAAAATCTGAGGAGATATTGATGACAACTAATCACATTTAACAAAAGCCTTAATTAATGAAATCATTCATAATTCATACTTGCTGTGAACCATAAGCCTAAAGTTTAATATAAGACTGGAAAAAAAAAGTCTATTGAGCTTTTTAAAAAATAATCCTTTTTATAATAACATTTTAATATTTAATATTTTAAGGAAAAAACCCACAAAACTTCTAACTAGTGTCATAGATACATATACATTGGCACAGTTCAAAATTTCCAGACACTAAAATCACCAGTCTGAATTTTAACCTTCATCAAAGTGGGCAATGAATGAATTTTAGTTATTTTCTCCTTATTTTCACTGTTAGAGTCAGCCATATAGACCTATGCAGAAGACCACATTAACTTAGATATGAGACACTCACTGATAAAGAATTGCAGGTGTGAATCAAAGCAAACATTGCACTGGAATAAGTCAAAGAGGCAAGGAAGGCTTTATTCAAGGCTACTGCAGTAGGGCATGGAGGCCAGAACTTAGTCTGAGCTCAACTCCACTGAAACAAAGGCTAGATTGTTTCAAGAGCTGGAGCAGGGAGATCAGAAGCCATCTGTGCTTTTAGTTGGTAACATTAGTATACATTCTCTGGTCTTCCTGACAGAGGATAGTTTTACAATTTGGAGCAAGATACAGTAGTGTTACCTTGCTTGATTACTGTATTTCAAAGAGATAGCTCTCAGGTCCTTGAGAAACACATTCCTGGATTATAAAACCGGTAAGTGTTTTAAACATTTTACATCTCAAAGGAATAGAGAAAGAATTTGCAAGTTTTTTAAAGTAAACACTCTTTTGGTGGTCAGGGGCTAAGAGTTAGAAAAAAGCCTGTCTATAATTTAGTCAGACTGAGGGTAATGTTAAAGCCATCTTGGTTGGGTGACTGATTTGGCAGAAAAATTAAAACTTAGGATCTATTAAGCTAGAGCACCAGGTTCTTACAATATTTTCTTACCTATATTTTCTGAAAATAGGATTTGATTCATGAGTCATCAATAATTATTTTTAAATGAGCATAGCTGCATTTGTACCTCATCTTGTATTTTTAATGCATCCACTTTCATTATGTGTACACTTTTATTTTTCTCTTTTCTTATAATAGCTAAGGATTAAATCAGTTAGAAACATCAACCCTATTAGTTTATAAATGAGAGTGATGAGATAAAAGAAGCCAGCCCACTGGCTTAAGCCACACATTCCTAACAGAATCAGACTGTAGTTGACCTTTGAACAATACAGGGGTTAGAAGTACTGACTCTCCACACAGTCAAATATTCACATATAACCTCACAGTCAGCCTCTACACCTGTGGTTCCACAACCTAGGATTCAACCAACTGCTGATAGTGTAGTATTGTAGTACGCATGTAGTGAGAAATTTGTGTATAAGAGGACCTGTGTGCGTCAAACCCATGTTTTTTAAGGGTCAACTGTGTAAATCAGTACTCATCTCTCATGAGTATTTAGGGCTCCCCAATGTGGCCCATTGCTTATAGTCTTGTGTGATTGTGTGATGTGTATAAGCAAAGGATGCAAATAATATCTATTTCTAATTGATGACAAAAGAATTTTTTTCCAAGAAATATGACAACAGAAAAAGCCAGAATGCCTTCATATAACTATTTATTTTGTGAAGGAAAAAACAATTTTTTGTCTTACTTTTCAAGGTAGTGCAGTAACTGTAAGAGAAAAATACATTTTTTTAAGATACGAAACAATAATTTATTTTTAAATATTATCCTTTGTCACTAACATGATGGGAAAATACTATTACATGTTTGATTGAAAAGAAAAGGCCCGTGTTCATCTAGCTGATCAATGACAGCTCGTTTCTTTACTTTGAAGGCATATTTTGTTTTGTTCTTTTCTACTTGAAAACCTAGGATCACCAGCAGAGAGCTTGATTTTAGCTTACCTGTAAAATATTTGAAATTTCTTTTAAAAAATTAATTTGCTTTGATCAGTTAAATATTTTGCATCATTAAACTGCTCTGCTGCCAAATCCTTTCTTGTCCTGTTAATGTTCTCAGTATTAGGGATGGCTGAGCAAAGAAATAATGATGAAGTTATATATGACTAGAGGTAGAAAGGAAAGGCAGATAGGAGCACCTTCATATTCTACTTAATAACAGGACTGTAAATTTTAGACTGCCCTCCAGAGGCATGCTGGTTGTGCTAGAGAAGATCTGTCAACATAATAGACAGAAGTTCTATAAACTTCGTGGTCACTGGCAGTTTAACTTATGCCAGGTTTGAAAATCTCTAGCTCCAGCGACAGCTCCATCTCTCTTTGGAGAGAAATCACAGTTGTGAAATGTGAACAAACAACTGACAACATAAAATTCATTTTACTTGCACTTGAAATAGTATATTTATGGGTAATGTAAGTGCT
Source organism: Camelus ferus (assembly GCF_009834535.1). NCBI lineage: Eukaryota > Metazoa > Chordata > Mammalia > Artiodactyla > Camelidae > Camelus > Camelus ferus. The sequence continues at coordinate 36,901,820 of NC_045696.1, read as the reverse complement.
ATGAACTTTCTATCTACCAAAAGTGGAACTACCAAACAATAGAAAAATGAAAACCAAATCATTTTATTTTAGGAAAAAAATTCACTGGAAGTGGAATATTTTCTTCAGATTTTTTTTTTCCAGTAAAGCTTGAAGTGTTATATCCTTTCCAGAAAGTTTCTAAAATGAAAACAATGTTTTTGATATTACAATTCAGACATAATTACATAAGCTTTCTGAATCTTATTTAACTTAGTATGAAGGCATCTAGGTACAAAAAATATTTACTTGACATGTAAGCCTGTCCTTCACTGGATACACTGAGAAACCAATTTATAATATAATGTGGAGGATATAGTATCATATTTATAAAAATGAGTAGTTTGGATGCTCTCCTACATATTTTCCAATGTATGAAAAAATTCAGTTTTAGATAACAAAAATCAAGGTCAATTGGCATTAACTTGTGAGGCAGGCAGCCTGAGCTGATTCCCTGCTGATAACCATTGTTCCAAGTAACAGCAGTATTTTGGGAAGGGCAGCCTGCATATTATGTCTGCATCAACTGAAACAACATATGATAGTTTGTCAATAGGGGTCAATAGGAAAGCTAAATGAGATGGAAGGATCCCAACACTTACATGGTTGATTCAAACAAAATGAAGAAATCACCTTTGTTTCTAAAAAATAAAACAGGAGAAGGCAAGAGAATGCTTATCTAAATGACCCAGCTTGCCATCACATTCTTCTAAAATCACTGGCTGCTTTGTTCAACATTCTCACTGGTCTATATCTTTGTGCATCTGGGGGGAATTTTTTATGCTAACTTTTTTATTTGATACAATAATAGTGCATTTATTTTTGGACTTATAATCAACATTGGACATAACTAACATTGAAATGTTTCCCAAAACAGTCTATACTAGATTATGTAATACTCATTTTTACTGAATAGAAAGAAATAAAAAATATAATAACCATTTCACTAGCTTGTGAAAGTTAAGTCTGAAATAATACTTACAAGCTGAAGCATCTAACCAATTTTCATGGTGACATTTAGATTTTATGATTTTGTTTATTCCAAAATTTTTGTTTAAAATTAGATAATATAGAAAATTATAACATAATCATTATATATTTATCATATAATTTTTATTATTATAAAAATATATTCGTATTTACTCAAGAAACAAAGATCATTTCTCTTCTCCTTACCCCCAAATAAGAACAGTCCTCAAGAAACTGCCTGCTATCACCCATGTGAAAACCTGTGTACTTTGTGATAAAAGTCCTCTAAAAGACTGTTCATCCTGTCAGCAAGTTATAAACTACTTCAGAGAAGCACATATATAGAAAAGGAAAAGGAAGCAAATAAGACAGACTTATAGATTTTGTAAATAATACTTTTCATAAACTATGTCATATATTTTATTTAACTGTGACACCTATATTCTGATATGACTTAGAGAAACTCTTAATAAAGGGGATCAGATTTTGTATGAATAGGTTCTAAAATTTTCACTAAGTTTTTGATAATTTTATGTTATTGATAATGCTTCAAATTTACAAAAACTTTTTTCACAAAATTGTACAAACTTCCTAAAATAATCATGTTTTAAATATATATTTTATTTATCCAAACTTAATTATTTAGTTAATTTCTATTATCTTCTAAAATTTCTGCTAATTTTTGGGACTAATAAGAAAGAATAAGCAGAGTTGGGATGATGCAGGTCATGACTGGCATAACCATTGCTGAGAGGCAACAGAAGATAAAATCAGTAATATATACAATTGTATTGGTTGGATCATAGAAAGGAGTTGGCTAGAAGAAGTAAAGCATGTCAGGAGGGGTTGAGAGAAGATACTGCTGAAGGGGCTCTCTCATAAGCCGTGTCAGAGTGGACCTCATCTTAAAAGCAATAGGAAACCACCGAAGTGTTAAGCAGGTGAGATAAGCGAGCACATTTTCTCTCAAGAAAAATCATCCTGGCTACAACATAGAGAATGAGTTTATGGATCAAAAAGAAAAGGGTGGAGGTTTCTTTAACTCAGGAGAGATATGATAATTGTCTGATAACAGTAGCCTGAAAGTAGACATGAAAGACATGTATGTAGAAAACAGCATAAATGATACCTAGTGAGAGATTATGTGTAAGGGTTAAGAAAAGACAAAGTCAACATTATGTCAATATTTTATCTTGCACTAGGATATGAAAATTCAGAAATGGGTTCTGATTTGAAGGAGAGATGATAACATCAGAAGGGGACCTATTGTATTCCCAGTAGGCCCCTTGAACTATGCAATTAGACATGGATTAAAATCACAAAAAAGAATGGAAATAAAGGTTCTGAAACAAACACCATATAGTTACTAAAAAAATAAATAAATGATCAGGAAATTATATGGGGAAAAAGTGACAAATTGTAATGTTTCCCCTTTCATTTCTGAGTTTAGTTATTTGAGTCTTTTTTTTTCCCCTTAGTTGTCTAGTTAAGAAATGACAATATTGTTGATCTTTTATAAAAACCAACTCTTAGTTTCATGAGTTTTTTCCCTATTGTTTTTGTAGTCTCTATTTCCTTTATTTCTGTTCTAATCTCTATTATTTCCTTCCTTTTGCTAACTCTGGGCTTAGTTTTTTCTTCTTCAGTTTCCTTCAGATGTAAAGTTAGGTTGATTTGAGACTTTTCTTGTTTTTTAACATATTATGATATTCTGTTATTTGTCTATATATTAACCTTTACTTTCACATGCTTTCAATATCTACCATCCCTCCATTTCAACTTTCAGGACTTCCATTAGCGTATTTTATAAGGTAAGCCAGATGGTGATGAACTCTCTCAGCTTTTGTTTATCTGAGAAAGTCTTTAGTTCTCTTTAATTTTTTCTACTTTTAATTGTAGTAATATGCATAAAACATTAAAAGTATTATCTTTACCAGTTTTAAGTGTACAGTTCAGTGGCATTAAGTAATTAATATTGTTGTGTAACCATCTCCAGAATTCTTTTCCTCTTGCAAAGTGGAAACTCTATGTTCATTAAACAAAAACTATTCATTCCCTCTTTCCTCCAGCCCCTGGTAACCACCATTCTACTTTCTGTCTCTATGATTTTCACTACTCTAAGTACCTTATATAAGTGGAATTGTGGCTATTTGGTGTTTGGCAATGTGCTTATTTCACTTAGTATAGTATTCTTAGGGTTCATGTTGTAGCATATGTCAGAATTGCTTTCCTTTTTAAGGCTCAGTAATATTCCATAGTATGTATATATCACATTTTGCTTATCTATTCATCTGTCTTTGACACTTAGATTTCTTTTACTCTTTAAGTACTATGAATAATGCTACTATGAACATGAGTGTACAAATACTTTTTCTAGACCAGTCTTTGAATTATTTTGAGTATATTCCCAGAAGTAGAATTGCTGGATTATGTGGAAACTCCTTTTTATTAATTTTTTGAGGAATCATTATATTGTTTCCACAGTAGCTGTACCATTTTATATTTGCTGCCAACATTGCACAAAGATTCCAATTTCTCCACATTCTCACCAAACTTTTTTATTTTCTCCTTGTTTAATAGTAGCCATTCTAATGAGTGTGAAGTGGTATATCATAGTAGTTTTGATTTTCATTTCACTAATAGTGAGTGATATTGAGCATGTATTTATGTGCTTATTGGATATTTATATATTTTCTTTGAAGAAATGTCTATTCAAGTCCTTTGCCTGTTTTTGAATCGAGTTTTTTGTTGTTAAGTTTTAGGAGTTCTCCATACAATGGAGTAAAGAGAGTCTTCAGCAAATGGTGTTGGGAAAACTAGACAGCAGCATGTAAATCAATGAAGTTAGTGTACCCCCTCACACTATACACAAAAATAAACTCAAAATGGCTTAAAGACTTAAACATAAAACAAGACACAATAAAAATTCTAGAAGAAAACATAGGCAAAACATTCTCTGACATAAATCTCAGCAATGTTCTCCTAGGGCAGTATACCCAAGCAATAGAAATAAAAGCAAAAATAAACAAACGGGACCTAATTAAACTAATAAGCTTTTGCACAGCAAAGGAAACCATAAGCAAAACAAAAAACAACATATGGAATGGGAGGAAATATTTGCAAAAGATGAGACTGACAAGGGCTTAATTCCAGAATATATAAATAGCTCATACAACTTAATAATAAAAAAAAAAACCCAATCCAAAAATGGGCAGAAGACCTAAACAAGCAATTCTCCAATGAAGACATACAAATGGTGAATAAGCACTTGAAAAAATGCTCAATATTGCTAATTATCAGAGAAATTCAAATCAAAACTACAATGAGGTATCACCTCACACCAGTCAGAATGGCCATCATACAAAAATCCACAAACAATTAATGCTGGAGAGGTTGTAGAGAAAAGGGAACCCTCCTGCACTATTGGTGGGAATGCAATTTGGTGCAGCCATTATGGAAAACAGTATGGAGATTCCTCAAAAGACTAAAAATAGACTTACCATATGATCCAGCAATCCCACTCCTGGGCAAATTCATCCATAAGGAACTCTAATTCAAAAAGATACACGCACCCCAATGTTCACTGCAGCACTACTTACAACCTATATGAAAGCCAAGACATGGAAGCAACCTAAATGTCCATTGACAGATGACTAGAAGTTGTGGTATATTTATGCAATGGAATACTACTCAGCCATGAAAAATAATAAAATGCCATTTGGAGAAACATGGATGGACTTGGAGATTGTCATTCTAAGTGAAGTAAGCCAGAAAAAGAAAGAAAAATATCATATGATATCATTTAAATGTGGAATCTAAAAAGAAGGCATATTAACTTATTTACAGAACCGAAACAGACTCTCAGACATAGGAAACAAACTTATAGTTACCAGGGGAAAGTGGTGGGAAGGGATAAATTGGAGTTTGAGATTTGCAGATACTAACTAATATATATATAATAGATAAACAACAGGTTTCTCCTGCACAGCACAGGGAACTATATTCAATATCTCATAATAACCTATAATGAAAAAGAATGTAAAAATGAGAATATCTGTACATTCATGTATGAATGAAGTATTATGCTGTACACCAGAAATTGACACAACATTATAAACTGACTATACTTCAATAAAAAAAAATAATAGTAGTAATAATAATAATGGAGCTCCTATGGACATGACAAGTCACTTTTCTCTTGCTGCTCTCAAGATTCTCTCTTTGACTTTTGACATTTGATAGTTTGATTATAATCCGTCTTGGTATGGGCTTCTTTGAGGTCATCCTCATTGGGGCTTCTGAAATTCCTGAATTTGGATGTCAATTTTCATCCTTAGATTTGCAAAAGTTTGGCCATCATCTCTTCAAGTAAGTTTTCTGTCCCTTTCTCTCTTCTCCTTCTGAAATTCCCATGATGTCATCTTGATGTGTCCGAAAATTCCCTTAGGCATTTTGCACTTTTCCTTATTTTTTCCCTCTAGTGAACTTTTCAATTGACATTCTCTAGCTGTAGAATTTCTGTTCGGTTATTTTGTTTGTTTGTTTAGTTTCTATTTCCTTATTATATTACTATTATCATTTTGCTCATGCATTGCTCTCCTGATTTAACTTAGTTCTCTATGTCCTCTTATATATCACTGAGCTTCCTTAAGACAATTATTGTAAACACTTGCCAGTTGCTGAATGACTATATATATAATTGATTTCTGGAGATTTATTTGTACCTTTGATTGGGCCATAGTTTTCTATTTCTTCATCTGTTTCGTAAAATTTTTTTTTGGTTTAGTTTTATGCATTTTAAAAACAGCTCCCTCTCCTCATTTTTATGGTCTGGCTCTGTTCAGGGGAAGATCTTTAATAATCAACCTGGCTAGAGGTTTTAGGGATCTCTGAAATTTTGGGGGATGAGTATAACATCTCTGGACTTGTGTGTGTGACTTCCCAATTAGAGGGGTTTGTCACTTTCTTTTTCAGGAGCTGTAAATTCTTGCCCCCTCCTGCCTGTCTGCAGTACTGTTTTTTCTTCTGGTACCACAGCAGCAAGACACCTGTTTCTTCTTTGTTCTCAGTGGTCCCTAGGCATATGAAGTATGTAGATTTCTGTCAGCTTTCTGAATTAGGTGAGATAGGTAACGTTCCATGGGAGCCTCTCTGAAAAGTTGGTATGTTGGATGCACACTTCTTTCTTGTCCTTTCTTCCCAAGGGAGAGTCCATGACTTGCCTGCCTTCTCTCCATTGTGCTCAGCTGTACCAACCTCAGTCTGTAGCACTGAAGCCCTGCAGCAAGCCACTCCCACTCTCACTCATGTCAGTATTTCCCGGGCATCCAAACTGTGCTGGTTCCTTTAGCACTCCAAGTCAGGAGAGACAGAAACCAGTCCCTCAGGTAGCCCTCCAAAAAGCCAGAACACTGACACATGGTACACTCTTCCCTTTCCTCCTTGAGAGAGAAGCCATGAGTTCAGCTGAGCTGTGCAGGTTTGGAGGAGGAGTGGATTGTACCAAGTGAAACGGCTCTTATCCATTTCAATTCAGCTGTTTCAGAGTCTGCATTCACTGGTGTACTATGATTTCTTAACTGATTTCTCGAGTTCTGATAAAGATATTTTGGTCCATATATTGTTGTTTTCTCTGTGGGAGAACAAGGACCGGGACTTTTTATTTTGCTATGTTGCTGACCTCACTCCCTAACCTAAGATTTCAATTAAAACAAAGTGATTAGAACTTTTTTAAGCTTGAACATTATGGAATAAAATTTTAGAAAAAATATGCATTTCTCTTACATTTATATTGGCATAGCTACCAACAATTTTATATTGCATAACCTTTGACTAGATTAATTGAAGGAAAATGGAAAACAAGTGAATAAAACACCAACCCCAAATGTGATAAAATTTCCTTAAGATAATCTCACTGTATTTAAAATTCAAAGGAATGAACAGGAGGAGAGTAGAGAAACAGGGACATGTATTCATTTTTTTTATTACATAACAAATTACCACAAACTTAGTGGCTTGAAACAACACTTGATTTTTTAATCTCTGTGTCTGTGGGTCAGACATCTAGGCTTGGGTTAGCTGTAACCCTTGCTCAGGGTTTTACTAGGCTGGAATTCAGGTATGTACCTGTGTTACTGTCTCATCAGAGGCTCAAGAGGAATGATCTGCTTCCGAGTTCCCTCAGGATATTGGCAGAAGTCACCTCTTTGTGGTTGTAGGACTGACGTCCACAGTTTTGTCCTGGCAGTCAGCTGTAGCTCTTAGAGACTGACCACACTTCCTTTCCATGTAGCTGTCTCTATGGGCAACTCACACTATGATTATTAGCTTCTTCAAGGCTAGCAAGAGAATCTTTCTCCCCAGGCTGCTAAAATGGAGTATCACATAAAAAAATGCATTAATGGGAGTCATATCTAATTACCTTTGATGTATAATGTAAATTAATCAAGAGAGTGACAGCCCTCATCTTTGAAATATCGTATGGGTTAGAAGCAAGTCACAGATCTGCCTGCAGTCAAAGGAAGGAGATTGCACAAGGGTATTGCTCATTATGGGTCACATTAAGGCTTGTCCACCACAAGATAGCTTAATTGTCAAATATATCAATAATTTATATCCATGACAAGAAAATATTTTGATGTGATTTTAATTATTTCTATCAAAATTTTAAAGTTCAAAATTACCTCTTCTGGTAAGATTCTCTCCAGGCCAAGCATTTGGGAAGAAAAACTATTGTTCGACTCCTGAAGTACATGAGTGAATAAATCACTATAGGCTGATAAAAATGTATTTGAAATCAGCAGTAGAAATGACTATATTATACCCTAACTAAATCTGATTAGCTTTCCATGCATAAATCATGATCATTTGTATATTAAAATGGTCATCTTACCATTTCTATGCCATAGGTAATAAAATCTGGAAGCTGTAAAAATGATTTCAGAAGTTTTCAAGTCAGCAGGACAAAAACTTGCTGATCTGATTTTTTTTTGATAAGCCTGGACGCTTTATGATTTATCATTCTCTTATTTGTCTACTAATACATTAATGAAGTTTTTTGCTTGAGGCAGAGATTCACTCATTTAGGCCTGGCTATGTAGGTTTCTAAGAAATATGACATCATTGAGGAACTTATATGACAAAAGTTATTTTCCTTTCCTGCTTTTCCCAAAACAAATGCTCTACACACTAAAATACTTTTAAATACAAGAATCTGAATACTATTTTACAAGGTTTATTCCTCAATAAACTAAGGTGGTGGTAAGCCTAATCTTCCATTATGGAAAAGAAATCAACATAGTCATTTAAAGCTTTTTTATCATAACATAATATTTGATAATGCAAAATCAGTAATATTCATAAAGATGAAATTACTAATTATCAAAACGGAGTGTGTAAATGCAAAAATGAAATAATTACTTCAAAAACAAAAAAGTTACGTTAGGAAACTGGCAGTTCAAGGCATCACACCAAAAAATGGATTTGATTTTTGTTAACTTTTTCAGTATTATGTTACATGGACAGAACCTGAGTCGTGGGTTTAATCATGATCCTTTCTTTGATTACACAAGAAAAATACATAATTTTCAATAATTTGGAGAGTATTTTTCATTAAAAGTAAATTAAAAGTTAGAATACATGCATAAATTATCTTAGTGCTGCTATTCAAATTACCCTAAATTTTGGTCAATGTTAATATATGCTATTCTTAGGCAATAAAGGCCTGTCTTGAATTTTCAAATAAATTAAGAAATATAAGTTGTATTTCCTTTGTTAGTTAGCATAAATTCATTTTTTAAATTATCTAACTACCTCAGATTTTCTCTCTTTCCCTCTTGTTCATATTATTATTAACAAAATAGATTTGAACAATTCACTTACAACATGTGGTTACAGAGGTCCTTTCTGTGGCTATTGATATATATTAGGCACATCAAACAATACAGCATTAATCAGATTCTACTGTTCTGATAGTTAATTTTATATGTCAACTTGACTTGGGATAAAGGATGCCCACACAGCTGGAAAAACATTATTTCTGTGTGTGTTTGTGAGGGTGTTTCTGGAAGAGATCAGCATTTAAATTGAGTAAAGATTGTCCTCATTAAAGTCAGTGGGCATAATCCAATTTATTCATAATCCAATTCACCCAACTAGAACAAAAAAGTAGAGGAGGGGTGAGTCTGTTCTCTGTCTGAGCTGGACCATCCATCTTCTCCCATCCTTGGACATTTGTGTTCCTGTTTTCCAGGCCTTTGGACACGGACATGACTTATGCCATCTCCCTACTCCTCCTCCTCCTTCATTCCCAAGCCTTTAGACTTGCGCTGGCTCATACACATTAGCAGCCCTGATGCTCAGACCTTCAAACATGGGCAGAATTAAATCACCGTTTTTCCTGATTCTCCACCTTGCAGACGTCAGACTGTGGGACTTCAAAGCCTCCATAATTGCATGAGTCAGTTCCTATAATAGATCCCTTCAGTGTGTATATTACAACTGATTTTGTCTTCTAGACAACTCTAACACAACACAACTGACAAGCATCTTCATTGGAATAACTTCCATTTGTGGCGTTCTCATAGTGGATATTTTTGGTTAACTGTTCAGCATTTATTTCCCCTTCTCCTTTTCTGGCTAACAATAGATGCTCAGTTTTGCTCAGATGTCTACCACTGTCCAACACAGCTCATGGAGCAGTAGTGGCTGATTCAGCTTTTAGCTCCAACAGTCAGCCTATATCTCAGAGTCATGCCAAGCCCCTTCGTAATGATTATTCAGGATCTGGTACCTGATACAATTGAGACTGGTGAAAAATATTCTTAGCTGTTGTCTCTAGAAATTTCTTTTATTCCTTCTGAGAAACCATCTGGAGGCATTCCACTTTTTCTGTTTCTGATACTATTGTACAAGATTTGAGGCCTAGACATCCTGCAGGCATCTTGGTTCCAGCCCAGCTCTAAAGAGATTTACTTTGAGATCTTTGAGAATAAATGGAATGTTCTGTAGTGGCCCCTTCGCCTAGGCTTCTAATGACTGGAGCAAGTAGAAAGTGTTAATATTTAAGCCCCTCTAGGCATTTGTTTGTTTAATATTCACAGTCGCAAGCATCTTTTATCTGTATTTTCCCTGATAATTTTCCCTCTGCTACTTTTAACACAATAGGATCTATTATAATTTATCAATAACCTCAGCAAAAATAAAGCCACATATTTATATTCGATGTTGCATGTCACACACACACACACACACTTATACACACTATTTTCTTTTTCATCACTATTTCTTATAGCAGTTGTCAGTATGAAAGACACCTCTTCCACATAGCACTTATGATGAAGAGGAAAAGGAAAGAAAAATATTGTTTATAGGAATGGTACCAGTTCAACTGGCAGTAAAACATAAAGGGATGTGAGGAATGCACAAAGTAGAACATGATCCACATGATTTGCAATTCTGTTCCAAACATCATATGAACTAGTCACATCTCAGAGTGAGTTTCCCCACAGTGAAATCTAAAACTAAAACATTCTGGAGAATTTAGCTTAAAAAATATTACTTAAATTATCTAATTAAACAAACTGAAGATTTGGAGTATTATCCTGATTATTTAAATAACCACAACTTTTTCTTTTTCTTTTTTGCTATCTTCACATGAAAATTGGTTTAATTAGGACACACACACAAACACAGACATGATCTTTGGTAAAAATCATTGTAGTAGCAGGTTCTAATCTTTAGAACCTGTGAGTGTTACCTTATACGGCAAAAAGACTTCACAGATGTGGTTTAGTTAAGGATCTTGAGATGGACATACTACCCCAGATTATTTGAGTAAGCCCTAAGTGTAATCACAAATGGCTTTATTAGAGGGAGGCAGAGGGAAAGTTAAATACAGAAGAGAAAGTAGGAGATGTGATCATGAAAGAAAGAGGCTGAAGTTACTGGAAGAAGAAGCCATGAACTGAGGAATGCTGGTGGCCATCAGAAGGTAGAAAAGGCAAAGAAACAAGATTCTCCCCTCAGCCTCCAAAAGGAGCCTGCCCTGCCGATGCTGACTTTGGCCCAGAAAAACTGATTTTGGATTTCTAGCCTCCAAAACTGTACAAAAATAAATTTGTGTTTAAATAAGTTACCAAATAAATTTGTTATAATTTGTTATAGCAGCTACAGAAAACTAATACAGTCATCCAAGCTTTTCTCCTTAAGGTAATAAATAAACCAATTTGCCTGAATTCTTTAAAGGGGAAAGAAAAGTCATGTGCAACTGTAAGGAAAACTAATAAAGAGATACTGCAAAGGCAAGAAACTTAGAGGCATTAGAGAAAGCTCACCAAGTGGTCTATTATTTTATTTTTAGGTTTCCTATTTTCTTGTAGAATCCCTCATCTTAGTCTTAGACATGCATCCTATCTTTCTAAACCTTCTTTTCATAGTCCATTCTTCTCTCAGTCTTGAGTCTTTCTCCAGGTTTCACACTATTGGAATCATTGGGCACAATCTACCCACTAACTATTGAACAGAATCTGCCTGCTTAAGGCTTGGTCTATGTTTATTTTAATGGAACACATACGTTTGCTTGGCTGTCTTAATCATTACTATTTTTTGCCATATAGAGAAAATGAAAATGCAACTGACACAACCTTAGGTTATCGCAAATTTACACTTTGAAAATCTGGCTGAGAGACTGTTAAACAATCCTGATGTGAAGCGCCAAGGGGCCCTGTAGAGACACTCCTGTACCCGAAGCACTGCAGAGAGATGGGGGACGGCAGCTCTCACTCACCTCTTCCCACCAGGCAAACACTCTGCTTTTGTTTGTTGTACACATTGGTCTTAATACTCACAATGTCATTTTTGTAAAGAGTTCTTCAGCTCACAAAGTTTGAAATAATATGTTAGGTTGAAGCCAGCAGTCTCTTGAATAATATTCAGAAGAAACCACTATATTATTTGGGCTGTATTATGTAAGGGTATATTCTTAACTTAAAATAAAAACACTGTTGTTAAAGATATTATTTCTTGCTTAATTGCATTTAACTTCATGAAAAAAAGCAGCCTGGATCCACCTTCTACCAAACAAGAAGAGAAGGAAAAAAAAAAGTACATTTCTTCCTTTTCTGCATAGATCATATTTCACTCTAAGGCCAAATTGACAGCCACCTGAGACAATCTGTTAGGCCATCTCTCCCTTACCATTTTGCCTCCTGAGCCGTTGTGCTCGCTCTCTGTTTGGTGACTCACAACTTCAGGGTTGCAAACAAATTTGCTCGTAGCATGGTTTGAGGCAATGAGGTGTCATGCTTAGAAGGGGGATATGGACTTTAGACAAAAATGGGTTTTATTTCAATTGTCTGACCTTGAGCAACTTTTGAAAATATCTTTATGCCTCAATTCCCTTATCTGTAAACAGGGGAATCATTCCTGTGTTTCCAGGTTTTGTGTACAGTACTTGTTTAGCACCAAGTTAAGTGTTGCGTAAATTACAGCTGTTATTACTCAGCTACACAATAACAAATATTCAGCTGTTTTGTTTGTTTGAGGCTTAGAAATAACACGCCTGTAGTTTTTTGCAACAAGTTGCTTGTTTTTTCAAAACATGCATTGTATTTTTTGAGGGAATAACTGGAAGATGGTGTTTGTTTTAAAAATCTTTTTTTAAAAACGGCCTGAAGCAAATGCACTTTTGGATATGCTATGAAAATTATAGAATGAATCCAACTATTCAAATGTAACTAATTTTCTACTTTTGCAATAAAATCTAGAGCCAAATGGGAAGGACAGACAGGAGTAAGTACCAGAGACACAGTTTTTAAGAGACTGTTAGGAATATGTTTTAAATTGCCTTAAACCTTAATGTTTTTTTGAAGTTGGAATGGAAAAGTTTGTGTTAATTCAAAATGCAAGCATCATATTAATTGGTAGCTTCAGGTTAGGAAAGAACGCAATAAGTTACTCTATTTTCTTCAGAAACCTTAAAAGAGAATTTTAAAATCACTTAAAGTAGCATCAGCAGTGACTTGTTTTATTACCGATCCTATTCCGCTCTCATTTTGACTACCTTACTAAAGTCTGCATCTGTAATCTTACCTCCTTCCTTCCAAATAATGACTGTACCATAATGGGTTATTAATTTTAATTAAACCCACTGGGCTAAATTTTGCTGTTGAGAACTTATCCTGAACTTCTTTAGTAAACACAGATAATCTTACCTGAACATATGAGGGCAGAATTTGGCCCTTTGTGATTAGAGAGTTATAAATTAGCAGTTTTAAAGAAGTGTTGGGTCAAATTTTTTTTTCCTTTTGGTCAAATATTTTCTCTATAATACTTGGTTTTCTTAATTATTTCAGATTCAACTTTACAACCTAAAAATTTAACTAGATGCCACAAATCTCTAAAACCAAAAGTATTTTTGCTTTGTCCTGAATTTGTCACTTTGCCTGGGCAGAGCAGCCACACTAATCTGGAATGACAAACGTTTTCCTTTGTTTTTGTTATACAGAGAAACAATACACAATGTTTATTAAATTCCAAGTATTAGATACAATATATAAAAGATACAAAGGCTTGTCATTAATGAACAGAGTCAAGTGAGAAATATCTAGTAAAAGAAAAATTATACTCTCAAAAGGCTATATATGTGGTATAATTTTAGAGCATTAAAAAAGGAATCATCCTATGTGCAATACAAAATACCTGGCAGATTTTGATTTAGCACCAAAAAAATTCTACCATAAAAAAGGTTTTCTGAGAAGATGGAGTTATAAAAGCTTTATACTTTGAAAAATTATTTGCTAAATGTTATTTAGCAAATTTAATTCAATAAAAATATTAAACACTATTGTAATCATCAATCTCTAAGCTAGTTTATCTGATCATTCTCAAGTGACAGATGAAAGGGAGATGACTGGAGGGGATCCCACAGATGATTAAATTAAGAGTTGGGTATCATCAATGGTAAACATCATCAGCTTAGATGAACACTCCTAAAACACTTCTATTTATTCAAAATAAACATATCTCTTAAAAGGAGAAAAGCATAAAATATTGAATTTTGGAGCAAATCCAGTCAGAAAAACATTATAGCCTCTAAATACATACTTAAAACATGCTAGTACTAAAGAAATTACACTGGATATTGGCTGACATAATAATTAAAAAATCATTATTTTCACAAGTACTCTATAAGTTCCTAGTCTAAACAGATCACTCTGGCCCTTCTAAGAAAGAAAAGAAAGGAAATAAATCATCCCATTAATTTTGAAAAAAAAATTCACAGAGGAAAAAATATTCCTCATATTGAGCAGCTATATTGAGACTGAAATGGACATATTCCTCAGGCTAGTGTTTGTATACTAACTCTGTGAAGACACATTATTCACTCATGATTTATTAAAGCACTACTTCTGCACAAGATGAGATTACTACATAGAGAAGTACCAAAATACTATCTCCCGACCAGTATGAAAATGCCCCTGGAGCAAGGCAGGCAGGGACTGGCTACCTGACAGCAGAGAACATGTACCACACTGTGAGTCAGGAGCTCGTATACTAATCCAGCTGCAGAGAGGACATCAGAGAATCCCACCTCCATAGGGTGGAGCAAATGCAATAATTCTAAAGCAAAATGTTTCTGTCTTCAGTGAGTTTTCCAGCTACACTCAGTAATTTGTCTACAAACTGAATTTAATCATTCTTATGTAAATTACAGCTATTTGTACATACCCTGAAAGGGAAAAATATGTTCTGTTTTAATGTTATCAAAACCAGTTTGTGGATGCTGTTCATTAAAGGTGCAGATTACAAAGGTAATTTTGTTTGTGGACCAAAAGGAGAAAACATTAAGAAAGAATTTCAACCTCTCCGGATGATCCTAAAATTAAAGGTTTACACTGTCCCAATTATCAATGGTGTTCTCTCCAGAGGGAGGGCAGGAACCTAAAGAAGGCAGAGCCGAAAGATGAACGGTACAGAATGCCACCAAAGCCTGAATAAAAAGGGAGAGATAGCCACCAAATATCAATAGACTTTATCTACAAAGGATCTACACATCACCCCATGTCTCTGGCAAATTTGAGAGGATAACTTTGAAGAACAATACTTGTGTGAAGAAACTTCAAACAAGTGAGAACTTCCCAGCTATCCTTTTATTTTATATAATGCATGTGCACCACAGGATCTTCAAGTCTCTTTCCACTCAAAACATGTATTTAAAGATTTTTTTTTTAATTAGTCAAGGGAGGAGTCACAGCTTGAGCCAACATCTCCTCATTTGTAGCCCCAGTGGCCTTACCCTGCTCAGTCTTGAAATCTGAGTATCTCAGAGAGACAGAGACATATACATACAGCTGTAATGCTGTAAGGTAGGACATCATTTTTATTGTTCAATATTCACTAGGGGAGCAGGGTTTTATTTCCACTGGACCGTTCAGAATGACCAGTTAAGAAAATATTTATCCATTCCCTATTTATTCTGATGATAATTTAGTTGGAAAAAAATAGATTGTATTAGGTCCTCTGTTCCAACTACCTTGAAGTCACCAATACAGTGAATTAGATGATTAATCAAACACTGAATTCTCCGGCGTCTATGACTCAAAGAACTAAAATCAAATGCACCCTAAAAATGATATCCTCTTCTTGCTGGCTATTTTAAATTAAGGAGCTTGAAGTATTTTCCACAGCAATAGTCAAAACACCCTCGCACCTCCCCCACCATCTTCTCCTTATAACCTGTTAAAATAACACTGTCTGCAATTACGGCATCATTTGTTATGCATGATATAATAGACCGCAGATATAAAGAGGTATTATCATTACTTTTGTCCTTTGTTCTTTCAGGCCAGAATATTGCATACTTCTTTACTTTGACATTTATTGCTTTTAGATTGGTAATAGAATGGTTTGTGTTGCTCATTATCTTGAATGATGATAATATTAGAGGTTGGGGAGTCTGTGTTCTCTGGTAAGTAAAGACTTTGTATAATTTAACAAAGGTTATTACTGGACAATTACCCAGAATACACTTCAAGTCTAATAAAGTTTAGTCATATCCAGGCTTAAAGAGACTATTTACTATGGTTTCTAGGAAATTGGATCAGGTAGTGTTCGTATATATGTTTTGCTGCTGCTTTTCACAAGTTCACCCTGACTGTTTCATGGGTAAAAATTATAGTAACATAATTTTCCTGTAACGGTAGATGAAATAAAATGCAAAATTATTAGGTTCTGAATTATGAAGTTTTATCTCATTCAGTAAAAATATATACATACACATATATAGCTAAATTTTAGTCTCTTACAGAACTGGAAACCAGTGTCCTACTCTATCCTGACATTGTTCTGTGTGAGGCAGCCCCAAGTCCTTTAATAGCTATAACCAAACATTCTGCAAAGTTCAAATGAAAAAGAAAAGACTTCAGCCAGAAAGAAAGGTAATTTTTCTACAGGGAGCTCGACTGGCCATGTCTGTCAAAAAAGGTATGTTTCTATATAGCATAGATAAATAATATAAGGAGAAAAGAAAAAAAAAAGAAGATAAATTTCTGATTCTTAAAGAATCTAATCAGTAACCTCACTATCAGGGATTCAGGAGAAAACACTGATTTGAAAAGTGACTCATATTAAAATATGCTGACCAGGAGTCTGGCACGTGGCTAGTCACCTGTTTTTTAATAGCCAAATGTGTTCAAGAAGGGCACAATATTTCCATAGATCTGACCTGATATTACTATTTATTTAGTAAGTCAGAAGACAGTTTAAAAGTGGATTCCATTTTAGTCTAGTAGGAGTATGAAGAGCTTGGAGAAATGTCAGGCCCAAACTTCTGGAAACAAGGAAGGCACATGTGACGACCCTTACCACACTAGGACTCATGGACCAAAGTTGTCAAGAGAAATAAATTTTCAATCATTGATAAGCCAAAGATCTCATTATTATTTGTAAATGATCATATTCTTTCAGTAGAACGTTACCCATTTGGTATATTTATTAATTTATAGATATTTAATTTAAATTACTATTTCTAGTTCACTGATAAAATGTGGAATTGTTTCATCAAAAATTACATGTCTGTCAAGCAAATTTTGAACAGCTAAGCTTATGATTTTCCTTCCTTATGCAATGCCACAACAACTGAGATTTAATGTACCAAAACCTATGTGTGTGGGAGATTTTGTGCAATAGTAGCAGGACTTAATTACTATTGAGCAAAAATATTTAAGACACACTAAAGGAAAAAGTTGTGTATTGATTCAAGTTAAGTCGCATGCCATCTGGGTCACCGTGCCTTGTTCACTGTGCATTCAACCAATGTAAATAGAAAACATTTTTTATGGTGTGACTCCATAGCAGATGTCTTGTGAAGCACCATGCTAATGGAAAATGCTCTGGAAATTGAACAGTATGATATATCTGAGGGTAGTTTAGATAATTCAGGTGAAAGAATAGGCCAGTGTTCCAACAACCATTCATGCACTTATCAAAGTATCTATCAAAAATATTAACAGAACAAATTTTAAAATACTGAGCTAGATAAAAATGAATCATCAACAACATATTCTAATTATCCACTAATTTTAAGGTAAATAAAACAAATACTACATGCCAAGTGCTATTAACTATCACAAGACCAAAAAATTAAAGTTGTTTAGGTATGCACTGCAGCAGAATAAATTATCCTAAAATTTCACTTAAAATAATATGTATTTATTACCTCACAGTTTCTGTGGGTGAGAAATCAGGGCACAGTTATCCCTCTGCTTCATGGTCTCTCATACAGCTGCAGTCAAGATGTCACTGAGGGCTGAAGATGATCTAATCTCACTTACATGGTTGTCGGCAGGATTCAGAACCCTGATGGTTCTTGGACTGAGGGTCTCAAGTTCTTACTAAATGTTAGCTGGAGACTGCTTTGATTTTTTACCACGTAGAAGCCTCCAACATCAAAGCCAATAAAAGGTGGAGGGAGAAATACTGCTGGCAAGGTGAAAATTGCAATTTCCTGTAACATCATCATGGTTGTTTCATTCCCTTAACGTTGCTGTATTCTATTGCTTTGAAGCAAGTTACTCAAGAGGCAGGAATTACATAAGGCTACTGACAACATGGGATGAAGATCATTTCAGACCATCTTAGAAGCTGCCTTCCATAGGAGCTTAGAGGAGCACGTGATTAAGAGAATTCTCTTCCACAATGAATTATCCTTCTAATACTTCTTGGAAGAATTTGTCTACTTAACAAATATTTTTGTGTCAATCACTGGACTAAAACTGTTGTTAAATTCATCTGAGTTACCCTTCAAAAAAACACTGTAATTTAGGGATTTTGTCTCATTTTATACATAAAAAACCAAAACAGACATATTTAGTAATTTGTCCAAGGGCATTTGGCCCAGGAATTACATATCAATATGCAAATCCAAATAATGACTATATAATCAATATTAACCACTACGCTACACAGCTTTATGAAGAAGTTGGCATCTGAACTAAGATTTCACACTTTGCAATGAGTAGAAATAAAAAAGTAAAATTAAAGGCATAAAATGAGAGGAAGAATCTTTCCATGAAAAAGAATTAAGTCTTAAATTAGGGTATTAAAATGAACATAGAGAAAATGGAACAAATACAACAGTGTTAAAGAAGAAGCACAGAATGGTCAAGATTTCTGACTGAAGTTAAACAAAAAAAATGTAAATATTTAGCTCTTTTTAGCTGTGTGACCTTTGGTAAAGTTTACGATCATACTACATTTCTGTTTCTTCACCTATGAAGTATAGCTAGCAATGAAGCCTAATCCACAGGATTGCTCTATTGCTTTGAGCTAACGTACAGTAACTTCTTTGATAAATCCTTTGTTAATAGTTAGTATCCAATAAATACTACCTACTAATATTATTGCTTTTTTTTTTCCAACAGAACTCGGGAAGACGGTAAATTCAGAAAACAAACAAAAAAAGAACCAAAGGCTACTGGCATGAAGAGACAATTATAAACAAGAAATAAAAATGTACAATACATGTGATCATCAAATAAAAGCAAATTAAACAAAAATATAGTGCCATTTTAAATAGTTATACTGGCAAAAAATAAACAAGTAGTTCATCTTAGTGAGGGTACATTGAGACAAGTGGTCTCATGTAATATTTTAGAATAATTACTTTCTAAATTTTACATTAAATCATGGAAAATGTCAACCATATGCAAAAATAGCAAGACTGTGTAATGAATCCAATATAGTCTCACTCAGCTTCAACAATTATCAATTTTTGGTGGAATTGTTACATCTCTACCCTCAACATGCACGAATATTTCAAAGCAAATTTCAGGTATCATATTGGTCCATCCATAAATTCTCAATGTTTCTCATTATCAGACCTAAAATAATTGAATTTCTTTATATTTTATGAATACTTAGACCACGTTCAGGTTTTCCCAGTACCTTCAAAGTTGCCTTGTATTGCTGAGGAGTAGTCCATGCCATGGGATTTGTGGAATCATGCACTTGTAGATGGATGTTTGCACTGTTTCCAATTAGGAGGGGTAGTAAAGATGTAAAGTGACTATGAACCTTCATGTGCAAGCCTTTTTTGTGGATAAAGATTTTGTATTTTTCTTGAGTAAATATCTAGGAGTGGAACTGCTGAGTTCTATAGTAAGTGTATGTGTAACTTTAAATGAAACTGCCAAACTATTTTCCAAAGTTACTGAATGATTTTGCATTCTCATCTGCAACATTTGGAAGTTCCAGTTGCTCTGTATTTTCTCCAACACTTGGTATAGTCAGTACTTTATCCTTTCTAGTGAGTGTGTAGCAGTATGCCATTATATTTGTTAATTTGTACATAACCTAACCTCAAAATCCATGTTCATTTTTTTCCATATGAATATCCAATTGTTCCATTGCCATTGTTGAAAAAATCATCCTTTCTCCTTTAAATATCTAGCAGTTGGTCAAAAATCAATTAAAAATATATGTGTATTATATTTCTGGATTCTCTGGTCTGTGTGTCTATGCATATACACCAATACCACACTGTGTTTGATGTGTTTAAAGTCTTTACATTAGGTAAGGTAGAGTAACTTCTAATTTTGTCTTTCAAGATTGCTTTAAATATTTCTGGTCCTTTGCATTACACATACATCTTAGATCAGCTTATCAATATCTACAAAGAGGGCATCCTAAAATTTGATGAAGACTGCAATTAACCTATAGATCAATTTAATGAGAATTGACATCTGGGCACTACTGGGTTATCTGATCTTGAATATGCTGTATCTTTATTTTCTTTAATAATTCTCAATAGTACATTGTTAATCCCCAAATGTTATGCATTTCTCAATGCTATTATAAACATTATTTTAAACTTCAGATTGTTCACTGGTGAAACTATTCATTTCCAAAATTCATTTCATTTTTGTATATTTATCTTTGCTTCTATGAATCTGCTAAACTTACTTATTAGTTCTAGTAGCTTTTTGGTAGATTCTGTATGATTTTTTGCATAGAAATAGTATGTATACTATTTATTTCTTTTTCTTGCACCTTTCCACTGGCCACGACTTACTGTACAGGGTTGAACAGAAGTGGTATATCAGACATCCTTGCCTTGGTCCTGATCTTAGCAGGAGGGAGGAACTCAATCATTTACCACTAGATGGGATGCTAACTGGAGGTTTTTATAGATTTTCTTTATCAGTTTCACAATGTTACCTTCTATTCTTCATTTGCTGAAAGTAATGTTTTTAATCCTAAGTGGTTATTGAATTTTATGATGTTTTGCACTTTCTGAGTATTTTTTTGTTTTTTTTTTTTTTTAGTTTCTTAGTATCATGATCACTTTTTTTTTTTTTTTTTTTTTTGGTTTTAATGTTATACCAAATTTGCATTCCTGGGATAAACTACACATGATCATGATGTATTATCACTTTTGTATATTACCTGATTTGATTTGCCAACTAGGACTTTTGCAACATGATAAAGAGGGATATTATTATGTAGCAAGCTTCTATTTTACTGTTTTTTGCAGGCTTTGTTTTCAGAGTAATGCTGGTCTCAAAAAATCTATTTAGAAGTGTTTCCTTCTCTTCTGTTTTCTGCAAGTCTGTGAAGAGTTTACCAGTGAAGGCATCTATGCCTAGAATTCCCTTTGTTCAAAGGTGTTTGACTACAATTTCTATTTCTATAATAGATACAGGAGTATTCATATTGCCTATTATTTTTGAGTAAGTTTTGATAGGTTGTGTTCTTAAGGAATTAATCCATTTCAAATAATTGAATACAATAATAAATATTTAATATTAGTAAATATATTCACTACCTTCTTTAATGTCTGGAAAATTTTTGATTATGTCCCCTCGTTCCTTCCTGATATTGGTACATTGTGTCTTTTTCTACCCAATGCCCTCACCACTCCATCCCTGATTCATTTTTGCTAATTCTTTATCAGTTGGATTGATCCTTTCAATAAAAAAGCCTGTGATGAGGGTGAGACATTGAAGGAAGTATCTAGGGACCACGACTGGGGAAATGTACCTCAGGGGCAAAATTCCTAGGAGAATGACATGACTAAAAAAAAATAAGTAAATAAAGACTCCCAATCTAGAGATTAAATCAAAAAGTCCATTGCCAGTTTTGTTTTTTGTGAGCTATAACTAGATCATATCTTACTAATCAGCCTGAACTCCAGTTCCTTTGTTCCCCAGCCCTATGGATGGAGGCTGCTTTCTGTAGTTAATAATTCTAGTTAGAGCCCTTTTGTTCTTTCACTTTTCCATACTTGTTAAATATCTTCCTATAAAAAATTCTCTCAAGTATCAAGCATGATTTCTGTTCTCCTTACTAGGCACTATCTAATAAAAGAATACTGTTTTTATGGGCTGACCCACCTTGTTCTTTATGTTTAACTTTATTTTAAAAATTTACTTATTTTATACAAGATAATCAGAATTGGATTAAACCTAATCCTTGGTTTTTTATATAATTTCATTTTTGGTCCATTCATAGTTTATTTTCATTTAGTTGATTTTTAAATTTAATTACTTTCAACCATGTAATTAACAATTATAACTCACCATCCAAAATAAAAGGTACTACAGTGCAGTGGGAAAATCATCAGATTTTTTCCAACAAATGTACCAGGTCAGTCGGAGGTTCGTGTGGGGAAAATATATATCTTGATTTCTACTTCAAACCATACACAATTGTGGATATAAATCTAAGGTGATAGGAAATATTTCAAAGAAATCAGAGCAAGTTATCATGTGACTCTGGAGGAGAAAAATATTTCTTCAACAAGAAAGGGACATCAATAACATAAAATAAAATTTTGCAGGCTGGTCTATATTAAAGATGAGATATTTGATTGCCAAAACCACCATTAAAAGTGTGAAGAGATAACAAATGGAGTAAAGAAAAGTATTTGCAATATAGATATATGAGAAAAGATCCATCTCAGAAAGGCAAATGAAAAAAGGCAGAAACCCAACAGAAAAAATAGCAGAAGACGTGCACATGAATTTTACAAAAGAGTATATCAACTGAACAAAAAAAAAGTATGGAAAGAAGTTAAACGTCATTAGTGATAAGTAGAATGAAAACTTAAACCATAAAGCAATACCCATTAGACACCTATGAGAATGGCTAAAATGCAAAACAACAACAACAACAAAGTAGCAAATGTTGTCACAGGTGTGGAGTATGAGAGTGATGATAGCGGATCATGACAGTAATAAATTGCTACAATTTTGGAAAATGATTTGCCAGGATCTACTAAAGTTGAATGTATGCAGATCCTATGACCCAGCCGTGACTCTCCTGGATGTATGTTCACTATATATACATGAAGACATGTTCACCACAAAAAAGTACTAGCATTATTTGTATGGGCACTGTTTGTGATAGGGTTGAATTTGAAACTAAGAAAGTCTTATTCACAGAAAAGCAAATAAATACATTTTGATACATTCTCACAAATAAATTATACAGCAAGATTAACCCTTTATAATCACCTCAAAAATACGGATTCATCTCACAGGTCTAATGTTGAGCAAAAGGACCCAGACACTAGGGTACATACTGTCTGATTTCAAACAAGCAAAAACTAATCCATGATGTTAGCAGTCATGTTAAATGGTTACACTTGATGGGAATAAGAGAAAAAGACTGAAAGAAAGCAAAAGGGAGATTTCTAGTTTATTCTTAAAATTCTGTTTCTCAATCTGAATGATGTTTATAAGGGTACTTTTCATTTGTAAAAACTCACTGGGCAATATGCTTATGAAGGGTGTACTTTTCTATAAACATTTTACACTACAATACAGAGTTACAGGAAATAAAGCCAGGATTTCAGCAAACCTGTATGTAATCATAGGCATTCACCCAATCTATTTTCCCACCTCTCACAAGCTGAGGTATTCATCATCCAGAATCCTGTCACCACTCTTTTTTATGGAGTTTCATTTGCATTTCTATGTATTCCTAAAGAGTATTTTAAAGTATATATAGAATTATTTGCTGCTTTTAACTTGTAAAAGGATACTATACTGTGTAGGTAATGATTGTTGAGATTCACTTTTTTTCCCCATATGATACTATATCGTTAAGATTCAGATCTGACACTTTGCTATACTTCTGAAACTACATTATAAATCAACTACACTTCAATAAAAAATAAAATTTATAAAAAGAATGAAATAGATATTAAGGATTAAAATTCAAAAAAAATTCAGACTTGAGTACTGAAGTTGGCACTACACAGTGCCTGTGGGTGTGTGCTTATATAAACACATGAGTTTGCCTGAATATTTAGATTACTTCTGAATTAAATTCTAACCCTGTATTTTGCTATCTGACTTCTTATGTGTGTTGATTAATGATACTGTTAGAAAACTAGCTGTTCATGTAGGAAATGTGATATGCTTTCTATCTAAATTCTGTTCAAATTAAGCTACATATCAATACTCATTAAAAGAAATGGTTTTTGAGTTTAAAAAGCTATAGTTAGTTTCACATTTTTACCAGCATTAGTTTTGGATCATACACACTTATACACAGACAGAATAAACATTCATTTTCTAGGCAGTAATACTCAGACTCTTATTGCTTATAATTACTATAAACATTGAGGGACATAATTTGACTTATGGTATATATAAAGTCGAGCAATAACAAACCTGTTGAACTGGGTTTTAGTACATTAAAAAACTGAAGCCAATTTCTGAATTAATTATAGCAACCAATACTGCTGCACTTTATTTCCTTCCATGAGCCCACGCTGAAGCATTCTAAACAATTTCTGAATGGTAACTGCCACATTCCTGCTGTTACCTTTTTAGTCACATGAGAATAACAACAGGTTATAGTCATCCTCATCACTAAAATGAAATCTCTACTTCTTAGAAAAGAAAAGGAAGAGTTAGCATAAGCAGTGAAAAAGTTCACAGATAGGAAAATGATATATTTTGATCTGCCTTTGACATAATGGGTCCTGAACAAGGGCCTTAGAATCACAGAAAAGTTCTTTATTCTTAGGGGTAACAGTTTCAAGGCTGGTTGATGATAGAAATATTTTCATTTGTTGGGAAATAATGCTCCTTTGAAGACTTTTTACACCTGCAGAAGATGAAGACATATTTACTTCTGTAGGAGTTTGCCTGAAATATTATAATTCATGAAAAAAAATGCCTGAATGAAATATAGTTCATTTCATAAACCTTCATTTTTATGTTGAATTCAAAGTGGAAAAAAGCTTTTCATAATTAAACATACATCTGACTTCCTTTTGTCAATACAACCTTTTTAGTTCCAAGTGAACAAAAAAAAAACCCTATAATTGGTATAAAGGACGTGTTTTAATCTTTTAAAAAATGTATTTAAGCCTGTATCAGCAAGCACACAAGACTCTTATTTATGTGTGCTCTTTTATGAAATTCCTATTAAGCCCTTCCTAAAAATTCATACCAAATAGTTTATTTAAGAATAAAGATAAGAAATTTTACTACATTTGGTAAAACTTTTTCTAAGCAGATTTTTCCTTCTTTTTTTGTATCCTGTCGACAGTAAGTTCTTTTAGCGAGGAGAAAAACTATTAAAATATGCTTCTTTGAATTGTGGTTCAATTTTCTTTAAACAAATATATAGAGATTATTCCAATATCTATGAAGTATAGTCAGAGATCTGCTTTCTAACATATTTGTGTTTTCCAAGAGTCTTAATTTTTTTTTATTGGGTTCATATGTTTAATTACAACTCTGTTTTTACTTTGATGATAATATATGGTACAATAATGCATTAATAACCATTTTATTTATTGTGTTAGCATGTGCTCAGTGTTTTAACAATCTGTTCTGACTCTGTATGACAACTCTGGAGATGATTGGCCATGGATCCTGGAAGGAAACTCTGTTCAGAATGTTGAGGTAACACAAAGCGTCAGATTGGCAAATTAGACTCATAAGAAGTAGAGATCTTACCCAGTATCAACTTTACCAGTGCTTCAATGATGTTAAGTGATCACCGGTCATAGAAAAAGCAGGCAGAGGTCTGGGACCACCAGTGCAGTCTGGTCCTTCTTTGCCTGATCACAACTGACTTTACTTCAGATTTAAATAAGAAAACCCTAAGCAATCACGTATCTATGATATTTACACAGAAAGGAGCCATTTCAGCCTGAAGCATCCTTATTCCATACTAAGAGAGTTCCATAACTTTTGTGACATTTTCAAGAAAGCCATGCTCCATAAACTCATAGGTTATGGATCTGATTAAAATAAGCAATCCTAGACAGACTAGGTATATCCTGCTAAAAAGATTACATATTTAAAGACTCCTTGGCTAACAATTACTACCAATACTTTTCAGAGTAGTTTGTCTTTAGAAGACCTACAAAGCAGGGGTTGAAGTGTCTCCTTTATTCATTTGTGGGAGGATCTGTCCTTATAAAAGAAGAGAATGGACTGAATGCTAGTTGCTCAGCATTTTCTCCTAAATATTATCAGAAGGGGAAGAGAACCTCTTGAAGTAATGGAAGCTAGTAGTAAAAAGAGAAATAGTTTGCCTAGGAGGTAACACACCAAAACAAGGAATAAGGATTTGGGAAAGAGAAAGAAAGTCACTTAGGAGAGTATTTGCCTATTTTGAAAATCTATGTCGACTCCAATATCTGCATAAAAACACTTATGATACTGTCACCACACTGTGAAGAGCTTCTACAGTGTCACGTTTTGGTCTTATTATTGAAATTGCTCTAATTTGCTATGCTGTGTACTTGATGAGCATTATTTAGGATTACAAATCCTACACCAAGGTGCATAATGGAAATGCTATATAAAATGAACAAATTTTACTATACTTTGCCAAGTTACCAGCCACTGAAATGAGCAAGAACATTCTGCTATGACTCCTTTAAGAAATGATATATGTCAATTTGAAATTTTTTAAAATAACACAGAAATAATATAAAATAATACAAAACAATTCAACACAAAATGATACAATTATAAATTATAAAATATAAATTATACTGAAAATCATTCAGTTAATATACTTCATGTGGTTGGGTGCCCTAAATGGTATTAAAATCTTTTTACAGTAAAAGCAGTGAAGGAATGGCATTCTTGGGTAAAATATGACTTAAATTTCCCCTAAAAACAAAATTTTGATGTTTGAAGGAGAAAATACAATCAGTTTTTATCAGATTGGTCTATGTACTCAGACTATGTAAATAACTTTTCATCATGCCCCAAATGCTTTCTAAAGTAGCTGCCAAATATAAATTATCTCCTGCCTTTCTTAGTAACATAGAAATATATTATTAAATGCCTAGAGTAATTTCTGGGGAGAGACTCAGCATAAGAACTGTCTGCAGGCAACACTCTTGGCAGTTGGAAAAATTCTCTCTTTGTCCTTAAAGTGAGGGAGGGGCCCAGGGAGCAAAACATTCTCTCCATATCCTTTATTGCAATAAGTAACAGAAGACCTTCAGAAATCACCAGCTATTTATAATCAGAGATTCTGGTTACACAACTGCTATTCATATAAAAACTACTTATCAGGGAAACTTGTATACTGTAGGCATATAATGGAGTCTTTCAGAGCAATGCAAATACATTTTCTCATTACTATTTTTCAGTTGATTTTTGGTTGCAATTTAACATTAGAGGAAAGAGAATATTTGTGTGATGGTTAGTTTAATGCATCAATTTGGAAGATGTTTTTGAATGAGATTAACATTTGAATTAATGAACTTTCAGATTGCCTTCCGTAAAGTGAGTGGGCCTCATCTAATCAGTTGAACACTTGCGTAGAACAAAAGATTAGCCTCCCTGAGCAAGAGGGAATTCTCCGGCAGACTACCTATAGACTAGAATTGTACCATCATCTCTCCTGGGTGTCCAGGCTGCCAACTCATACTGCAGATTTGGATGTGCCAGCATCCATAATCACACAAGCCAATTACTTATGATAAATTTCTTGATACATATGCATATTTACAGATCCTATTGGTTCTACTTCTCTGAAGAAATCTGATTAACAGATCTAGTTTAAAATTAAGCTACTACCTATTGAAAAAAGAAAATTATCATAGTGATTTTCATGTAATTATCTTTCATCTCATTTTTCCCTCATTTTTGCACTAATATTTCATGCCAAATAGATATTCCTGTAAAACTAAATTAGAATTTAATACAAGGACATTCTAACCTTTTATTTGACATGGGAGTGCTCCTCAATAAAATTATACCAAAAATGTACATCTTTGATGAGTGGAATAAAAGAGGGCAATATTAGACAGGAATTTTAAAATATTTCAAATATTAGTTTTATTTCTCTTCTTTACTATCTTCCCCAAAGACTGGAGTATAATTCTCTTAGTGAAATTATAAAGCTGTTAACTCAATTATATATATATTTTATTTATTTATTTAATATATATATATTTACTTACATATATTTCTATATATTTAAATTTTATTGAAGTATAGTTGATTTACAATGTTGTATTAGTTTCAGGTACACAGCAAAGTGATTCAGTTTACATATATATATATATATATTCTTTATATATATATATTATATATATTCTTTTTCAGATTCTTTTCCACATAGATTATGACAAAATATTGAATATAGCTCCCTGTGCTATACAGTAGGTCCTTGTTGTTTATCTATTTTATATATAGTAGTGTGTATCTGTTAATCCCAAATTCCTAATTTACCCCTCCCTGAATTTCCCCTTTGGTAACGTAGTTTAATTCTATGCCTGTGAGTCTATTTCTGGTTTGTAAACAAATCCATTTGTATCATTTTTTTTTCAGATTCTACATATAAGTGATATCATATGATATTAGTCTTCTCTGTCTTACTTCACTTAATATGATAATCTCTAGGTCCATGCATGTTGCTAAATGGCATTATTTCATTATTTTTTATGGCTGAGTAACATGTCATTGTATAAATATACCACATCTTCTTTATCCAGTCATCTGTTGATAGACATTTAGGCTGCTTCCATGTTTGGCTATTGCAAATAGTGCTGCTATGAACACTGGGGTGCATGTATCTTTTTGAGTTAGAGTGCCCTCTGGATATATACCCAGGAGTGGAATTGCTGGATCATATGGTAACTCTATTTTTAGTGTTTTAAAGAGAAAACATATTTTTAATGTGTATAGTGTTTTATCCATATGGTGTCACTACTTCATTTCCATAAATATTTATTTACATCTATTATTTTCCAGGTTTGTCCTAAGGACTTGAAATTCATTAGTAAATAAAGTTTATATCCTTGACAGTGTGGTGCTTATGTTGAAGTGAACTCTAGTGAGGATGTGGGTTCATTTTCAGCTTTATTACTAGTCCATTGGTAAATAAAATTTGTTTAACTTTATCATTAATCTCATCATAACCTAAATTTGAAATTGAATCTGATAGGCTCACGGACGAGGATACTAATCTCTGGGGATAGCCACTGAAGGCAATAAAATAAACAAATAAGCAAACAAACTCATAGAAAAAAAGATCAAATTTGTGGTTACCAGCGATGGGAGTGTGGGGTGGGGGAAATGGATGAAGGCAAAGGTACAAACTTCCAGTTACAGGATAAACAAGTACTAAGGATGCAATGAACATGGTAAATATAATTAACACTGCTGTATGTTACATATGAAAGTTAAGAGAGTAAATCCTAAGAGTTCTCATCACAAGGAAAAAAAATTTTATTTCTTTAATTTTGTATCTATATAAATGATGAATGTTCACTAAATTTAATTATGGTAGTCATTTCATGATATATGCAAGTCAAATCATTAATACTGTACACCTTAAATTTGCACATTGCTTTTTGTCAATTATATCTCAATAAAACTGAAAGAAAAAAGAAACATACATACATACATAAAGTGTAGACTTCAAAGTACTGCTTTGTTTGTAAATTTGGTTGCAAATTTTTACCAGTTGTATCTTAATTGTAATTTAATTTATTTTCTAATTCTACTTGTGATTTCTTCTTTGACCTTTGCATTATTTTGAATTGTATTGTTTAATTTCCAAATATTTAAAGATTTCCCAAATTTCTTTCTATTGCTTATTCTAATTCTGTTGTAGTTGGAGAATGAAAAAGGATCAGAAAACTTAATACTGTTAGGATGGGAATACTCCCCAAGTTGAACTAAAGATTCAATACAATTCCTTGCAGAATCCCAGCTGATTTCTTTGTAGGCATTAACCAGTTGATTCTAAAAATTCATATGGAATTACCAGGGACTCAAATTAGACAAAAAAATCTTGATGGAGGGGAAAAAAGTTGGAGCACTTACACTTCAAAACTTACTACAAAGCAACAGTAATGGAAACATTGTGGTCTTGGCATGTATCAGTGGAGTAGAATTGAGAGTCCAGAAATAAACAATACATCTATGGTCAACTTCTTTTCATCAAGAGTATCAAGAACATTTAATAGTTAAAGAAAAGTGTTTTCAAAACATGGTGCTTAGACAACTGAATATCTGTATGCAGAAAAAAAAAAATCCTTTACCTTACACTACATACAAAAACTAACTCAAAAAGAATTAAAGACCTAAATGTACTAGTTAAAACTACACACTTAGAAGGAAACCTAAGGGTACATTTTCTTGACTTTAGAATTTGCAATGGATTCCTAGAAGTGACACCAAAAGCAGGAGAAACAAAAGAAAATAGATAAATTGGACTTCATGAAAATTAACCTTTTCTGCATAAACAGACATGATCAAGGACATAAAAGGACAACTCTCAGAAGGTGAGAAATTAATTGCAAATTATATATCTGATAAAATACTTAGACTATACAAAGATCTCATACAACTCAATAATAATAATAGTAATAAAAAATTTTAAATGAGCAAAGGATTTGTATGGGCATTTTACCAAAGACATGGGCAACGACAACATGAAAAGACGTTTGACATCATTAGCCATCAGGGAAATGCAAATAAAACCCACAAGGAGATACTACTTCATACACATTAGGGGGAGCTAGACTCAAAAGTCAGATAAGAAAAAGTGTTGATGAAGCTGTAAGGAAATCAGAACCCTCATACACCGCTGGTGGGAATGTAAGGTGGTGTGACCACTTTGAAAAGCATCCTTTCCAAAGGGAGTTCCTCAAACGGTTAAACACAGCATTCCTCAAGCAGCTGAACAGAGTTATAGCAATTTCACCCCTAGGTTTATGCCCAAGAGAAATGTTAACATATATATACACAAACATATACATGATTGTCTATAGAGTATGATTCATAATAGCCAAAAGGTATAAATAACGCAAGTGTACATCAAATGATGAATGGATAAATATAAAGTGGTAAGTCATACAATAAAATATTATTTGGCCACCAAGAAAGGAAGAGATATATGGACAGCATGGATGCCTGCCCTTAACATAAACATGGATGAACCTTGAAAACATTACACTAAATGAAAGACACCAGTCACAAAAAAAAACTGATAACATACAATTCCATTTATATAAAATATTCAGAATAAGCAAATCTATATAGAGAGAAAGCAGGTTAATTATTACTTGGGACTGGAAGGTGGAGTAGGTAACAGAGAGTGATACCTAACTTTTTGGAGCAACAAAAATATTCTAAAAGTGACTGTGCTAATGATCATATGTATTTGTGAATCTACTAAAAATCACTGAGTTGAACTCTTCAAATGGGTGAAATAAATAGTCTGTGAACTGTATCTCAATAAAACTGTTAAGAAGTTCTCTAAAACATAATTAAATTAAATTAAATTAATAAATTATTTAAAAAGTGAAACATCCCTTTGCCTTATAAGTAGAACCAATATATCAGTATAGTATACCAGGAATTCTGACACTATATATATATGTATGCAAATTTTATATAACTATGTTTGACTTTATCATCACATGGTGTTCCCCTGTGTGTATCTGTGTCTAAATGTTCTCTTTTTATGACACTAGTCATATTGGATAAAGGGCCCACCCTAATCCAGGATGATCTCATCTAATCTAATTACATCTGCTACAACTCTGCTTCCAAATAAGGTCACTTTTTGAGATACTAAGGGGTAAGACTCCAGCAAATGAATTTTGGAGGGACCCAATTTAACCCGTCACAGACAACAAACATACTCTGTTTCTCACAGCTTCTTTTTTACTTTATTATACAATGTCTTCTAATGGATTTCCACTGTGATTTGAATAATATCTAAGACATCAACATATTCATCTGACTCCTGCCCAAATCTCCAGTTTGTTTTCACACCTCTCTTTGCTTTTTATCTTCAATTTATACTTCTCATCTTGACTTTTTCTGACATAATTATCCTGGCCTCAGAATAGTTCACATTCACTATACTCTGGTCACATACTGTCCACTACAGTCATCTATTCACTTAACTAAAACTACTTATCCTCCAGACACATCTTAAGTCATCATCACCTCATGCAAATGTTTCCAACGCCTAAACTTCATCTAAGTTAGCATTTGTGTTTCATTTGTATGGTTCAGCAGATACTTTGTTAAGCACGTGACACCCTTGAAATTATGTGTTTCATGTCTTCTCTGCTTATTGTAATCTGCATGAGAGCAAGAAATATATGTGTCTTCATCAGTGTATTCTCAATACATGGAGGCATAGTTAATGGTCAAAAGTTAATTGCACATATATGACAAGAGCCATATAAGCCAACAGACAGCCTACAACAGAATTGTTCAACGAATTGTTAATCATGACATGATATAATAATCACATTTACATTTGTCCCTTATGTCCAATATTTTCTATGAGAACTTAAATAAATAACTTATGGAATCTAGATTCAGATAACATTAATGAATGTCAATGCATAACACTTTTCTCTAGTCTACCAAAATAATAATCCTGAAAGATAAATAAATAAATAAATAAATAAATAAATAAATAAATAAAGGCTAACATAGTTGCTTTAAGTGGACTAATGTTGACTCCTGGTGATTACTGCTTTTATTTCAAATGCCTGTAAACCAGAACATAATAAATACTTGAGAAATGTGTGTCTCATCTATTTTAAATTTGCCATTCTTTATTTTACAGAATATAATTAGGTCTATTTTTGAAAACTATACCTGTGCATTTCAAAGTGTTCTGTAGGATGTTTAAAGTATTACCAAAAAAAAAAAAAAATAGTTTGAAGGTAATTATAAGTTAACACCATTCCTGCAAGGTCAGGAGATTTTAACTAATTTTAGATCTGTTAGTTTCAATCATAAAATCTGCTCTACACAACTAATAATTTAGCTTTGTGAAGCATTATTTGCTCTCTATGTAAATTAGTCTTAGGCCCCTTCAAGAATAAAAACTGTTGTATGTCTATGCTCCCTCTAGGACTGGTGCATGCTAAGTGTATAGACAGCTCTGAATAACACCACTGGGGCCTCAGGTCCTATCACTCTCCCCTCTCCTCCCTCTGTTCCATCCACATTGACTTTTCTGCTGTCTCTTGCACATGACAAGCATGGTTCTCTCTTGGGGCCACTGCCCTACTCTTCCCTCTGCCTAGCAGAGTTTCCCTCCAAATAGCCACATGGTTTGTAGGTGACTACTGAAAAGAAACACCATGTTACGAGAAAGGCTTCCCTAGTGACCTTCTCTAAAGTGTTTGTTTACCCAACCTCCGTTTTCATCCTGGATAGTTCTCACCTTGTAGCATATTGTATATTTATTATCTGTGTACCCTGTGTTTCTTCTGACCAGAAAGAAAACTCCACGAGGACAGGAAGCTTTGCTGTTTTGTTACTATTCTGTCCTCTGTGCCTATGACAGTGACCAGAATGCTACAGTAGTCACTCAATGAATATTTGTTGATTTGTTGAATAAATAAGAGAACGATAAATGAGTAAATAAATGAATACATTGAATGTTTCCAAGATTTCATCAGTTTATCCTGAATCAATGTTTAACTGCAAAGTTAAACAACTTTGGTCAAACTGTTGGTGGATACAATGATATAAGATTTGTAGTCTAGTTACAAAGTAGCAAAAGTGAAAAAGTAAAAAGTTACATTGTTTTGTTCTATTCCTTTGGCCATTATTATTTTCTATTACCAGTGTAAATAACTTGTTACTAGAATAGCGTAGTGCAAAACATGACACACAACTTGTGATTTCTCACAAGCATTTTATGTCTCTAATTGTAATCACTGATCATTTCCTGGGTCACATCAGAAATGTCATAAGCAGTTTATTTTTCCAAATAACTCAGACTAAATCTCTTTTAAGAAACCATTGAATCATGATACTGGTAGTACCTCACTCACAACTTTTACACAAGTCAATTTAGTATTACCTGTATAACAATTAGCAAGAAAACCATAAGTGATTTCATTTTGCTCATATAACATGGCATCAGAAAATTAGAGAAGGTGGTAGAATTGTGAGCAGTCAAATCCAAAACAGATTTACTTGTGAGGCTTAAAAGTTACGAAATTTTCTCACTCATAAGTAGGTTTTATATTATATACACAGAGCCTTCAATAATATTGACCAGTGAAGAAACATAACAAAACAGAAACAGACTTACAATTACAGAGAACAAAAGGGTGGTTGCCAGAGGCGAGGTGGGTAGGAGGATAAGAGAAATAGATGAGGGAGATCAAGAAGTACAAACATCTAGTTGCAAAATAAATGAGTCATGGGTATGAAACGTAAGTGTGGGGAATAGAGTAAATAATTATATGTAATATCTCTGTATGGCGACAGATGGTAACTAGACTTATGGTGATAATTTTGAAATGAATAGAAATATTAAATCACTATGCTGTGTAACAGGAACTAACACAGTGCTGCAGGTCAACACTTCAAAACAAACAAACTTATAAAAAAGGAATGATATTTGCAATTACCAGAGGTGGGGAGGAATTGGATGAAGGCAGTCAAAAGGTGCAAACTTCCAATTATAAGATAAAATTAAGTCCTAAGGATGTCATGTACAACATGATATATGAAAGTTGTTAACAGAGTAATCTAAGAGTTCTAATCACAAGGAAAGAATACTATTTTTCTATTTCTTTCATTCTGAATCTATGTAAGATAATAGATGTTCACTAAACTTACTGTGGTAATCATTTCATAATGTATATAAGTCAAATCATTATGCTGTACATCTTAAATTTGTACAGTACTTTATGTCAATTATATCTCAATAAAACTTAAAGAAAATAACATTGGCCATGTCTTTGCCATTGTATAGATGTAAAATCTAGTTGTATTTTACATGGACACTTTCATTTTAAAATGATTTTAGTAACATTACATAGAAATAGCTCAAACTAAGTAAAACTACTTCCTCTTAATTTCCATTTTTCTTTTGTTTTCTTAGTAAATAAGACTCATAAGACATCAAAAAAATGATCTCTATGGTGCAGAAATGAAAACACCATTAAAGATATCATTATAGTTTTTGTGCATTAAAAACATTTTGCAAACATAAAAATTTGATGGTTTAAGTGTAAATGAATCAGAACAGCTGAAATTAGATTTTTTCCAGTGTTTAGTAATAAAGAAACACAATAATAGATAAAATACTAACTCATGATTTGAGTAGGTATTCTATTATAATTGGAAACATAAATATACATTTTAGTCTACTTTCCAATAGAAGATAGATTATCAAATTAATTCTTTTCTATGCGTGTTTCTCTGTTCAGTATTTAAAGTAATAGATTCCATAAAGTTGCTCATAAAATATCAGCCAGTTTGAAACTAGGGACAGGGAATCACCTTCATAAAAAATCACTTTTCATGGAGTAGTTGAGTTGGCCTTAGAGAAGTCTTTATTACTTTATTAGAAGTCTGTATTAGCTATGTATATCTCAAACATAATGATGCCTTAAACAAGAAAACTGTATTTGATAATTAGCTAGCAGACTCTTATTTCAGAAGTCTCATATTTGACATGAGGAAGTTTACATCCACTCACTACAGAGGAAGGTTTAAATCATAACTAATATTAATTGCATTATGTGTATTTAATCCTCCTAAAAATTATCAGCAATAATTGTATTGGGAGGGTTAATGAATTCTTTAGGATTATATGTCTTCTCAATTCCATTTACTTTATAAAAATAAATTTCCATTTTGTCTGTTTGTGGTTATGGTTGAAAATAATACTGAAGATTTTACTGTGTGTACTCAGGGAAAATGCGCACCAGTCAGAACTCACAGAGCACCATTCTCCCCACTCCCCAAACTCCCTCTCAGGAGAATATGCTGTTTTCCACTGACTGCTGCCTAGCTACCTAATCAACTGCTCTAATGCATCTGAGCCCAGCATCAAGTTGATATTTACCATAAGCTATAAGGAGATTAAAAACAGAATGCTTCATGGGCAGTTGTTAAAAAATGGAATTTCAGAGTCTTGGAAGTTATAAGGCATATGTCTTGCCAAAGTTCAAGTATTATTTCCATTTGCATTTATAGCTTTCCTTCCTCTTAACCCTGTAAGTTTGGTAAGTATAGTGTTGCAAAGAAAAAAATTAAGTACAGATTCAAGAACTATACACATTTCCTAATTTTTCTCTTTTTTTAAACTTTTCAGTTGTTAAGTAACTACCAGTTCTTTAACTTGGAATAGTTATGGGTGTTTCTTTTATTAACCAATAAAATCTTGAGCTCTAGCTGAAACATGTCTCAAATAAATCCGATGTCCAAAAAAATACCTGTCCCCTTTCCTACTTTTTTCTTTGTTTTCCTGGAATATTCGACATTATTAAAGAAGAGATCACTTTCTAGTCATTATTTCCTTAAACCTCAAGTTTCTTTCCCACTCCAAACTTTTGAAATACCATAAGAAGCCACAGAAAACTAGAAAGTAAAAAAAAAAATGTCATGCTAGCCAAAATAGGAAACAAGACTAACCATAGAAAGAAAGAATAATTGTGATTCAAAATTATAAAATTAATGTTTCCTGTGGATCATACAATTATGGTTTATTAAAACTTAAAGGTTTCAGAAATTTCCTACTTTGATCTTTACACCTTTGTAAGTGAATGAATTGAGGAAAATTTTTGTTTATTTTCTCATAGCTGTCATTCAAAAATAATTAAACGGGTGCTATGGTCTGAATTTTGTGCTCCCTCAAAATCAGTATGTTGAATTTCGAATGCCCAATATGATGGAATTAGTAGGTGAAGTCTTTGCGGCGTGATTAAGTCATGAGGGTGGAGCCCTCAGGAATGGGATTAGTGATCTCACAGAGCTCCCTAGCCCCTTCCAGCACATGAGGATACAAGGAGGAGTCTGAAACCCAGAAGAAGGCCCTCACTCAACCATGCTGGCACCTGATTTTGGACTTCTAGCCTCACAAACTGTGAGAAGTAAATTTCTGTTGCTTATAAGACACCCAGTCTGTTATTTTGTTGCAGTAGCCCAAATCAACAAAGAAATGTGGGACACTGTCCTAGGGACTCAATATAAAATGTGTATCATCCTCCTCTCATGTCCAAATGAAATTGCTACCTTTTAGTGGGAGGCTGGGATGTTCAGCTTTCGAGTAAAAATGTATTGGGACAGTGAAAATGTGTGCAATCTGTTTTGTACATTTTCTTCAAAAATAAGCTGCTCTAACCGTAAACTGTACCACATTTCTGTTTGGATCTGACAACACATTTGTTACCTCCAGTGTCGTTGCCTTTGGCCATCTTGTTAGGTTCTCTTTGCCCTTGGGATCTAATATTCTCTGACTCTAGATGCCTTGCTCAGACTCTAGTCTTCTTTACCTCAAAGGCAGTATTCCTGCCAGGCTCTCCTTGATTCTCTTCAGAGCCGTTTAGACTAGACTGGAGGCTAGGAGGCCAGCTGGGAGTCTGCTGCAATAAGCAAGGAAATAAATGATGGAGGTTGAATTGAGTCAGTGACGAGAACCAAAGAGGAGGTATCAAATGCTGTAAGTAAAGAACCAGGAATCAAAAGAACCTACCACCAGTTTGCTGGGTTCTTGTATGCCCTGTAAGCTTATATCCTTAGGAACCAGTAATCTGTAGTTGCTTCTAACGGCAATAAAACTTTTAGAAAGGGCTCTTGCCCTAAAAACCAGTGAATAAGTCCTTAAGAATAGCTGAAAAGCCCAAATAACACTCTTTTCTTCCTCTGGCACAACTGATGAGTCATTCAGAAAACC
The DNA here is from genome assembly GCF_009834535.1 of Camelus ferus. NCBI lineage: Eukaryota > Metazoa > Chordata > Mammalia > Artiodactyla > Camelidae > Camelus > Camelus ferus. The sequence continues at coordinate 36,864,161 of NC_045696.1, read as the reverse complement.
TGCAATAAATATTCTTAAAAGAATAATAAATTTAGATATTTAAGGGGTTTAGGATGGATTCTGAATTAACAGCTGTAATTATAACTGGCTTCAATATAACCAAGTAAATACAATGTAACACAAAGGAGACCATGTCCCAAGGGTCTAAATGGACAGCCATTCAAAAATATGTGAAATAGTGGTGAGTCTAGTCTTGTCTGCTCCCTGCAGATGGTATTAAATGCCTATGCAGTACTTCAGGAGAGCATTATAACATATAACCCTTTAAACAAATATCAGTGCGTGAGTGGGTGCGAGACAAGTACGCATTTACAAGTAAAATGAATCTGTCTGCCACTTCTTTGATACCATTTTCAGGGATATCAAAAGTGATGCCATTATCCCACAGATGACTTGTTCTGGGCATTGTATCATTTATGTAAAAGAGATGGCACATCTCCCTTAACAGCATGTCTGGTAGGTGTGGATAGCTTTCAGCAACGAAAGTTTTACAATAAATTTCAGATGGCCTGAATGAGGAGGACTTGTGTCTCTTGGCAGCCGCAAAGGAAGCATCTGCTCCTTTGTGTAAGTCTGCCTTTTCTTTTCTGCCTTTTTTTTTTTCCTTTGAATCACCACAGTAAGTCTCAATTAGCCAATCATATAAATATTATTAGTATTTTTATGGATATAATTGATTATGATTACTTAGACATTGTCCCTCTGGGCTGTAGATCGGTGATCTTGTTTATCTGACTGTATTTATGTGGTAAAGCTCATCTCAGCCATCACTCACAGAGACAAACAAGGTTTGGTGGGGCTGGAGTAGCATTTCTAAGTAGTTAGGGTGGGACTTAAGAAGAACATAACAATATGCTTGCACTTATAGAGAAACTTTGGGGTTTTATCTTATTATTATTATATATAAAGTCTCATCTCTTAAGCACTAAAAATAGTAATTTTCTCCACAATATCCACCTTCCAACTGGGTTAGTGAATTGTCATAAGATTTTGGCTTTGGACTTGCACTAGCCAATGTTTAAAATAATAGACATGTTAATTAAATTTAATTAATTTGTGCAGAATTCACAAAATGGGTGGGGAGGAAATATACTGCGTAACATAATGAGGATCTCAAGCTGTAGACAGAGTCTGAGCTATAGACAGAGGGCATCTTTTCTATGAAGATAAAGTTTAAGCGAAAATTATATCTGAAAAGTAAAACATCCAAGATTTACATGACAACTCTGTCATAACTAAGAAGCAAGATGAATGAAAAAGTCCTAATAGTAGTATAATGTGTTCACCACAGTAGCTAATGTGGCTGAGGCTGCATGTAGGAAACAGAAGGAAGATAGTTATGCTTTCTCTGCATGCAATATAATTGCTAACATTTATGAAGCACTTTCTAAGTGACAAGCACTATATTAAGTTCTTTATACATTATCTTATTTAAAACTCGCAATTAAGGATATAGATACTCCAATTACTCCTTTTATCATCGAAGAAATTGAGGCAATGAGAGTAATGCTTAAAGTCATTGCTAATTAGAACATATTTGGAATATTGGATCTGTTTGGGAATAACAATTGAAACAGAATATAATGGAAGCTGAGAATATTCAGGAAGTGAGATCAAGAGAGTGAAAGCTTAAAAAAAAAGTTCATATTACTTGTTTATTTGTTTATGGTTTATCTTCTTTACTAGATGATGAATTCATGAGTACAAAATCCAGATCTGTCTAGTTTCAGATTGCTTTTCAAATGCCTAGCACAACACCTGACACAGAGTAGGTGCTAATATATTTTTTGATAGATTTCATAAAGTTAAATGTTCCTGCATAGACAATACTTTGGGATTCAGTGTAGCTGTCCTGAAATAATTTAAGAGCTTTCCTATGGAAATCAGATTTGTTCTGTGTGCTAGTGTTAGGAAGAAAACAGAGGAAAAATTTTAATTAAAAAAAAATTTAGTAGTCATTTATATCCCAAAATAGGGTAGGCAGAATGAGGAATTGTTGTTTCACTGTCACTGAATATTCCAGCATAATCTAGGTATAACGTTTCAAGGGTAGTGGAAAATTATTTTACTCTCTAAATGGTAATAGGGGTCCTAGGCATTAAAGGTCATTTATAGACTGAAATCCCCTGGTTTTAGTTTCCATTCCAGAGAGGAAAGAAATATCTAAATGCTTGTCAAATCTTCTAGGAATTATTTAATGATATTTTGAATTTAAGTTAGAACTACTTTTATTTATAACTATTACATTACTCACAAATCATTAATATAGCAAAATCACTCAGTAAGAAAGTAAATGAAGTAAATTAGATCATCCAAAGCACTGGCATTAGTGCCTGGTTTATTTTTATGAGAGTAATTTAAAAGTACAGTTCAGGGACTGTCGGATAAATATTAGTGTAATTACTATAAAATTGCTGATTGTATCTAATTAATGACTGAAGCCATAAATGTGAATCTGCTTGATTTTTATATGTCCTATACAAATTCTAAGTCAAATTAATACTCTTTTTCCGTCTAGGTACACATTACACAAACACAGACACATATAAACCATTAGAGTCAACTAGTACATTTTAGTATATTAAACAGCCTAGATAAGTCAAACATTTCTATTTCCATAAAATCAGAAGGAACTAAAGACTAAAATGAAGATATGCATTATTGCCTATTGGAAACATTCCCTGATAGGCAGCATTCCAAATCTGGCAAAAGGAAGTATGAGGTATGCCTTTTTCTAACATGATGATTTGTGGAAAGCGGTGCAAAGATTTTAAAAATAAAAACGGTAAACATTACAGGTGCTGGGAATTCTAAAATGTAACTAGTAATGTAAAGGGTTGGGAAAAATTTTAATAAGGCTTGGAGAGTCAATCCTCAAGAATATTAACATTGGACAATTGACTGATTATCTGGGGGTAATTAAAATGGGCTGGCTGATTTGTAGAAAGATCCTAATAACCCAAACAAATAATAGTCTATAATTTTAAATGTGTTGTATTGTGTTTAATGCAGAGATATTATACTTTTATAGGTCAGAGACTATGTTTTACCTAAAATTTGCATTTTTCATACTTCCAATACAATGTCTTACAGACAGTTGGTGCCCTAAATTGTTGAACTCTTGTATAGGTATTTTAACAGAGAATATAGTGATTACACAAAAGTCACCAAAAAATTCCATCAAGTTTCTGCTCAATTCTGTTGTGAACCTGAAAGTGCTCTAAAAGAAGAAAGTATATTAAAAAAAAAAATTCAGGTAAATGCATAGAGATCAAACACCAGCTACCCACACATTTAGACTGTGAATGCCTTCATCATTCTCATGTATAAGACGTAGGATGAGAGAGAATATGAGTTTAACTTCAAGGGAATCATTGGGGTATTACTTGATATGTGAAAGGGAAATAATTCAACATGATTTTTATTATAATCTTTTAGAATTAGGACCCGACTCCTTGCTGAGTCAGTTCCTTCATGGAGAGAGGTTTGGAGATCCCAGTTATGTAGGTCTCCATAGGATATATAAGCAAATGACTGACTTGTGGATGTGAAGGTCATACATTAAAATGAGAAATTCTTCTCCCTTCACTTTGAGAGTGATGGGGGGAGGGAGCGAGAAGGCTGCTGGGGAAGCAACTCTGTGGTGTCCTCCCTTCAAGTTGCCAGTTCCTAGAAGCTACTGCAGGTGGAAAAGTGAAGTAAGGATCACATGTGAATCAACCACTTGCAATGAGGAATGCAGTAGAAGTCCTTAGACCTGAGGGAAAGGGGCTCACTGCTGGAAAAACACAAGGATGGGATCAAAAGAAATTCAGGTTCTAATCCTTGCTTGACTTTCTGAGTTTTAACTACAAAATAAAGGGATCAACAAGTGATCTGTAATATTCCTCCCAATTCTGAAAGTCTATAAATGACTTAGGGAAATATTAGAAGTCAATTCCTGGCTAACCTATATGTGAAGATAATGCCAACACAACTCATGTCATATCCATATACCTGCATGACTTAGCTTATCTAGGTGACCTTCACATCTTAACATTTAAATAACCATAAACTTGGGATTTTCAGAAGCAACCTTATTTTAAAAATTCTAATCATGCCTCCCTTATTATTCAGACCACATATCTAAGCATTAAGTGTAAATTTTGGTCACTATAATTAGACACATTTACCAAGACTCCATGCTCAAAGAGGACAAGTCCCCAAGATGAGGAACATTGGTCTTTAGCCAAAGGTATATGAGAAGTCATTTTGTTGTCTAATGCCAAAATAAAATAAAATGAAGAGATAAACAACAAGATCCCACTGTATAGCACAAGGAACTATATTCAGTATCTTCTAATAGCTTATAATGGAAAAGAATATGAAGAGGAATATATATCTATGTATGTATACCTGAATCACTATGCTATACACCAGAAACTAACACATTCTAAATCAATTATACTTCAATAAAATAAGATAGTTCTGTTAAAAATATATATTTCATATTATAAAAATATTTATACTATAATAATGATACTTATATTTATAATTTATGTGTTTATCATATTCACAATATAATAATATTTAAATATAATAATATAAAATGTAAATAATATAGAGAAACAAAGAATCATGAAAAAGTGTGTATTAAATGTCAAATACAGAAATGACTTTTTACTAATAAATGGCTATGAAAATATATTTCAATTTATCAAAGCCGATGTATTTTGCTTTACATAATGTTTATGGAAAGTACTACTCAGCTTTTTGGAAGTGTTATGGAAAAAGGTATTTCCTGCTTCCCCACATGCTGCCAGTCTTCTTTTTTCTTTTTCAAAATGTTGAGTTAGTTCCTAAAAGTTTATAGAACAGGAGCATTTGGCTCAATGTCAACACATTTTATGTGAATTTAACAGAAGTAGATATTGTCAATTTTGAGTTAGAAAACACAAGCAAGAGAGTGGCTGAGTGATTTTCCCATGATCACTAATAGAATATTCTTGATGAGTAATATTATATAACTTTTTACAAATGTTGACAAAACTATTCCTGAGAAGTTTTGATTGTATATTCTAGTCAAAATTGTCTCATCTTAGCTGATGAAAATGTGCATACAAATCCTTCCTAATGCATGCTAATTTTTGCCCTCATATGAGACCTGCAGCTGGTTTTCATAAGGGTTGCAAAAAGAATGGTTTGGGAATAGTTTTGCTGCCAATAGTGGAGCTAAAATGAGACTCATCTTTTCCTGTTCAACAACCCAGGCATTTAATCCCAGTATAGTTGATGTTAAAGTAGACAAAGGGATGATCAGGACAGGGAAAAAGAAAACATAATATCCACTGACTCTATGAAATGTCAGTATCACAAGGTACAGCATGAGGCCTTCAAAAGCAAATGATAAATGTGTACCTTTGTCAGGTCGTTACGGGTATGGTCAAGGTCTCTCTGGTCATTTCTTTAAAAGTCAGTTTTCTTTTCAGAATGAAAGGTTGAAGAATCATCTTCTTCTTTGGGGAATTTTAAGAAAAGACTATTTTTTAAGGACGGTTACAGCAAAGTTTGCTCTGTCCCTAAGAGAATGTGTTACACACATTGCCAAAGTCTCATCTATCTATAAAATAATAATGTGACTATATATAATTATATGCATATAATGTGATAAGATCAGAAAATTTTGTCATGGATAAAAAAGCATTGATGAATAGGCTTATAGAATCATAAATTCTAAGGGACAACTGTCAAAGTCATAAAAGAAAAGTGGAGAAATAATAATATAATTCTGTCAATAAATTGCACCTCTAGACAAGTTAACGCAGATAATCATCCAGATAAGTCAAGGCAAAGGATTATTCCTTTTAACTAAAAAATTAATAGAATTATTATCTCCCATTCCAATGTGTTGTTGCTAAAACTGGAATATATTTATTTTCATGACATTTGAGGTTAGGATGAAAGAAACAGAAAACAGAAAAAAAAAAAATGAAGAATTTAAAAATTAAGCGTTTATCCCTGACCAAAATCTTTGTGATGGTGGCATAAAATGCAGGACCATTTTCACCACTACTCCATTAATCTATGTCAAAGCCCCTTCAACTATAACTTTTTTCTTCTTTTTATTGAAAATGAATACTGGCATTATAGAATCACTACTAAGATTGGGACAGATGACTGAAATGAAAAATCCCTGCTTTGAGGGTGAAAAAAAGAATGTTCTCGGAGGTCTGAAATAAATTATTTGCTGAGGCTGTGTGTACATGGGCACAATGGTCTTTTCAGCAAGACAGAAAAGCTTGCCAGGCTCATAAACCTGAGGAAACAAAAGAGGAAAAACTAGCCCCCACCAAATCAAACAATGAATAATCTCTCTCTTATTTGGAACAGAAATGTAATATGAATAACAATATTACATCTAAGAAGTGCATAAAAACCTGCTGCTAGCTTAGAGAATTGCATTCAACGACAGAGGTGTTTTTTGGGGTTTTTTTGTCTATATTTTACTGTTTGAGATAGTTGTAAAAATTGAAGTGATCAGAGACTTAACATTTCCAAGGCCTCCAAATGGCCACGACTGAATTGTATTGGTATTAAAAGCATGGATATTCAAAAATATCCACACAGTGAGGAGTGTGTCAGGGCCCTCCAGCCAAAGACCACCCACAGTCTACCTGCAGTTGCCCAAGTCCCAGTGAGGCAGATCACACACCTGGGGAGCCATGAGTGTCGTGAGAGTGTTTTGGAGAGGGCTTATTACAGGACGTGTGCTTTGGGTAGATGATCTGGGGGGAGCCTCAAGGAAGCAGGAGTTCACTGTGGGGTGGATGACGTCAGGCAGCAGGGGTAGTTCTATCACTGCACATCTTCACTCACCTTAACCAGACAGAGGGAATACTGGAATGAGGCTAAAGCTGGAGCGTGTAAAGAAGCAGGATCGCTCCTGTTACTTGGGAGCGGAGGGTATTGTGGGTGCAAAGGAGTAGAGGGTGCTAAGACAAAATCACGAAGTAGTGTCTTTTTTGTTTGTCCCTTCATCAGCATCACAGAATGGCCTTGTCCGACCTTGGTGCTCTGTGAGGTCATTCACATCCAGCAGCATCAGAGGACACCACCACGATCTAGCAGCTGTAAGTGCCAGGCCAGCTCCCAGCTGTCAAGGGAGATTTTTCATCCTCAGGTGTAATATTTAGTTGATCATAATAAATAAAAGTGGTTTGAAAAGCACATACACATACACACACATTAAGTGAATCATGGAATGGACTTTAAAAAATAATTTTAAACACATTTTTTTAAAATTTTATAGAATCCTTACATAGTGTATGCTTCAGATCAGGAACTTCACAAATACTTTTTAATTCAGTCTTCATAAAGTAGGTATTATTTCTATCTCAATTTTAAATATCAGGAAACTGAGGCACAGAAAGATTAAGCACTTTGTCCAAAGATACACATCTAGTAGGTAGGAAAGTTGAAATTTAAACCCAGGCAGCTGACTTCAGACTTTAAACTCCTTACTCCCATGCCGTGCTATGATTAAAGCTAATTCTGCTCTTCAAGACTTTAATTTTCATATTATGCATGTAGAATCATGAGGGGAAAATTAAGCCTACCTTATCACTAACCTACCCACAGTTTATTTCCTTTGTCTGCCCATTCCCACCTCCTGCTCATTAGTGATGCTCTAAACCTTAACACACTTTGGAGTTGCTTGCTTAGGAACGAGAGCGCAGGCTACTCTGGGTTCAGTCACTGTACTAGCTGTTACTCAACCCGCAGGGCTGATTACCTGCGACAGGCCAAGCAGAGGACAGAATGGAAAATGAGCAGAGATCAGCCTTGACCTAGACCCATTAGAACAAAAATCTGGATTACCTAATTATTTCTACTTCTCAATTTTTGCTGGTTTTGTTTTAATTTAAGGTTTCAATACAGCTATTCTGCCTTACAATTAGATGACTATTTCTGTACTTCCAAACTTCTGTGTAGCACTCAATAATATGTATTTATTCGATTTGAATTAACAAATAAAATTGAGCCCTGGGTGAAGAGCCTGTGCTACTGTTTCAATGGCTGCTTCTGTATAGCCAGTCTATTGGCTCTGACCTTTGTGTGCCAATATTCTTATTTTTGCTAAAATTGCTTATTTATGAGCAATTATGATCTAAACAGCTTGCCCACCACAATGGTAATCCAATAAAGATCCCCTTAAATAAAATTTTAGATTCCTCATGTAGTAAGAACCACGCATTCTGGAAATACATGCATTTTATGGGAAGAACGATGGCCCTTCAGGTTGCCGTACAACATCTGCAAGCTGCCTGCACCAGCTCGTGGCTTTGCCTTCCCCTCAGTTCTAATCACTGAGGTCTTTCACTGGCAGGTTCAGTTCATTGCAGTCCCTGTGACCATGGAATGAGGTATATTAATAATCTCCTCAGTTTTGTTCTGAAGGTCACATGTGGCCTGAAGCTTCTTTACCGATGTCTTTATAATGAGCACTAAAGATCCAAGTATACAATAAGTTGAATCTTCCTCTTCTTTTTTCATGTGGTCCCATTCCTATTACTGAGCTCCTAGAACTATGTTCCTTTAAATATTTGATTTATTTTTTCAAGTGAGTCCTTTATTGAAGGCTATGCTTATTATCAATCATTATAGACAACAACTATATCTGAAATTTTTCCAGACACTAGAAATGAAACAGGAACAAAGCAAGTGAAAATCTCAATCCTTGTTGAGTTTACATTTTAGTGAGAGATTATACTAAACAAACTACTTAGAGTTGCAACTACTAAAACAAACAAACCCCAAAACATAATGGCTCAAACAAAATAGAACTTTTCATATATACATAGTCAAAACTGCTCCTCTGGGTCAGTGGAGGTAGGGCTATTTTGCTTGACACATCCATTTAACTTGTGCCTTTAAGATATTGCTGGGATACAATATCTAGCAGACAAAAAAAAAAAAATAAATGCAAAATCTTTGTACACCCTTATATTCCAAGGTCAGAAGTGGTATTCTTCACTTGCGCTTATATTCTATTGGCTAGAACAAATACAGCCCTTAGACGCAGGCATGCAGGGCTTCTGTGTCAGGCCCTGCACCTCAGGGGTCCATGCTCTCGGGCACCTTATTTGTGATTTTGTAAGTCTCCCAGATGTCTGGCACTGGCCTGGGACTGGCCAGGAGTCCTGTTTAAATAGGACGCCTGGATTGCAGACTAGGTCCTTTGTGGACTCTCATCTCCATTTCTCACCTTGGGTTACTCTGTGACCCTCTACCTCACATGTGGGGTCAACTAGATACTGCAGATAGCTCTAGGGTTTAAGTCTATGAGATCATTCTGTGCTCCTGTGCGCACATGTTGGTTTTAGAAAGGCAGCCTGATGAGCGAGTCACTCCCACTAGCTATTATGGTATTCATTTTCAGGGTTGCTTAAAATTAGAGTGCCTGAATTAGTTGGCATGCTGACGTTGGGAGACTCACTCGTGTTGGACATATGTTGACTTTGGAGATCAAGGCTACCTATGACTCATCCCACATTTTGGGTTTGAACCATGTGTATGAGCCCATGAATCAACTCTCTCTCATCCATCAGCTCTCACTGGTCCGCATCGTGACTCTGGTCCTGATTCTTGTTTGCAGCGACCAAAGATGGTAAGTGGTGCAAAAGGGGTCTTTGATTCTGTGAACCCCCTTCTGATAGTACCTAGTACCATATGTCAGGCCATTCTTTAGGAGAAACTACACCTATTTATTGCTCCACAGTGACAAAGGGTCCTCTGACTGTTCTTGCCGCCAAAAGATGCGGGGGGCACTGTGCTCATCCCAGTCTTACGCCATGCCAGAGGACAGATGGACACTTCTCAGATAGATGTAACTGCTCTTCTTGCTCCACCCATCGGTCCCCTTATCTACCCTCTCCAATGATGATGGTATGTGGAAGTCGGTGATGTAATCGACTTTCAAAGAGATCACATTCCAAGAGTATAGTGATTATGGCTTAAAGAGTCTACGAGAAAATATGGTTAGAAAGGATACTATTATACTTTCATAACGGCAACCTTAAAGTGACCAGAAAATGAATCATCTTTCACACTATTCTGCATTCTCTGGATAATGCTTGCATTTGTGGTCATCACCAATGAAGCACAATAAGAATTTCTGAGAAAGTCCTTGAAGGCTGGTAGTCTCAGACAGCATGATAGATAATGCAGTCTTGAGTGATGATGCAATCGGCATTAAATAAATGACATTAGAAACATGCAGAGGGAGGAGGATATATATGGTTTAAATACAAACAGGTTCTAAAAAGCCATGGCATTGTTAGTAATAACACAGTTGCTACTTTTTTCTCACAATGGGAGATAAGAAATTAGCCAAGAATGTCACATTTGGGAATAAAGAACCCAGAGAGGCTCCTTTATCTGAACAAGAAGAGATGGTGCATGGACACCGTCGAGATTCTTTGCACGCATTTATCGGATAATAAACCAATTCAGAAGTAACTGCTCTCTACTTATTATTCTACTGCTAAATCACCATACCTCACATGGGCCCATGAATTCTTTAATACATTTTAAATCAAATTGTTTAAATAAATGAGAGTCCCTAAAAATATTTTCCTGGATTCTCATACAATGACTAGAACTCATTCACATGGACACACCTAATTACAAGGGAGAAGGGAAAATAGAGTCTAGCTAGAAATCAAACAAGAATAGAAAGTATTTGTGTGTGTGTGTGCGCGCGTGTATGTATATGCATGCGCACAGCGAGCAATCCTGTCCCTGAGAGTCAGAATAAATAAGAATATGTAAGTTATCGAGTATATTAGAGTGTAAATTGTGCTATGGAGAAAAACAAAGTTGAAATGAGAGGTAAGAATGTCTAAAACATGTTAGGCTCTTAACAGTGGCAACAAAACCATGTTCACCATATCACTAGTTTTGATCTTGATTTTGTGCATAAGCTATTACCTTCTCATCTCCATATAAATGTGTGTCTATTGTGAATTCTCCTCTTCTTTGCTTACCTAAGTTCAGCTCATTGTTTAAAGTCCAGATCAATTAGCATTTATTCAATCAAGCTCTCCCTTCTCACTGATCATTCCCTCCTGTAGTTTTTCTGAGCATTTTGTTCGTGCTTCAACTCTGCTGCCTTTCTCATTCTGCACTGTTACACTGAATAGTGCATGTTACTTGAAGGCAAGATCCATCACTTCTTTTCTTCTTTGAATCCCATAATGCTTATCACTGACTTAAGTATAAGAAGTCCTCTACAAATGCTTGTTGAATTGGCCTCTAGGCCTTTTCACCTTGGAAAGGTGGCAAAAGCTCAGCTGTTAATAAGCAGTTGTATCTTAGGGAAATTTATACCATTGAGTTTGGGATGTTTTATTGTAAGGCATCAATTGTTTAGGATGAATTGATTTGAAATGTTCCTTAATTGTCAGGTACCATGGGAATTAGCCAAGAAAAGTGATTTCTTATGCTTTGTTTTTCAAATACATTTGTATTTAGGATCAACTGAATGGGGGAAAAAAAAAAACAGTAGTGGAAGAATACAGCAATGATTTTTGTACAAACTTTTTTTTGATGGTTAGTACATAAAGATGTATTATCAGCCTGGCCCATTATTTTAAATCACTAAATATGCATTAACATTTTAAGAAAATAATTTCTCCCTGTCTACCTACAAATAAAATCGCCACAGGATTTATATAGGCATTTGAACCTTAATTCAGGGAATATTGATCTCAAAATGCCAAAATGATCACAATTTTTACAAAAGCACTTAGAGATACAGGGATGGGGATGGAATCCCATATTGTGAATGAGGAAGAAATGTCAGATAAATAATTGAAAAGCTCATTTTCAAACCCTTTTGCCTAGACTGAGCATAGCAGCTGTGCCAGAGGCTTGAGGAACATAGAACAGCCAGAAATTCTGATTTTTTTTCTCTTTTCCTCATCTTTCCCCATGAACTGGTAAAAGGGAAGGGGCATCAGTACATACTGTGTTATTCCTGATGTCACAGGATACACAATAGCTGACCTAGAGGGAGGTTTTTCCCAAGACTGGACCTCCAGCGTCCAAGTTTATGGCAGACTGCTCCACACTGGAATTTCTTGGTAAGTAAGTCACTGAGCATCCCTCAGATGCAGGAAATTGCGCTGCAACTGAAAGTGTCTGAGGGTTTCCTCACAGCAAAACACACAACCTCTTTACTCCTGGAACAGAACTTCTCTGAAACATTGAGAATCTAATGATTGAAGACCAGTAACAGTCTAGTCCTTGGGTGAAATTAGATCACATCTAACAGGAGCACCATCTTTTCTATTGACTAACTTCTATATTTACTACATTTTGCTTAAGTTGTTATTAATTATATCATTAATTTCTGCCTTGAAGGGGGAAATGACTAAAATATTACCACTCTATTCCTTTGTTTGATGGAGACTATGAAATGCCTTTTTCTTTCTTTCATCTCATCCTTAAATTATTGGTCGTAACATGGCTACAAGGTGGGCACTGATGCCAACCTTCTTTATTACTTGGGAATCCTATAATACTCCATACTCATTAGAATGTTTGCTATTCCAAATAGCAGTCAAAACTGGGTCTCACTGCTAACCTCTAAGCCCCTGCACTGTCCCTGCTTAACATTTGGTTTCTCAGCTTGGTGCTGTGTGCCTGGCATTCGTTTCTTTCCTTTTATAGCTATGTGACTTTTGTATGAATACCCAGAGACCTGTTAGCAACAGACCTACTTTGAAAGAACAATGGAGTAAATAATTCACTTTAAATTCTTTATATCATACTCAGCATATAAGCTTAAGGTTGATGCAGAAGCAAAATCACAGACAGGCACCTCTTTTGAATTTCATATTTATGAAAAATGAAGACTGTGGCTTAGTAGAGGTGGTCAAGTAGCTGGAACCTGAGAAAGGAGAGGGCTGTTTAAGAAGGTAGGATTAGGGGAGGACCTGAAGAAGATGCTGGTCAGTAGGAGTATGAGGCTGAATGAGACAAGGGTTTGGCTTTCAGGGCAGCAGTGGACTAGAGGAAGCTCAAGTTTACCTACAAAGTACCTACAGTTGCGCACAAGCTAGCAAGGACATGTGACCCTTAAAACTACATTTCCTGAGCTAAAAAAACAGAACAGAAACAAAAACCTTTCAGAGTTAGATACGCCTTCATTTTTTTTAGTTGAAAGAAGATCAGTATACTACAGCAGAAATATTTACGGTAAGGAATATCAATAACGAGCTAATGGGGATTTTACGTGCATATTTGTATGTATATAGTTTAACACAGGTTAGTTACTTTTTCAGAAAAAAAAAATCATAGCCTGGATCAGATAGATTGTTTTGCCAGATTTGTGCTGTATTTACTTTCAAACATACCCTTTACCTGTAATTGTTACTGTAATCTGGGCTTAGAAGTGCAGCATCATTTACTATCTAATGAAAATATTTCCCCTTACTACATGATTACTTTTCAGTGATACTTCGGTGAGAAATTGTATCTACAAGTGCACTTCTGAAAGAGATTGTTAGTTCAACTGCATCTGTTTCATACTATGGACCTTTTTATCTGGAAACTCCTGAAGACAGATAAATTTGAAATACTGTTTACTATATTTCAATATTAATGTTATATAGTTAAAATAAAGTATATTGCCAAATTTACATGTCAGTTCTGTAGTCTTAACTCATACCAGTCTATTGTATCTATCTCCTATTTCTATATAGTATTAAATGTGTAATTTTGTATGTTTTCCAAATAAAAGTCATAAATTTAATGCTTACTAAATCCATACTACTTTGTCTCCTAAATGCTATAAAAATTATATGTATATAAAACAATATATGTTTTATACATACAAACAATCCTCAACGTTACTGAATTTGTGTGGTTTTAAAGAGGATGAAAACAAACAGAAAAATGTATATATACAATTTTGCATTCCCAATGGCAATGAATGAGAATTACCATTGCTTCCCACTCTTGCCAGCATTTAGTGGTGTTAGTGTTTTGGATTTTAGTCATTCTAATAGGTGTGTTGTGGTATCTCAATTGTGTTTAAATTTTCAATTTCCTGATGGCATATGATGTTGAGTATCTTTTCATATGCTTATTTGCCATCTGTATATCTCCTTTGGTGTGTTGTCTGTTCAGATCTTAGGTCATTTTTAAATTGGGTTGTTTCTTTTCTTGTTGAGTTTTAAAAGTTCTTTGTATATCTTGCATAACAGCCCTTTATCAAATGTCTTTTGTAAATGTTTTCTCCCAAACTTTGGCTTGTCTTCTCATTCTTAGAACGGTATCTTTTGCAGAGCAGATGTGTTAAATTTTAATAAAGTCCAGCTTATCAATTCTTTCTTTTATGGATCATGCTTTTGGCATTGTATCTAAAAAGGTATCACCATACCCAAGGTCATCTAGGGTTTCTCCAAGTGATCTTCCAAGAGTTTTATAGTTTTACATATTACATTTGGGTCTGTGATCCATTTTGAGTTAATTTTTGTAAAGGGTATTAAGATCTGTGTCCAAATTCAGTTTTTTGCATGTTGATGTCCAGTTGTTCCAGGATGTCAACATCAATGTTTTGCTGAAAAGATGATCATCAGTCCCTTGTACTGCCTTTGCTCTTCTGTCAAAGATCAGTTGATTATATTTATGTGGTTCTATTATTTCTGATTATTATTATTATTATTATTATTATTATTATTATTATTATTATTATTATTATTATTATTATTATATCTGTGCTTTCTATCTGTTCTATAGGCCTATTTGTCTACTCTTTAACCAGTATCACATTGTCTTGATTATTGTAGCTTTATGCTAAGTCTTAAAGTCTAGTAGCATCAGTCTTCCAACTTACTTCTTCTCCTCCAAAACTGTGGTGGCTATTTTGGGTCTTTTGCTTCCCTATATAAACTTTAGAATTAGTTTATCAGTATCTACAAAATAACCTGATCAAATTTTGATTGGAATTGCACTGAATCTATACATCTTATTGGGAAGAACTAACACTGAGTCTTTCCATCTATCAGAATGGGACATCTCTCCATTTATTTAGTTTTTCTTTGATATCTTTCATCAGAGTTTTGTAGTTTTCCTCCTATAGATCTTGTACATGTTTTGTTAGACTTATACCCAAGTATTTCATATTTTTGGTATGCATGTAAATAATAATGTGTTTTTAATTTCAAATTCCACTTGTTCATTACTGGAAAATGATTGATAGTTGTATGTTAACCTTATCTCCTGAAATCTTCTGTAATTGCTTATTATTTCTAGGACTCATTTTGTTGATTCTTTTAAATTTTCTTTGTAGACAATCAGGTCATCTGAGAACAAAGAGTTTTATTTCTTCCTCCCAATCTGTATACCTTTTATTTCCATTTCCTTATTGTATTAGGCAGGACTTCCAATAGGATATTGAACAGCAGTGGTGACAAGGGACATTTTACCTTATCCCTCTTAGTGTGAAAACTTCAATTTTCTTACCATTAAGTATGATGTCAGCTGTAAGTATTTTGTAGCTGTTTTTTTTTTTTACCAAGTTAGTGAAGTCCCCTTCTATTCCTACTTTGCTAAGAGTTTTTATCATCAATGGGTGTTAGATTTTTTTGAAATGTTTTTTTCTGTATCTAATGATATGACTGTATAATTTTTCTTTTTTAGACTTTTGAGGTAATGGATTGTATTGATTGATTTTTGAATGTTGAACCAACCCTGCATACTTGGTATAAATATCACTTGAGCACTGTGTATAATTTTTATATATGTTGTTGAATTTAATTTGCTACTGTTTTGTTGGGAATTTTTGCATCTATGTTCAATGAGAGAGATTGTTCTGTTGTTTTCTTGTAATGTCTTTGTTTTTGTTATTAGACTAATGCTGACTTCATAGAACAAGGTAAGGAGTATCCTCTGCTGAGATGACAGAAAGCTGGTATAACTTCTCCCTTAAACGCTTGGTAGGATTCACTGTGAACCCATCTGGGCCTCGCTCTTTCTGTTTTGTTAGATTATTAATTATTGATTCAATTTTATTAATAGAACTAGACCCATTTAGATCATCAATTTCTTCTTGGGTGGGTTTTGGCAGACTATGATTGATCTATGTCATCCAGCTTATCATATTTATGAGCACAGAGTTAACTATAATATTCTTATTATCTTTTAATTCATTCTATTTAACTGCTCAATTAGGATATTTTTGGGGGGGTAATTGAGGCAACTATTAAAATCAATTAATATTGTTCCCTAATCTCATATTCCTTTCAAAATTGCCACAAATAAAAGCAGATCACACAAAAAATTTGATTCTGGAGCACTTAATCCCTTTCCTTACTTCCATAAAGTGACAACAACATAAACACAGTATTAGTGTATTAAGAGTAGTCCTTACATCATTCATCAACAAGTATTCATATTTTCCTATTTGATGAAAGTCTGTGGCTAATAAATCTAAATCAGAGTCAGAAAATTAAGTTCTTGGATTCTCCCTTTGTCAGATTTCCCACAGAAAGGAAACGACTAACCACCCTTCCCTATAGCTAAGCAGTGTTTTTAAAAATGACACAAGTGATCATAAAGGAAGGATGATTTTTTTTTCCTCACACACTTCATGTAATTCACTAAATGACACATACTTGATAACCATAAACTTTTATAGAGCACCCTCTTTCATCGCCACAGTTTATACTGAATAGCTTAATGTTAAAATCACCTTTGCAAGAACTTTAAAAAAATTCTTATGTAACAAAACAACGAGGTGTTTTTATAACACTGAATAATTTCCCTTGGCTTATTTTCATTTGTTTTCTGAGATACTTTTCTAGCCTTCTGTAGGGAGCATATTAAATAAAAATTTAGGTTATAGTTTCAGATCTTGTAGGTAGTGGCAATGTCTTAGGAAATAGTGAACAAAACTACTGGTCATGATTTCTTCCCCACTGATGGGGTGACTCCAGGACAAGAGATAGAGAAATCAGGCACTGTCAGGAAGAAAACCAATAGTAATGCCATTAGAGAAAGCCATTTAGGGAAGTAATATTAAGACAATAAGCAGTGATTATTTGGAAACATTCCTATAGCTGGACTTCCAAGGATATTAAGTCTTTCATTACAACTTTTTCTTATATTAGCATGATTTTAGAGCTAAAGGAGTGAGACTATCACAATTATTCCCACAGCACGTGCATTCTCACATGTCCCCATCCACACACACCCACACATACATATATCACACACATTCTGTATAGGTTTCTATCCATGTTCTCTTTGCTCCCCCTCAGGGAAGATCACTGACTGTCTTAATAAAACAAAACCTAGAGCCTCTGAGTTTAGCTATAGCCATGCAGGGAGAGAACTCTGGACCTTGCATATCAGCACTGTTCAGTAGAATTTTCTGTGATGATGGAAATATTTTACGTATATAAATATACGAATTATATTTATATATATAGCTCAGAACTGTAGCCACTAGATCCATGTGGCTCCTGAGTATGTGAAAGGTAGTTGAAAATGACAGAGAAATAGAATGCTTGGTTTTGTTTAATTATATTAATTTAAACTAAAATTTATAAAGTAGGGTGTTGCTAGCAGCGACATACTGACAGAATGATGCACGGACTCTAGACTTCTGTTCTTTACGATTTCCCTGGGAGCCAGAGGCAAGTTCCTGCTTTATTGCTCTATCATTGGGTACTTAACTCTAGCTGCACATTATATTAGCTCAGGGAGTTTTTAAAATATCAACTTTTTAGCATCACTTGATGATTTTATTGTGAATCCAAGTTTCAGAATAATTGCTGCAGCCCAAGTGTGGACTCACAAATCTTTCCTTATGTCTGTTAGTACTGGTACAACCATTTGAACTAGCAGCTATTCCAAATTTTGTGGTAACAGGATGAAAATAGGCCCAGAAGATACATCCATCACATTCAATGATTCTCAAAATGTGTTCAGTGGGACAACAGATCCACAGGATGTGAGCAGAAATTTTGTTATCAATTAATCTGGGATATTTGGAATAAAAGAAGTCAAATAATGTTCTTTATTGCAGGATTTCCCTCAGAGTTTAAATGCTACTGTATTAAGAATTTCTGAGAAGGATAAGGTATACCAAGGTTGCTTTTTCCCCACAATTTTCATGCCAGGATTTATTGAGGATTTACTTCTTTTAGAATAGTGTTTTACCAATTATACCTTGAGAAAAAAAGATAGTGGTAATGTGGCTTATGAAGTAAAGAAACTCTCCTGCTGCCAACCTAGGAGGACCAAAGCCTGAGCTTACTAAGGAACCTGGCAAGTTGACTCATTATATTTATCCTAGTTTCTTTTTAGCTGGTTCCCTCAGTAGACACTGACTAATATTCAAAAGCTTGGCTTCAATTCAGGGCTCTAGAGTCAAATGGCCAAAATTGTAATATTGTTTCTACTACATTGAAGAACTGTGGCAGATTTGAAATTTTACTCTGTTTGCAAACTAATAAGTTAACCTGTCACAGTGTCACAGATGCTGGCAGAAGACATGAAACTCCTGAGTCAAAGACAGAGGATTTATTATGCAAAGCACAGCAGGCATCATGAACTCCTTGTTCACAACAGTTCCTCTTGACCTCAAGCCCCAGAGATGCCATGCAGAGAGGTACAGGTGGATGCCACATGCACAATAGGTTTGTGCCACAGTGAAGAACTCAGGGGTTAGAAAGTCTGTATCTTATGAGCAGTTGGTGTCAAACCTGCCCAACATTTGACCTGTAGGGAGACATTATCATTATTTTCCTAGTCTGAAAACAAATCCATTGCTCTGCAAAAAGAAGATACTATTTCTATATTTCAGGGCTGTTTGGTATACCAGTATCCTTGATAAATAGTCTGGAACAAAAAATATTAATGCCTCTCCACAAAAGTGCGGAAATTCAGAAGACCCACGGAGAATTGTTTCCCACCATTATTCACTAGCTGCATTACCTCTCTAAGTTTCAATAGAAATAATAATTGAAGTAAAAATTGCATCTGCTTTATTGAATTCTTCAGTGGATTAAATAAAGTGCTCCAGTGCCAGCAAAAAAAACTCAGCTCAGCAAAAAAATTAAATTTCTGTATAAATCTGTAAGGAGGCTTAGCTCTCAGTCTTCCAGTTTTGCCCAATGGTAGTAATTTATTTATTATCAAATAATAAATAATTATTCATATCATATGTATTATCAAAGAAACCTATTACTTTCCTGTTGCATGAAAACTTCACCAATTCACATACCCTCCTCTCTTTTTTTTTTTCTGCCTATCCTTTCCCAGATATGATCCAAGACCCTGGGATTTTACATGTAGCTCTGGCAACTGAAGGATGTACCTGGGTTTGCAGAACTCATCCACTGCGGTTTTACTCATTTGGTGAAATCACCACTTGTTCTTGGATATCAACATCTATTGTGCATGGATCCCTGATGAGGCCCTGGCATTTCCTGCGGATCTTTGAAATTTTAGAATTAAAAACAACAAGAAAAAAGCAAACAAAACCTTGCTTTCTCAAGCACTTTTTCTGCTATGATTTCCAGAACATGCATTAGAACTCACACCCAAAGTTTCTGCAGCTACATTTTGTTTTATTGCTTTATCCATAAGAGAGTACAGGAGCTCCCTAATGGGACCTGAAAGGGAACAGTCGTAAAATGAGTGTGAGAAATACATCCAAGTCAGTATCTCAAAATGCTTTCTGTTACGTCTGATCCTGGAAAGGATCTTGAGATAGGGAAATTATCCTGGATTATCTGAGTGGATCCAATGTAACCCATAACGCTCTTATTTTTTTAATTTTTAATGATGTGTAGTTGATTTACAATGTTAGTTTCAGGTGTGCAGCAACGTGATTCAATTACATATACATACTTATGTATATTTTTTTCTTTTCAGATTCTTTTCCATTATATGTTATTACAAGAAATTGAATGTAGTTCCTGTGCTATACAGTAGGTCTTTGTTGTTTATTTTGTCTATAGTAATGTGTGTCTATTAGTTCCCAATCCCTAATTTATCCCTCCCTGTCCTTTCCCCTTTGGTAACCATAGTTTGTTTCTATGTCTGTGAGTCTGTTTTTGGTTTGTAAATAGAATTTGTGTAATTTTTTTCAGATTCCACATATAATATTAAGTGAAGTAAGTCACACAGAAACAAATATCATATGCTATCACTTATATGTGGAGTCTAAAAAAAAAGGGTCTTTATAAGAGCGAGGCTAGAACGACAGTGCTATAAAGGGCAAGATGATGATAGAAGCAGAGAAAGAGGCAGAGAGGAAGACAGTCCCCTGCTTTGAAAAATGCAAGATGGAGCCGTGAGCCAAGAAATACAAGTGGCCTCGAGAAACTGGAAAAAAAAAAAAGGCAAGGAAATGGGTTTTTCCCTAGAACTTCCAGTAGGACCTCAGCCCTGCTGATTCTTTGATTTTAGGACTTCTGACCTCTGGAACTGTAAGATAATACATCTGTGTTGTTTTAAGCTGCAAAATGTGTGGTAATTTGTGAAAGCAGCTATAGGAAACTAACATAGCCTGTTTGTTTTGTAAGGGACATCATAACACCATGGTAGCTATGCTTTAAAAAATGTTCTTCAGTTTTGTCTCCTGTTTTCACCTTACATTCCATCTTACATTCCATATTCTGTAGACGAGAGATGGGGAAAGAAGCAAAGAATCCAGGTATTTCCATCTTAAAACTTAATTGTGGCAGACAGGAAAATGGACCACTCAGATGCCACTCAAGACAGGACGGATGGTCAGGGATGGTTCCCCGGCACAAGCTGGCATCCTATTTTCCAACCATTCCCTGGTGATCTGCTGCTTTGGCCCGATGAAGGACAGAACTACCCCTGGCTAGTGCCATGATTCAGACATTTGAAACATACAAGGCAAAAAGTAGACATAAGGACTGAGGAATTGGTGTTACAATATTGCATTGATTCCTTTAAGCAGACAAAAAGTCAAAAGCAAGTACTAAGAACTGGAAAGTTGGTGTAAGAACTAGAGTCCGTGGGAACACAAAGAAGCCTCGTATCAGGCAGCGAAGAGAAAAAGGTGAAAGTTGCACAGGATTACTCAGTCAAAGTGGCTAAACTTCAAAGATTGTTGAATGTTCAACTCAGGTAGGTCTGTCATGCCAAAGGCGGGACCCTAATTGGGAAAATCTGGGACTTTGATACATGGTTCGAGGACACTTGTGTGGATGTCTCTGAAGATCGTGACTCTTCAGATCCATTTCAATCGCTTGAAACCAGGGAACTGAGTCCTGCTTGCTTCAGGAAGAAAATACAGATATCATTTCTTGCAAGGCCATGGTTTCTACCTTCTGGAGATGCCCCCACCTTCTCTCCTGCAGGCTGGTTAATCAGAGTTAAGTGGCTGCATAACCCAGCCATGCCATGCTGGGACTAATAGGAAAGCAAGGAGATTATACCCTGAAGTCACTGCTGGAATGAGAAAGCATTTATCACTAGGAACGGTGAGACAGGGATCTGAGGGTGACTGATCGAACTCAAACAGTTTGTGGACTCAGGGCACTATCTCAGTAAACAGGATTTAACATCCTGGCAAGATCCCCAGGGCATGCTGCAAGTTTGCTGCTAGGACTGGAGCTAGAAGCAGAGAAAACACAAAGGCCCACTCTGAGTGAGATTAAAATGCCTCCATTGCCAGAACAGATAGTAAAGGGATTAGAGGCCAAGGAAAGGAGGCATACTGGAAGGGATATATTAAGTGAGGCCCAAAGATTATATGAGGTCATTCAGAGAATTATGAGAACATTCAGAGAATTATGTCCCGTGACTTCCAAGACGCCCCATTAACAGAGTCTATAAGAAGTACACTCCTGAGAAAAACGCTTAGCGGCAGGCATCGTTAGGAACATCAGCTGTGGCCCTCCTCCGCAGGTCAGGGCTGATGGTAGAGAGGCTGTTACGTTACCTGGCTTGCTGAAAGCCGTGGGAATTGGGATATGCCCACAGAGTAAAAGGAGCCAGGCGGCGCTGTTGAGCCACCAGAAGTCAGAGGGTTACAGTTATCATGACAGACAAATTTGGAGGGCTGAGGACACCTGATATGCACAGAGCCATGGAAATGCTTCAAAGACCATGGCATCCCTAAAGGTCAAATAAATGGCAGCTAACAAAAGTAGCACTAAATTGTGTGTGAGTGTGTTTGTAGATGGTGAGCCAAAGGCTGAAAGGAGACACTCCAATAAAAATTATAACACATTGCCCAGCTTCCAAATCTGAGCTGGTTTTCAAACCTGGGCAAGAACCTATTGACTGAACAGATGACCTGTTCCCCAGAGGAAGGAGCCTGAAATACTATATCCAACATAGCCTGTAATGATTTCCCCAGCCCTTCTTCAAAGGGATCTGTGGCTACTTACTTGAATGATTCTACACTGGATTAAGAGGAGTACACAGACATTTCAAAGACCACTGGAGACAGGGTTTGGTTAACATTGATATTGCAGACTTCAAGCACTATTATGGCCCCTTTTAGAGTGGGAGCATGTGAGTATCAAATAAATAAAAGAAGTCTTGGCCCAATTCCAGCTTACAGTAGGACACTTAGGTCTGTAAATCCAAGCATCAGACATTTGTGTGGTCCCCAGATGCATTTTGTGGGGATTGATACAGTTGGCAGTTTCAGTGACGCTTACATCGGATCCTTGGGCAATGTAAGTACTATCACAGTGGTGAAGTCCAAGGGAGAGCCTCTGAAACTGCATGCTCCTATGGTTAGGACAGAATAGCATTTCCTCTAGGGGGAGTAAAAAAATAGAGATGAATGCCACACCATCAGATCTCAAAATGCAAGAGAATTGACTACTGTGTTATTTCTTTTTTTAATTGAAGTGTAATTGATTTATAATATTATATTAGTTTTAGGTGTACAACATAGTAATTCAGTATTTTATGGATTATACTCCATTTAAAGTTATAAAATATACTTGTCCCTATCCCCTTCCTTCCTCCTGCTGGTAACCACTAGTTTGATTTCTGTATCTTTGAGTCTGTTTCTATTTTGTTATGTTCATTCGCCTTATTTTTTAGATTCTACGTATAAGTGATCACACACAGTATTTGCCTTTTTCCTTCTGTCTTATTTCCTTGAGCATAATGCCCTCTAGGTCCACCCATGTTGTTACAAATGGCATAATTTCATTCTTTTTTAAGGCTGGGTGAGAAATGTGTGTGTCTGTGTGTGTTATTTGTAGACTTTTTGATGATAGCCATTCTGACAGGTGTGAGATGATATCTCATTGTGGTTTAATTCACAAGTCTGGCCTCTGCCAAAATTGAATTAACCTTGGAGAATCAGTGTAGACCACAACAAGATCAGCTAAGTAGTAGGTTCAATCTCCACTGTCAGATCTGACACGGTATTGTTACCAGGGCAGACTAATTCAACCTCAGGCAGTGATTTAGGGCTTTCTGGTCTCTCCGAGTCAGGAAAGGAAATCAGGGACAGTTCACATTCACTCAGAACGTACCACAATGTTTATGTAGCTTTGCCCCATGGCTAACCGCTCTCTCCTCCTAATATAGCCCCAAAATATATTTTCACAAAATACCAAGTTGATTCGTTACTAATGATGATTAGGCAGGATGAGCAAGAGGTGGCTCTGTTATTTTTCTAAATGACATGTGCTCCTAAGGTGGGAAGTAAACCCCATGAAGAATCAGGAATTTGATACTTCAGCAAAAAAAAAAAAATTAGGAGTTCAATGTCCAGGTGCCTGCCAATACTTCCCCTTCAAAATGAAGGACAAATTGTTGTATGTTACATCCCTTTCTGCCTAAAAGGAAGCTCACAGCTCAGAAGACATCTGAAATTCTACAGATACCATATTTCACACCTAGAAATGCTTTTCTGGCCCAGATATAAGGTGATATGGGAGGCTGACAGCTCAAAGGAGATCTGGAGCAAGAAAGGTCTTGGTACCAGGTCATGTCGCAGTGCAAGCAGCCCTCCACTCAGGTAACATGACTCCACACACTATGCTGTGCTGGTGATCTCAGTGGTGGACTTTATGGAAAGCACCAATGGAAAAATCACAAAGTAGGCCCCTAGGTTTCTGAAGTAAAGCCATGTTATATCTACCATAGCTCTACATATGTTCTAAAATACAGCTACTAGCATGCTGCTGGGCCCTGGGAGACATGGGATGTTCAGCCATAAATGAATGAGGAACCTACTTTACAGTGAAGGACATGTAGAAGGAGCCCCATGTAAATGGAATCTATGAGTTATATCTACCACCTACAAGATGGCAGCCTGGCAGAACATCAGAATTACCTGGTGCAGGCGCAGCTGAACTACCATCTCAGAGTCTATACCTGAATGAATCTGGTAGATAATTGTAACTACGAATGAATAAGTACAGCAATTCTGACCTGAAAAAGTTACGGCTGACAAGGTTCAGAACCTTAAGGAACAAGGCTTGGGCCATTCTATGAGGTAAGCCGTCAAGACCAGCAGAAGTGATACCTTGCAGCAAGGAAAACTCACTCTCGACGGGGATGAGTGCCAGTTATGTCCCTGAGACAACTGCAGGGAGGTCTCTGACCTCCCTTTTCCAAGTTTCTCCTCAGGAGGAAGCCCGGCCAGTGCATGAAGGAGCTGCTCACCGAACCTCTGTGGTGAAGTGAAGCTGCATGGCCCAAGAGCAGCCTGTGGTCAACAGAGATGAGCCACTCAGATCCCCCTTCAGGAGAAGTCTTGTCGCCCACTTGTGATAAATGTGACTAGCAATGACTTCTAGCTGTTAACTCATTCAATATATCATTCCAAGGTAAAGTCCTTTTCACTTCAGGCTGAATTTCAACCAATGATTGTGCAAGGTGGTGGGCAATA
Organism: Camelus ferus; assembly: GCF_009834535.1. Taxonomy (NCBI): domain Eukaryota; kingdom Metazoa; phylum Chordata; class Mammalia; order Artiodactyla; family Camelidae; genus Camelus; species Camelus ferus. Next base: position 36,839,263 of record NC_045696.1, on the reverse strand, counting down.
GCCTAGCCATTCCCTCACCACAGAGAACTCCTCTAATGCACAATCTTTGCTCTACTGCTCCATTTTAGACCAGCAAGGACTTTGCAGGGTCAGTGACAAGGTCTGATGACTACCCCTACCCTATCCAATGCTGTTTCCTCTTTTTTCCTTCCACAGGTATTTCTCACCAAGAAAGCTTTCACACACCTAACTTCATCTTGACATCTGCTTCTCAGAGAACCCAGCCTGCTTCCACTGGCAATCTCCATACATTCTCTGATGTCATTAAGGAAAGGTCTTTTAGAAAATGTACTAATATCATATCATTTTGCAACTAGATTAGTAGGAAGCCACAATATAGGAATGGTGATTTTTCCATGCAATTATCTAATTATGGGACCAGATTATTAGAATATATATATGCATATATATATATACACACACACATATGGAGAGAGAGAGAGATGATAAAGCAGGACATTTTAGTCAGCCTCATGATTTATTATTATATTGTCAACAGAAGATAAAAAATATCAAAAGGAAGATTTATGACTGAATAGTCAAGCTATTAGTTTTCAACTTGCTAGGTAAAAGAGCTACAATCTCATAACCTTGTCTCAACAGCTGTCTTCTAGTACAGAAGAGGGGAAAAAAAATGTGTTCATGATTAATACCTACAAATTGAGAGAAGTATAAATTTAAAGCACAACAAAGAGAGAGGAAGAAATATATTCTGATATTTATCTTGATTCCATGAATCATTTTGAATAGAAATTTATAATTTCCAAGTAATTGAAATATAAATTAATGCAAAAAATATTTTTAAGATGATAAAAGAGCCCTTAATGTTGAGTATCAGACAATACAAAATTGATTTGAAACATGCTAGGACTCTGTCCTTATTACTTCATGTAAAAATAAAGTATAATCTCTTTTGTCCTCACATAGTTATGATGAGAGTATAATTTATTACACTCAGAAAGAGCACATGTTCACAGAAATTATGCTGTTTATAATTTTGTTGGGCATTTTATTACCATGCCTTCAGTGGTATTTATCATTTCATGGACACTTGGCAGTTAAAAGGGTTCAAACAATAACATTATAATTCATCTGCAGACTTATCTCAGAAATAACCTATACACAATGTGGATTCTCTATTACATCTTCCCTTTAGCAACTATCAACATCAACATGTAACTATCCTTTATGATTTTAGCCCTTCTTGAGAACAGGTGTTTGGCATTTGATTATTTCAACAAAGAGATCTTATTTGAAAAATTAGAGTTGTGGATCCTGACATTATCAAAGGAGTGAATTAAGTCAGGTTTTGGACACAAGTTTAGTCAACTTATTTCTAGTATAGTCAAGAATTTTGTCCATTATCACATTAAAAATGAACATAATCCACTGTGAGAACAAAGTTGTAAGGATCAATATAAAACATAACCTTACTCAGGTGTGTTCTACACTACATCATTTTTAACCTCTTAGAACTTGACAATTTCTACATTAGAAATGTAAATTTTAAATAACAGGTTTGCTATGGATGAACCATTTTTGTCCATCAGTTGCCTTTTAGTTCACCATAGCTCACATTTATGACAAAAGACTGAAGATGTTGGGTCCATTTAATCAGAACCAGACAAAAAAGCAAAGTGATAATTTACTTAAGAAGTAAACCCTAGTGGAGAATTGTTATTTAAGGGATCTATTGATTAAATCCCTCTTTACTTGAGAGAAGACAGAATTATTGATATATAGGCTAGATTGGTGGTCTCAGAAAGTAATTAAATCCTAGAATAGGCTACCAAGGAAAGTGGTAGAATTTCTCTCCTTAAAAATCTTTAAGTCTAGGGTAGATATTTTTCTTTAGGTGTCTTTTAGCTCTACAATTCTTTGATTCTGTGATGTCTGCGGTATTTACTTCTTGAAGATCATTTCAACAATTTCCATCTTCTGCATTTAACAAAAAAGCCTCATGTACGCAACTTTTAAAATTTAATAGATTTCTTTTTCAAAATAGTTTTAGGTTTACACAAAAATTGAGCATAAAGTACAGAGAGTTCTTATATACCACCTCCCCTGTCCACCTGCTACACAGTTTCCCCTATGATTAACATCTTGCATTAGTGTGGTGCATTTGTTACAACTGATGAACAAACATCGATACATTACTGCTAATTGAAGTCCATAGTTTACATTAGGGTTCAGTTCTATGGGTTTTGAAAAATGCTTAATGTCATGTACATACCATTACAGTTTCTTACGGAACAGTTTCACTATCCTGAAAGTCCCCTGTGCTCCACCTACTTGTCCCTCCCTGGCAACTACTAATTCAGTTGCTGGATTCTCTACCCCTGCTTTATGCATTGGTGTGTCTCTCAGATAAAAGTCAAGAATATTAAAGAGTTTGTGCTTTATTACAGAAGTAATGGTTATATAATGAACCTCCTTTTGTAGGTTTTATGCAAATGATTAGAGATAATATTGACAATAAAAAATCAAGTTCTATCTAGATGATCAAATATGTGCTTATTTTAAATTACAACTTACATCAAGATATGACTTGTAAATGCTAGTATACATTTTTACGTGGTATATTTGAGTTGCTAAGGATTACTTACGGCTTTTTTAGTACCTAACATCTGTGGGAAAGCATATTTTTTTCTATTAAATTAACATACAACCTCAAGCAAAATATTGCTAATATGTCAGCTACATTGTGTGTGATCTTTCTCCATTTGCTGTCTGTAGTGGAATGCAGCATCTATTTATTGTCAAGGTTGCTTTTAAAAAAAAACCAAAACTTTTTTTTTCTTGCAATTGTTTAAAGTACTCCTTTGCCCCCTGAATTTTTGTTGTGATGGTAATGTGACTATAATGGCTACATAAATGAATCACTACTTTTATATTGTTCTCTGGTCATGAGACCAAAAGAGGAAATCATCCATGATCACCAGAAACTCAAGTTACCTGTTTCACTCTATTAAATGTGGAACCATTAAAGTTATGATATCTTTATCATTTCAAAAATACAATATAGTCCACAAATACAGAAGAGTTGTGAGTGCTAATTCACATTCCTGTTGATAAAACGGAATAGCTGCAGAAAGGTAGAAGCATATTTTTCCCCTCAAGCCCATTCCTGAAAGGGTTTTCCAGAAATTATGGAGATTTGAGACTGAAAATTAAAGCTCACTTGAACAAAACATCCTATACATTCCATACCTGCAATGAATAAGCCAAACACTGCTTGGCACACAAATGATAATAAGGAAGGGAAGGGAAGGGTTGCAAAGAGGAGGGAAGGGAAGGAGAGAAGAGGAGAGGGGAGGAGAGGGCAAACTGGAATCTCATAACAGACCTGTGTAGGAAAATAACTAAGGACCTGAAAGTCACATTGCTTCTTAAAAAAATATAAACATCAGATATAAATTCCTCCAAGAAATGTTTGCAGCTGCCCCAGTTACTCTTTCATCTTATTGCAGAACTAGAATTTTTGGCTACAATAGGTACAATACTGTGTGGTTCATAGATAAGAGAAAAAGAGCTAACCAACATTTCTAATAGATAGAAGAAATCATTAGTTTTTCTACCTTTTCTAGTTGTGTTTTCAGCATTGTTGTATCTATACATACTGTCTTATTTTTAATACTTTTCATGAACTCTATAAAGAAGGCCCTGGTGTTGTACCCATTTTACAGATGAGGAAACTGCTCTTAGTTCCCTTTTGCAGTCGCAGCCTGAGAGAGAAGTGGTATTCAGACTAAGGCAATCTCAGGCCAGAGGCTACACACTTAAGTACTATGGTGTTGCCTGTCTGCTCTTTTACTGACTTATCTTCTTCATTAAATAGATAAATATATTACAGAATATATATACATATTTAAAACCAATATGAATCTTTTAAAAGGGTGCTATAAAAGTTATTATTTAATTTCAAGGCAGACGAGGCAAACTGGTGTGGTCAAAGGATTGATATACATCCTCTTAGAGTTCAGGTCTCATTGGCTACAGCATACATTTTTCATAAGACCTCCTCTTTAGATCAATAAAGCTTCCATTCTACTCATCATAAATTTATTCCTTTTTAAAAAGACCATAGTCATATAATGCTTAAAAAGTAGATGGTTGTGCATTTTGTTAACTGCCTGCCTCTCTCCAAGGTAGGGATTTATAAAAATCTTAAATTTCTATGTGTACGAGGATAAAAAATTAATGAGAAACAAGCCTCAGAGGGTTCTTGACATCTCAAACTGAAATTCTTACGTCTTTCACTTCTTTTTTTCTCTGTGGAATTTACCACTCCCCCTCTTCCCTTTTCTGATTCCACAAATGTAAGGAAGCTTTGTGATCTATACAAACCTTATAATTACAGAATCATGAATATATAAGGTGTATATGTAAACAAAAATGAAAGAGACAATAAAATGAAAATAAATAAAATGAAAAAACAAGAAACAGACAATAAAAAGGCACATATAAGAAATAAGCCTTTATTCACATCTAGGGTCTGCAAATTTTTTCTGTAAAGGTCCAGTATTAAATATTTTAGGGCTTATGGGCCTTGTATCATCTCTTTCTTATATTCAACTTTTTTCTATATTATATCTCTGTAAAACTATGAAAATCATTCTTAGCTCTTGGGGGATAAAAAAAAACATACAGCAAATCAGATTTGGCCCATGGGCCACAGTTTTGCCAATGTCTGACCTCTAACAACATGTTCATAACACAGTTCATTTCTACTATTAACAATGGAGTTAGAGACAATGAACTAACAAAATAACTAATAATGACTGTTTTTTCACTTATATGTATACAACACAAGAGACCTATACATTAATAACAAAATCTTTCCCATATAGAGTTAGGCCACAGTCAATCTGGAATCTCTGATATACCTTTATGAAATAAAAAGTTAGTGAATAAAGTCTCTGAGTTTGTACACACATGTATACCCTCAACTTGTCACAAAACCTCGGACAAAAGCCTTCTTTCTCTTTACCCCATAGGAAACGTCGCATTACTCTTGCTCATAAATTTTCCACTCACTAGTATACCTCTTTTGTAATTTTTTTCTGATTTCCCAATCCACTCTGTATTAGAAGCAATAAACTAGAAATTATGGAACCTCTCTAATAAATAGACCTCTTACAGTGGCCAAAGGAAAGCAGACTTAAAACAGAAAAAGAAAATAAAGTTTCACAAATGTTAGTAAAACTATGCTATAAATTACAATAAAGTAACAAAGTGAATGTTCATATTGTTGACTCTAAAGTGAAATTATGTTCAATATCCTTTTTGAAAATATAGGAAAATGTCCAATAATATTTAGAATGACTTCAATTCAAATATTTAGAATTGTGACATTTGAAGTTATAATAAACCCAGAGATAATCTGTGAATCCTTATCTCTCTACTTTCATATAGTCAAATGTCCTGTCAAGTTCCTTCCAAATACATATTTTTAAATCCATTTTTCTCTTCTCCATTTTCACCACCAGATTTTAGATTTTCTCTTGTTGGAACACTTATAACTATTTCCTAATTGGTTTATCTGAATAGAGTCTCTTTTAGACTCTAATTTATCTTCCACTTATCTATCAGAATTAAATTTCTAAAACAAAGATCTGATCTGGTGGCTTCTCACCTTAAATACTTTCAATAGCACTTCATTCTGTCCAGGGTCAGGTCCAATCTTCCTATGACTACATTCTTATCTGACCCAACCCATGTCCCTCAGCTTGGTCCCCACCAATCTTTTCACATAGACTGTACTCCAGGCAGCTTCAGTTCTTCTGCAAACACTGCCTGCTTCCTCTGCCTGCTAAATTGTACTCCCCGCTTCCCAATCTGTAATCCATCCAGTGAGTCATCTTTCAACACACAGCTAATTGTCATCTTATGTGTTTGAAAACTCCTTTGACAACCCAAGATTGAAACCACAACTACCTCCTTTCTCTCCTATAATAGTTTGTTTATACAATTAGTGCAGCACCTGTCAAACTGTGTTTTATTTATTTGTGTACACATCTCCCTTGCCAGACTATGAAGTCTTTGATGAGGTTATCTGTTTTTACCTTCAGATTTTTAGCACAGTCCTGGCACAAAGTCGGCACTTAATCAATGTTACTGAATTGAATTAATTAGCATGTCTGGATGCTTATAACCAGGACAAACCGTGTGTCTGTGTAGAACAGAAATCTGATTAGGTGTTAAGACTTACAGACACAGAAAAGTTTATTACTCAAAATAATCATTTTCTGCTGATTAAGTAAAACAAATTATATACTAAGAGTTTAATCATTTTAAGTTAGAAACTGTATGTCTTTAAAATACAAATCCCTCTATGAGTAGAATGAAATGTTAAGCTGTTATGAGGAATTTAGTCCGGAGAGTCAATCATACTGGGGGAAAGATAAAAGTTTTGGGAGAGGTCCTTTATAAGTTGTGATGGTTAATTTTACATGCCAACTTGGCTAAACCATGCAGACTCACTGATACAGAGAACAAACTAGTGGTTACCAGTGGGGAGAGGATAGGGAAGGGGCAATTTAGGTGTAGAAGGAACAAAAAAGTGTTACTGTGAGATTACTGAAATCAAATATGTGTGAAACTTTTGGAAATTGTAGAGCACTATAGACTTTAAAGAATCTTTCATCCAATTAAAAAATTCATGAAGAATTTTTTAAAAGATTTCTTTTAATATTCACTATTGAACCTGATCATGCACAAGGTTGATTTCCAACATAGGACTTTTAAAAGCAAATGTGGGACTTCAAAATACAACATCTGTCAAGTATCATAATATAAATCTCAAATAACATACTTACATTTTTCTCTTCTCAGCAATTGGCCTACATGTGTTATCTCATTTTTCTCACAAGTGAAATTTTTGATGTTGTTATGTGGTCAATTTACAATACGTTAGAGAGAATTATACATTTTATAGGCCATGTCCTCAAACTGGTGAGGTGGCATCCTGTTGCTAATGCCATCCACATTTATTATTTTTTTCCTAATACACTACAAATCTCTTAGGTGTTAGTGCTGTTTATTTTTCTAGTAACTGTTTTAGTAGAAAGTAATTTCTAAGTACTTAAATTTTTTAACCCAAGATCATCTAAAATGAGATGCTTTCTCAGAAACAGTATTTTCAAGTATAATTGTTTATCAAAGAATAAGAATGTCTTTACATTTAATGGGAGTATCAAGTTAGTTTCATCTACAAAAGCAAATCAAGTAGTTATAACCAGAGGAACATAGCACTTTTTTTAGTGGCTACTTCTAGAAGACACCTGCTCTCTGTATGTTATATAACTATCTCTAGCCTCATGAAAGCTAACATTATTTCATTATTGAAACAATTTGTATTATCATTCACACAATCTTAGAATCAATGTGCCTTGCAGCATTATCCGGAGCTCACTCTCCAAATTCCCACTCTCTGGTAATGAAATTATCCAGGACTCTGACAACTCATCTCATTTTAGAGTCATCCAAGAGCAAGGATTTCCCAAGCTAGATAAGGTTGTATATCATCAATCTAATAATCCTACAAATTTCTAGAGTATGCAATGACATGTATGTGTGTGGACATGTATGCATATAAACATGGATATATTAAGCTTGTTAGCTTATTACAAAATTTAACAGACTTTAATGAAAATTTCCATTAATTTTTTTTTTTTTTTTGCCATTTCTAATGAAAAGTGTGACAGATTTCTGATATGGAAACTCTCTCAGCAGTATCCTTTACCAGTATCATGCAAAAAACGCTTGGACACTTCCTGTAAAAAGAAGCCCATTGCCTCACAGGAAAGATAGGAAGGTTGAATTATTTCAGAGTTTTAGAAAGTTGTTTCACATATTAAGTACAGCAGTTTAGTCCCATTGCCTGCATGGGACCACCCAAAAAACACATCTGCCATCACTGTAGTTTTCTTGAATTAATCTACCATTCCCACACAGGTCTTTACTAGAATCATTTAAAATTCCTAAGCAAGTCATCTTGGAAATTTGTTCAGATTTACATTCCATAATTCAGGCTATATCAATTTCTAAAGCCTTCATAACCGGATTTCTGAATTTTTTAACTTTCACCTCTACTGCCACCTTGTCTATCCAATTATCTGCCAAGTGTAGACTCTCTCTCCTAACCCTTGACCTGTAGCATCACCCTGATGGGCATAGGGTTTAGTTTTAGGAAACCAAACAGACTGTAGGTGTTTTTTAAAGAAAGGAATTTAATAGAGCATTAGGTACTTATAAAATTGTTAGAAGAGCTGAACTCCTAATAAGAAGCTGAAATTCACAGAACTTCAGGCTTGCCTTAGCTTTCCAGGGAGTTGCAATTTCTGTCATAATCAGGGAGCTAAGGAATCAAGTGGTTAGTACTAGAATTTAGGTTTAGGACCAAAACCCATTTGTGTTGTATTATTAAGTTTAGGCTATGTCATGTTGCAATTAAAAAACAACTAAAAATCTCACTGAATTAAAACAATAAAGCCTTATTTCTTGCTCATGCAAAGTAGGTCGTGAATATTCTCCCAGATTGTGGTCTTCTGTGAGATGTCTCATAGTTGTATCTCTATATAAACATGGACTTGTATGAGCCCCAATGCAGGAGAGGAAAACAGACTTTAAAAAAAAAATAGTTCAATGGTTCTTATACACTTTCTTCCCAAAATTACATATGCCACTTTTGCTCTATTTTCATCAGCCAAAACAAGTCATATGACTACTCCTAACTTCTCGTGGGCAGGGAAGTTTATCCATAACTTGGGTCTGGAAGAAGAATGATTAGCAAAATTGGTGAGCAGCACTGATGACTACTGTAGTATGTCCTTTTAATGTCCCAAAGCCAAATTTAATTGTGGCATTAAACTGAAAGCCAAGAACTTCTTGGCATTCATGAAAGTCTCTACCTCAAGTCCAGGAGTGGTAGCTGTTGAGGCAGAAGCTTATAAATTAAAAGGATAGGTGGTGTGCAGTTTATAGGAGTTGACAGGATTATTGCAATGAACACTTCCGTATTGAGACGAAGAGGATTCAATTCTGTAGCAATTCTGAATTCCCAGTGGGCTTTCTATTCCGTGGCTGGGAGCATCCCCTCATTATGCCTTTTCACTGCTCATGAGGAGTATCTCCTCTCCCTGACTCTGTGGTCCCTGAGAAATCCTTCCTTTGCCATCTTCCTCCTTGGTTAACATCAGAACTGGGAAGGCGGGAAATACGCCCTTTGTGGCTGAGCAGTCTTCTCGAACCAATTCCTGCCATTACTAGTTTGTGAGTCAAATTCTCACTATTAAGTCTTCAGTTAGAGATTACTTTTAGTTTAGCCTTTGCTTCTTTTGGTAAAAAAAAAAAAAAATCTCTTGAAAAATTTAGTAGACAATTTGAGTCTAATCAATAACATGCTAATGACAAAACGGACAGTTCCTCTAAGACATTGTTTTCACATTTGCTGTATGTATTTAGTTTCACTCTCACCACCCTCTCTCTCTTTTGATCTAGTTGTGATTCTGTGTGCTTTGATTGTGGTAGCTGTGTGATTGAAACATACCATAATCACTTTGCCATGAGATATTTTAACTAATTAAAAGATTTATTCAGCCACACTTTTAATTGGATCTTAAACCTGAAATACTTTAATCCATTCAAAGATTATAACAGATGTGATGGTCATCCCATTAATTTGAATCTTATAATTCAAAGCCTTCTCTAGTTTTTACATGTACTGCGAACAGCTGAGAAATAGCTGCCTCTTCCAACCCCAGAAATCCCGTTTTCTAGTTTATTTCTCTTCCTTTTTATTCTTTTTTGTTAAACTGTCCAATTCTTTTCTGAACTCACTTCTTTCATATAGTACCTATCAACAACAGTCAGTAGTAATCAATCCAAACTACCCATGTTCACTTGGCTAACTTCTTCCTCTAGAACTACAAGGTCATTAAGTATACAACTATCCTTCCATGTTAACTCAGAAGTCCATTTAACAGACTATTTTCCCAGTGAATTACATAGACTGCCACATTTTAGACTCAGTTTCCTCATCACTTCTGCTCAAGCCAATGCTACGTATTTTTGGCTTTGTTATTACAACATTCCAAACCTGGTATCCGTTTCTGCAGTATTGAGATTTGTCTAGGTCATGCTACGGTTAACAAATAATTCCAAAATTGTGGTGATTTAAAACAATAATGAAAAAAAATGATGGTATATTTCTTACCCAGACAAGCTCTGCCGCGTATCTGGAAGACTCTTCAGGGCAACTGCTATGCATGTGATGGCTGAGCATTGAAACTCCTTTGCAACACATTCTTCCACCTGTGCTGTGGCCAAGGGAAGAGAACAGATGATTATATACCCGTTCTTGTATGTGTCTACCTAGAAATAATACACATAACTTCCTTCACATTCTGTTGGTCAGAGCAAGTAATATGACCCTACCTACTTCAAAAGGTTAGAGAAGTGCAATCTTTTTGCATGTTTGGAAGAAGAATGCCTGAAATATTGGTGTTCAGCACTAATTAGTAACACAACTGTGACACAGGAGTAAGGAAGCCATTCCTGTTGTCTCTGTAACTATGCCGTGACTGCTGCAAGTCTCCTGATTGGACACTGAAACTTGAGTCCAGCTGTCACTGATGACACATCTGTTTCTGGGCACATACAACTTTAAGGAATAAACAAAAAAACATCTAATATCTTCAGAAGGAAGATGGCATCTTCTTCAATTCTGCCCTCAGAATTTTACATGAGCAACTGTATTTGGTGGAATCATATCTGAAAGGGAAGCTGAGAACAGTGGGTTTTAGCTTTCTAGAACCTGAAGTATAGGACAGCACACTAGAATAACCTTGGACTTGAAGCTGACTGCCAGCCCGTCATATGAATGCCCCAAGTTCCATGATCTCTGTCCTCTGACATCTAAGATTCCATAGCTCTGCTTAATCTTATCTCTGCCTGATAAGGAATAACATGTGACAAACAAGACTAATTTCTTTTCTGTAATAAGTTTTCATATTTTTGGCTGCCTCAAACGTCCCTTTGCTCATAATTAAACGTACTTAATTACTTTCACTGTTTCTCATAACTTTCTTCAACATTTTGTTCTTCTAAATCTGAATCCTTATAACTTAACCAGTAACACCCATCTTAAAAGGTAGAGACAAAACCTAAATTTAATCTTTTGGAAAAAATTATGTAAAGAGAAAGTATACAATGTTTTCTACTCATTATCCAAGTTTTCTCAGTTATACTAATCCTTATGGAAACAGAACTAGTCCTCAGTTAAATACCCTTGTTTCTGTGAATTTATCTGCTACTTTTTGGAAAAATCAAAATCTTTGGGAAGCCTGGAGTGGGAAGAGGGGTGTGAAGGACTACAATACCCACCTCTGTCTTCCCCCATCCCCACTGTCACATCATCACTAGGCTGTCTTTTAGCTTCTCTGGAGTTGGAGAAAAGTAGGAGGAGAAATATTTGAGGGTCAGGAGAGGTCACATTCAGCTGACACCAAATTTCCTCTGGCCAGGCTGTTGTTTATATCTGATTCTCCTTGAGCTTTGTGAGCTTTCAGAGCTGAGTGTCTGCTTTCATGACTCTGCAGAGGATTCTTTCTTCTGTCCTGGGGGATCTCTTCCCTGAAGTCCCCTAATTCAGACATGTACTCTGACTGACAGTGCAGCACCTTCCTCAGCCCTGGGTTTCTACAGTCCTCATCATAAAGCTCTGTCTGTTGGGATTCCACTGCTCTTCTAATCAGACCTCTTGGTCAAAGCTACTTCAGCAACGCAAAGCTGATTATTTTCCCAAATGACTCATATCTGGACTATGAGAAACACTCTTACTTTTTTAATAAATTCTGGGAGGGCAGGTTGATTCATAAGATTATTCCTTTTCCCTGATCCACAGGCAGAACAGCTAGTTAGCTATCATTTCTCACCATTATGCTTTTCCAGTGTAGCTTTCACTTAGAGAGTGAAAACCCACAAAAAGTAGGTCTCACTTTTTTGACAAACAAAGACTCCAAGAGTCACAGGAAAAGTTCTCCAAGTGGTCACTTTTAAGATCTTATTTTTATGCATGAGTGAAGAGAAATAAGCACAAGCAGGGCCAGGCCAGGCAACAAAGGACTCAGCAGTGGACAAGACAGAGTCCTTATCCTCAAAGAGTGCAGAGTAGGTGTCTCATACTTGAGTGCCTTGAATTTCTCTTATGGTCCCCTGTTGACTCTCTGACTGCAGTATTCAGCATATTCGTTCTCTGTTTTTTAGAAGATATATATTCTCTCTCAAATTTTTATTTTTATGTCTAACAATGGTCAGAATGTCCTTTATAACTGTTCACTGATTTTTTTCCATGAAAAAGCCATATTCTTGCAAATGTTTCATCACTTTCAAATTATCAATCAGCTTTCCTATGCTGGTTAGAATGAAATAAACATTACTTCTTCCTAATATTGCTTCTTCCACATTCCAACAGTGGGATTCCAGTGAGATTCATCAAGAATATAACAAATGATATGCTTTGAACATAGTGAAACTCCTAGGTGAAGACAGGACCCTTGGAGCTCACCTCCCTCGTCACTATTATATGATCTGTGCAGACATTGATCATTGGAAAACATCTTTTACCTTTTAAGTTTGGCCAGACTGTCTACATCAGGGCTACTCAGAGTGTCAACACATAATAAACTAAGGAGCTTGTGCCAGAATGTAATTCAATTTGCTGCTTCCTTCACTGATAAAGACTTGTTATTAAAAAAAAAAAAAAAAAAAAAAAAAAGTCAGTTGACCTGAACAGTGTGCTTAATGACTTGGGTGATTTTCATTCTGGCATAAGCTTCCATGTCATTATGAAATAGTTCATGGATTGGTTGCTGTGCCAGATCACACTGAGAGACATGGTCTTAGGAATCAATATCAATTCAACTTAATTTTCCTTTAACCTCATCCACAAGGTAAAATTAAATGGATTTCTAAAGACATACATGAATATGTTCCCAGTGTCCTACAAGACACTCTACAGGTATTTTAGGAAATTTTAGAGATACTCACTTCTTGAGGGCCACTCCCCCAAAATAAATTTAGACAGTTAATGAAGATCATCAATGTCTAAAGCCATTGTTATGCTAACATAATAGAAAAAAAATTTTATGAAGATCAAGAAATCTCTTGCTTTGAATTAACTCATACTTGCCATTGGATTTAAAATATCATTAAAATAAATTTGGTTTAAAAATAAGAGAAAAAATATAATTCAGTTCATTCTAGGTAGGAATATATGTTTAAATATTCTTTCCAACAGCAATTTTATAAAAAGCCCAGATGCACAGTTAATGAGCTAAAAATGAATCTAAACATTTGTCAGTTTTCAAGATTTGTATTCTAAGTACATTATAACTAAAAGAAAATATCAATTATCTCAAATAATTCTGATTTAAAAGAAAATTAAATAGTAGCTAAGAAAACACCAGTCACTTGATTACTGGAACTATTCATTTATTTAACCTTAAAAATGCCATGCTACTTTCAGAAAACAGTCGGTAACAAATCTCATATAAAAATTATTAAGATACTTCTTTTGTAATGTTAATATTACTGTCTTCTCTGATCCCAGCTACAACCTTCTCTGACTTTGATATATGCGGAGGCTGACCTAGGTCTAACCCTGTCAGCTGTAACTCTGAGACAGCCTTTAAGATTATAAGACTATGATCTGCTACATTTCCTAGAGGAAAAGTTTAACTGAGGACTGTTTCCTCTGACAAGTGATAAAGCCCTGCTCTTTTCAGGTAACACAAAAGTCCAAGGTACGGTTAAAATAAATTGAAAACGAGAACACAATATGAATTAAGGAGACAATTTAAGTAGAAAACTGTGTGTGTAAGAAAGCAAGGGAAGACAAAGCAAAGGAGAAAGAATATAGGTTGCCTAGGAGCAATCAATTCCTATTTTTATAAAGCTTAGAGTCTAGGAGAGTAATTAGCATCCAGGCCAGATCAATTTTCCTAGACACAGTGTTTTATTAGATTGCTACATGACAGCATACCAGTTAAAACGGATTGGTCTAATTAGAATCCCATTAATAACAAGACAGGCAATGACAGATGTCTCACTCCATCCACAATGCCTTGACTTATCAAATGCTCCAACATTCAAGCAGTTGTGAATATAGTTGCTTTTTTGTCATTTTCTAGTCTAAGAAAGGAAAAGAACAAATGTGGTGGAGGAGTGATGGTGAGGGAAAGGAAACTCCTTAGGACTCTGGTAATGAGGTCCTTCAAAAAACAATTAGTAAAGACCAAACACTAGAGACAGGTTCAATAAATAAGCATTTCAAAAACTCAAGCTGAAATAAGAACATCAATTCTCTGGACACCTGTAGGACAACAGTAAATTCTAAATGTAGTTCTGAAATAAACTACCCAATTTTGTTCCTTACCTAAATATCATGATAAAAAACAAACAAACAAATAAAAAGAGATGAAATTACAGTAGTTTGGCTTTTTTTCATTATTACAATAATAGAATCATAGTTTTATATAGATTATTGTTTCAGATTCTAATCTTGAAAAAGTTATTCTATTTCTGCTGTTTCTTAAGACTTAGAAACCTCTCTTCCTCCCACCAAAAAACAAAAACAAACAAAAACAAACAAATACATATATATTAGAATACAGGTGGAGAGGCGAAGTCATACCAACAGAATATACGTATTACTTACTAAATAAATCTTTATTGAGTATCTTCCACAGCCAAACACTATTCCGGGTGATAGACTTACAATCTTTGAAAAATTTACTTTTATAGGAGGAATAAGTGAAAGAAAACAGCAGCCAGTCAAATGAACTGCACATAGAAACCCTTATTTTTGACTAGACGATTTGGCAGCCCCCAAGGAGCACCTGGGTGTCCCCAAGTTCCTGTAGCCCCTTCACTCCCACCTTTCAGTCTATCATATGGACTATCATGGTTTGCAGATCGATAGATGTGGGCTGTTCTCCAGGATCCAGGGCATTTCCATACCTTATTGAGTGGTAGCCTTCTGCGTTTCTCTAGGACTCACTCACACTACGTTCCTGGCCAGCTGGTTGTAACCACGTCTCTTGGGTAACTAGAACTCTTTAAGCACTAGCATTTTACGGACATCCTAACTTCTACAATAGCCATATGGTAGATTTGTCCTACGTGATATACCCTATCGCTGCTAGCCTTTTTATTTATTCAAAATAATTCCTTTGTTTTGGACATTCTAACTGGGTTCTAATCCTTCTTGATGTGTGCCCAGTTATTCTAAAAATTTCAAAAGTTCAGCCTAGACATCTTCTGTATTTTTTTCTGCCTATTGTTAAATTGAGTCTTCAGGAAAGGAAGAATAGGAATATTTTTAAATTTCCCCCCAAATCATCATACATCATCCATTCCCAGTAAATTTCCCTCCTGTGGGTTCTGTCTCTATTATTTTCCAGATGACAAGATTATATAATCCATTTCTTGGAGTAAGGTTTTATATAGTATATACTCTAACTATGTGTCTCAAATGTTTCAGAAAGTCCCAATTTCAGTCTCATGGGAATGTGTGTGTATCTGTGTGTGTGTATTTAATAGAATATTCTAATCATGTAAAAGACAAACTCCAAATATCAATTGCTTAACACAAATAAACAAAGATTTATTTGTTTGTCCTTCACGTTTCAGTTTGGGTTGGGTAGTCGGGAATAGAAAAGAAAAAGGAATTTTTCTCAAGCAGTTATTCAGAGTTCCTACTTTATTCCAGCCTGTGGTAACACCATCTTTAATCCCAGCCTGGGCCTCCAATTTTGCTACAGAATGGAGAGTTGATGGTAGATAGTATCTGACAAATTTTTATGTGTCAAGTTTGAAAGCAGTATACCTCACTCTGTCTACAATCCACTGACCAGAACCAAAGCACATGGTCCCAGACTAACTGAAAAAGAAGTGCTCTTCATTTCTGTGTCTAGAAAGGAGAGGGAAAACAAGTTAGTAAGCTCTGGCTTTCTCTGCCACGCTCTATCATTCTATCACCAAATACACTTTCGCTCTTCTCATTCCACGCATAGAACCTTCTGTTTCTCTTTCCCAAAGAAAACTTCTAATTCCATTTCATCTTTGCATCCAATGGAAAGACCAGAAATTTTAGATGTTGTGCTGTTCAATCATCTCTACTGAGATCAGAAGTGGCTTGTCCTGGGCCAGCAACTTAAGGTCTTAAAGCTAGGCATCTGCTCACTCTACAACCCCACACTAAAATCCAGTTAACAGGTTATGAATCAGATACCCTTAGACATAACTGAATTTCAGAATTCAGCGAAATTTGTTTGGTACTTCTAAAGCTTCTAAACTTTTTGGGTTTCAGTTATTCTATGTACTAGAAACACATCTGAAGCTCTTTTCAGACACAAGTCTAAAGTTTTCTTTATGTTTGCTTTCTTTCTCCCACCTTGCCAGAAGCAACATTGGGATTCTCAGGTGTTAGCAAGAGAAAGCCACCTTTTATCTAATTTTGGACCCAATACTGGGTCTTAATGGACCTTTAGTGGTGAAAAATTTCTCCATCCTATTTACTACTATATGATATTTAGAAGCAGTTGATTTTAAGACCACTGAGGTCCTGAATTTGTGAACTATTTCCTTTATTTTTGCTTTCAAACCATTCAATTTCTAATTCTCTTCTATACTCATCTCTTGTTGAAATACTGTGCTAAATACAGACAATATCAATAGTCACTGACTCTTTTCTCCCCCAGCACTTAGAGATGCTAAGTGTATAGGTGTATACATTGCCTTCAACTTTGTGTTAACCAAAATTTCAGAACCAGAGATGTGAATGAAATAAAGAGGCATTTATTTGGTGTTTGTTAAGGCTACAGACTAGGAGACACAGATTCAAGAAGCACCTGAATTGTGTTCCTCCAGACTACAAAATGGGGGAGGCTTATAAAGGCAAGAGCTGCAGGTTACAACTAGTTACATGAGTTTTGTTTTTTTTTTTAATCAAGAATTATAATTGGAGCTGGCAAGAAGTAAGGGTGCTTGTAAAGTAAAGACTGGTTGGGGCCCAAAGTGGCTGCATAGTTACAAGTGGGAACAATCTTGAGACACAGGTCACAACTAGCAGATATTTTAAAAACAGCTGGTGTCCTTGGGTTAGGTATAGTTTACAGAATGTTCAGGTTCTTAGCGGTGTAGGAAAGTGTCTGAAACCAGATCCTCAATGGCCACCCAACTCCATTTTGTACGTCTGAACTATGATTACTCCATTATAATTGAAATCTGTCATCAGTTAATACAGGCAACATTTTTATAAAGGGTTTTGGTATTTAATTAACATATATCACCATATTTCTACTCTCTGATATCTGTTTATTGCCTCCTTTTAGACAATTATGATAACATCATATATTTTGAGGGTTTTTTTAATAGCAGTGTCCCATTTCAAGATTTCAGTTTTAGTATTGTCTATGTGCTGTTATAAGAAGCAACCCACAAATCTCAATAATCTAACTCATTGATGGTTTACATAATGATTACATCTCTCTTTCGCTTTTTTCTTTCCACACATAGAAAACCGTCTCCAAAGGAGATGACCCCAAGTCCCACATCATCTTTGCAACCAGCTGAAAGACTAGATTACAGATGTTGTGTTGCTCAGTCGTATCAACTGGGCCAGGCATGGCTCTTTTTGGTATAGCAATTTCCAAAAAGAATCAATTAGGTGAAGGATCCATAGAGTCACTTAGAAACCCTGGCATTTTCGTCTTAGACCCTATAATTTTCATTGTTGTCTCCACAACTGCCATGTAATGTGAAAAGAGAGTGGAATTTTACATGTAGGATTTCTATGGGCTAGGCCTTGAAGTAGTCTGTATCATTTTGTACATTTCATTGATCAGAACTCAGTTCTATATCCTTATTCTAAATGTAAAGGAACTGAGAAACACTGAGGAGTACGGAATACAGGAAAATGAGGAAAAAACACAGAGTCTGATGAGCATTCTTTGTCCTATTATCCCTGTTATGTTAGCATTTTCCATTTCCATAACAGCTGTCAATTTCAAAAATTGTTGCTTTGAGAAACCCAAGACAGCAGTTGGAGAAAAATTAGAATCAAATTGAGGAGTGAGTTTATCAGACAGACACTTCAAGGATTCTGTGTCTTCAATAAAGTTTTACCAAAACGTTTAAAAATTTGTTTTATTATTCTCAAATAGAAAGTAGCACAAGGGTGTTAATTATTATCAGAGTGCTAATAACAAAAAAAGGTGTTTTTTTTTTCTTGTGTTAGATAATTTTAAGATAATCAACACTGAAAACACTCAGAATGTAAAAGGCCATGCTAAAATTTGAATGGGTGTATTTCCTAATGGAGCAGTGTCAGTTGTCATAGGAATTAATGTGACTGTATGAGAATTATACTGGAACCAAAAAGTTAGCGTGAGTAAAACCCAGTAACTTACAGTGGGGCTAGTGCTGTATTATTGAAATCTCGGCCAAAGCTTAAACCAGAATAGACACATGTGATTCAGGAGGATCCAAGATTTGGTCCAGGCTAAACCCTTGTTTATGATCCAAAAGTTAAGCCCTTGAGACACCAATGAAATTAAAACTAAACTTAGATCCCAAAGGACTATTCATAAGTTGTATTAAAGTACAAGAGACCATAGCTGATCTGACATCTGGAAGGGTTCAAATTTTTACTTTTTATTTCTATACTAACTTTCCTTGTAAATCTCACACCTGTCAGCAGATCCCTACTCATATGTTCATAGGCATCTTCCTATGCTCTACAGCCATATCCTCTCTATAAGGATAACAGAGTGGAGCTTTATTTTGGTTGATGTCTCTGGAATCCATTTTCTCAAATTAGTCATTTAGAATTTCATCCTTTCCCAGACTTAAGGCTGGGGTAGGTGATATTCTCAATGCCAGGGTTACCAATGTGGTTTATAATAAAGATGTAGATGCTAATACTTCATTACTAAAAAGTTCTAAACATCAGTATATTATCATAATATTATACTTTTCCATGATAAGAAGCCATACCAAATTCTTCACATCATTTTTCAGAGAATTAGTTAAAGTTCTTATCTATAAAATTCTGGTCCACTTCTTCAGCTACTTTGTAAATAACAACACTTACAGCTATGAGTTTATATCTCTTTCCTCAGCCCAGGAGATTTTTCTGTTTAGTGGAGATAAATGGGACTTCTCAGGGCAGTTATGTTTTATTCAAACTAATGACACCTCTCTGTATTTTTTTTACCAGGCCTTCTCAGGGTCAGACAGCTAAATTCAGACTGCAAATTTAGCAATTCAGTAAATAGATGGCAAATAAAACTGAGAGTTAAGCACAGCACTTTCATGTGGCATTCAGACAATATTATTAGTAGGAATTTCAAGGACCTTGTGGAATAATACCTGCCAAGGGTTATTTGTGCAAATGAGACTGAATCTTTCTACAGAATTCTTTCAAGACTCATGTAAGCATGATATGTACTGAACGTTTAAAATCGATAAAAAGATTCCATTTGCCCTTGCACTTTATTTCTCCTTTATTCCTGAATGCTTATAGCCACAGAAAATGTTTAGAAAGTTTACATTTTACTTTTTCACCCTAAAAATTTGAATTCACTTTATAATAAAACCTGGTGTACCATAAGGAAATCTGGCACACTTAATTATATAACAATTATTTTTGTATATTAAATTTATTTATATAAGGTGCAACATAGGACAGCATTAAATGATCACTTTTTTAAAATCTGTCTGTATCTTTTTCATTCCACTTAACATCTTCAATGTTGTATTATATGTAGCAGGGGCAATATTTTATATCCTCTAATAAATGTTCAATTATTTAAATGCACCTGCAATTTATTTACTTTTGTATCTTTTAAAATACCTATTTTAGTATCTGGAATATAGTAAATGTTCAATTAAATAAACTAAATAAACTATAATTAAAGGAAAAGCATGGAAGGAAAGAAGGAAAGGGGAAAAAAGGAAAGAGGATGTTAGAAGAATCAAAGAGAAGAAGGAAATGAAGAAAAGCTTCTAAAAATTAAAAATATATATATTAACTTTTAAATTATTATTTACTTTATTTCCACCAGTCATTTCTGAACCCTATAAATTTAATGTTATTCTAAACATCTGGATCCAATTTTTAAAAAAGGAAATTGTGTGATATTATAATATTTTGTAGATACTAAATTTGTCAAAAAAGAAATTTTTAAAAAAGCAATTGAATAGGGACCTCATAAGTTTTCCAAATGCAACTTATATGCCGAGGGAATCTTAGAAATACCAACTGTAATTGTAAGTCATTTTCACTGCCAGATTTTTCAACAGGACAAATGTAAATGCTAGAATGTATGTAATGTTTGAAGGAAATCAGTAATTTGAAATCATGGTTTGTTAGCTAAAAACATACCTATCTATGTTTTTAAAGTAAACGGTGGATCTTCTCCCAATATTCTGGCTTTACTCAAAATATTCCAAATCACAAATGATGGCAACTTCATCCTCCCCAAAATTTGGAGCCATTTTGAATGCTCACTTTTTTCCAGCCCATATTCAATTTACCAGGAAATTTAATTAATTCTACTTTAAAAATGTACCCAGAATCAGATCATTTGTTACCAATTTCCATGGCCAACCATCACCAAGCCATCGTCGTTTCTTTGCTGGATTATTGCAAAAGGTTTTTGTTTTCTTCTTTGGTTGTCTAACTCTTTTTTAAAATTGAAGTCAGTTACATTCAAGTGTACAACATGATTCAATATTTGTCTATATTGCAAAGTTATCGCCACAGATGTCTAGCTAACATCCATCACTGTACTTAGTTATACTTTTTTTTCTTCTAATGGGAACTTTTAAGATGTACACTCTTAGTTTGGGTCTATGAGAAGTGATGAGTAATCCAAGGCCAGGTCATTTGCATGTCAGAGAATTCCATATGAGTTGCAAAGACTAAAGTGCATTTCAAACCACAGTAATGGATTCAATGAGATAATGGATGTGCAAAAAAAAAAAAAAAAAAAAAAAAGAAAAATTACTCTCTTAGCAACTTTCAAATATACAATACAGCATTGTTAACTATAGTCACCATGCTGAACATTATATCCATGACTTATTTATTTCATAATTGAAAGTTTGTATCTTTTGACTGCTTTCACCCATTTCACCCCCACCCCGCACCCCCTAACTCTGGCAGCCATCAATCTGTTCTCTGTGCCTATGAGCTTGATGCTTTTGTTTTCTGTTTCGATTCTACATGTAAGTGAAATAATACAATATTGCAAAAGCTTTTTAACTGGTCTCTTTGTTTTCACTTTTTTGCTTCTATAATCTATTCTCCAGCTAGCATTGACCAAAGAACAATGCAGAAGGCTGCAAGTAAGAAAATAATTTATTTGGGATATTAAGAACTGCAATTCAGGAGACAAAGATTTGGGTAAAACCAAAAGAGTATTACAGGAAAGAGGAAGAGTCATGGGTTTATAAATACAAAAGGCCGTGAGGTTGTTAAAATTCTCTGCCCTGTGGAAATTGTGATTGACACTAGACAGAAATTATTTGTCCTTAAGGAATCACAAGTTGTTTTACAGTAGGGGTCCTGTAAGTAGATAGGCTGTCATCAGTTATTTTAGGATAAGGGGTTCAGTGACTATCTTGAGTTTCTGGCAAATGTTCTGGATGCCTTTGTTAGTATAATAAGGGATCAAAAGTTCAGATTCCATCCAGGCTGAAACATTCAAAAGTCACACTTCCTCAGTGGCCTCCCAGCTCCATTCTGGATAGCTCTCTTAGCGATACTGCAATCTACTTTTGTTCTCCTTCCACACTAATTAGAGTGATCTTTTGCAAAGAAACAAAATCACATCACTTTTTCTTTAAAACTATCCAGTGGCACCCACTCAGTAAAAGTCATGGTCCTCTCAAAGGCTTTCAAAGCTTTACTGACCCTTCAACTCACTCACCCTTGGCCTACCTTACCTCTAAGATCTGCTCTCATATTATCAGTCCCTAGCCTCGCTCATTTTGTCCTGGCCACGCTACCTCCATATCACCTCTGAAAATTTCTAGACTTTCTCCCACTTTAGGGGTTCTATTTAGGGACTGCTGAAAAATTCAATAGTGATTCAATACCATCTACTATTTGGGAAATAGCAGGGAACCATTAAATATTTGATAGATGAGTGAATAAATAAATGAATAAATTTGATGTTAGACCAATTTTACATTGTTTTTCAATCATTCTAACCTGGTATCTTTTTGGGGGAGTAATTAGGTTTATTTTAATGGGGGTACTAGGGGTTGAATCCAGGACCTTGTGCATGCTAAGCATGTGCTCTATCACTGAGCTTTACCCTCCCCTCTAACCTGATATCTTTACCCAGTATTTTAAATAATGACATAAGCTTTATTATAGATTCCACCTATGTTGAGGGATTTTGTTTAAGAGCTTTTAATTTTTAATAATGGCATTAATTGTGCTTAATAAATGTATTTAAAATAGGAATGGATTTTTTTTTTTTAGTTAAAATAAATATTGGATTCATTTATACATGGCTTCCATCAGTGCCTTACACACAGTATTTTCCCACACCTTGATCACAACTCCAGTAGCCTTTAGGGTAACCTCCAACCAACTTTGACAACATTCAAGTACTACTGCTTAACAATTGTTTAAGTACCAACACAAGTTATTTTTATTTATTTTTCCAAGATTTTCTAATTTTATTCTCATATAATACGATCTTTCATTGCTTACAGAAAGAAAAACTTGTATGATTTAGCCATGGAAATTCTGTTTCTATGTATTTTAATTATTCTATTCTTCTTGCCTAAAATTACCTTCTTCTTTTCCTTCCTTGCCCACCTATTTATTGCAACCCAAACTTGAAATCCCAAATACCTCTTCCCCCACAAAGCCATCACAACTCTTCCTCCAACCTTTTGAAATCTATCTCTAATAACTTTGCAGTCAATTTTCTACTGTCAGAGGTACTTAATATAGTCTGCTATGTAAATTATATTTTATAAATAGAGTTTTCTTTCCAAATAGATAAAGCATCTTAAGATCAAGAACCTAGTTGGACTTACTGTTTCCACATGTCTAACAGGTATAATCTTCACAATTTGAGAACAAAGATTGGATTCCCAATAATTCTTTGAAATTCCTGAAATCTTAAATTATTCTGTATTTTGTAGTACAGGTGACCCTTAAACAACACTGGTTTGAACCATGCGGGTCCACTTATATGTGGATTTTTTTCAGTACTGCCACAAGATTCATAATTAGTTAAATCCAAAGTTGCAGAACCATAGATGCAGAGGGCTGACTGTGAAGTTACAGGAGGATTTCTGACCACACCAAGGACAGGTGCCTCCAACCCCTGAGTTGTTCAAGGGTCAACTGTATTTATAAAGGGAAGACTAGTGCTTCATATTTTAGCACTATTTGTAGTAGGTTTTTTTTTTTTTTTACTATTTTAGTAATATTTTAGCTATATTTACTAAGAATTATAACCTAAGCAAAAATTCAAACACTGAAAAAACATCAGTGCATATTACTGGGAAGCCTGAATAACTTCACATTCTGATCTTCTAGCACAGTAACAGGAAGATACAGAATCATGTGTCAAAACAGCCAATTTAAGTATTTACTTAGCATCCCAAATTTGTTATTTGTTATTTCTGGAACACCATTACTAAGATTTGTGCAAAGTATAATACCTATTTATCTATCTTTCTATTTATCTATCTATCATTTATCTATCATCTACCTATCATCTAAGTTTCAAGAATGACTCACCATTAGAAATAGAAAAGACCACAAACACACTTTAACATGTTAACAGGTACAAGTAAGACTGCCTGATTATATGTGACCAGTTCTTTTCTGCATGTTCCTATTCCAGTTCTCAAAAATGTTGACCTTGATCTTCAATGTGTACTGTTGTTTCCTGTTCTTGCTGTTGATTTGCTATTAACAGGTTCCTTCAAATCAATAGTCTTTACATTTATAGCTATGATTTAACTCTCACAGGAGAATTATATATATACACATATATATATTTCCCCCACTTTGTCAGCTGCTTGTTACCAGGTTTTGGCATTTAGAAGAATGTATAAATTTTCCAAGAAAAGCTAGGAAGATGTTCCTGCTTGAATATTTCTGGTTGAATTACTTTATCCAGGAACCTATAAATATTTTTAAGTATCTAATATGTGTCATTTAATGTGGAAGATATTGGAGATGAAACTATGAACAAGATAGACATTATGTAGTCCCTGATGGAGCTTACATTCTAACTGGAGGACTAGTAGTTAATCAAGAGAGTGCAATGAGGTATGACAGGAATATACTTGGGGAGGGGCTGGATGTTGTAAGAATATGTATTAGGAGCTTGGTATGTCTTCATATTAAAGTAAAACACAAGCAATTAGCATTTATATAGGCTGGTGTTAATATTAGGCATTCATATTTTTAACTACAGAAAATCTGAATTAAGAGCAAGTGCAGTAGAGGGACACTTTCTATGTTATTATACCATAAATATTTCTCAGACAGCATGTCTTTCTCTTTTCTGTGTGAACCAAATAAAATTGTTTCATTATTTTACTTCAAAATGATACCACTCACAGATGATTTATTTATAGTTTATTACTAAATAACATCCAGTAATAGAACTGAGTGAATTGCCCATAAATAAAGCATGGTAATAATGTTCAGGAAAATCAAAATCAATGTTTAAAAAATTCTGAAAGTTACCCTGATCTAGAGAGTAATACCACAGCTTTAAGAGTGAAAGCAATGCACCCATCATCTTGTAATAATCTATAATGGAATATAATCTGCAAAAATACTGACTCACTATGTTGTACATCTGAAAGTAACACAATATTGTAAATCAACTATACTTCAGTAAAGAGTAAAAGCAATATTCAAATTTACCAATGTGAATTATTTAGAGTTTAGTGAAATTTATGTTTAACTTTTATTGAAGTGTAACATACATCCAAAAAAGTACAGTGTGTTCGAGTCAAGAGCTTTGCACAAACTGAACACCTTCATGAAAATACCACACATATGAAGAAATGCAACATTACTGGTAACCAAAACTCCCTTATATTATCTTCCAATCACTATTCCTCACCCAGAGGAAATCAATCTTTACTTCTATTAGCATTGATTGATTTTGCCTATTTTGATATTTTAAAACAAATAGACTCCTTCAGCATATACTCTTTGTGTCTTGCTTCTTTGGCTCAAAATCATTTTTTGTGTTATTTATCTATGTTGCTCCTATAGCAATGGTTCCTTCATTCTCCTTGCTGTTTTATTAGTGTTCATTTTACTAACTATGAATAGTTTATTTATCTATTGTACCGTTGATGAATATCTAAGATCTTTCCAGTTCTGATTATTATAAATAGTATTTCTATGAGCATTCTAATGCATGTATTTTGTGAACAAATATACACATTTCTGTTAGCTGTGTATTGTTAAGAATGAAAATGTTGGTAATAGATTAGGATGGTGACAGTGGATTCAATAATGAACCATACTGACAGCCTTTATCTCTGACTGAATTCCCTATTCCATTTTCAAAACTTTCCAAGGCTTTTGAGTATACACAGCTTGAGTATGACCCAACAGAAACCTTTCCATATCCTGGCAGAAGTCTGGATTAGAACCAGAACCAGAATCACCTCCAGGTGGCAAGACATAAAGGCAACATTTAATAAAACTTCTCCCTAAGTTAGTTGACGTTTTGTCAGAAATCAGAGTCCAGGAAGCAACAGAGAAAATATAAAAGGCTAAATCAAAGAAATTTTGTGTTTTTCAACTTTAGGAAAAGAAAATCAAATAAGTTACTAAACCACTTGAGCCCCCAGGATGAGCTTAGGATGGAACTTGAAAAGGTTAGTGCATTTTCTTCACAATTTCTAAAGGCACATTGATTAGCGATTAATCTTTCACAATCAAAGTACTTACTTCATGAATAGACAACTGTCATTGGGAAGGGCTTTCTATAACTCCTAAAAAGAATCAAAAGAGAGACTAAGGAATTCACATTCTGAAAATGATTACAGTATTCTCTTTGGACACACATACACAGGAGTAGTTTGAAATACTGAAGAAAATTACTTGGATATTTTTAGATTTTAAATGGTAACCAAGGAGTAGTAGCTTTTGTTCAGTTTCATCGGTATTTGCAGGATCCATACCAGTAAAACACAAAAGAAAAATGAAGAGTTGTTTAAAAAATTATCTGGCAGAAAAATAAAAGACTTTGTATGGGATATTTTTCCTTTAGTTCACCCAGTATCTAAACCTCCTCTCTATGTCTGTGGGACTTTGTAAGTCTACATGAGAGGCAAAACTTATATCAATGAGTGAAACTGAACATTCCAAATACTCATCTTCCAGTTCTCCTTTGCTGCTTGAGTGTAAGCATAAGACCTAGATCCTTCCAATGAGATCCAAATGCCTATCCCATTCTATGAATTAGGAACAATGACTATGCTTCCTAGATGCCCTCCAAGTGGTGAAGACAGCAACAAGTTTCCAAAGGAAGCACTGGCAGCTTTGCTATCACAGCATTCAGGGTCCAGTGTGGATGGCAGGTGTGTATGAAGTTAGAGCCCATGTTGCTAGTAGAGAATTATGCCCTCACCAAACTAGAGCTGCAGTTTATTTTTGCTTACAATTGGCCTGCTTAATCTCTTACAGTCTTCTTTGAGCTCCATCATATATCCCTTTGATAAATTAATTCTCTAGTAAGTACAGCGAAAATCACTTCTGTGGCTTGCAACTTGGAACCATTGGTCATGGGGTGAGGGTGATCAAATGCTGATTATTTTCTTTCAAAATATACAAATTATTTGGGAAATAAATCTTAATTCCATAATTCAAAACCATTTTCTTTTTTACAAAGAGTAACAAGTGTTATTTCTATTTGCTCTATCCCTTCTTCAAACACTCAATACAAACTGATGATAAACATAATATGACTATTGACTGGAAGTTCTATTAAAAAGTTTGGTGATCAAAGAAGTCACTGCTTTACATAAAATGAACCTTCATTATTACCTTGGGATTTGGTCTTTCATGTCCTTTTTTTTCTTTGTTAACTTAAAAAGGAACAGGCAGATATTTCTAGTATAAAACTCAAATAATTAAAATAATATAACAGGCATGTTTCTGGTTCTTTGTAGCCATATTGGATGCATTTTTAAGAGTCTATTCAGCAAAGGTACACTGTTTATGAAGAAATATAAAGATACTTCAGCATGTGTGAAGAAAAGCATTTTAAAGGAGGATAAACAGGTACTTATCAACATGAGAGAAGGTGTTTCACTACAAAACAAAATGACACTTTGGCAGCTGAGGCCATGCAATAGTTTTAAAAAAAAAAAACAGCTGGCTGTATTCTCTCCTTCTAGTTCCACAGCTTGCCAAACTTGGTGCCAGTCAAAAAATAAAATGTTTTCTATCTCAAATATCTTTTAAAACAAAAATTATTTTGACCTTAGAATAATATTTTTAGCTTTTTTTGGGGGGGGGAGATAATTAGGTTTATTTATTTATTTTTAGAGGAGGTACTGGGGATTGAACCGAGGACCTTGTGCATGCTAAACATGCACTCTACCAGTTGAGCTATACCCACCCCGTAGAATATTTTTAATTGATAAAAAATTGGGTAGAGTGAAGTCTTAAGCTTATCACAAAGCATTTTTCTTTTAAAGTTCAAGAGGGGTCAGAGAATATCAGTATCAGAAAACAAAAACAAAAACAAAAAACAAAAAACACCTATTTACAATATCATTACTTCTCAAACAAAAGAGCCACAAAACTCCATCAGTTACATACAATTGCTCTGGTGCCAAAGGAGAGCTGTGTGTTAAGTTTATGTTTATGAAATTTAGAATGGTTACTAGAAGGGCATTCTGCAAAAATTGTTCTCTGGTGAAGTTAAAGAATGCCAAGAACAAAAATCTTCTTGAGGCAAGATAATTCCCCAGAGTAAATAAAAATACCTGTAACAGTGAAGACAAATTATGATGACATTTTATAACACACAGAAGAAGCTTCTTTTAAAATGTAAGATTTGCACAAACCCTTTAGAAAAGCCATTGAAAAGGTCAACTTGTAATCCAGGGGTTTTCAGCCACAGTGCAGTGACAAATTGGTGTGTTGCAATCAGTCATAGGGATGTGTTACAGGTAATTTGTTTCAAACAATATTTAAGATACTACAGTTTGGGAATGATTCACTTTTTATGAATTACAGTCTGCTCAAGGTTATCCCTATAAATAACATCACTCTCACTTACATCTCAAACACCGGCTAGAGAAGGACTATGTCTTTCATGGGTATTTTATTCCTCATAAGTGGCAATGGAGAAGGACTATTGAGAACTATAGAGTTTAAGCATTGTTTAATAGATGCAAGATGTTAGGGAAGTAAGGAATCTAGTGTAAATGTTTTGCTTTTTAGAAAGCAGAAGAGGCCACCCTAAAATGTGCCACATTGCCATGTGGACTGTTTTGTGCTGAAGGCAATCAAGACCCAGCAGACTCAGGAAAAGTTTTTTACCTCCCCTTTAACTGCCTAAAAGAATTTAGAAAGGGAGCCTGTACCAGGAAGAGAACTATTGCCAGAAATAACTCTATATCTAAAAGACTATCTGCATGGCAGGGCAAGTATTTGTTCATCAAACGTTTGCTCTTCTCATCTCCCTGTAAATTGTCTTCCTCCCCTTGGAAGCCCAAGACCCCATCCCTATCCTTAGCTCAGGATGGAATATAAGACTCAACTGACTGACTGCCTTGGAGTCTCATATTTTTGTGGCTCTCCTGAACACATGAAATTAAATGTTTTTCTCCTGTTAATCTGTCTTATGTCAATTTAATTATTAGGTCAGCCAAAGAACCTAGAAGAGAAGATGGGAATTTTTTTCTCCCCAACAAAGTATTGAAAATAAAATTTAAAATAAATATTAATAGGGTATAAAAATGTTGTTTCATGTAACAAAAAGGAAGAGAAAATGCTCTAAAGTTATTTACAATAAATTCTAAATCAAAAAGTGGCTAACGTAAGCAAAACAAACAAAAAAGATTAACTCAAAATAGAGTTTATTTAATTTAGTTTTGTTAAGATTAGCCATAGAAAACATTAAACAAATTGGTAGTATGATGGAACCGGATGAGTTATTGGATTAATTATAAGTACAAAAGAAGAGAAAAGCATTACAAAGCCACCAAATTAATTAAAATTCTTGTACAACTTGATTGTATATTTTTTTCTGTATTAGGAATATATTACCATTCTGGCTCTAATTATCAACAATTACCTCTAGAATTTATTCAACTCTTTGACTTAATTATTTTAAGGACGATTTTTGTCCCCGTCCCATCAAAAAATAACAACTGGATTATAGAATTCACATCAAACAAACAACAAAACAAAAAAGCCAGAGAAAAACTAGGCAGCTAACCAAAAACTCATGGACAGTATCTACTATCAAAGTTGGCCATGAAGTATATCCATGAATTTTAAAATATAAGCATGTGGGAACAAACACCACCACCACAAGTCTTGTATATTTCCATTACCTGTGTAGGAGGAGGAATCAGAGGAAAACAGTGGGACATCTAACGTGAAAAATTCCCCAAGAGATGCAGGCATTCACTGGAAATCATAACACACCACATCAAGAACAGAAGCTGAAAATGAGTGCCTTTACCCAACTTACATGATTGAGCACAAAAAGCCCACGGTAAGATCTGAAGGAGCTGGAGCTGTGCGGCCCCTTTAAGCTCTAGAAACTGGTACATCTGGAAGTCTTTCTCAGACTCCCAACCAACAGGAGACTGCTAGGAATGGAATAAAATTGACAAGAAGGGAACAATATATAAAAGAAAGAGAAGGTTCAGATAAAGGTAAGAAATAGGAATGGAGCAGAAAACTCAGAGGGCAAGCTACCGTATCTCTGAACACTGAAATCAGGAGAGGAGAGAGCTCTGTGAAGTCAGAAAAGCTCTCCTGAGCTACCCCTTGGGGAGTAATCGCCGAAGGACATGGGTTTCTTCTGAGGAGACTGAACGGCCTTAAGTTTACTCTGGTGATCATTTCAAATATCTGTAAATATGCTTGAAACCACTGACGTACACACATTGAATGGGTGAAATGTATGGTACATGAATTACAACTCAATAGAGCTATATAAAAAAAAAGGGAAAAAAAGGCAAGCACATAAAAAATGACTAAGATAAAGATTCAACATACATATAATAGCAATCTCTGAGGAAGAAAGGAAGGAAAACAAACAAATACATCTTTCATTAAGAAAAACTTTACTGAAATAAAACAATTAGAAAATGATTTGAAACTGCATATTGAAGGAGCACAACACTTATCTGAAAACATTGACAGAAATATCTATTGATTTTCAAAGTAAGTATGTGGAGGAAACATGCATAGAAGTTGATATGTAAGAGACTTTGTTGATGGACCACGAGGGCCAAAAAGCACACTGGGAGGGACTCAGAAGATGAGGAGGGGTGAGAAATGGGAACATATAGGAGATAAGGAGCTGCAGCAGTCTCAAAGTGTGGTCTGTGGACTGGCAGCCTCAGCATTACCTACTGAATTAGAATGTCTGAGGATTGAGCTCAGAAACCTATGCTTTAACAATACTGCAGGTGATTCTTATGCATGGTCAGATTCGAAAAACACTAGATTAGAGTTAGAGAAATACTGACCTGGAAATTTGGGGTTTCATGTAGTGATTTACATTGACAGAAACACCAGGCATTATGTAATTAGTTCTGCTGGTCTGAAGCCAGGTAGAGGTGGTAACACTATAAGATTTGGAGGGAAAAATAAGCATGCTTAGCATGTACAAGGTCCTGGGTTCAATCCCCAGTACCTCCATTAAAAATAAACAAACCTAATTACCTCTCCCCTTCCCCACAGAAATAAATGATGTACATGTTTAAATACAGGCTCTCAGAAGGTCAGTTTTCCTTATAACTGAATCCCTGTATATGAAGGAACTGAAATCAACATTGCCCAACATTATTCTTAATGGTATCATATATGCAAGATGAATATGAATGTACAATTACCTGCTGAATGTGTCTAATGCCAAGCTCTATCTAAATACTGGAAGTCACTTGTGGATTCAGATAATCGTGCATTTCATTGTTACTATAATGGTGAAGTAGAGGAGGGATGATTAAATTGAGCTTTATCGTTGTGCATAAGTATTTGTTTTCACTTTGGTTGTCTAATAGACATATGGATATAGCATTTGTGACCTATTTCTCACCACATTTAACTTGTCATAGCCTTTTAAGCCTGGTTTCTAGTTCTGATTTGTGTTGTTGTTCCTTTTAGGAATCTGAAGAGTATTCTTCATACATTGGTAGGTAGGGAAGAAGTTTAAGATTTCCATTTCCCTCCCTTTACCCTTTCCCATTCTTTTCTTTCACTGCCATTATTTTTTTCTCCAAACCAATATCCTTATAGTGATGAGGGTTATGTTCCTTCCCTTCTCCATTCTCAAATTTAGGAGATATATAAACAAAAGTTTAGTGCAATGATTTTGTAAAAGAAAAGAACAAACTTGACTGCATATTGGATCTATTCCTTTAGCTCTAACTTTTGTGCTCTGTTGCCTGCGCTTAACGTTGTAAAAGAATGTTTCCTATAGCCTGAAATATACCTGATAGTCCATTCTCAAGACTCTGTCTTCCAGGCTTGAATTCTAAAGATATAACACTTTTCTTCAATATAGAAATAAAAAGTTGCAGAGCAGAGAGTAACAATTTTCTTGTGGGAGGTTTACAGGAACATCGTGACCAGACCTCCGTGGACAGCTCCTAGACCAAAGGATTGTCATATCCCCTCTGGAATCTGGCTGGCACCAAGAAGTTTGCAACAACCAGCCACACCCCCTCCCCTTTTAGTATAAAAGAAGTCTGAATTCTAACTCGGGTAAGATGGTTCTTTGGAACACTAGTCCATCATCTCCTCCATCTTCTGGCTTTCTGAATAAAGTCACGATTCACTGTCCCACTATCTCATCTCTCGATTTATTGATTTACTGTGGTGTGGTGAGCAGTACAAGCTTAGACTTGGTAAAAATTTTATCTTGGGAAATGCTCAGGAAAGTGAGGAGAAATGAATTAGGATGAAGATGAGAGGAAAAATAGAAAACAAAAAACCTGAGATAAGATGATTCTGTCCCCAGTAATTTGGCAATTGCACCAATAGCTAAGTGATCATGGTATTAATAAGCAGTGTTCAAGAAGCAGTGCAGAGGCAGAATAAATGGCTTGGACTTGGACACCTCCATGGACCAGGAAGTAATGTAACTGGGTGAATCAAACCAAGTAGGGCAGCCTAAAAAGCATGTCTCTTGCAAGGGGAGCAACTACAGCCAGTGGTTTGCATGCGGGAACCACAGAATTCAAAGACCACTGTCTTCATGCTGCTAATAATTTACGGTTAATCTTTGACTGGGAAATATTTTTTTAATCACTTTCTGGATAAACCACATGGGCAGAAAAAAAAAGAGCATCAGACAAAATTCAGCCTGTGGATCATCAGTTTAACTCTATCCCAGTTTCATTTTTTCTCTATTATTTGACAAATAGTTCACACTAAATAGAGCTCTGCTATAAGAGCTACTGCAAATAAAAGTCATACCTACTTTTGATAGGCTCACATATCTGTCTTAATATAGCTACTTGCTGAGTTAAATCAATAGACAAAAATGCTGTATTGGCAAGGTTCTGTGTTGCTAAGAAAATGGCCAGCATTACAACTGATAATATGTGTACAGAGTGAAATACACACACACGCACACACACACATACACACACGTTTTTTCCAGGTTACAATTTCAAAATTTTGTAGTCAAGATTCAAAGTAACACATATTGACTATATCAAATATATTAAAGCATAATTCTAGGAAATAAGTGATTAATACTGTACTTCTTTTATGACACTTTTCTAGAGGGATATTATTAAGCTGAAAACAACTGCTAGATACAATTTTGTGTTCACACTTCAGAAATGACAAATAGAAAGTCATCTAATTTCTTGTCATATTTGCAAAGCAAAAACAAGACACATTTTTGAACCAAATGCGCACTAATTCCCCTAAATGCAATATTAAGAATGATTTTTGCATTGGTAGGCCATGATTTCAAACTAAATTCAAGACATTTTGTGATATTAAGCATGGTCAAATGCAGCATTGTTAAAATTTTGACCCCTTGAATGTATAGTATAAAATGAAAGTGCAAAAGCTAAAAAATGAAATTAGGATTATTAATGAAAGTCTACTGTTTTGGATATCAGCTATTAAAGGGAGGGGTTTTTTTTAAATTGATTTTTCCTTAATAAATATTACTAGGATTTAAAGTCAAAGGAGAAACTCCATGAAAATAAAATGTGTGCATCTTGGCAGGTGTAAACTATTTTGAATAGTTTCACATACACATTTCATTCTGGCACTCAAACCAAAAATCCCTGTATTCTCAAAATTTTCCAAACACTTCAGGTTAAGGCACAATTGTGAGCATACGGTTAAGATACTATATTGTGCTGGCTTTTAAAATGCTGAAACTCATTCACAGGATGTGTGAACTGTCTAGAACTTTGGAAATCAGATACTGGAGACATTCCTTTTTACAAATAAGGAAAAAGGAAACTTCAAAAGTTAGAGTAAATTGCTCAATGTCACACAGAAACTGAGTCAGGAGAATCAGCATAATACTCCAAGTATCTTCTACAGTGCTACACTGAAGCTTTTACCTAAAAGTCCTGTAAGATAACTAGGCAAATACTTTTATAGCTTTCCAGTGGATATGAAGTGTTAATAATTGAAATAATTCTGCACTATTCTGCAGGCAGCTCTAAAGTTAACAGAAACATCTTGCATCTCTTATTGCTAGAAGAAATAAAAAAAGAAAGAAATGATATTTCTTCAAATGTTTGAGATTTGCTTATTGTAAGAGTTAAGTTCCTTCAAATAATTGAAAAAATACATTAATATTCAAAGACAGAAAATAATCTTATTTTATTTAAATATTGCTTGTTACAAACATGGTGGTCAGTTTGGGGTACATTTTTACCAAAAATTTGAGGCAAATTTATACTAAGATCAATTCCCATTTATCATATGTAAATATATATAAATATTAATTTTTGCTTTAGAATATGAGGTTCTAGGTTATGATGGAGTTGATATTTAGTTCTCTAACAGGAACACAATCTCCTTTTAAATGAAAATAATGCAACACACTACAAGGATCCTAGCTCTTTTCTAGCTAGGAGCAACAACCATTGGTTTGTTCTCTCTGTCTGTGAGTCTGATTTTTTTTTGTTTGTTTCATTTGCTAGTTTGTTGTATTTTTTAGATTCCACATATAAGTGATATCATACAATGCTGTCTTTCTCTGTCTAACTTATTTCACTAAGCCTAATGCCAAGTCCATCTATGTTGCAGTAAATGGCAAGATTTCATTCTTTTTATGGCTGAGTAGTATTCCATTTTAAATATATATCACATCTTCTTTATCCATTCATCTGTTGATAAGACACTTAGGTTGCTTCCGTATCTTGGCAATTGTAAATAATGCTGCTATGAACATTGGGGTGCATGTATCTTTTTAAATTAGTGTTTACATTTGAGGGGGATATATACCCAGGAGTGTAATTGCTAGGTCATACGGTAGTTCTAGTTTTAGTTTTTTGACAAAGCTCCACACTGTTTTCCATAGTCATTGCATCAATTTACATTCCCATCAACAGTGTACAAGTCTACATTTTAGCCAACATTTGTTATTTGTGTTCTTTTTGATGCTAGCCAGTCTGACAGGTGTGAGGTGATATCTCATTCTGGCCTTCATTTGCATTTTCCTGATGATTAGCAATGTTGAACATCTTTTTCATGTGCCTGTTACCATCTTCATTTCCTCTTTAGAAAAATGACTATTCAGTTTTTCTGCCCATTTTTAATCAAGTTTTTTGGGTTTTGATACTTATTACCAAGTCCAAACTCCTGCCCAACAGGACAATAAATCTGGAAATAAGATATTGGGGCAAGGAATAATGACTTTACTGGGAAAGTCAGCAGACCGAGAAGATAACAGACTAATGGCTTGGAGAACCATCTTATCCAAGTCAGAATTCAGGCTTTTTTTATACTAAACAGTGGAGGGGATGTGGTTGGTTGCTGCAAACTTCTTGATGTCAGAATCCTTTGTTCTTGCAGCTGTCCAAGTAGGTCAGGTCATGATGTTCCTGTAAATCTCCAAGACAAATGTTATTCTCTCTTCTACAACTTTTAAATCTTTATATAAATGGAAAAGTGTTATACTCTTAAAGGTCAGAGCCTTGAGAATGGGCTATCCTGCATATTTCAGGCTATAGGCAATATTATTTTACAAAAGGTATAGAACCAGTATGACTAAACAGGAAACAGAGCACAGGGTTAGAGCTATTCCCTATTCTTCCCTATTACATATTGAATTGTATGAGCTGTTTATATATTTTGGATATTAACCCCTTATTGGTCATATCATTTGTAAATAGCTTCTCCTACTCAGTAGGTTGTCTTTTCGTTTTGTTTATGGTTTCCTTTGCTGTGCAAAAGCTTTTCAGCTTTTAAGTTTAACTAAGTTCCATTTGTTTATTGTTGCTTTTGTTTTCTTTTCTTTAGGAGATGAATCCAAAAAAAATATATATTGCTGTGATTTATGTCAAAGAGTGTTTTGCCTTTTTTCCTGTAGGAGTTTCAGAGTATCTGGTATTACATCTATTTTGGTCTTTAATCTATTTTGAGTTTATTTTTGCATATGATGTTAGAAAATGTTCAAATTTCATTGAGTTACATGTAGCTGTCCAGTTCTCCCATCACCACTTATTGAAGAGACCGTCTTTTCTCCATTGTACATTCTTGCCTCCTTTGTCGTAGATTAATTGACCATAAGTGTGCAGATTTATTTCTGAGCTCTCTATTCTGTTCCATAGATTAATACGTCTGTTTTCATGCCAGTACCACATTGTTTTGATTACTGTAGCTTTGTAGTACAGTCAAAGAGCATGATTCCTCCAGTTTGTTCTTTTATCTCAAGATTGGTTTGGCTATTCAGAGTCCTTTGTGCTTCCATACAAATTTTGAAATTATTTGCTCCAATTCTGTGAAAAATGCCATTGGTATTTTGAGACAGATTGCATTGAATCTGTGTATTGTGGTAGTATGGTCATATTAACAATATTAGTTCTTCCAGTCCAAGAACATGGTATGTAGTTCCATCTGTTTGTGTCAGTTTCAATTTCTTTTATTAATGTCTTACTGTTTTCCAAGAACAGGTATTTTACTTCCTTAGGTAGGTTTATTCCTAGGTATTTTATTATTTTTTGATGCAATTGTAAATGGGATTATTTCATTAATTCCTCTTTCTGATAGTTCATTGTCAGTGTATAGAAATGTAACAGATTTCTGTATATTAATTTTGCTTCCCACAACTTTACTAAATTCATTGATGAGCTCTAGCAGTTTTCCAGTAGTATCTTTAGGATTTTCTATGTATAGTATCATGTCATCTGCAATCAGTGAGGATTTTACTTTCTCCTTTCCAATTTGGATTCCTTTTATTTCTTTTTCTTCTCTGATAGGAGCATGACAATCTTAATTGTATCCACAGGAGAACAAGACAGTCTGGTGGTCTGAAGGTCTATTCCCTTTAGGACATACAACTGAAGGAAAAAAAGATTTTTAACCTGGATACTTAAAAGGAACCAGTGACATCAGTCGTCAAATTCAGGAAAGACTCTCACACTGGAATAGTGTTTACTCTGGAAGCCCAGAGAATAGAGAAAGGAGGCAGATTTCAGCTTAATATAAGAGATGAGCTGCCTTAGTCACTAACATCTGGTACCAATGACATTCAAAAAAGCATGAATTTGCCTTCAGATTCAACTAATAGATTTAGCTAATATTCTTAGGATCTCTTTTGTTACAGTCGTTAAGCAGATCCTTCTTCTTTTAAGACAAAAATCATGGTGCACAATTCATTCTGCACTGAATAAATTCTGTAGGTTTTTTCCAAGAATTAGATTCTATGACCTTTATACTAATAATAAATTGGAGTATTTAATGTACATTGTTTATTTGAGGATGACTTATATTTGGTCACAATTTGAAAATTAATACCCACAAGCAATTATACTTTAAATAAACACACACAATATTATGTGGCAAAGTACCTTTTGATACAGATTTCTATAGAAACTGTCAAGTAGCAATTTGTACACACATTCACAAAATAGATTAGTGTAAGAAAATGTAGAATTTATAAAAAATAATATATTCAGCTTGCAAAACAATGTAATTGTACTTAACGGTACTGAACTGTACACTTAGAAATGGTTAAGACAGTAAATTTTGTGTTTATGTTCTTTACAAAAATATAAAAGAAATAAAAATTATATTCATAAATGCTGCTTACTGAGGAGTTTTATTTGGATAGATAATGCTGCTTAAAATAAAAAAGAAAACAGGTTGAAACAAAACATATTGAATAATATAAAATATGTTAAATGTTTCAAAAAATCTATTTTAAAGATACATACTCCTAAAAAATAAATTATATGCTGAAATATTGATAAAGGCCACAGTAGTGATTAAATAGAGTAACTATTAAAGACTTCCAATACCTTATCTCATTGTGTAAATTAAGTGGTTCTAGTCTGAGAGCTAATGAAAAAGAAATTGTTTTGGAGGTTAATGAATTCTGGTGGTGTGCATTAAAATAGAGACCACATGTTGATTAGAAATTACTAACAGGATGCCAGTGAATCATTTACATGGTCATCAACTGAACCATGGGCAGCAGCAAACAGCATGCCCTAATGAGGTCCCAACTCTTATTTGTCTGAATGTCTCAAGTGCTATGCATTCCACTAAGTTACAGAAAACTACATAAATACACCACATGCGCATATTATGTGCTGGAAAAATAAGAACAACAAAAAGGTTTCCTATTATTTCCCATGAGTTCAAATGACAGCCTAAATACAAACTGCTTCCTGGGAAAAATTGTTAATATGATGCTTATTTATCTAGAAATAACCCCTTCACTCTTTTTCCAGGCTTATTACTTGTTTACTTGATTTTAAAATCATGCTGAGCTGCCATTACCATCTCCGTACATCAATCAGTTGAATGCACTACACTTGTTATACTTAAAATGTCATTTTAGAATGGTTCCATGCTTGAGTTTCTTTGCATATTTAATCTGTATTGTATTATTGTTATGAGTTGAATTGTGTACCCCCAAAAGATATGCTGAATCCTAACCCCCTAGTAATTCAGAATGTGATATTATTTAGAAATGAGGTCATTGCAGATATAATTAGTAATCTCAGTAAGAGGGGGTCATACTGGTGTAAGGTGGGCTCTTGAAGTAATTAAGCAGTGTCCTTATAAGAGAGAATAGAGAACACCATTTGATGACAGAGGCAGAGATTGGAGTAGACTCAGTTGGAAACCAAGGAGTGCTAAAAATGGATGGCCATCTCCAGAAACTTGGCAAAAACAAGGAAAGATTATTCTCTACATGTTTCAGAGGGAGACTAGCCCTGCTTTTTGGATGTCTAGACTCCAGAACTGTGAGACAATAAATAAACTTCTCTTAGTTTAAGCCACCCAGCAGTTTGTAGTAGTTCATTATAGCAGCTCCAGGAACTTAATGCAGTCATACAGGCCAAACAGGCAGAGAAAGTAACTAAGTTTGTTGTTGCTGTTCTGTTTGAGCGAACATAGCTGTATTTATCATGACTGTCATCTAAACCCATTTCCCTCCACTTAAAAAAAAAGAAAAGAAAAAAGAAACATCAGTTCAGATGCTCCAGACATTTAAAAAATATTAAGGGAATATTACAGACAACTTCATGCAAACACGTTTGACAATATAAATAAAATGATCAAATTCCCTGAAGGACAAAAATTTCCAAAACAGAAAACACAAATAGCTGAATATCTGTTAATGAAACTTCATTGGTAAAGAACCATTCTACAGAGAAAATTCAGAGCCTCAGTTGCTTACTTGGTAAATGTTACAAATGTTTAAGAAATGATACCTATCCTACACAAGCTCTTTCAGAAAATAGAGGAGTAAACACTTCTCAGTTAATTTTATGAGGTCATTATTAACCTGATAAAATCAAAGACATTACAAGAAAAATACAGGCCAACTTTACAATTTTGTGGACACAGACATCAAAATCTTTATTAGGAACAACTACCAAAAACAGCAAAACAGAATCAGCACTGTACAGAAAGACTAACACATCATGGCCAGATGGACTTTAAGAATTCGATTTTAGCAATTTCTTTCCAATCACAGAGGGACTGGCTCTTTCTAATTCTATTTTATAAGGAAAGTAGATGGCAAAAGAGAATACTAGTGTGTTCACCCAGAGATGTCACTAATGTAGCTGAAATCTTTGCGCAGGCTATTCCTGGCCCCTCTCCACAGGGCACTGGCAGCCACAAATTTAGGTCTTTTACTCCCTTCTTCCCAAGAAGACAGACCAAGCAATTTCTGTTAAAATATTCTTGTTTTGTTTTTCATTTTTTCCAGAATTGATCCAATCAACAACCCCTTGATGAGACTGGGAAGCTTTCCTGTGTCTGACTGGACTTGATCATTCAAATTTCTATAACACATTTGCACTCTGTCTCAGAGTTTGCTATGATCTGAACGTGTGTCCCCCTCAAATTCATATATCAAAATCTTAATATCCAACGTGATGGCATTAGGAGGTGGGGCCCTCAGGGAAGCGATTATGTCTTAAGCGCGGAGCCTCATGAATGAGATTAATGCCTTTTAAATACGCTCACTAAGTTTTAAAGAAAGATGGAGAGAGAAATGAAACTGTGTCTATTTTGTGCACATAGAGTTATTTTAAAAAGGTCACATTTCTCTTGAAATTATTTCTGAAGCTCATTTAAAAATAGTGATTGAGGTCTCTATTCCTTTTTTTTTTTTTTTTGACATCCAAATTGTGTTTTTGAATTTGTTTAATTACTGGGTTACATTAACACTAATATAATGTAATACAAAAACAAAGCAAAAACCCTAGTGGAAGAACTCAGGCTCCTTATGTGAATATTAGTTAATTACAGGAAAGAGTTACCAGTAGAGCTTCTCAAAAGTTTGGGTCATTTTTCAAACACTTCTGTACTTGAATTTTCATGACTACTTGTGTTACAAAAATAGGTTAAAGCCAAGAAAGACTGTAGAAATTATTTAAGGTGATCACTCCGTTTTGCAGTTGAGTCCACTTAGAGCTTCTCTTGGTCAAACAGTTGATCCATGAAAGCCCTGGGGCTTGAACTCCTGTCTTAATTCCAATTTACTTTTCTGTTTATTATATTCCCTCACTCCTCCTGTCTTAATTCCAATTTACTTTTCTGTTTATTATATTCCCTCACTCCTCCTTCTTGAAATAATAATGATCACAGCATAAAAAGGGCTATTCTGCCACCAAGAGTCTCAGGCACAAATTTAGAAATGCAAAAACTGGTCCTGTCTTTCTATAACTGAATCATCCTTTGCTGCAATTTCAGGTTCCCATTCTGCCGTTTGTATTACATCCCTACAGTATGAGGGTTAAAAGACATAAAACATACCCCCCTATATGTGAGTTTAGGGAGAAAAGAAGGAAACAACACAGTAAATACAAGAAAATTCTATCCAAGAAGAATTTGAAGAAAAAAAATTTCAAATTGACTAAAAGAGTTAACATCAATAAACGTATCTTAGAAATTGAACAGTAACAACAGCAACAACCAGAAAAACACTGTCCTTTATGCACCATGTTTTTGATTATCTAATCAAACTTCACCATTTTGGAATTTCAGAACTATCTAACTTTAGAAACAAAATACTAGAAGGATCTTGAGGGACTAGATTACAACTTACAAGAAAAGGGATTGTATTTCTATTTCAAACAATTGCATAAAGAGAATCTGAAGTGTGTGGCTGGTGTGTTCAGTACAGTTACAGAGTATTTGAGAAATACAATGGAAGGGGATAATTTCCTAAAACTACTATTTATTCTGATTAATTTTTTTTTAAATAATAGTTCTTAAGATTTTCTTTTTTGGTTTAATGGCAAGGAAGTCCAAATTCTGAAACTTTAATCAAACTCATGGTTTCTCTGAGCAGGAGTTTACTCTGTTAATAAGAATAGCCTTTTTATGATTCATATCTAAGACACTAAATCTTGTTCTTTACAACTGGGCAAGTGGTAAGTGAGAGAAAAACTAGTGACTTTTAAAAATAAACTTTCAATTTTATAGTAATTCGTATTTACAGAAAAAATATAGTAGACAGTTTCCCATATATCCCAAACCCAATTTTGCATATTGCTAACGTCTTACATTAGTATGGCATATTTCTCACAATTAATAAGGTCATATTGATACATTATTATTAACTTAAATCCACACTTTATTCAGATTTCCTTAGTTCTTACTTAATGTACTTTTTTCTTTCTATTCCAGGACCCCATTCAGGATACCACATTACATTTAGTCAACATGTCTTCTACTGGATTGTGACACTTTTCCCAACTTTGTTTGCGATCTTGACAGTTTTGAGAAATACTGCTCAGGCATTAGGTAGAATATCCCTCAATTGGTGTTTGTCAGATGCTTTTCTCATATTAAACTGAAATTCTGTGCCATTCTCATCACATCATATTAAGGGTTCATGCAGTCCATACAACATCACCATTCATTTTGACCTTGATCACCTGGCTAAGGTAGTATTTGTCAGGCTTCCCCACTGAGAAGTGATTCTTTTCTCCCTTTCCATACAATTGTCTTTGAAAAGAAGCCACTATATGCATCCCACAGGAAAGAGGTGGAGAGTTACGTTCTACCTTCTTAAAGAGGAGATATGTATCTACATAAATTACTTGGAATTTTGGGGTTCAAGAGATGTGTGTATTCTTCCTATTTTTTAATTTATCCAATTGTTTCTTGCTACTAGAATGGACTCATGGATATTTATTTTATACTTATTTATTTTATACTTTCTGTTATAATCCAATACTGTTTTATTTATATTGTTCCTCAAATTGTTCCAGCTTTGGCCACTGGGAGTTCTTTCAGTTGGCTCCTGTGGCCCTTTCACATACTCCCATTATTGTGTGTATATTTTTAACTTTTTTCATTTTTGGTGCTTTCTTACTTCCCAGCACTGCAAGATGCTGAAGGCACATCTTATATATTTCCTGCTCCATCCCAGAATCAACCATTTTTCCAATGATTTCCCTAGAGTTTACAATATGTATTTTTAGATCATCTAAGTCTACCTTCAAATAACACTCAACCACTTTATGTGCTGTGAAGGTACCTGATAGTGGATCACTCCCATTCCTCCTTCTGTCCCTTATGGTATGGCTCTCACACATTGCACTTCTCCATATGCTATAGTCACTTGATACATTATTAGTAGTAGTAGTAGTAGTACTTTAAAGACAGTTATATTTTAGTTCAATTAAGAACAAGAAAAGTAAAAGATACTATTTTACTTGCATTTATTATTTTTTCCAATAATCTTCCTATCTTTATGTAGATTCAAGTTTGTCACACATTATTTTTCTTCTACTTAAATAAATTCATTTAACATTTCTTGCTGGATAAGTCATCAAATTTCCCCAGTTTTTGTTTTTTTCTGAGAAAGTCTATTTCTCCTTTACTTTTGAACAATAGTTTCACTGGATGTACAATTTTAATGTGGTTACCTCTTCTTTCAATATTTTAAGTATTTCATTTCATTCTCTACTGGCTGGCATG
The DNA here is from genome assembly GCF_009834535.1 of Camelus ferus. NCBI lineage: Eukaryota > Metazoa > Chordata > Mammalia > Artiodactyla > Camelidae > Camelus > Camelus ferus. The sequence continues at coordinate 36,796,338 of NC_045696.1, read as the reverse complement.
AATTTTGACAATGGGCATGTCATAATCCTTATCATTGTTCTCCTTTTTGATTTTTTTTTTCTCTTGCTGCCTTCAGGTTATTGCTCTAGTGATTTCTCTTCCAGGTAGGCAGATCTCAGTTGCTATATCTTTTAACCTTTCCAGATTTTTGCAGTGATGGTTTGCCCTGACATCAGTTCTTTGATGAATCCAATAAAAGCGAGTGATTTCCAGTATATTTAGCTTTTTCTTTTTGTAAGGATAGGAGTGATGCCCTCTAAGCTCTTTTATGTCAAAACTTGGACAAAAATCTCATGATTTTTGGAATACCCTTTTGAATGGAGGTAGAAGAAAGATTTTTTTGAGAATGATTAAACAAAATCTTGTAGACTTATAGACACATTTAAGATGAAAGTATAGAGGAAAAAGTCTAGTTCTACAACTCCTCAATACAGTATTGAAAAGACAGAAATAAAATCTGTAAAATTCAAAATGTGACAAATAATATTATTGTGAAATTTCACAATAAAATATTTTACAATAGACAATTTGTTACCTCGTTAACTAATCTCAACTTGTTCATTTATTTTTTATTTATTCCTCAAATATTCATTAAATTCTTACTCTGTTGTAGATGCTAGAGACATGACAGGGAAAAAAGAAAGACAGCTTTTTGTTTTTTAAATTGGTGGTCTTTTAGATACTGATGACAATGTGAACTATGATCACAGACTCTTATCTAACAGTCAATAAGCTGGAAAACATAGAGGGGTTTATTTGCCAAAAAACTCACCAGAAGCACTGAACAAAGGAAAGTCTATTACCTTGAATAATAAAATTTTAAAAGTACAGTCAGGAAAAGAAAAAGTCTTGTTGCTACACTGCGTGATATACTTATACTTCTTATTCTCACTGAATTCAGCTCCTAGCAATGATACAAAATGGTCAAAATCAAAATCATATTTATATTACATAATTTTAAAATAAAAAGAAACATTTTTTAATCATTCAAATCTAAAACATAAGCTACCTATGGAGTAAGGGGAATATACCAGGCTGATAGCAGACTCTTGTATGCAATAGAGGCCAAAGTGCCCAAAGATAATGGAACAGTGTTTACAAAATTCTTTATTAAAAAACAAACAAACAAAAAACCAGAATCTTAATGAAATAACTCTGACAAAATAAACATAATAGAAGCAAAAATAAAAACAAAACAAATCAGAACAAAAAAACCCCTGAATATTGTAGTGTGGAAGAGATAGGAGAAGTAAAAAGTAAAATTGATAATTGCCTAATAGTTTGTAGTAGGGAGTTGATCTATACTTTCATTAATTAAAATTGTTTTTAAAAATAAAACTTTATTCTCTTCACAAGGTTGGTCATTTTTTACTTAATCTCAAAGAGACACTGTAGAAATTAAAGCATATCAGAGTTTTAAAAAAGCAGTTATCTGAACAGTTATACTTCATATTTATTTTCTATAATGAAAATTTAATGTTTTTTATTATAAATATCTTAAATGTTATGATCACATTCTTACAAAAGTCTTCCTCCTTCTTTCTTTCTTTCTTTTTCTCCATAGACCACACAAACCACACATACAGATTTAGAAGATGAAAACCACCTTCACCAAATGTAAACAATGCTATTTTTGAACGGTGACATAGTGACTGCTTCAATACATCCCATTTTTGTGTGCTTTTCCTGATTATCTGATAATTTTATGAAAAATATTGTACTATTTCAGAACAATAAATTTATTAACATTTAGTAATAGAAAGGGGAAAGAAGTTAAAAAGAAGCCTTGTTCATTGCCAACAGCTTAATCTCATCGTATGCTCAAATTGTTATTTTCTCTTAGAAATACTATAAAATTTCATACTTACTTTCCTTTGATTATTCTGTTTTCTTTGTATGGAATACTCTTCACCTCCACCCTGAACTCAGTCCAGAAAACTCCTATTCATTATTCCATGCCTAGCTCAAATGTCATCTTTCCTCTATCATCTCTCTAAACATGTTCTTTCCTCTCAAATAATTAGTCACATATGTTCTTATGGTTGTTTTTCATATTTCACTGATAATATTTCTTTTGTAATATAATAGTATTCCTTTTGGATGATAGTAATAGAAAACAGGATTATTCCTTCATCATCATACCCCAAGCACTTGGACTGGAAATTTTAAAAAATTTAGTAAACTACTTTTTGATGAATTATGACAGGAGAGAGATCACAAGTAAGCCAACACATGCAGTTTAGTGGAATAGGTGCAATGTTGACATGACATATGGAAAAATGGAAGAGAACTCTTAACTCATTCTAGAAGGAAACAAGTCAGAGAAAACTCTGAAAAAATTTTCGACATAAGTTCTGAAAAATAGGAGTCTGTATAGTGATGAACTGTGAAAAGTGACAATTAAAAAATATATGTTATGCATATATATTATTTGCATGTATACATAATATGTATGTATTTATACTATATATTTTATGATTTTACATATGTTATATTTATATTATATGTGTATATAGCATAAGTACATATAGGAAAAAGTATGACCCATTTAGAAAATTGTGAAAATTTGCTTGGTGAAGCCGAATTTTGGGCCACACAGAGAAAAATACAAAAGGAAGTTGTAGAAACAGGCAAAGCTGAAGTGGGGAAGAACATGTTCATGTCATGAAAGAAGGTTGTCATTTTTCCTGAAAGCAATGAAAAGCTATTGAAGACTTTAATAGGAAGAGCTATACATTAATAAATGCCTTTCAGAAAATCTTCAGAAAGAAACACAATATACTCATGCATTGAATTAATATGTACATTTTCAGTGCATGAATGGGTTTCTTAATGTGAATTATTAGTTAATTTGTCAAGTGACAATTGCATGATATAGGCAAAAAGTGGAAAATGATTCTGAGAAATGACCATGAATATGATTTCACGTTGGCCAAAAGGCTTTAAAAAGATAGTATGCTTTAGTTATCTTGATAAAAGTATCAGAACCCTACCATACTTCTGAGGCTTCACAGACCTTTGGATTCTATGATAAGAAAAAGAAGATGGACCTAGTTTGAATTGCAGTATCACAGAATGTTTTGTTTATGCCCTGATGTTTGCCACTCAATGGAAACAAGGCTATGGAATCTCCTACCTGGCTCAAAGAACTACCTTTTGACTAAAACATACATATATGTGTATCATACACACACATACACACATACACACAGAAACTTTTCTCTCATTTTGGCATTTTGCTGCCTTATTTCAACTTCCATTCTCCTCCAAGTACTGTAACAAGAGACATCCTAAGTCAAGCAGAAGAGGCATTAGCAAGAATTATGGAAGGAATCATCCTATGAATGTAATGTTCGGCCTTAATTAGAAGTGTCTGTTCCCCCAGTTCTCATCTTTTGTAAGCTCTTGGCATCATATTTATTCTACATGAAAACTGAAATGTTTCCAAATAGTTCAAGCCATTATTTGACATCTTGACACCTAAAATATCTCATACTGGTTCACCAATTTCCAAAATCAATAAGTCAGATCAATACCAAAATAGCATTAATTTTCTACATCAGCTTGGAAAAAAGTAAAACAAACAGTCTAAGCAAAAGGAGAACGCATCACTCTGTTCAACAGAAAAGGGTAGGGATCATTGAATATTTTGATTGTTCCAAATGTTAGAGATTAAAAAAACAAAACAGAAAAAAAAAAATTAAAATTAAAAAAGTAGTTTGGGCTACAAACAATAATTTTTTAAGTGGATGTTCCCATATCACTCTCTGTAGCTGACACTGTAGGTGTTCAGTCCAGAGTCCCTTCTATCCCTTTTTGACTCCTTTAATGTGCCCTCTTCTCTTTTTGGTGTGTTTTTGCCTTTTGTGGCTCACATCTTTGATTTTCTTTAGTGTGCCCTACAGAGGTTGCCGGACCTGTTTGCCCTTACAGAAGAGAGCTGGAAGCCTAGGAGTTTATGATCGATTTAACCAATGACTGCAGGGCATGGAACTTTGAAAGGGCAATTCCATCACCTGAAGGGTAATTTACACCAGACTCACTCTCCAGGATCAGGAGAAACTACCCACTGTGGAACTTTGCCTGAACCACAGTCTTGCTGGAATTCTTTCCCTTCCTCATCCTGCTTCCTGTACTTTCCATCACTGATTTCTCTTGGAAGCAGTTTCTTCATGTGTGGCCAGAAGTTTGGATATTTGAAAGATGGAACTACTGAAACCTTCCACAGGCTTATAGCATGCATAGAACTTTAAAAAGGCAATAGAAAGAAAAGAAAAATACCAAATATAGACAATGATGCTTATTCATCTATTTAGGAGCACAACATCTAGCGAAAGTTTTGGTGTACCACTCAGACCTCTCCCTCAGGATCCAGGAACCCATTTCCCCAACTTCTATAGCTGAGTCAGTCCCCATTACTGCTGTGTCCAAGAATAAAGCCCTTCCTTAAGGAGAAGTCAGCTTCCAATGATGGTACAAAGACCAAAGCTCTTGCTTTAATTTCAAATATCTCTGAAAATCTCAGCCTCAGAGTTGCCTGAGAGGTTAGCTGAGGCCACTCTTGTAACTTCACCACAGTTTAACTCCTTCCCTGCTCAGCCTGCTTTGTTTATTCTTTTACAGGAATTATTCCCAAGAGTACTTTCAATAAGTCATTTGCATGACCATGCCCTTTTTAATATTCAAATAGTAGGTCTTGGATTCCTAGTGGGTCTCGGTAGAGAAGGAATACCTGATTATAGGGCATATAGAGACCACACAGCTAGAACTTTGCTTTACAATCTGGGTTAAGTTATATTCACAAAGAAATAAACTTATGCCAGCCCAATAGAAATTGATCATAAGACAGAATGGTACATCTTGAATCAGACAATAGTTTGAAGGTACAAGTATGATTCATGAGCAGATGGCTCAGAGGCCATGATGCTATTTTTCCTGCATTTATCTTCAACTCATGCGTATGGACACATGTCAGGAAAGGGAGTATCCCTAATGACCAACTAATGGAGGAGAAAAAAGCCTGACTTTGTTCCCAGAATAGTTAGCTCAGATATGGGTATAACAGAATATGTTTTCAAAACTATACAGCACCTGAAATGCAACAGTGAGGAAAATGCTTTCCAGATGCTTTAGTTTTGGAAGATGCATCTGGTCATCCACTTTTTGTGGAAAGTGGCACGACCAAGAATATACAGAGACCAATGCGCAGTGGCAAATGCCTTGGTTGATTGGTCAGGGGTCTGAAAGAAAAATAATTAGAAAACAGAATAAAGAATTCTGGAGAAGAGGCATGTAAATAGATCCATCATACTGAGCACAGAGTGTGAAGATCTTGTATCATACACTAATGGCTTCCAGAAAGCAACAGCCATTGAAGGCTTATCGAACAGCCAGGTAGATACAATAATGCGCAGTTGATATTAGCCAAATGCTATCATGAGCCCCCTCAATTCTGTACAATGGCCCACGGTGGCAGGAGTGTGGTCTATGAATAAATTTAACAACATAAGTTGTCACTCACCAATGCAAATTTAGTTACCACTGTAACCAAATGACTGAAATTCTCAATAATGAAGACCAGAAATATTCTTCAGAAGAAAAACTAGCCACTTGGTGACAGGTTGCTTACATTGAACCAATACATCCTGCAAGGGAGAGTAAATCATCTTGACAAAATCAACTAATAGTCTGAGTATAAGTTGCTTTGCTTATTCTTCCCATAGGAAGAAACTTTCCAAAGGAGTGTTTGATTCATTAACACAGCATCTTGTATCATATTTCGCTAGAGTGATCTGCTTTAGGGCAAATGTGGTTCAGCAGTGGGCACATAACCATGGGATCCATTAGTCCTTTCACACACCACACTGCTTAGAAGCTGCCATTTGAGTGGCAACCTTGGAGAAAGGACCCTGAGAGAATGGGGAACTATCCCCCAAGATGCAGTGTATGCCCTAAATCAATGATAATTATATGGTGCTGTATCTCTAATAGGTAGAATACGTGAGTTCAAGAACCACAGGGTGAAAGCAGAAGGGACCCTACTTTCCTTCATGACCAGTGAACCCATTTAGAGAATTTACACTTCTCTCTCCTGAGACTTCAGGTTCTTTAGGTCTAGCTGTCTTAGATTCCAGAGTGGGCATGCTTCTACCAAAGGATGCAGCAAGAATTCTGTTAACAAAATATGAAATATCTATACAATGGAATATTATTTGGCAATGAAAAGAAGTACTGATAAAAACTAAAACATGGATAAACCTTGAAAATATTATTGTAAGTGAAAACAGTCACAAAGGATCACATATTGTATGATTCTTTTACAAGAATTTTTCTGAATAGTTACTCTGATCTTTTCCTGCATAGCATGTATCATAATGATAAATAGAGATCTGCTTAATAACCATGTTACATACCAGACTCCAACCTCCAGGATGCTGGGTATCATATCTGCCTTATTTACTCCTGTATTCTCCAGTTTCTTATACAGCACCTAATACACAGAGGAAACATAATGAGAATATACTGAATAAACAATGTATTTTTTTTAAATTGCAGATTGGTATAGTAACTTGTACCTGATAGAAAACTCTTCAGTCATCTCACTGTAATTTGTAATTTTACTAAGATAACATTTAATTTTTTGACATAATCTTACTAACTTTCAGACTTATAAGTATGTGTATATGTACTGGCTATAAAGAAAATTTAAGTTGTGGGAATTGCCTAAAACTATAAAGTTTAATTAAAACTAATTTCAATCAAGTTGAAAATTTTGCACAATCTAATTTTTAGAGTCCTCAAATCAATGCAATGTGTCAATGTGTTTTGTAGGGTTGTAAATTAAATACTCTGTGAAATGTCTAACAAGAACATGTTGCCAGTAAAGGTGAGATTTAAAGCCTTCAGGGACACAACAAAATTTACTTATTCTACATGAGTCAAACAAGGACATCTACTTATGTGCATCTGTGGAAGTAAATGCACACTCACACATGGCACTGTAAACACTGAAATCTAGCATGTTTCATCTAAGGAAATAGCTGTTTCCCAACACATCTAATCAAAGGATTCTTACGATGAGATGATAAAAGTGAAAATGTCCATAAGCTACTCTCTGGATATTATATTTATTAAGTACAGGAAAGAAAGAAAGTCAAAGAATCTATTTTTTTTAAGTTTATTGATTTCCATAAATTCCTTGATCATTTAATTATTTAGTGAATTAAAGTCTCAAAGAATGAAGACTAGGCATCTATATTTTTACAAAACTCCCATGTGATATTGAATCTCGGACAGTTTTAGATCTACTGATCTAAAGTAACTTTTCCATTATTATCAACAATGGCTGTCTCTTTTAATTAATTTAGCGATTATTTATTTTGTATATGCATTGGTCAGTTCAAGTGCAAAAAGTAGCATTTTTTCTAGCTCTCTGGGGGTATGAAGGAGACTGCCTCTGAGAATAGAACCATAAATTCAAAATATTTGAAGAAAGAATATATCAGTTAGAAGGTGAATTCATCAATCATTGAGATAGAAAGTGTAAATGGGAGAGAGGGGCACAGAAGTAAATTTCCCTGGACCCTTCCAGATGCTAAAGGCAAAATAATGTTAGCCAGTGGTCTGACTTGTTCAGTCCCATTGTTGGGGTGAACCTGAGGTCAGATGGATGCAGCATGTTCTCTTACTTGGATATCTTTAAAGATACCGTGATCTCCTTCCAACGTCTAGATTTGGGTCATGATTTGAATCACCACAGAAGTCCGATGATCATAGAGAGAACGTAACTTCTCATGCTGGACTTCAGATTCTATTTCATGGATGTTAAAAGCATCATTGTAAAATCAGAGACTGCCATTGAGAAGGTCTCTTTATTCACCTAGTAATATTTTAAGAGCCTCCTATAACTCTGGAAATTGTGATAGATGACAAGAAAAAATAAGCAAGACAGCCACTGTCCCCATCTTCACTGAACTTATGCTCTAGTGAGGAACACAGCCAATTAAGCAAGCACTTGTAATAAAGTATGATGATTGCTATGACAAGAGAATTCAGGATCTTATGGTGAATGCATATCAGGAACATGAAATACATTTATATATTTAAAAAAGGGATCAGGAAATACCTCTTGGAAGAAGCTCCACCAAGCTGAGCTAAGAAGACAGCTAGCCAGGTGAAGGGGAAAGAGCACAGGGAGACACTCATCTAGGGAGGTGGAACAACATGGCCAAGACCTTGAGTTGAGAAACTGCACAATGTTTTCAAGATACTAAAAGAAAATCAGCGTTTGGAAGTAGTGAGTGTCAAGGTAGTATGGACTTGTGAAAGATAAGGTTAGAGAGGAAGGTAGAAGCCAGGTAGATCATTCTGGTCTATGAAAAATTAAGTTAAGGAACACAGACATTATCCTAGTTATAGTGTGAAAATATCAAAGGTTTCGAGCAGGAGAGTTCTATGATCAAAATTCAATTTAGAAATCCTCCCCTAAAGAATATTCTGTGTAGACAAAGACTCGGAGACACATTTGAAGACTATGGTAACCTGGAGAGATGTCATGTGTGAAGACTATAATCAATAGGACTTGACCATTTGAATGTGAAAAGGTACATAGTAATTTAGATATTTCCATCTGTGGGTGGTGATACATCTGACTTTAAATGGATAAAACATTATTTAGTGTTATGTGGTAATCTTGTGAACTTGGTGAATGTCAGTATGTCCCTGGCAGCTGAATACTGTATTGATTGTTGGTATATTGATATAGCGAAGTTTCTTAGCATGGAAGCTGAACCCATGGCTTAATAAACTTATCAAGGGAATGAATGGGTCTGATAAATGCCTTATGAAGAGACTGCTGACCTTGCCCATATATATATATACACACACACACACATATAAGATGCTATACCACCATGTAATTTTCAGAACTCTAAACAGCTTAAGTTAAAGAAAATACATTGTGATAAAAAATTTAAATTTAAATAATAAAGAATATTTAATGACTAGTGATAAAAGGCTTGCAAAGAAATTTTTTATAAAAAAACTTTAGTCTTGTAATATCTCTTTTTATTTATTCATAGTAGTAGAAAATATAAAAGTAGATATTGGAGCTCAAATCATTGAGATAAATGACTGCTCCTTGCAGAGATTTACAAGAATTTTCAGGTGATATAATACTACATAGAGACCTTTCTTTTAAGTAGAGTAGAACTCTGGGCTATTAAAGATTATTGAAAGATTTTCACTGTTACATGAATAAAAAGAAAACTTTCATAGGGAAAGACCTCACCAAATAACATTATCTAACACAAGCCCAAAGATTTTCATGTTAAAGTAAATACTGGAACCATATTTAATCTCATTCTCTCTCTAGCATAATTCTCCTCATTATGACTTTTAAGAAAGAGAGAGCAATCATTGCTCCCACCCCTCAGCTTCTTATTCCCCAACTCTTCCTTTCAATGGATTTTATATCCTCTAATTAAGTGTAAGATTCTAAGAAAATCAAAATCAAATTTTCACTAAAGAAAGTTTCAGAGTATTTAAACCAAAGAGCAAAGTTTTTGATACAAAGCAAAGGGCTGCCGTTACAAAATATATAATGAAAGGACTGACACACTTCAGTTTCTCCCATAATAGAGCCAAAAATTCTCAAGAGAAAGGTTAAAATGTTGTCATGGTTATATTTTAGAAGATAACATGTTTGCTCACACTAAGTATTCATAGGCAACATAATTCTCCTCTATGGGGGAAAAAAACTGTACAATCTTACCTAAGAAAGAAAGAAAAAAAAAGACTGTGCTGTCACATATATAAAATGCTCAGTTTGATTTAAACAAGAGATCTTCAAATTTTCAAATACTCAGAAACAGGGTAATTTTACCAAGAGAATTTTTGGCATCCAATATATGTGTCATTTTCTTTTTCTTCATCTCTTTTAACTGTAACATGTTTGACCTTGAAGATGCATTTGATCAAAAAACATAATTCCCTTTTGATGAGAATGTCTTTCTGAGGTGCCCTCCTCTTTTAACAGAGTAATGTGTCCACTTCACAGGGAGCAGCTCTGATTCTGTCTAGCAGAAAAGACAAAACTGTGTTTCTGTTACTGACCAAGCCTGGGGAAAACTGTGTTTTTCAAAGACAAAGGCAATATCAAGGCAATGGAACTTTAGGCAGCCATTATGAGCTTCAAGCTGTGTCCTGTATTCAGCTGCTGAATAGACACTGCACTAAAGCATTAGAGAGATATTTTTGGTGACAGTGGCCACCTTATCTATCAACCAGTACAGGAATAACATTGGAGAGTTCATTTAGTTTCCTAGATGAAGTTTTAAATCCTTGTTAGTTCTGATTTACCTAAAGAAGGTAAGGTTTTGGCAACATTGCAGAACAGCACAGAAAAAATACATAGAAACACAACTCCTCTGTTTTCCCTAATGAATCAAACCTAAATAGTGATGCGTGTTTTTGATGTTCCAAGCTCTTTCTGTGAAATTGCTCATGCTTTTTGACAATTATGGCTGTATTTGGAGAGAGAGATTGCAAGTTGTTAGTATTTGTTTCTACCTTTGATATGCATGATAAGGAGACAGCAAAAACTCAAGGAAGTCAATGTTTTTGAAAAGTAAGAAAGGGGATGAAATTAGTAAGTGGTTCAAAGTTGAGCACTACCACATATTAAATCTAAAGAACCAACTTTTCAGTCATTAATTAAATGTTAATATTGTGTTTGTGTGTATTTTTTGCAGAGTTAAATATTTTATATTTTTACTTCATTATGATTTGTTATTCATTTAAGGATTACTTTATTTAAATGCTCGATTGGAAATAATAATAGCAGCATATGAAGTATTTACAATAATAGCAGTACTTTACTTGTTAAAAGGAAAATTAGGACTGTAAATCACTGAGAAGTTTAAACTCTCCTCTAACCCACCTATATAAACAGAGTTCTAGTGTCAGTCGCTGCTTTTTAAATGTCTTTTAAGAAGGAAAGATTAGATAGCTTTTTAACAGAGAACAGCTTTTCTCTGAGAAAGGAATATGGAGGAAGTATTTACTTCTATACAGAAAAAAGTTAAAAATTAAAAATAAGATAGTATATGGAAGAATCCTTTGGAACTGAGCTTAATTTCCATAGCTATATTTCTACATGCACCCAAAATTGATCTTGGTCATTCAGTAGTTCACCAAATATTACTTATTCACTTGTTCACTGTTTTAAAAATTAATCCAAGTTTTATACATATCATCTACATAGACAATTATGTCATCTATGAACAAAGACAGCTTACTTCTTCCTTCCCTGTTTGAATACCTTTTATTTCCTTTTCTTGTCTTATTGCATTAGTTAGGACTTCTAGTATAACACTGAAAAGAAGTAGTGAGAGAGGACATTCTTGCCTTGCTCCTGACCTCAGTGGTAATCCCTTTATATTTTTAATTTATTCTCCAACAACTACCCTTGCTCTGCACTCTTTTTATAGAGAATTTTGAGAAACAAATTAGTCATTTGACAATAAAAAGATGGCTATAGATTGTGTCAGGTTACAAAGTACTCACTGTAATACAAAGAAAAGTTTAAAGAATAAACTAGTAATTGAAAATTGCTATTCTGAATATTTTTTAAATTATGAAAATGTTGCCAGGCAGGTCAAAAACAAGTTGCTAAAAATGATTTAGATGTGTTAAAAACTCTCCACAATTCCAAACTCTTTTCATTACTTCAAATTATTTTCAATGACTTGTATTTATCATTAAATTCATTTAAAATTAAATTCACCATACGAAACTTCAAAAAGAGAAGCCTGCTAAAAGATAAAATAGTTACTTATTAACCAAAAGAAAACAATATTTCTGTTATTACCTTATTTTGCTTTGGTTTAAGATTTTCTGTATATACCTGATGCAGATCTTTTTCAAATGCATATTGTTTTGTAACTAAAAATTTTATTCAACTAATTCCCTATTATCAAGCACTTAAGTTCTCTAAAAATTATTACTAATTTGAATTACTAATATGAATTCTGTTTTACTAATCAAAGTGCAAATGGAGACCTGAATCAAAATCGTGAGAAGAGATATAAAATGAAGGTAAAAAATCCATGACACATTGGAAATATTAGATTTATAGGGTAAGAAAGAAGAAGTAGGAAAGGACAATGTTTGAGTTTCTAAAATGGGCAATTATGCAAACTTTAGTGCTTTTAACTGTGGAAGTAATTTCAGGGGAAAGATGATGAGTTCAAGTGTGAATGATGAATTTGAATATCCCCAAGAGCACTTTGATAGATGATTTGGTTTATGGATATTAATCCTTGAAAAGAGATCTGGGTTAGAGAGACTTATTCTAGAATCAAGAGCACAAAAGTGAGAGATAAACTAACCACCAGGTAAAATGACCCAAGGACAGCAAGGAGTATGCAAAAAAAAAAAAAAAAAAAAAAGACTAGAAACTTAAAGAACAACTCATTCAAAAGTTACATAAAAAACACTCATAAAAGAGTCTGACAAGAAACAGTATGTTAGAAATTAGAATAAAAAGGTGGTTGCTTAGACTAAGAGAGAAGAAAAGTTTAATGGTGAGCATGTGACGATTCTGCGAAACGTACAGCTGACCCTTGAACAATGCGGAGGTTAGGGGCGCCCATCCCCCGCGCAGTTGAAACTCTAAGTATAACTTGTGGTCAAGCCCTCTGCGTCTGCAGTTGGTCCATATCCATGGAGTCAACCTTTGTGGATCAAGTAGTACTGTAGTATGTACTATTTTAAAAGTACCCATATAAGTGGACTCACACAGTTCAAACCCATGTCGTCTTAGAATCAACTGTACAAAAAGCTCAAGTAGGAAGAAGGTTACAAAGGGATCTACTTTGGCCCTGGTCTCGTGATTCCATGTAAAGAAACTGCTCTTAGAGTTATTTTTCCAACTGTTTCTTCCCCCAAAGAAAAGTCATTTGGAAAAAGGAGCCTACAGATATCATGCCTTTCCTTGCATTTCTTGCCATGGCAGAAGTTCTTGCCTCTGTGAAGGAGGCTTACAGCTTGGGAAGACATTTGATTCATGGAGGTGTTAGAAAGCCTATTTGACTGCACACAATCTGCGTCCTTCAACTTAGGTACTGTGAGTGATAATGCTGACATTCTAATCTCCATTTTCACTGATCCATGTCCTATTTCTCAACTGTTTCAGAACTCAGGCATGAAAGAGAAGCCTGTTACGTATTGACTGGTTCAAACATCAGTAATAAGAACTGGATAGTGTTCATCCATCTAATGTAGGCAGAAGTGGTTACAAATAACCATGTAATCATAATTACAGCTGTTTTACTGGACTTGTTGTAGGTGAAGTCAGACTGCAATGTGTTGGATAATAAATGTGTTAGAAGTGGTGATCAGAAGGATGGATTATTTTTCCAAGAGTGCTGGCTTGGAAGGAAAAGAAACAGTGTGCTCACTAAGGAGGACTTAGTGCTAAGGGAGTTCTGTGGCTTGGCTGTTGTTACTGTTTTGTAATACGAACAGAGCGTGGTATGCTTAAAGCTTTAGGGAAGAACCAGCGGAAGGTACATGAGAGGGAGCATCTTTGATGGAGTGCAGTCCTTGAAGTCGTGAGAGGGCATAAATTTCAGGACACAGGTAGACAGGGCAGCTTATGACTGAAACGAGAGCCAGGCAGTTTTACATGAGCAAAGCACTAGGAATGCAAAGACAAGTAAGACACTAGCCTTGCTTCAAAGATCTCCTTTTGGGGGTTGAGGGAAACAAACCTAATCAAGCTAAGACAGTTTGTAGATGTGACAATCCAACTGTTTCCCAGTAAAGTGACTCTTCTCCAATCTCAGAGTATTCGTTGTTTTCCTTTAGGAAATTAATAAAACTAGAGAACAAATTTCTAATGCAGCCTCTATATGAAGGTAGTTTAATACTTAAGAAGAACTCTAACACTCAAATAACTGTTTTATAAATTTATGTCAGTCTTTTAAGGCTTCTTCAATATCTCACTTTAATATTGTACATGAATACTTGAGAAGTATTCTGTTACTGTTAGAGCATGTGCATCTAGCTTTGAGAACTTGTGGGATTGGAGGTTTTAGCATTTTTGTGGAGTTTCTCTCCAGGGCATATAAAACAGGAGAAGAAATTTGTTTTGGAAATGTTCTGAATCTACAGTATCTTCACAAAAACTACAACACGTATAATCAAGACACTTGTCTGCTAAAGCCTGAGTGTTTACTTCAGTTTACACATGAATGTGCAAAAGGCAGCTGTGATAAAAGGAAGGGGATACAACAAAATAAAACAAAACAGTAAACTTGAATGTAAGACTGGCTTGAGTCCAGCTTCACTTTTCCTAGTGTGATCTCTGGTAGGTTGCTTAATTTTTTCTTTCAATTTCTTTACTTGTAAACAGAGGAGGGAAGGGAGAGGGAAGAGCAGCTTTTATGCCCCACTAACTTTGCTTGCTATGCTCTGATAGAAGATTTATTTATTAGAGAAAGGTAAATACAGTGTTGAAGGATACGGAGTCTGAAGGCAGGCTTCTTAAGTTTGAAATTTGGCTCCACCCCTCAATAGCCATGTGATCTGGGTGAGTTCATAAGTTCTTTGTGCCAGTGTTGACTCATCATAAAATGTCAATAGTAGCAAAGGTATATGGCTCACTTGCAACGTCTTGTGATTATTAAAATGGGATAATACACAGAAGCACTTAGAACTGTACTAAGAACATGGTAAGTAGAACATAAATAAGAACTATTTTATAATTTACCCTATGTGGACAGCCTCCTAGGCACCAGAATTGATACAGAAAATGAATATTATGGCTTCTGTGCGAGGCAGACTGATGAGTATTTTTTTCTACCCCAAACCAATAAAGACTTGTTCCTTTAAACAAATGATAATGGATTAATGTGTGTGAAAAAGAGATTCATACCAAGATGTATAAAGTATCTGAAAAATAAATTGATGAAAATGATACTGTAGGGAACACTGACAGTAAAATCTGCAGCAATGCAAACAGAGTAAGTAATATAAGAAAATATATACCTTCATAAACTGAAACTCAATTAATTGTAAATGTGCCTAGTTCATTAACAAGTTAAGAGGAATTCATTTTAGCAAATTTATAATATGATCCTGGAAAAGTCTGTAGATTTTTAACCTAATACACATTTCATGTTCTATAAATATTATGATGAACATATCTATAAAATTACCAATAGCCAAGAAAAGCAATGCCTAGTAAAACTAGTATCAAGAATTACTGAGTGCAAATTAACTACACAGAATTCATAAGTGGTATAATTAGTTTTTAATGAATAATCCACTTGACCTTTTAGGAAGTAGATGATAGTTCTTTATTGCTGAATCACACTAGAGACAAGTAGGAGCTATTCTTCAATATTTATACCAGGTAGCAAATAGCTTGCATGATTTGTTGTCACATTTAGTTTGCTTGAAAAGTATATACTTTTCCTTACCAGTATTACTAGAAGAACTTGACATTTATCTAAAAAGAATTAACTAGTGAGTAATATTCTGAAAATGCTAAACCACTTTTAGAATTATGAGATCATGAAATTCAAATGGTTAAAAGTAATCCTTTTGAAAAATAAGAACATCTCAATTAGTTATAAAATTTAGAGTTTGTCAATATTTCAGAAAGGAACCTCAAATAATCCAAAAAAAACCCAGATGTTTAATATCAAGATGAGGTTCTTTATAGTTGCTGTTTTCCCTTGAAATGCATGGTAAAGGTCGCTCAGACTCTGTACATTTTTTAGTCTTTAAAGAATTCTATTATCTATGTCTTAGAATCCATTGGGAATTATATGTAGTGTCATCACAGAAGCATAAAACCTCAGGTTTAGTAATAAACAAACAAAAGCAGTGATCTCTGATAAAATCTCTCTTTCTCCACCACTTCAGAGCTTTAACTGACATTTTCTAGTCTGAATTATTTAAAAATTATATCTAGAATACTTTTGCAATTTTATTTGCTTATCTATCTGTCTGTCACCTCTCTATCTGACTATTCAACTATCTACATTAATTGTAGCATGGATTTAATTTTTTCCTGCTTCTAATTTAAAAATCTCAATGCCTGAGGCAAGATCTGCTTCCAGATTCTTCCATGCAATGAGTTAACAATCCTTTCAGATAATAAATGTTGACGTGGATAAATATATTTTCTGTGGTTTACAATAAAAAGAATAATAACATGTAAAACTAGACTAGATATTCAAGTTTAATGATAGAGCACTAATTTCTAACATCGAGGCTTGTGAAAAACATTATACTGCTCAGGAAAAACATTTTCAGAGAGTTTTAAGTATGTAATGTGAAACATCTCATTAATTTTTGGCTTTTTATTATCCATAGAAAGAAGTTCTTTCCAGTTTGGCCTTTGCCAATTTTATTTTTCACACCTCTAAAGAGCTTTCTGTCTTATTTTGAGTATTTCGTGAAATATTTCGCATACTGTGGCCTGAACTAAAATAGCCATGATATCCATGGATTTGAGAGGTTGAAGTTTTTCAGTTATTCCTTGTAGCTAAAAAATCATATAATGCTTCATATTATTGAAAAGTAAACATAGTTTCTTACATTAAAATGACCAGTCATATACTAATACGAACTCTCTCTCTATTCCATTAATCCACACAGGATGGTAAACTGTCAACAATGACAGAAAACATGCCGAGTTGGCCTTTCCAGTTTTCATCCAGGCCTTCACAGTGGGCAAGATATGAACTTCTGCAAAGAAGTAGAAATAAAATACTTCACTTTAGTAGTTAGTATAGGAATTCATCTTAAGAAGGGAATTACATTAATTTGAAAAATAGTTTAACCAACCCTTAAGGTAACAGTTTAGATCTAAGAAGGGAAAGTGCCTTGCAAAGGCTTCAGAGAGGAAGACCAAACTGCTTTGTTTAAAATAAAGAGAGAAAATGTCTTTCCTGTTACAAAGAGGGAGGAGCAAGATGAAAGATCACAGCAGTGGGAAGAAAAGACAAAGGGAGATGATCTGGGAGGCGGAAATGAGTCAGTGCTGCTTTAGACTGAATGTTTGTGTCTACTCCAAATCCACATGTTGAAATCTTATTTGGAGGTGGAGACTTTGGGAGGGGATTAGGCTGTGAGGGTGGGGCTCTCATAAATGGAATTAATGCCCTTGTAAAAGAATCCCAGGGAGTTCCCTTGCCCCTTCCACCCTGTGACCATACAGCAAGAAAATGGTAATCTATGGACCGGGAAGCAGGTTCTCACCAGACAAAACTTGCTGCCACCTTGATAATGGACTTCTCAGCCTCCAGAACTGTCAGAAATAAGTTTCTGTTGTTAGGTTATCCTGTTGCAGCAGCCTGGATCCAAACATCCACTCACAGATTAATGGATAAACAAAATGTGGTATATGCATAAGTGGTACGCGCATATTCCACTAAATGGAATATTAGTCCTCCTTAAAAAGGACCAAAATTCTGACACGTGCTACACATGCTACCACATTGGAGACATTATGCTAAGTGAAATAAGCCAGATACAAAAGGACAAATACTGAATCGATTCCACTTACATGAGGTACATAGACTTGTCAGACTCATTGAGAAAGGAGAATGGTGGTTGCCAGGGAACTTAGGGAGAAGGAAATAGGGAGCTAGTTTTTGATGGATAAAAAGTTTCAGTTTGGGAGAATGAAAAATACTGGAGATGAATATGGTAATTGTTGCACAGCATTGCAAATATCCTTAATGTCACTGAATCACCAGTTAAAAATGGTTAAAATGGTAAATTTTATTATGATGCATATTTTACAACCAAAAAAAAATTTTAAGTCAAAAATGGAGGGGACATGAGAGAGATTTTTAAGAACAAAGATGCATATAGTTCCATTTGAAGTTGTTACAAACCACACTGTTTTCTCCCACTGAAGTCTTTAGGAAAATCTGCAGTGTCCCACTGAAGTCTTTAGGAAAATCTGCAGTGTTCGTGTTGTAAATCTTAAGAGACTAATATTAGTCAATGTGGTACAGAATATACTGAATCAGAAGCCCAAGAGGCAGAAAAGATTATGAATATATAAATCCCCTGGGAACTTGCATCAATCTTAGGGAAAATTTTAGACTTTTATGAATCATGGTATTAAGCATAAGATAATTTTTATCTCCAAAGACCAGATGAGGCTCCCAGCTAACATGTACATTACCTTCCCAAAGAGAAGTAAAAGCGAATATTGTGGCTAAATTCTATGAAGAAATAACAAGTGCCTAAGAATGAGTTTTATGCCCAGTGGGGAGATGTTTTAGAGATCATTTCTTGCTCTGTCCAAGAGCAAATATCAAATTAAAAACAAAATAGTAAACAAAAACTATATGCTTCAAAATTACCTTTCACCCTGCCACCCTCAAATAGATACTCCAAGGACACTGCATATTCTGAGTTTCATTTCTTGTTTTAACTATAGTAATAATCACAAATGTAGATATAATAAAAATAATGCAAGAAATATTATGTATTCACTCTTGAGATTTTGAGGTTTTCTTTGGAATGTTACTTCTGACACAAGTTAGTGATTAATGTAGGGCGTTAGCCCTTCAGTATCAGCACTTCTGAGAGGCAGCCGAATAGAGGCGTTAAAGAGAACCCAATAGTGAATTCAGGCAAAACTAGACTAATACTAATTGTGTCAACTTGGGAAAATTTTTGTTTAAATCTTTTTGCTTACATGATTGCCATGAGTACAAAAAGGGTTTAAGAATATTGAGCATTGTCTCTTACTCCGTTTCACAATAAATTGCGGTTATTATTGTTTACAATCTGTTCTATGTAATTCTAAAGCATCTTGCACAATTAGATGATCGACAGGTATGTATTAGCAATTTATATTGCTATTGTTATTAGGTTCCTATTGCTCCTGTAACAAGTCACCATAAACTTAAAAGCTTTAATCAACATACACAAACTTGCTATCTTATAGTTCTGAAGGCTAAAAGTTCAACTCAAATCTCTCTGGGCTAAAATCCTGTTGTTGGCAGGGCTGCATTCCCTACTGGAGTCTCTAAGGGAGAAGTATTTTCTTGCCTTTTCCAGCTACTAGATGCTGCCCACATTTCTTGGAACATGGTTCCTTCTTCCACCTTCAAAGCAGAAAATCACCAATGTGGCATCTGTCTGATCCATGTCCCTTAGTTACATCTCCCTCTGACTCTGAACTCGGCTAAGAAAATTCACAGGTTCTGGGAACTGAGGCATGGCATATTCGGGGACCATTATTCTGCCTACTACATTGATGTTAAAGACATAATGCTGAAATGATTTTAAAGTGTGTATCTTGTTTCCATGAAGATCCCAAAACATTACATGAAACTTATAAGCCACGGACCTGTATATTGACTATATCCCATGTCACCCTACTCACTTATTTTAGGGAAAACGACAGTAGAACACAATCAACTAGCAAAATAGGGAGTCAGTTGTTCTAGGTATCTTTACTACGGCTTAACGTACAGAAATGCACTGCAATTAGCCAGCTTCCCACTGGGCATAATCCTGGCTGACTCTCAATATATTTCATACTGATTATATCTATAATCTGAACTTCATCTAATATTTTTATCCATAAACCTCAATAAATTTTACAAATACAATTTTACAAATTTATATAAATACAAATTTACAAATACTAATTTCATCATGCCAATGCTCACATCAAAAGCACTGAACACTCTCAAACTTTCCATGAGAAAGACATGGTTTTAGTCATACATGAGCTTCCCATCTGCTGATGCGAACACATCCTTAAATGCTGCAGAGAAATAACTTAATTCAGAACAACAAAAGTATATTGTGTTTCTTGGTGTATTAGTCTGATAGGACTGCTGTAACAAAATACCACAAATCCGGTGCCTTGGAGCAAAAGAAATGTATTAGCTCAGTTTTGGAGCCTCCAAGTCTGAGATCATGGTATCAACAGGGTTAATTCCTTCGGGAGTCTGTGAGAAAGAATCTGTTCTGAAAGATACATGACTGCCAACCTAAATTCTGGTGTTTTTGCTGTCAGTCTTTGGTGTGAGAGCATCACCCCAATCGCTGCCTTTATCTTCACATGTTTTTCTCTATTCATGTCTGTCTCCAAATTCCCCCTTTTTATAAGGACAGCAGACATGTTGGATTAGAGTTCACCCTAATGATGTCATTTTAACTTGATTACCTCTGTAAAGATCTTGTTTCTAAATAAGATCACTTCCTGAGTTATTGGGGTTAGGATTTCAACATGTGAATTTGTTGGCCAGGACACAAATCAACTCATTTTATTTGGTGTTAGATATTGACTTTTATATTTAGATGCCTCGTGGCATTATTACTTTGTCTGGCACAATGTCTGAGATGTAGAAGTAAAATTTCACTGTGTGAGTTGAAATTCTCATACAGCAAAATGGGCATGTGAAACCCAATTTAGGAAAAATAATAGTGTAAAGCCATAATTCTTCAGACCCTGAATTTTATCTTGTGGATGCTATCTGTATTCAAAAACTTGAAAATTGCAAAATTCCTATTAAGAACTCTGTACAGTAGGTCTCTTTACTTGTTCCATTTAGAAGTGATCAAAAGCTGCTCCTGCCTGCCTGGAAAATTCCAAATAAAATCTGAACACACAGTGCAGAGTGCAGCTGAACTCATGACAGCATTCAGCTCCAACTATACCTTATTTTTCATGTCACAGGCAGTAAACAAAACACAAATCAAGTACCAGTGAAACCAGGAAGCACTACCTTTTGGGTTATTGACAGCAAAATTTCTCATCACTTTCCTGGCAAGGTTGAAGAATACAGCAACTAACACTCAAAGAATTTAGAATATGTCTATCCACGAGATGATAAGAATGGTGTAAGGTCAGATTCATCTAAGACAGTACTTTTGCCTCTGTGAAGAAACAGTCCAAAAAAGACCTAGTCATCTGTCATCTACTATATAAACCTCAAAACAGTTTCAAGTATCTTTATATGTGAAGGAGCATAAAACAAACTAACAAACTGACTTCCCTGATGCAAAACTGCTTGCTGATTCATTCTTTCCTGAGAATAACTTTAACCCAGAGGCTGTGCTCCAGGAAGGAGGTAACAGGCTGAGAGTATCAGAAGAATGGACAGGCCCTCCTGAAGATCCCTAGGGGTTACGAGAAATGTAGCACCCTGTAAAACGCCCTGACTGTTATCACCTTTTCTGCTCCATCCAGTTTTTCTATAAAACCTCAAGACCCCCAGCCCCAAGATGGGCTCACAGCCTTTAAGGCATTAGCTGCTGTGACTCCCTTTGCCTGGGAGAAGCAATAAAGCTGCTCTTCTCTTTGCTCCCAGTACTCTGCTGAGTACTGAGTCTGAATTCGCTTTTCCGGGTGCAAAAGCTGATTTCTCAGTAACATACTCAATGTATACCTTAGTCACCCATTTATTTACACAGTCAGCAAATATTTATTGAGCACCTGCCACATACCAAGGCTGATTTAAATGTTAATATATTTACAGGAATGCATTCTATAGAACAGTGGTTCTAAGTATGATTAATAGACCCCTACATCGACGTTAGGAAGAAAAGCATAATTTAATGAACCAATATTTTCCAACTTACCAATGTATGATAATAAAAACCTTGCATGGGTAAAAGATTACCCTTAGTGTAAGAAAGACCAATGGATTTCAGTGTAACAGAGTAAGAATTATTGATATAGTTTAAGATTACACTCTGCAACATGCAACAGGAAACTATCACTTGCCAAATTTCGCATAGGATCAAATATCCACAGCTATCTGAAAAGGTAACTCCCTATCTCTGTGAGGCTAGATTTTCTTCATATACTTCAACCAAAACAATATATTGTAACAGACTGAATGTAAACAGCACATGAAAATATCTCTGTCTTCTATTCAGCCAAATATGAAAGAGAAATTTGTAAAAACATGAAACAGTGCCTTTTATAAAACAGGTTTTTCATTAGAAAAAAATGTTACTTATGTATTTAACATTTACTGGGTTTCTTATTATTTATTTTAAATAAATAAGTAAATAAATGAAACTTCCCCCATTTTGATTTCTAATGCAGCCAATATTGATAGAATAACCCACATGAAACAAAACTTCTTTGGGTTTCAGGATAAGGATAACAGGGTCCAGATCCCACAACGTTTAAGAACCACCACATTGGTGTATATTCGTTAGTACAGTATAATCAACAATGGCAGCAAAAAAGGTGTGAACCTTGCCTGCCTGGGCTCCTCCCTGCCTGGCCCAGAGCGGGAGGGTCCCCTCAGAGCAATGGGAACAGGTGGCAGGTGTTGCCGTTCCCAGAATCCAATGTCACTACACATTTGAGTCATATATGCTTTATTTCTGTTTCCATATCCACCAAGCAAACTTCTGATAATGTTACTTTCTATGATTTGCTAGCTTGTCTACAGGAAGTTATTTTATGGTTCTACCGAGAATTTTATTTATTTAGAAGTTATATTTCTCATTATAACTAATTAAGCTGGGATTCTGGCTGTAACCAGTGCAGCTATTTCAACCAATCATAATATGACTTTGGTCATTTCTGTACCAACACTAGGCTCTTAAGTCCTTTTCCATCAGGACTTGGTAAGGGCCAGTCAGATTTGTTTAAACAGATTTCCCTAATCTCACATAACAGTGTTAGTTCTACCTGCTCCGAAGACCCTAGGCCACCTAAGTAAATGTTTCCACTCCATCTATGAGACTCTGAACGACGAGGGATCTCGGGAAGGGCAGCCAGCCTGCAGGCCCAAAGGCTTGTTATACTCAACCCCAGAACCAAGAGAGCACCTGCCTTCGGACACTGCTTCAAGGGAACTTTCTGTCTCTAACTGGAGAACAGAAACTGAATTCTTGTTTTGTGAGCAGAGAAAAAAAAATTAAGCTCTGTTAGACATAACAGTTTAATGATTTAATTGGAATTGACTGGATTCAGGTATGCTGACTCAAGATGAAAAAACAAGAATTTCAGAGCAAAATGACACCAGCACGTGAAGACCTCAATTCACAAAAATAACAGCATCTTTGTAGAGACTTGTGAAGCCACCAAGATATACTAGATTGTTTTTTATTAGAAACTTCTGGTGCCTCCCAGTGAGGGAAGCAGTATTAACCTTCATTAATTTGGCTAAAGGAGTTTTCATTTCCTGATCTCTTTGGGATTTTTTTTTTAAGCTTCTGTTCTGTTTAATATTCTACCCTGAAATGCAGTAATGCTCAACAGTTAGTCAACTTTGGGATTGCAGCTTCCTGGAAAAAAAAACGTAGAAAAGTCTTTCATCTTATCTATGCACTTGAAAATGCGTTTATTTTATTACAATTTTATCATTATATTGTTATGACTTTCCACTTTCTCCAATAAACTATAAAAACACCACTTTTTTAATTGCCTCCTTTGCGTTTATCATGGAACAGCAGAGTGACTCTGGAGTCCTCTCTCTGAGTATTCTGCCCTCAGCTATATTCTGCTTCTTTGTTACAGTTAGTGTTCTGTTCTGTTTTGCTATGAAAGGATTATACTAAATTCCATTGAAAAGAATGAACTACTTCCTAATGGTATTTTAATCGAAAGTAGAAGCACAATTGAATAAAACTATGGACATCGGGGTAGCTTTTCCAATATTATTTACTCCTCCTATTACTCAGGTTGCATTTGAAGGGTGTTCACTTTTAACAATTATATGCTTAATATTTGTCTTCATAGAATATTGTGTTCATTATCTCCAACATCTGGGATTTGATGATGTATTGATTCTCTGCACCATTCACTCTCATTCAACATCCAATGAATCCAAATGTTGTGATGGATTCTGAGAACACAAAGATAAATAACCATTATCCTTGTTTATTAAAGGTCTTAAGTTCTAACAGGAGACAGTGACAATAATAAACAAATTAATATGATACAATATGATAGTTTATTTAAAAATATCTGTGAAAGAATTGAGGAAGAAAACAGTTAATTATGCCTAGAAGGTAATAAGGGAACTCTTCATTGAGAAGAGAATAATTAATCTGTATAATGAAAGAATGACAGGTAGAACTTCATTGAAGTTATGAGGAAAAGGCGATGTGATTGGGTGATACACAAACTCACAGAGCAGTGCAGTACATGTGTGCCTGGGGAGTTCAAAGAAATGCAGGTTGCCTGCAGAGTTATAGACATGACAAAAATGAAAGGTATGAGGAAGTGAAACTAGGCTGTGGCCAACTGTGAATGCCATCCTAAGTAACATGTTTTTTGTCATATAGACAGTATGAGTAAGATATACAGTTTTGTATTTCAGAACATAAGTCTGACAGGAATATGGAGAATGGATTACAGTGGAGAGAATATGAGAAATATGAGTCAGTTTGATAAGGCAATGAAAATGCAATGTTACAGGAGGTAAATTAGGAAAAACAATGCTCTAAAATAAGTTCTGTTTTCCAAAGAAAATTGGGAATATTAATCACCTGAAGACTGAAACAGATAATTCTTTTCATGTGATATATTTTCTATTCTCTTTCTAGCTCTTAGTACATCACGACGTTATGCTGAATTGATATCTCTAGTCACACACTTAAAGAATTTCTCCTTACTGAAGCTTCAAAATCACCTGAACAGTGCCTGTATTCTTTTCTTTGTTGTGCAAGTAATTGCTGTTTTTGCATTATTGGGTTTCCTCATCTACACTTTTGGGCAATTTTTAACATGTGAAAGTTGCTCTTTCACCAGTGATAGCCATTTCAATTTTATTGAATCATCATGAATTTTTATCTTTCTGAAATTTGCTTTTGTGCATATTGTCTTTCCAGTCGATGATTAAAAAATTTTTTCCATGCATTTCATGAGGTGTCTTTAAATAATCTTTAACTTTCCTGTGTGTTATGGACATTATACTTTTTCTTATAATTTTTTTCTTAATTTCTTACAGCCCAAATATCTCTCAGCTGTGATCCCCATTAGATGATAATAATTATATAATAATAACAGAGAAAAAGTACTTGTGCATGAAGATTTTTAACTATAAACTTGATCTCACTTGTTGGCTCAGGGCCTAAACTTTAAAGTTTTAAAATTTACATAAGTAAGTTAAGTTAAGCTTGTCCTGGCATCATAGCAACACCCAGAATCTGGCAGAAACAAATGCAAATTTCCCTGGTAAAAAGCATCTTTAATTTAATTCCTGCCTCTGGAGTCTCAAAGATTTAGTGCAGCCATACATAAGCTAATTACCAAGAACTACTTAAATCTAAAAAAAAGGAACATAAATTACAGTCAGCAGAAAATTTTAAAAATTAGAACCTCCGAGAATTTCAGTTATTAAATTTATCACATGTAGACTAAAGAAGTCTCTGTACGAAAACTTAAAGATACATAAATGCACTTGGAAAAAGTCTACGAAGAACACCGACTGGGCAAATTTCAAAATGAACCCCCCAAAAATAAGAAATAGGACTACCAAAATAAAAACTCAACAGATGAAATAAACATCATATTACACATATTAGACATATATTTCTGAAGAAATAAACAGTGATTTGGAAAAGGCTTATTTAAAAATAAGTTGGAATGCTGCACCAAGAGACACAAAAGAAACTATACAAAATACATGTGATTCTAAGAGACCTGAAGATCAAAATAAGAATACCAAATATAAGCTTTAATTAAAAGTTTCAGTGTGAAAGAACAGAAGGAAAAGGAGAAAGAAAGTGTTTAAAACAATATTAGCTGAGAATTCTCCAAAATTTGTGAGACAGAAATCATGATATTCAAGAATCATATTGTATTCCAAGAAAGCATAAGGAAAAATAAATGCATTTAGACCCCTTGTAATGAAATATTTTAAAGCAAAGATAAAGATCTTTAATGCACAAGAAAGACACGCCATGAAAGTATGGTGCCCAAGAGCAAATGGAAAATGATAAATGCTGAAGTGTATTGAGTGCTTAAAATACGCGATTACACTACTTTACGAATACAAGAGTTAATTCAGTTAACTCTATGAGACAGGTATTGTTCTGCAGATGAAGATGATGGAAAGTTTACCTAATTTGCCCATGGTTCCTCAGGTACTAGGAAAGGGATTCCAGATTTGAGCCAACAGTAGGCACCAACGGTTTGGCTCTTAATCCCCGAGCTCCCCTCTTTCTCACGGAGTTCTAGGTGACAACTGAGAGGAAACACCCGCTATCTCAAGTTAAGGAACTAGCTAAACAGTGTTCCAAGAACAAAGCAAATAAAGAAAACAAAAAACAAAAAAAACTGAAGGAATCTGAGTGTCAACAGACAGAAAAGAAAAACACAAAAACTAAGCTGAATACAAATCGAGCAGAAGTATGTGATTTTTTTTAAAAGGTGATCAAAAACATGGTGGAACTTTTAAACATTGTTTACACAAAGTAATAGTAAAAATAAATGTTTAATCTGATTAAGTTCAAAAGTAGAACCACAGGTTCATCAGTTGTGACAACTGTACTGCTCTAGTGGGGGATGGTGATAGATGGCAAGAATATGCATGTATGGGCGGAGGCATGTGGGGAAATCTCTGTATGCGCCTTTCAACTTTGCTGTAAACCTAACACTGCTCTAAACAGATAAAGTTTTCTAAAGTCAAACTAAGATACTGGACAGTGATAGTTTACAATCCTGAAAGAGAGGGGAGAGAAATTGTAATCTGAATTAAAACTGCTCAAGTCTCTTTTGCTGATGAAGACACTGGTTAGATTTTTAACTTCCTAAAGTTAGATGATCTTGGTGAAAATAGAAATAGAGCTTTTAACTTTAGTAGCCATACAGAGAAAATAAAATTAAAAATAAATATTGAATTAATCCAAATAATACAAGAAATGAGGGGAAAAAAAGGATAAGTATAAAGCTCAAAATACAACAGTAAAAATACATCCAAGTATATCAGTAATTACAGTAAGTAGGAATAGTCTGTGGACGATTAAAAATGCCCACAAACTATTTCCAGCTTCACTCATCAAGAGACAGTCTATTTCTCTAATATTTGAATCTGACTGGCCTTGTGACCTGCAGCTGAAGTGACATTGTGCTGTTTTTAGGCAAGTAATAGATTTTACAGCTTCCATTCTCACTCTCTTGCTTCCCTGAAATCTCCCTGTAAAGATGCTCTGGATCCCAACTGAAGGGTCAAAGATCACATAGGCAGAGAAGTACATTATTAAGGATAAAAGGAGTCAATGAATCATAGTTGTTTTTTTTTTTAAATTCAATTCTCTGGAAAGTTATTGCAGTCCTAAAATGCATATGCAACTAATAAAAACAATATATTTTTAGAATTCGAAGAATAATTGAAAAAGCAACCATAGTGTTAAGAGTTTCAATACACCTCTCTTAAAAGATCAGATAGACAATGTACTACTTATTCGATAGGACCATCTGCCTGTATGTGCCAGTTCTTTATAGTTTATACCTATACTGATTAGACATGTATGCCATAAGGTTTATAAATGCTTTGACCTCACTCTCATTAGCAATGTATTAAATTTTTTGAACAATACACTAAATAAGTGTTATTAAATATAGAACTCTGTATCCTAAAAGTGAATAATGTGTATTCTTCCTCAGAATAAATAGAACTTTAAAAAAAAAATTCTCCTGTATGCCATAAAGCAAGTTTCAACAATTTAAAAGAAAAAATTGGGGCGGGGAAGAAAGAGGAGAAGTGAGGAGAGGAGAAGGAAAGAGAGGAGGAGAGGAGAGGGGAGAAGGAAGGGAGAAATAGAGAAAGGAAAAAAGAAATGTAAAGGCTTTGGCAGTCAGTAAGCTTGGAAAACACCTGTTAAGCTGTTAAACGGAACCTTCGTATATGCTTTCTTTTGATGTAGATTTTAATGATTGCTTTCATACATCAAGGCCCCTTTTTTTAGTCCACATTCAGACTTTTTTCCAATTCTGTAGAAAAGGATTGCATATGGCCTTAAATAGAAAATCCATGCTGGACTGGAAATATCAACATTGCAAATGTATGTCAACATGAACAGGTTCTTAATTTTCTGAGCCCAAGACTTTATCAACTCTAATTGCTTTTGGCATAAAATGCAGAAAGGCAGAAGCACATCTTAGTTTAGCTGTGTTTTTGGCATGAACAGTTGAACTGTTGATAACACAGGGACTCTCTGTAGAATTTCAGAGTCAGTTTGCTTAGAAATATGCATATGTCTAATTTAACACTTTTCCTGATACCGAAAGAGAACATATCTCGAATATGTGTGTCCTGCTCCTAAAAGAATTTCAGAAATACTCCAACACTCCCTACCAAGATCCTATTCACACTGAATTTTCCTGACTTGCAAAATGGATACATTTTTCAAGTCCATTGCAAATAAAATAAAATTGAATGAAGTAGAGTGATGAGTCTATTCTGTAAAAAACTGCAATCAGTTTTATAGGCTACTAATTAAATTCTTCCAAATAAGAAATCTCTTTTAGCCTCTTCTCTCCTTTTTTTTTCCTTTTCCTTCCTGGTTTCAGTTCTAGGGCCATAAGGTAGACAGAGCAAAGTACATATTCAAGCCATTAGGGGTGGGGAGAAGCCACAGTGACCTAGAGTTGTGTGCTACAGTCTGAGTGGAGTAGCAAGGTTGTCTGGCTCAGGGAGTCAGAGACAGAGCAGAGAGAAGAGGAGGTCCACATGGGGAGTAGCCCAGCTTAGGATGTGAGAGCCCAAGTGAATTGAGAAGGAGTGAGAGAATATAATCCACGTGGTGTCAGAGCCTGAGTGGGGTGAGAGGGGTGTCCGTGCCAACATGGCATACGATGGTGGAATGCAAGTGGAAGCAGAAGGCCTTTCCTACAATGGACAGTCTGCTGTATGATGTCAATACCTGAGCAGGGTGGGGAGTGCACCCATGTCAGGGGCAGGGACAGCCTGGTCACGGGAACCATAGCCCAAGCAGGACGAGGAAGGTGCCCACACTGAAACATCACTTCACATGGGGTGTCAATGCCTGAGCAGAAGCATTGGGTAGGGTAGGGTACACCAGGTGATAGAGCCCAATTAAGATGAATGAGGATAGCCCAATGAAAAAGAGTCACAGTCCAGGTTTTTAGAGCCTGAGCATTCCGAGGAAGGTGTCCACACAGACCAGCACAGGGTGTCACAGCCTGAGCAGAGCAAGGACAGCTCCCATGCAGTGGGTTCAGCCCCAGCGTTGGGTTTTGGAGCTCAAGCAAGGTAAGGAAAGTGTCTACACTGGGGAGGTCCCACATGGAGGGTCAAATTCCTAGTGAGTGAGAGGGGTGTAAGCTTGAGGGAGGAGGTAGTGGTAGAGATGGGAGATAGGCTGCATGCAGAAGGAATAGTTAAATTATTAACTTACTAAGGGTAATGGAATCCACGTTTGTCACTGTTGCAAAAGGGGGTTAGAAGTAAGAAAACTAGAATGAACCCTGAATGGTTGAATTAGAATTGGAAATACCAGTGTGAACTCAAATGTTTTTGATGGGCAGATAGAAAAAATAAATTTAAAGGGGTATGTGTTTTGTGCATGTGTGTGTTATATATACAGTATATGTTTATACATCATTGTCTATGTAAGGATGTATATGCATGCATTTACTCCCTAACTCTGTCTACTGAGAGGACGCAGGAGAAGCAAAACCTCAATAACAATGAGCACATGTGGTGCCGAGTGTTGGTTTCCAAACACGATTCTCCATGAAAAAAAATAAGAGCTCCTCAGAAAAATGCTTGATTCTCGGGCTGAGGCACAGAAAATATAAGGTGAGCCAGGATATCTGCTTGTGCCAAAAAGCAAGGAAGTGCTCAAAAAAAAAGATGGTGGGGAAATGTTAAAAGGAAACAATAGATCGTGGCTTGAAAAGGCTCCTGCTAGTCATATCAGGGATAAATTGAACATCAAAATAAATGCTGATACTAACAGTTCAAAACCCATTGAATAAAATACAAAATCATAAATCCATAGTGATATTAGTTAGTTTGATAATTAAGTGTTCAATGAATAGAATATTTACATGGATTCAAAAAAACAGCCCACAAAATGCATTTTGATTACAATGGAGACAATAGTAACTTCACATTAGAAAAGCCTGACATGCACTATCTTAATGCAATAATTAAACTGAACGTCATATATAATGAGATGAATCAAAATTGTGTTCCACCTTACAGGATGCAAAGAAGATGAGCACAGCATTGTTTCTATAATTAATTTCAGCCAGCAAAGCATAACCTGAGTCTAATCACAAGGAAATATCAAGCCCAAACTAGGGGGCATCCTACAATAACTTTAAAAATACCAACATAAGTGGGGAGGGTATAGCTCAGTGGTAGAGTGCATGCTTGGCATGCACGAGGTCCTGGGTTCAATCCCCAATACCTCCATTAAATAAATAAATAAATAACTCTAATTACCCCCCACCCAAAAAAAAAAACCCAACATAAGGAAAGACAGAGGTGTATTTTCATATTGAGACAAGAATGCTAAATGTAATGCTTGACTTGGAGCTGGGTTCATTTGCCACAAAGTGCATTACTGAGACTATTAGTCTAACCTGTATAAGTCTGATGATTTAGATGGTTAAGAATGTATTAATATCAAAATCCTAATTTTGACAGTTGTAAATTAATCATGAAAGAGAATGTCCTTATTCGTAGTGAGGTATTTTTGAGGGTGATGGACATCAATTTAAGAAGTCAAGGGACAAATCTAAACTTGACATGCATTAGTCTTTCTTTTTCATACTGACAATTTCTGTCCCTACTCAGATTCGCTATACATATTCATGTCTGTTTTGCATGATGAGACTCCTTCAAAAGTCCAAAATGGAGTTACATTCAAGAGCAACTATGCCTCTTTCTGCTCTAGATCTCCCTGATGCATCCATTCAAGACAGGTCCCCTTAGTTTTCATCATTCATTTCAAACAGGGCTTGTAGATAAGGTCTTCCTGGGACAAGTATGCTTGGGTCCTTCTCCACATTGATTTTGTACTACAAAATATGGCACTTCTAAAACCTATTTTTGGAAAAAATTTGGGAGCCTACTCAATAGAAAAAAATAAATATCCCTGATCTCCCTCATGAATCTATCATGAGGTAAAACTGTAGGGGAGAAAAAAAAAAAAGAAACTGAGGGCAACAGCTGTATTCACATAATAAGAAATACATGATATAATATTCTAATATTCATAACATGATAAAAAGTGAAAAATTCTATCCACTACATAGAATATTGGCCCACAAAATCTCAAGCAACCAGATATAAAACTGTATGTGATAACATTAATTTGTTATTTAACCTAGTTATCTGTGGATTTAAGAATAAAAATATAACAAAACCTCCAAGAGAGGAATAAAAACATCAGGAGATCTAGAAACAATATATTTACTCATTCAATATAATATTAAGAAGAATTGGAGAACTCAAGAACTTAATTCTGGAAAGAAATTATTTATCAGAACATAGCAATCTTCATATATCTGAAGCAGTCTTACATGGAAGAAGGAAGAATTAGGACTAATAATTGGAAATTATAGAAAGACAGATTTCCACCCAGTTAAAAAGAAAATCAAAACTTGAAATGTTCCAAAACGGAAGAAGCTACTTAGACAAGTGATTTGTTCACTAGAATATTCACAGCACAGATAATTGCTTGATAAAAGGAGTCAAATAGCAGTTTGGTCACAAGGAATTTGTGATACATAAGTTCACTTCCAATCTTATAATTCAATAGCTTTATATATCCAAAACCATCAAAAATAAGCTAATAACTCCAAAATTCCATGTGACCCTAGAAGGTATACATCACACATTTGATTGCTAAAGCTTATTATAGAAACACGGTCATTTTTTTCCTAAAAATAATCCCTCTCATAAAGATAAGCTAGGGCAAACTTCAAAAATGCCCTTAGGTCTGTAAATAATAAACTATAAAAGAATTACATAATGGAGGGCAGACACTGATTGAAAGGAAGGATGTTGGCTTTGATATACTGTGTTCAATACCAAGCAGTATTCATCGTCCTTCAGCTAGCCAATTTTGTATTTCAGTAACATGGGCAAAAGCCATCTTTTCGATACCTTTTCATTGTAGAAGAGTGTGTTTGTTTCTTTAATCATCATTTAGCAAGTGACATCCAAGGACAGGCTTGTTTGGGAAATCAGAACGTAACAAATTGCATTACAGCTTCAAATCATGCTATGGAGTTAAAAGAACAGGTAAGCAGGTGTCTTTATGCAAATTGCATTTAAGAATTAATTTCTTTGCTTAAGTATTATTTAGAATGTGTATAATTTATCATTAGTACACCAAATACTGCCCAAATTGTGTTAAAATAAAAGTCTATGTAGTTATGACAACAAATGTACCATCAAAAATTAAATTATTCCTTCAACATAGTCCTGGAAGTCCTAGCCACAGCAATCAGGCAAGAGAGAGAAATAAAAGGGATCCAAATTGGAAAAGAAGAGGTGAAAGTGTCACTATATCCTGACGACATGTTATTATATCTAGAAAACCCTAAAAGGTCCACACAAAAACTACTAGAACTAATAAAAGAATTCAGCAAAGTAGCAGGTTACAAGATTAACGTTCAAAAATCAGTTGCATTTCTTTATACTAACGATGAATCAACAGAAAAAGAAAGAAACAATCCCCTTTAAAATAGCACCCAAAGTAATAAAATATCTGGGAATAAATCTAACCAAGGTGGTGAAAGAATTATACACAGAAAACTATAAACCATTGATGAAGGAAATTAAAGAAGACTTTTAAAAAAGGAAAGATATCCCATGCTCTTGGATTGGAAGAATCAATATTGTTAAAATGGTCACACTGCCCAAGGCAATCTACAGATTTCATGCAATCCCTATCAAATTACCCAGGACATATTTCACAGAACTAGAACAAATCATAGTAAAATTTATATGGAACCATCAAAGACCTAGAATTGCCAAAGTACTGAAGAAAAAGAAATAGGCTGGAGGAATAACTGTCCCAGACTTCAGACAATACTATAGAGCTACAGTCATCAAGACAGCATGGTATTAGTACAAAAACAGACATATAGACCAATGGAACAGAATAGAGAGCCCAGAAATGAACCCACAAACTTTTGGTCAACTAATCTTCGACAAAGGAGGCAAGAATATACAATGGAATAAAGACAGTCTCTTCAGCAAATGGTGTTGGGAAAACTGGACAGCAGCATATAAAACAATGAAGCTAGAACACTCCCTTACACCATACACAAAAATCAACTCAAAATAGATCAAAGACTTAAACATAAGACAAGACACAATAAACCTCCTAGAGGAAAATATAGGCAAAACATTATCTGACATACATCTCAAAAATTTTCTCCTAGAAGAAATAAAAGCAAGAATAAACAAATGGGACCTAATGAAACTTACAAGCTTCTGCACAGCAAAGGAAACCATAAGTAAAACAAAACAAAAAAAAAACCTACAGAATAGAAGAAAATCTTTGCAAATGAAACCAACAAAGGCTTGATCTCCAGAATATATAAGCAGCTCATAAAGCTTAATAAGAAACAACCAAACAACCCAATCCAAAGATGGGCAAAAGACCTGAACAAGCAATTCTCCAAGGAAGACATACAAATGATCAATAGGCACATGAAAAAATGCTCAATATCACTAATTATCAGAGAAATGCAAATCAAAACTACAAGGAGGTATCACCTCACACCAGTCAGAATGGCCATCATTCAAAAATCCACAAATGACAAATGCTGGAGAGGCTGTGGAGAAAAGGGAACCCTCCTGCACTGCTGGTGGGAATGCAGTTTGGTGCAGCCACTGTGGAAAACAGTGTGGAGATTCCTCAAAAGACTAGGAACAGACTTACCGTATGACCCAGGAATCCCGCTCCTTTGCATATATCCAGAAGGAACCCTACTCCAAAATGACACCTGCACCCCAATGTTCATAGCAGCACTATTTACAATAGCCAAGATATGGAAACAGCCTAAATGTCCATCAACGGATGACTGGATAAAGAAGAAGTGTTATATTTATACAATGGAATACTATTCAGCCATGAAAACAGACAACATAATGCCTTTTGCAGTAACATGGATGCTTCTAGAGAATGTCATTCTAAGTGAAGTAAGACAGAAAGAGAAAGAAAAATACCATATGAGATTGCTCATATGTGGAATCTAAAAAACAAAAACAAAAACAAAAGCATAAATACTAAACAGAAATAGACTCATAGACATAGAATACAAACTTGTGGTTGCCAAGGAGGTGGAGGTTGGGAAAGGACAGATGGGATTTTAAAATTGTAGAATAGATAAAGAAGATTGTACTGTATAGCGCAGGGAAATATACACAAGATCTTATGGTAGCTTACAGAGAAAAAAATGTGACAATGAACATATATATGTCCATGTATAACTGAAAAATTATGCTCTACACTGGAATTTGACACAACATTGTAAAATGATTATAAGCCAATAAAAAATGTTAAAAAATTTAAATTATCCCTCTTTTAACATTTTACTGACATAACATTTAATATCTGGATATAGGGAAGCATACAAATGACTAGATGAGTCTCTCTCTCTTCATATGAATATCTAAATAATGAGCTTAACATTTCTTTTGACAAAATTGAAACATCATTATCTATCTATCTGGCATAAATTCAGCCATAAGTAAGGAAAATACCTTAGCCAAGAATGTGTGGCTGGGTTGGAAATACAGTTGATGGATTTAAGAATGTGAAATGTATACATGTATATGTGGTCAAAATTGGAGACTTATAAATCCACAGATGGTGAAGTCAGAAGAAAAATGACTAAGAGTTAAATCCAATCCAAATATAGAATAATAATTTATGATGATGAAAGTTTCATGGCAGAGGGTACTCATACAATGGAATCAACACCAAAAAGTTAACTAGTCTCCACCATGCATGAGCCATAACACAGACTCTTACTTTCCAATAAATTGAGTACTCAACAGTGTTTAGCACCAAACTGGAAATGTGTGCTATTTTAACAAGGCATTGTTTCAAGACTTCATTGTTCATTAGGCCATTGAGCAAGCACCAGGTTACAGAAGAAAGAAGATGGATAATCTTTTACAGAATAGATCAACCTGTCCACTTGATTTGAAACTCTTCATAAAGGTTTTTTTTTTTGTAAATATTCACATGGGATATGAAAGTTTTCAATTCTGAGTCTATTCCAAAATGCCCATTCCCATATGCTTTCCAAAATTTCTGCTCAAAATTACTAATTCCAAACCATTTACAATCTGGCATAAGAGTCTGAATTCCCTATATAAGAATTGGTATAAGCTTTGGTGTCTGTCTGCTTAAGAATTTATTAAAATCTGGTCCCATATAGACCACTTAATGTTGAAATGCTGAAAGTAACACTTAAGTTTTCCACTGGGTAGATACAATGACCATTAGTTCATGATGGGCTTTTTGCCATACCTGGACACCTCGCTGACTCATGGTCAGGCATTTTAAACTCACCAGAGTCTGGAAGAAGAAGAATTTGGTCAAAATGAATCTATTGAAGATGGCACAGTCTTTACTGAAATCACAGAGGACTCCTCAGTAAATCTCCTATTTACCACAGGTTCCAAACAGCATTTCAATCGCCTGATAACTTAATATCTAGCCAATTATTCGATTCAAGTGAACAAACAGTCATGTTATACTCTAAACCATCTGAAGGATTATTTTACTCTAGGATCAAATCAAACCTTAAAGCTTTGTTTATTAAATTAATCAGAGACAGGCATCTAAAATGGATATGCACTGACTCTAGCAGATGTCTCTGTCTTCGTGGTAGGTAAGCAAAGGATCCTCTATCTTGAAGAGGTTAACAAGAATGTCCTAGAACACTGAAAACTTACTTATATTACAGGTATCTTATGCTATTCCTACCTTATTTGTGTCTTAACTCCTAATGGGCTTGTCTAATCAAGTCATAATGATTACAGCTAACATTTATTCTCTCTTGCTATGTGCCAGTTACTCTTTTAAGTGTCTAAGCACTTTAAATATATTAACTCACTGGAAGTCCACACAACTCCATGTGACAGCCACTATTATTATGGAGAAGAGAAATAACATACAAAAACGTGTCCCAAGCCATATAACTAGTAAGTAATGGAGCTCAGTTTAGACCATGTATTTTTCTCTCCAGGTCATCCTTACTCCTTTGTCTTTTAAAACCTCCTTTCACTTTATTTCCCTTTCCCCTTTCTTCCCTCCATTCAGTTCATGACATGGGACTTACAAACCTGTTTCTTTGGGAGACATGGTATTTTAATTTTGTCTTAGCACACACTTCATGGCACCCTAAATAGACCTTCCTTTGCACTATGCACAAAAAGTGAATGACTATAAGAGTGGTTTGTAGCCTGAGTTATTATCTTTTACTTTCTACTCGCCTCCTTTTGGCTTAAATATCATAGATTTACCATGAAATTTAAGTAAATTAATCACAAGGATATTGCTAATATAAGAAAAAATGCATCAATTAATTTTCTGCCCAGTATAAAACATTTACTTTCTTAATGTATTGGGGAAATCATAATATAACCACCAAATATCATTGAGAAAATTTTTTCCCAGAAAACTCCCAGAATGCAACCTTCAGGCATACCCTGGTGATAGATGCCTAACAGTTCTTGAATTTCTCTTACTCCCTAGTTCCCACCATTAGGCATCCCCTGCTTCATTTCCTATGAGTATCACAAGATACAAGAACCAGGTCATTGTTTTCAGTGAACAGCATGAACTACTCCTCATTTCTTCACCTTTCCCTAAATTAAACTGTTGTCCTCCTGAACACCTGAACAGAGAGTGATTTTTTTTTTCCCGACAAGTGGTTTGTTAAGAAAACTCCTGTGATGGATCAGGGATTAGTGCTAGTGACAAGCTGACGATAACATAGTCCTTGTCTGGGAATGTCATGTTTAGTGCTGAGTGATTCATAATAAATTGAAAATCTCCTTCTGCCCTTCCCCCATCATCTGCCAAATGTTCCTGTAGGTATAATCACTCACTCACCCATTGCTTAGGCAGTGACATGTAATTAAAATGGTATCATACAAGCAAGATGAGAACATGTGAATTCCTGTCAGAGAATAACAAGTGGCAAAATACTGCAGAGCACATCTTGTTTTATTTGTCTTAATTTTCAATCAAGCTTGATAAAGCAAATGTTTACAAAAGAACTAAGCTACCCATGTTAAAAGATGAATGCCAACATATGTTTATAAGTGAGCACATAGCCTACCTATATTCATTCAGCATTCAAACACTGAAAACATATTGAACATTTACTGAGCACTAAATATATACATCCCCTGGCCCTAAAGAAAAAAAATAATAATGATTATCTTCGGATTGGTAAAATTTCAGGTGATTTTTAAAATATCTATTACTTACTTTTAGGTTTTTACAATGATTTTCTTTACAAATATTGAAAAATCACTAAATTTTAAAACTATAAACTTGAATATATAAAGACACAAGGAGTCTTTTATTTCACTTATCATCTACTAAAGTTAACTTATCATCTGCTAAAGATTCCAAAGAGAGTAAAAATGAGTTAATAATCATTAGCTAGCTTCTATTTTAATGTTTACCAAAAAATAAGGACTATATTGTGCATCTCCATAAATAACAATGCTAGAAGAATAGGTTTCAGGCATGACCAAGATTCTGGCCTTTTAGAAAAATCATATACTAGGAAAATGACCTGTGCCATCTCTGATTGCAAACTCAGTCTTTTATCCTCACTGGAATTCTAGTCACTTTAATTGAGTGAAAATTGACTCAGGAATATCCTACCTGTTGAGCAAGTAGGTAGAGAGTCAATTTCCTGATTACTTGAAAGGGGCCAATAGGGCATATAAACCCCTATGAAGATGGCAAAGGGAAATTCTTGAAGAATCTGATGGTGTCTTCATCACTGTCAGGTGCATACTGGCACAGCACTTTGATGGGACCTAAAGGCAAATGACTCTTTCCAAATTGCAAGAAGTGTTACTGTGTTTTTGTCTCTGTGCAGCTATCTCAGTGAGACATTGTTTTATTCTTACTTACTTTAAGTGAACATATATCTTTTGGCTGTGAATGTTAGTATCTTTCCATTAATTACATCATGCTACATCCAGTGCAGCTCGGGACCGTATCTGAGGACGGGTGACGCAAGACTTAAGAAACAAAGAGACAAAGTAAACAGACTTAAGAAACAAAGAGACAAAGTAAAGAGCAAAGTAAAGAGCAAAGATGTATCCAGAAGGAACCCTTCTTCAGGATGACGCCTGCACCCCAATGTTCATAGCAGCACTATTTACAATAGCCAAAACATGGAAACAGCCTAAATGTCCATCAACAGGTGACTGGATAAAGAAGAAGTGGTATATTTATACAATGGAATACTACTCAGCCATTAAAAACTGACAACATAATGCCATTTGCAGCAACATGGATGCTCCTAGAGAATGTCATTCTTTTTTTTTTTTAACATTTTTTATTGATTTATAATCATTTTACAATGTGTCAAATTCCAGTGTTCAGCACAATTTTTCAGTCATTCATGGACATATACACACTCATTGTCACATTTTTTTCTCTGTAAGTTATCATAACATTTTGTGTATATTTCCCTGTGCTATATACAGTGTAATCTTGTTTATCTATTCTACAATTTTGAAATCCCAGGTTATCCCTTCCCACCCTGAGAATGTCATTCTAAGTGAAGTAAGCCAGAAAGAGAAAGAAAAATACCATATGAGATCGCTCATATGTATAATCTAAAAAACAAAAGCAAAAACAAACAAACAAAAACAAAGCATAAATACAGGACAGAAATAGACTCAGACAGAGAATACAGACTTGTGGTTGCCAGGGGGGTGGAGGGTGGGAAGGGATAGACTGGGATATCAAAATTGTAGAATAGATAAACAAGATTATATTGCATAGCACAGGGAAATATACACAAAATGTTATGGTAGCTCACAGAGAAAAAAATGTGACAATGAGTGTGTATATGTCCATGTATGACTGAAAAATTGTGCTGAACACTGGAATTTGACACAACATTGTAAAATGATTATAAATCAATAAAAAATGTTTAAAAAAAAAAAAAAGCAAAGATGGAACCAGGGGACTCAAGATCTCGTAGATCTAGAGCACCGAAAGCCTAGTCAACATCGTATTTATTAGGAGTATACAGCTCAGAAAAAAATGCGATCAAAGAGGTGGGGCTTTAGATATTTCATGCCAGAAGCACGAAGTTCTGCTTGCTGGCTAACTGATTCATTTCAGGCCTATCCCTTCCAGGAACAATCACCCTCCTCGGGGGATGCAAAATTTCTAAGTGTATCCTGTTACTGCCTCCAGGACATCTTGAGATAGCAAATGCTTCCCTTGGGTTAAACAGCACAGATTTCATGCCAGAACAAAGTTCTGTTAATGGATGATCTGGCTTCCCATGACCGTCCATTGTTTTACCCTAAGGAAATATCTGCCATCTGTTGCGCCCTCACGGTCAATCTCAGGATTGCCCCTCACACAATTTCTTGAGCATCATACATGTTATAGGTCATCGACTGTGTAAAACATGAAAACAAAGCAAGCACGTGCATTTTAAGCAAGTGTGAATATAATATTTTAAGCTCATGGAAATCTAGGTATGGCTTGTTTTCTTGCTGCTTGTTGTCCAGCGGCTTATTTTCCAGCAGCTTGTTTCCCAGCAACATCACTATTCCATTGGGACAACAATCCATATGAGATGGAACTTACATATATTTTTTCTTTACTTTAGCCACTTTAGAATCAAGAATCACACACACACACACAAATTTCAAGCCTTGAATTATCTAACCTACTGTTGATCCATATGTTTATCTGTGTAGTGGTTGATTATTGATTGCCTCCTCAGAAGCATCCCCGATTTCCCTTTTAACAACCTTGATTTCCATTTTTGTAAGTTAATTTTATGCTAAATTCTGCAGTTGCATATGTAATGCAGGCTAAGCTAACTAAGCATTTCATTCTTCTGGCCATCATGATTGGTTCAGTGGTAAGTATAAGACATGATCCTGTCCACTCAAAGTGAAATTCGTGATTTACCTGGAAATACTGGGAAAAAAGATTTCCTCTCATTTCTAAAAATAAATAATGAGAAGTAGACCAGGAACTTTTGGAAGACTTTTAGGACCACAAAGAGAGTTTACTTAGGTATAAAGGAGAGTAACTGAAAATTTTAAAAAGAGAAAAGGAAAGAAAAAAATAAGAAAGAAACTGAGTTCTATGTTAAGTAGCTGAGTTTTCTTTTCTTTGAAAATAAAAGCACCCATATTTTACATAAATCAATAATCTTGTACAGGACTCTTTGAGAAAATAAAAATATCTAATTGCCTTCACATAAAAGTGAAATCTAAATCAGTACTACACTGGCATTCTTTTTTGTAACAGGAGAAAAATAAATTTAATTTTGTATTTATAGGAGCTCATAAATATATGAGAGTCAAAAGAGTAACCAAAGCAGGCAGCCTTTTACCAGAAAAAACAATTATCTGTGAAGATTTAACAAAGCAAAGGGGTTTGGGCTTGGGGTAGCAAATTAATAAAGAAGTAATGAAGTTTGTTTACACAGCCTTCTTAGCCTTGAATTTCCTATCTCTGGTGATAAGATATCTTCTACCTTCTTAATATAGGGGAACTAGCTTCACAGGGGAGATTCCTGCTTTCAGGGGGAAAAAGGAGGGTCAGAGTTTCCTTCTTGCTTTAGCTACTTCTTAAGTAACTTTAATTTAAAATAATCAAAGTGCCATATTTTGAGGGTAGCATATTTTGCTTGCCCTCAGTCCTGCCTCTGAAACTTTCCCAAGAAGTTTCACTCTAGAAGTTGACTTGGTAGATTGTTCCATCTCATTGAACCTGTCTCTTATTCCTGACAACGGATTGCTTCAGATGAATTCATTTCAGGCACTGGTGATGAAGGTGGGCTCCCAAAGTTAGGCCTATGTTGTGCAAGCTCTCAGATATTTAATAAGAGTCATTTTTGATAAAGCTGCCAAGAACTCTTTAGGCAAGATACCAGGTTGTTTTTCCAAGTGGCTTTATTGAATCCATAAACTTAGTCTTAGTTCCTTAAAGTTGTCTGGTCAAATCCAAGTCTATGTACACCTATCTCAAATATGACATTCCAGTCAAAGCCTTGGTAATATAACCACTATTTTCCAATGTGCCTTCACTTAATAAGATCATTTCTAGGTCCATCCATGTTGCTGCAAATGGCATTATTTCATTCTTTTTTACAACTGAGTAATATTCCATTGTATGCGTATACCACATCTTCTTTATCCAGTCATCTGTTGATGGACATTAGGTTGTTTCCATGTCTTGGCTATTGTAAATAGTGCTGCTATGAACACTGCAGTATATGTGTCTTTTTGAATTATATTTTTCTCGAGGTATATATCCAGGAGTGGGATTGCTGGATCATATGGTAAGTCTATTTCTAGTTTTTTAAGGAAACTCCATACCATCCTCCACAGTGAATGCACCAATTTACACTCCCAACAACAGTGTAGGAGGGTTCCTTTTTCTACATATCCTCTCTAGCATTTACTATTTATAGACTTTTGAATGACGGCCATTCTGACTGGTGTGAGGTAATATCTCATTATATAGTTTTGATTTGCATTTCTCTAATAATTAATGATATTGAGCATCTTTTCATGTGCCTGTTGGCCATCTGGATGTCTTTTTATGAGAAATGTCTGGTTAGGTCTTCTGCCCATTTTTTGATTGGGTTGCTTGTTTTGGGGGATAATAAGCTATATAAGCTGTTTGTATATTTTGGAAATTAGTTCCTTGTCGATCATGTCATTTGCAAATATTTTCTCCCATTCTGTAGGTTGTCTTTTCATTTTGTTTCTGGTTTCCTTTGCTGTGAAAAAGCTTTTAAGTTTAATTAGGTCCCATTTGTTTATTTTTGCTTTTATTTCCATTACTCTAGGAGCTAGTTCAAAAAACATATTGCTGCAATTTATGTCAAAGAGTGTTCTGTCTATGTTTTCCTCTAAGAAATTTATAGTATCTGGTCTTAAATCCATTTTGAGTTTATTTTTGTATATGGTGTTAGAGAACGTTCTAATTTCATTCTTTTACATGTAGCTGGCCAGTTTTCCCAGCATCATTTATTGAAGAGACTATCTTTTCTCCATTGTATATTCTTGCTTCTTCTGTCATAGATTAATTGACCATAAATACATAGGTTTGTTTCTGGACATTCTATCCTGTTCCATTGATTTATGTGTCTGTTTTTTCTGCCAGTACCATATTGTTTTGATTACTATAGCCTTGTAGTGTAGTCTGAAATCAGGAAGCGTGATTCCCTCAACTCTGTTCTTCTTTCTCAAGATTGTTTTGGCTATTTGGGGTCTTTTGTGTTTCCATACAAAAATGTTAACATTTTTGGTTCCAGTTCTGTGAAAAATGTCATTGGTAATTTGATAGGGATTGCACTGAAACTGCATATTGCCTTGGGTAGTATGGTCATTTTAACAATATTGATTCTTTCAATCCAAGAACATAGTATACTTTTCCATCTGTTTGTGTCATTTTCAGTTTGTTTCATCAGTGTCTTATCGTTTTCAAAGTATACTTCCTCTGCCTCTGTAGGTAGGTTTATTCCTAGATATTTTATGCTTTTTAATGCTATGTAGACCAGTACTCTTGAATCAAAGCTAAATATTACTTATTTAGTGTGCTTATCTATTGCACACGTATTGTAACCTTCCTCACACTTAATTTGATTACTGAATTTTTATTTATTTTGGCATATATAAAGACATTTGAGCTATAAAGACCCTTTGTTGTCCTGCCTCACTTGTTTCACTTCTGTTTTTAAGATAGCACCATTGCTTCTACTTCTACTAGGAATTCTAATTTGAAAGGGAGCTAATGCTATATTTTAAAATCTCAAACTTGATATCAGAAAAAAAAGCTTTTGTTTCAATTAGAAACAACTTTTCTGTTTGCTTATTCGTCCGTGTAGATACCCCTGGCAACAGACTGTGGGTCAGAATGTTACTTCCTTTTTATAATTCTCCTCATCTCCCACAATTGGCTAAAGAAATGAATCCTTCTTCTAGCCCTCTACAGCATTTGATGAGTACCTACTGCAGTATAGTCTATGTATTTGTCTACATGCCTGTCTCTCTTTCTGGAATGCAAGATTTTTGATGGCAGGGATTATGTCATATTTATCTCAATATTTCCAGGGCTTACTATCGTTCCTGACACATAATAGATACTCAGTAAATAACTGTTAAATTGTGTTAAGAGTAGATTTACACAGTGAGACCTGAATTATCTGTTTTTGTTTGGTTCATACAATGAAGAAATTACCACAGTGAGTCTTCTCTTTCACATTATAAGCATAGCCTCTATGCTGTGCAAACATAGCCTAAGATCAAATTTGTTTTGTTATTTCAGGGAAAATGACAAGCTAAAGAAGGAAAAGCTTCATTTTTTTTCTAAGACAGTCTACATTTATGTAACTTTCAACCAATAAGATATAGCATTTGTACATCTGAAGGGAATGTTATAATAAATTCATTTTTGTGGGTAACTTTTGGTCTCAGGCATTATTTTTTATAAACAAATAAATAGAAGAAAGTTTTTAAACATTTATTTGTATTCTAAGGCTCACTGGTAATATAAGAAAGAGCACAGATTTGGGGAAATATACTCCACTTGGCTATGATCAAAAATAGAGTATTGTTTACATATTATTCAGCACGGTTTAAGAGTAATTTTATTGCAGATTTCTTGGCCCATTTAATAACTCTAAATTTGAAAATAACAGTGTAATATATTAAATAATCAGGGCTTTTTTAGACTAATATTTAAATCTAAAGGGACAAATTATCCAGCTGTCAAGAGAGCAGATAAAGATATATAGGTAGTTTGTTTTGTTCCAGTCTTTTACAATCCTTCTGTGACTTTCTCTAAACAAGCAGCTTAAATTCATTGATTGCTCCATCAGGAGAGTAAAAATCAAGATAGTGATTCTCCTTCTCCTTGTATCCCAAACAACATAATGATTAATATCCATGGAAAGACACACATTTTATCTCCCAATCATTATAGATCAGATACACACCACTCTTGCTAGGCTCTGCCCAATTTTCTGCCTCCCAGAATTGTGAGTATAATGAAGTTGTTGTTGCTTCATGCTGCTATGTTTTGGTGTGATTTGTTAGGCAGAAAGAGAAAACTAGAAT
The DNA here is from genome assembly GCF_009834535.1 of Camelus ferus. Classification (NCBI taxonomy): domain Eukaryota; kingdom Metazoa; phylum Chordata; class Mammalia; order Artiodactyla; family Camelidae; genus Camelus; species Camelus ferus. Next base: position 36,752,014 of record NC_045696.1, on the reverse strand, counting down.
AAGCCATGAGAAACAGGCATGAACAATAATTTGAATCAAGACATTATTTTAACGCCAATGATTATTCTCTAACATAGTATTCACTGATTATTTCCTTCTAGTCATCGAGAAAGAAAGGTTACTCTTGAAGGTATGACACATATGCTGGATCTACTGACTCACCTGGAGAGAAAACAAGGCTTCTAGGACACCTGCGATGTAACAGATGGCCTGCTAGATCTAATCAGAGATGGTCCTGGCCTATACAACAGGACTAGCGACCCCTTGTTGCAAAAGGATTCAGTTGTACGTGTTCAACAGGGCCTACGGGGCTTCTACATGCCTTTACTCTAGAAAACAAGCAAGTAATAGAGAAGAAACAAAGATGCTTAGGTAAACAGCACAGAGTGTGAATTAATATGCATATAAACATCCACCATATCTGGGTGTTTCCAAATCCTTCACTTTTTAATAGTAAAATATAGTGGTAATAGCTAGTCCAGATCACCTATACTATGGAAAATAATATACCCCATACTTTTCTTTTAAAAAAAAAACAAAAAACTTGAATAGGCCTTTTTTTGACCTCCTTATTTTCTCTGTAACAAATTATGTTGAAATGTCAGAACAATCCCTATGTATATAAACAGTCCCTTCCCTATGCATGTGCTCTGGGAATATGTCAATAAATTATACAATGCTGACATCTGATTAAAAATAAACATTTCATAGATCTTCTAAGTTTTTTCCAACATCTGGTAGTATATGAAAAAAATTTTCCATGATTGATAAGATATTTCAAAAACTGTTTATATTTAAGCATCCTTTCAACAAATATTGATGAAGTACCTGTTATTTACCAAGCACTCTGCCAGGATACATGCATTAGCAAAACAATGTCCTTGTCCTAATGGAGTTTACAGACTAGTTTAGAATTCAGATGTTGGCCATAATCCATGAAAAACAATGCTGCAAAGGAAAAAGAAGAAAAAAATAAAAAAGGAACTTTGTAATATGAGTGTCAAGGAAGGCTTCCTATAGAAGTGACCTTTCATATGGGGTCTGATGGATGAATAAGCATGCCCTAACCTCAGTAGATGAGGCATTGACTAGTGTTCTAGGCCAGAAAAAAGTATGAAAGTTAAATATGTGGGAGAGAGCACAGAACACTCTCAAGGAATTAAAGGAGACAGTCTGACGTATAGAGGACTCAATGGTTTAAGACAGGCGAATAGAAATAGGGGCCAGACCTCACATAGCTGATATATCTATAAGGATTTAATTTTTGTTTCGTAAGAAATGTGTGGCATTGAAATTTTAGGCAAAGAATGAACAAATTTTGGATTAAAAATGCAATGTTACTGGCTATGTTATAGAAAATAGATTGTAAACAAGTAAATAATTTAAGAGGCTACTGTAATAGTCCGTGTAATTCATGGTGGTGGCTTTTAATGTGTGTTATTGAAGGATATGGAAATCAATAGATTCAAAATGTTTATAAGAGGTATAATTCTCTGTATTTCATGCTAAGTTGGATATGACAAGTAGGAAAGAATGGTGTGAAAGTGTTTGAGCTTAACAGCTGTAAACATAAATCTGGCTGTTGATTGAGATAAGAATCTCCAGAGGAAGACCAGGTTTGATGTAGGAATACTTTATACGCCATCACCCTGTATTTGTAGTGCCTTTGGGCCATCCAATTAGGGATATAAAATCAGAAATTGAATATGTAAAAGTCAAAAACTCAGAGGAGTGGTCAGAGCTGGGCATAAATATTCAGGAGCCATTGTACTGGTGGTAACTGAAGCTATGGTAAGGAAGAGAGTACTTCAGAGGAGACAAAATGAGAAGAGAAGGGGACCTTGGGTACCCTGACATTCAAAGACTAGATGAAACAACATGAACCAGAAAAGAGACCGGCAAAGTGAGGCCATTTGGAGCAAACCCAGAAAAATGACATAAAATTAAAAAAAAGAGAGAATTTCAATAAAAAGAATGTGCTCAGCCCTGCCAAATGCTGCTGAGAGATTAACTACTCATTGGCTGTCGCTATATGGAAGTCATTGGTCACCTCAGCGAGAGGTCTGCTAGAGAGGGTGGGAGGTGGTCATGTGAAATCTAGATCAGAGTGAGCTGAAGAACACATCTGTGATTAAGAGTTGAAGACAGAATACCCAGACAACTCCTGAGAAATGCAGATGGGGAAAGGAAACAGTGAAGTGTGCAATAGTGAGAGGAAACATGGGGAGGAAGGGGTGGTGGGTATGTCTGTGCATGTAAGAAGGTGTGTGCTTGGAGATGAGAAAAGCCTAGAGCATGCTTGGATGCTTGATGACAAGGACCCGGGAGGGAGAAACATGCTGATGAGAGAAAAATGAGAGGAGTAACTCCAGAGTGAGGATCCAGAAAAAGCAAACAGGGACCAAAAACGGTGTAGGAAAATGGTTGGCATAGTTTACTCACAGAGGCCAGTTCATACCTTCAGACAATGTCTGTTTCCATTCCTCTACCCCTTTCTGCCTTCCAAACGCCTTAGAATCAAATCAGAAAACTAATGTATTTAAATTGCTATGAGGAAATTTACATCTCCATTGTGACAGGAAGAGATTTAGTCCATGAATAATAGAAATAAATATATTCAATTGTGAATATGTCTTTCATAAAACAATGTAATGATTCAAGGTATTTAATGAAGACATACTGTGTTGCAGTTAAAATGAAAGTAAAATTTTTGGAAAATTCTTGGAGATTTCTACAAGTTTGTATTTCTCATTAAATCATAACCTGATTAATCATTTATTTTTATTAAAAATGTTTTAAATCCAAGGTACTGTTTATTCATAGGCAAATAATGCCAATTTCCTTATTACTTAAACTACATGAGAACACCAAATTGAGTTATTTTTCCTTTTATTTCATAGCTGTACAAAGAAGACAGACTAAAATTGCTTCTAATCCAGCAACAAAGGAACTATAGCTACATGAAACATCATAGATGAATCCTAAAAACTGCATGTAAGTAAAAAAGAGTTAGATTCAAAGAGCTCTATATTTTGATGTGAGTGTTAGTTACACAGCATATGTTTTTCTCATCAAGCTATACAGTTAAAATCATTGCATTTTATTGTATGTAAATTATACTTCAATAAAACTGCATTTGAGCATTGTCATTAAAATTCAATAAGAAAGGGAATTTACTAATTTTAATCAATACTTTCTTTTTGTTCTTATTACTTTCCCAAAAAGACCAGCTCCCTTTCAGAATTGAGGGGTGTTTGTTTGTTTGTTTGTTTGTTTGTTTTTGCTGGCATCTACTCTTCACCAGCCTGTATTATCTGGAGTCACACTTCTATTGACAGTATCAAGCCACAAAGAGTCCCCCAGTATATCTGAGCATCAAGCAAGAGACACTCTGTTTTGTCATCTGCAAACAAATAACTCAGCCTCGTTTCCTCTCCCTCAGTCTCCACACTCTCCCACCATTCATGACCAGCCTGGTAGCTTTGGAACCACTGCCTCCCCTCAAGAAGAGTCCGAATCTCCACTAAACTGGCTTATTTGCAGGGAAGTAAAAGAGCACTGCCTTTACTCTTGCCATATTTCCCCAGCCATGGAGAAGGCTCCACCTTTCAATTCCACATCATAGCTGGGATGACTCTGCACTACTGCTCCCAGAGCCTAGGAACCTCCCGATCAGCCTTTCCTTGCCAGACCTAGCCTTCTGAACACAGGGAATGCTCCAAGTGTGCTAATACTAGTCTTTCTCTTCAGCCATCTCTTCCTAGTCAAGGGTAAGCCTCACCCCAGTTTGATTTTCTGTGGGAATACTTGTTTGCCTTTGGGAAGAGCTGAAATCCCCTAAAAACAGTTGTGTACTCACCCATGGATCCAAATGGAAAGATTACATCAGAACTGAACAGTCCAACTGCAATACAATCTCTGTTATCCAGGCATGAGTCTCTACATACTAACTGGTGTTGAGCTGTGTCTAGAATAACGAATCTTTCTTAACTACCTCTTCAGCAAGAGGCGATGATTCAAACAAGCACCTTCCAACTTTCATAACTGTCTCACTGCCTCATCTCAGCACGCACACATACAACAATAGAACAAGCGGAGTTTATAAGGGCAGTGCATTATAATTCACACAAAGAAGGAACAACTTCTTCCTTTCCACACTATCAGATGAGAAAACTGATTTCTCAATCTAAAACACAATTTTCCATGATATCACTATTTCTTCAATAATCCTGGGGGTATTATTTGCCTTATGAGTGTAGATAGGTCCCCTTATAACACACTTTCCCCTGTACATTCAATTCACCAAAAGATAACTTATTCCAAGGGCAAAATTCAAAATTCTATTTCTTGGAGAGACAAAGTTTCTTTAAATACTTAAATCACACTTTTTTTTTAAACTAGTTTCTGTCTCTAAATATTTTAAAAATTCTTAGGGATGAATTTCAGATCAAGAATATTGTTGTCAAGACAAAAACTCACGCTGGTATGCTTTTCATAACTGATTCAAACCATATCTGAACTAATGAGGAACTTATTCGTGAGCTCCCTACCTTCCAAAATGATGCCAATATGCCAATAGAAGATTCATTTAGTAAGTGAATACACTAATCATTAGATTTTGAAGTGGAAAAACAGAAGAAGACAAACAGAAGCCTTGAACTGCAAAGGAGAAAGAAAGAAAATCACACACACACACACACACAAAAAGAGGAAAAAAGGAACTGGTGAAGAAAAAGGAAAATGAAAAAGTGAAGACTAAGAAGAAAAAGGGGAAAGAGTAGGAAGATGATCATGATTGACATATATTTAAATTTGTATCACACTGGCCAATACACTTCACATAGCATCTGCACACCATTGTGATTTTCAATGAATGGTTCTAAACCTATGCTCTGAATTTTGCTTTCCTCAATTTTATTTAACAAACTAAGCAACAAAACATGTATTTTTAAAAATGTGCTTTTCTCAGATTTAGCCTTTATACATTGGTTACAGGCTCCCTAACGCTGTCCCAGCACAAAGTCTAGGATAAGGACTATAAATCCACAGCTACACCTTGTTCTTCATAGCCCTGATTTCATCAATGAAAAGAGATACAGCTTGATTCCCATTAAAGAATAGGAGAATAATAATAAGGATGTTAATGACAATAATGATGACGTAATAATTAACACATCTGCATCAGATATTGAGTCAAGCACTTTATGTAACTTATCTTTAATGATCTTACCAACAATGCTGTCGAGTTGATATTACAGTTGAGAAAACTTAGACTCACAGAGACTAAGCAACTTGACCAAAATTCTAGACCAGACATCAGAATCCAGTCTGTCTGATGGTCGAGTCAGCACATTTTCCACTACACCTTTGGAGATTTTCAGAAGACTCTTAACCATCTCTTTCCTGTCCCATCAGGGATATTCACATTACTACCAGTGTTCTCCTTAATTTTCATTTTCCCTGTTTTATAAATTCTTCCTATCACTCATGCTGAAAATCTAAAATGTCCTCCGGTTTGCCAATTACATCAGTTCCTGTCTTAAGCTAGGGTGAGTCTGGAAGCAGTCATGAGCATGAGTTTGACTCAGTTTGTACAAAATAATTCTACAATACACTGTAAGTGGCCATGTTTGGAAGCTTTCCCTCCATTTATTGTGGGCCACGATATCATGTCGAAATTGCCAGTCACGTTATTGATAAGACACTCCTCTTTGCAAAAATTCCCTAAATGCTTTCTTAGTGGACTACATTCTGCTTGAACACATGATTTCTTTAAGGTTCTCAGCAGGATTTCAAAGATAGGATCAGACAGTCTTCCATGGGACAGAAAACTGTGGTTTTATGAAGCCAGTTTCTACAGGGTTACACAGACAGAGACACAGATAGAGGCAGGACTGGAGATGTCAAGGGTCATTTCCGAGGGAAAAAAAAAGAAAAATCATCTCTGAATCATACACTTGCGTGGCCAGACAAATTTCTATTCAAAAATCAAAGAAATTAATTTGAAGCTCTTGGAAGAAATCCTTTGAAAGCTGTTCAGCTAATTTCCCAAGATAATAGCAGGCATTGTATCATGTTTGTTTGGTCCTTAACACACAAAACCACAAAACTTGTTTTTTTTTTTTTCCAAAAAAGATGGTTAAATGAAAAGTTACTGCCTTATTTTGCTGAAAGGGAAAAAAGGATACAGGTTTTTTAATTTTCTTTCAAGAACTGAAAACTATTTCAAAATACGGAATACTCCAAGTATAATAGGAAGGAAATGAACAGAGGGCTTAAACTGCTATCTCTTTTTGTTTTGACACAACCACAATTGAACATGGCATTCAGTATATCTTACAATGGTGAAACAGAAGAATACAGTAGTAATGAACAGTGCTTAACACAGTCTGTCTCATTTTTCAAGACAGAAATGTCCTGTAGAATGAGTTTAAAGAAATGAAATTTTGTAAAAAGGAGATGGAAGGGAAAAATTGGGCATAAACTGTGACCTGTCTAAGTTTCTGAAGCTGTAAAACAGATAAAAGAGAAAGAAAACAAAAGTAAACAAATAAATCTATAGAAAAGTGGTTGGTAAGCACTCTTTAGAGAGAAAATATTTGAACAAGAGCTACATTAGCAATTGCCTGGATCCTGATTACTTGCAACAAGGTTTAGAAATGAAGGAAGGAGAAAAGATTTTAAAAATAATAATTATAAGGGAGGAAAACTGAAGGAAGAGTAAAGAAAAAATAAGTTGCAGGAAACATAAGGAGAAGTTTTGACTTTTTTTTAAAGAAAAAAGCATGCATATGGGGAGAAATACAGATAGCATATATCATCATATATCATCGCTTGCCTAAAAATACATCAGCTAACATTAAAACAAGTTTGCACAGCTTTATACTAACAGCACAGATAATTCCTAATTGTGCCCCCAAAACCAGTCATTCTGGCAAACACTCATGTCAAATGTCTACTCTTGGGTGAGTCCATAAACAATTTTAAACAATGGTGTTACAGGTTATAGTTAATGGAGTGGGAGCTTTCAAATCTCTTCTCATGAGCCATTTGACTCTTTGACAAATTTAATCAATGGACAGTCCTAAGAATTAAGAAATTTTAGATCTGGAAACAAACTCAGGGTTCATTTTGTCATAGAATCACACAAAATTAGAATTAAAAAGAAAGGGCATCTCATGTGTACTCCCTCATCAGGATGGATTTCTCTATGTTAATGTCTCTATTAGACGATTATCAAGCCTATGTTTGAGCACTCATTTATTTTCAACTTCTTTACTTTATAGGTAACAAAGATAAAACCCAAGGAAGATCAATGTTTTGCTTTGCTTTGTTTTCCAACGAGTGCTCATTTATATATAAAACAAATTCTTAGAGTCAGATATTGAACTTTGAGCAGCATTAGAGAGGCTGACCCATTGCAGGACTTAATTTTATTAATTTACATTGTAATTTCCCAAGACTGTTGAAGTTTTGTTCTTGTTTTAATTAATGTGAGGGGTAGAGAGGGTGGCAGGAGGTGGGAGTAGAAGTTGCAAGACTAGTTTTCTTCAGAATATATTTTGAGAACATTGACTTAAGTGCCTTTTCCAAGCTTATACTGTGTATAACTGAAATCTCAAAACTCTCAAGTATTAATTTTAAGCCCATGTGTTGTGTGCTTTCGTTAGACATGAAAATTAGCTTTTGATCATTTTCTATGTAAAAGATTTTAGAATTTTCATGTGCTCAGTCAGTTTCCTTCTATGACTCCTCAGGGTTCTTTCCTTATGGATGGATAAGCTGCAAATGTTGGTCTGACGAAAATAACACAGTGGGCTGGGGGATTGTTTATATGGCTCTCAGTCTCCAATGATCTCTCTACAATGGTCTAAATTTGACTAATCAGAGGTTGACTTAATGCATTTGAAAATAGAATTTGTGTCCAGAAAGCGTTAGCTCACATGTCATCCATGCCTGTTTTCCAACTGACAAATATTCCTCCAAGGAAATAAAAGTTGTGTTAGGAGAGATCTGAGTAAATTGTCAAAATAGGGTTTCATGGGTATCTAGAAAAAAGCATAGCTAGACCCTTGACAATGAAGGGAGAACCAAGAAACTGGAAAGAATCCAAAGAAGATATCAACTTAAATTCTGCCTAGATCAATACTATGACATAATATGCTAATCCATTAATGAGCATTCTGCTCTTCTAGAAATATCTCCAGTGTGTTCAGTATGTATCTCTGGTTGAAGGGTCCAAAATCTGACACAGTACTATACTAGGGTTTTTATTTAAAATAAATGTTTTCTATTTTTTCACAAGCATTTGTCATTTTGCTATTCTAGAAAGAAAAAAAATCTCTCTAAAATACACTTTGACGCTGAAAGATAATTAAGAAAAAAGTGTATCCAGCATTAGAAAACCAAAATGAGCCTCTTACTCAACTCCACATAACCAGAAAACAACTTCCTTAATTTTTCGTGGTCTTATTCACTAATAAATTATTTGATGTTCCTTTTTCTTTGACAATTGCCCATAACAGCAGTCATAGAAAAGAATAATTTCCTCAGAAACCAAAAGCTATTTCATTATTTATAAATGAGAACTGGTGAACAAAGAAGAGTATAAATCAAAGATCAGAAGTCTTAATATAAGAAACTGTGGTAGAATACAAATAATGATAGAATATTCCATTTCAACTGAAATAATCATGAAAAGTGGCATCCTTCACAATGCAGAAGACATCAAAAAAATTCCCGAGGAAGAAGCTCACTTGATTTGTACGACTCTGATTCTATTATAGAGTCCTGGTTCCAACAGTATCGTCTACTGCTGGCCATTTCTTGCTTTGAATCATTATTGCCCTAGAAATAAAAATAATGGCATTGAATAACTTGCTTATTCAGCAACTCAAAATATTGAAAACAATTTGGCTAATTCATATGGTGCCTGACTGTTTCACATACATCTTCCCTAATCTCTTCTGTAGCTCAGTATTCACTGATTAAGTATGTGTTCTCATAGAGGCCCGGCCAGTAGTCTACAACAGCCTAACTGTGCTTGAAAGCTGCCCTAAGAGTTCTGAGTAAAGAGAAAATGCTGCTCTAATTTCACTTATAATAAGAAGAGCTGACATGTGACAACAGCCAGAGGATATCTTGCACTGACATGAAGTACTTTATTTCAGGATTTAATTTTGACCTCAAAAACATGCAGTTGCCTGGTTTTTTCCAAGTGTCTTAGAAAAGGACTCACTTCATGTGTCAGTAAACTGATTTCACAAGATACATGGTGACATTCAGGTCCCTGGGTAAATGCAAGAACTTATCTTAATACCAGGGACAGCACTGAGAGCCAGCCTTGTAAGCTGGACTGTACTTGTCATTCCTTGTCATTACTACTACAGGATTTATGGCTCCTGTAGAATACACGAGAAGAATCAAGGCAATTCTGAGCCAGCAGTCTAAGGACATCACACAGATGGCATCTCTTCTATCATAATCAAGCAGAACGGACATCACAAGAGAAAGGAGAAATTAGTATTTTTTGTATATTCTCTCTTGCATTTGTGTTCGTATTCCTATGTTATTCACATCACCAGTTGGGAATAAGGAAATTGTTATTACAGATGCATTACGGATAACAAGTAGAGACAGGTTTTTTTCTTTACAAGTCAAACATTTCAGATGTTTTCCTCTGGCAGACTTTTTTTTTTTCATTTCCCTGGTAAGTGTTTATTCCTTGTTTGAAGATGGAGACAGACATTAACATTACTCTTTTACGACCATGGCTCTGCTTTTGACTAGTTTTACGTCCAAAAAAGAAAAAAAAAAAAGGAAAGAAAGAAAAAAGAAAAACCCAAAACAAAAAACTTCAGCAGCAAAATTAAATAATATAAAACAAACTTATGTTTACAAATAGTTTAGAGAAAATATTGCCAATGTGGAAGGGAAAAGAGGAAGTAATTGTAAGAACACAGAGATTATATCTAAAAACACCATAAGAAATTTAAGTTCAGTTGATATCAGTAAGCTATTTTCCACATCTCTCTTGTTCTGTGCTTTGGCGTGTCTCCCTCCAGGCGCAATCCTTTGCTCATACTTGGTTCTCCACATTTCTTCCAGTAAAATCTGAAAATCACAACTAAAGAATCAGAATCTGTCTTGTCCAAGCTTGTGAGTAGGTCATATATGGTAGTGAAGTTCTCTCTTTCACAAAGTGTTTCATGGAGACTTAATACTATGAGACGTTAATATCTTTTAGCCAGAGCAAGAAGCATCTGCAGCCATCCTATCTAGGACAAAAATAACATGGTAAGAAAGGAATCTGATAGAATTAGAAGTCATGTTGAGTTCGAAGTAATAATGGGAATATCAAATAGATATATGAACTTCGCTAGACATTCATATTTTAAAGACATCTACAAAAGATGGAAACTGAATAGAAGAAGTTTGAATTGGTTTGAGTTCCAGCAGAAGTGGATCTTGAGACAGTTCTATGCAAGTAGTTTTATTAGGAAGACATCCCAGGGAGGGAAAGACAATCAAGATAGCATTACCCTGGGATTTACCCCTGAGGAACATGGGGTACTATTTTAGGACATAGACCTCAAAATCATCCCGTAAAACAGTTGAGGGAGATGTGGAATTAATGCACCAACTACTGTCAGTTACTGGTTAAACTGTTACCAATTATTCCTCCTGCAGCTAGGGGAAATAATTTCTTGGCACTACTGGTTCAAACAGAAAGGGATCCCATGGCCACAGATAATCCCCAGACAGAGAGATGAAGAAACTAGCAGCTGGAGATTAGGGCAGGGTGCAATGAAATGGTATGGTTTTAAGACATATGGACAAGACAATGATAGCTTGTGCCAGAGAGGCAGTGGTGTGCTGAAGACGGCTTGCATTGACTAGAGATCTAATTGTACATATCCTTGCCTAAGTTCTGATTCGGTGACTGCACGTGGGTAACTTGAAATCATCTGTGGTGGAGGAATTACACCATGGAAATCACCAAATGCTGCAAATCAGTCTTTTTTTTTCTTTTGATAGCTGGTTGTTAAACATGTATGAGCACACCACTGCATAGAATATTTATTGAGTACTGCAAGAGATAAGAACCATGTCAGATAATTTCTGTAAATTATCTCATCTTTAATATTCCCACTAAGACTGCAGAAAAAATATAAAAATATGAGTTGCAATAAGCTTTGACACCAGTTTGGTGTTTTCTTTTCAAAACATCTCTGAACTTTTATAATTAAAATAAATAATGCCTAAAGCAGTCACAAAAATGAGGAATTAGATAACTTTGTTCTGGATGAAACACTGCTAAAGGCAGAATATGAGGGCAGTGGAAGAGGAGAAATGGCCAAGAACAAAGGTGGGGAGATGGAAATGACGACAAGGCGGAGCACCTGGTCTCCTGGCACCTGTAAGTAAATGAGGAGATAATCCAATACTGGCCACGTCTAAGACACTGCTAGCCTCTTTGAGAAGTTCTAAACCAATCACAATGAAGCTGTATAACATCAACATGGTGGCTCAAATAGATGATCAAATATTAAAACATCATTTTCTTTGATTGGTGGTTGCCAGAGGCAGGGTGGAGGTGGGACTGAAATGGGTGGAAAGGTCAAAAGGTACAAATTTCCAGTTATCAAATGAACACATCATGGAGATGTAATGTAAAACATGATGACTATACTGTACTGCATATCTGAGAGTTGTTAGGAGAGTAAATCTTACAAGTTCTCATCTCAAGAAAAAAACTCTTAACTATGTGTGATAATGCATATTAACTAGACTTACTGTGGTGATCATTTCACAATATACACAAATATTGAATCATTATGCTGCACACCTGAAACCAATAGAATGTTACATGTCAATTATACCTCAATTTTTTTAAGTCACCTTTTTTACAATTCCACTAGTCTACATTTTTATCTACAAAATGATATCAGAACTTCTTTCTCTAAGTTTAAAAATGGCCAAAGTTCAGCATTTTATTTTTTTCTCAGCATTTGAGCAAGGTACATTTTTTAGTTTCTCTACAGATATTATTACCATAATTATCATTCTGATCTGCACACAATTACCACTAATCTGTTTCACCAATGAAAGCAACCACATTGTCTGTTACATTCCATGTCTCAGAATATAAGCTTTCTGCAAGCAATAAACCCTTTTATGCCAGATTCCATTTTTTAACCTAAGTTCTTGTAATCATTATACAACCATTTTAGCACTCAATTTTAATTAGACAGAATCTAATGTCATATCAAATTCCAAAATAGTCAATAAATGAAAAGCATTAGTAGAAACTGAACAGTTTCTAAAATACCTTCAATAAATTTAAATAATTGTTAAATATCTGGTGTACTTTTCAAAATTTGGTTTGCATGATCTCACAAGTTATCTGAATCCACTGTGTACTACTTCAAAAAATATTCAAATGCTGAAACCACATTGTGTTTGATACAGAATTATTAAAAAGAAGACAATAGAAAATTGAAGTTACCTTCAAACAATACGTGCAACAATTAAAAGCTGAAACAAAAGAACTCACTAAAGTGTAAATTTGAATTCGGGGTTGACAGACATTGACATGGCAAACCCTACAAAATTCTGAAGGCAGAATTGTTACGGTAACAACAGCAGCAGCCGAGAAACTGGTGACAGAATGTGAAAACAGAACTCAGCTGGTGTTCCTACTGGCACACTAAAAGCATAAGAATCTGTGACTTATTCCTGAGCAAAGATCCGGCGCTCTCCTTCCCTTGGGCGAAATACTTAGCCTAAGAAAGTCCTGGCTTCGTAATTTACTGCACTTAGGATTTAACTCATCGCAGAAAAACCCATAAGGATCTCAGTTATTTATTTCACTTCGCCCCTGGAGATATCAAACATTGGGCAAAAATAAAAATAAATTGATAAAAATAAAATTTTTCTACTCTCAGTCAGCTAAATAGCTACCTACTTTAAATAAGATCACCATTAAACGCATTCAGTTTTCCATGATTCTTTGCATGTGAATTGTCTAGTGGTAGACATTTCACAGCTTTAGCTGAGATGAATTCAGTCCAAGACATGGAGCTCAATGCTGAAGAGGATAAAAAACTAAGTAAAAACCAATATTATAAACCAATTTGATCTGAGGTAATTTTTGTGTTATATATGGATGGGGGAGGAGCTCATACAAACTATTAAAAATCACTGAAGGGATCTCAGGGTTTAATAATACCTGAGGATCCAGTTGATAAGGTCTATCAAAACAGAAATTAATTTTGAAAGTTCACACTATAAACTATCAGTGTTCTTCAGACTGTTATGTTGAGACATCATCAGCTTACTTCAGAGTCTGCTTAAAATGTCTTTTTCTTTTCCATTTCAAACTTTATCCCTTTTAGTCGTTAACAACATAATTATGAGCAAGTATATAATTTTTTGCAATACTCCATATAGTGTTCTGCAACTTGGACTAGTCTTCTAATCAAACAACAAATTTCCTGTTAACAGTAAGCTTTACCTCTGCAGGTACAGTCTGAACCAAATGATTCTTCCAGAGGCCTTTAGTGACAGGAGAGCACTGAGAGCTCCCTGAAAATACAGGGAAACTAAAATCTGATTCATATCCAGGCTTCCCCAGTCCTTCCTAACTCTCCTTTTATATTTCCCATTATAAAAAAATTTATTAAATTAAATTCATTTATAATTACTGGTTCTCCACTAACTTTTTTTTTAATTGGAATATAGTCAGTTACAATGTGTCAATTTCTGGTGTACAGCATAGTGTCTCAGTCATGAATATATATATATACACATACATTTTTTCATACTCTTTTTATTAAAGGTTATTACAAGATATTGAATCTAGTTCCCTGTGTTCTACAGAAGTAATTTGTTTTTTATGTATTTTTATATATAGTGGTTAACATTTGCAAATCTCAAACTCCCAAATTTATCCCTCCCCACTCCCTTTCCCCAGTAACCATAAGATTATTTACTATGTCTGCCAGTCTGTTCCTATTTCATAGATGAGTTCATTAGTGTCCTCTTTTTTTCTTTCTTTCTTTTTAGATCCCACATGTAAGTGATATCATATGGTATCTTTCTGTCTCTTTCTGGCTTACTTCACTTAGAATGACAATCTTCTCTGCCATTTTTGATTGATTGCTTATTTTTAGTCAGCTTTACGAATCCCTTCTTTTCTCACTTAATTGTGATTGTTAGATTATGTTTCAACTACCATGACCTTAAAGGAGAGAAAGAATAAAGGAAACAGGAGAAGAGACAGACAAAGACGTGGGGAACAAAATAGAAAAAGAATTGATGGAAAGAATGAGGCAGTTTTTTTTTGATGAACAGTGGAGATGTATATAGACATGAAGAAAAAGGGAGAGAAGGGAGAAAGAGCAAGTAACTAGGGTCAGAGTAATCAAGAGAGCAAAGCCTTCAGAAAGAAACAGTCCCTCCACGGATCATTAGGATTTTACTGCTAATGGTATTTTACATTCTGAGACATGTTTACAACCACTAGTACAGAGATCAGATAATGAAGCTCTGCCTTACCATTCCACAGTCCCCTCTAGTACTGAAATCTTTACACAGGGAAGTTTATCCTTGAAGATCATTTGATCTTCATCTATGGATATAAAATCTCTAATTCTGCCCCTCATTTACATGGCATTCTAAGTTTCCAAAATTAATTCAAAATTTTTCAGTAAGTGGGCCACGATGCTGTTCCAAAGCTTCTTTTCCCATGTTTAGCAAATCAGTATGGCCTTCCAGAACCACTGATACAACAAATCTTAAGCTACATGCAACAACATACAATGTTCAAGAGAAATAACGTAAAGTTTGATTTTATATATTTAACATCTCTATCAAAAGGAATTTTATTTTTGGCAGGGTATACTTTTTCTTAAGTGTGTGTGTTGGCCACAAAAATAAGCCACCCAGATCTCCTGCTGTGAGGAATATAACTGACAGCCTAAGCTGCTGCACTTCGAAGGCACTGCAGTGGTGTTGGCCACACTTCTCACAGCTACTCCCAGCAAATCACTGAGTGTGAAAGGGACACTAAACAGCTTCACTCCTAGGAGAGGCGGGACTCCTCTGGGGAGTGACTTTGGCTTAAGCACTCCCCCATGGGCCTGATCAAAACTTCCCATGAAATTTCTTGTAGTCTGAGACTCTTCCCATGCAACCCTTCCCTCTCTCCCTCACGGGGGTCAGACCTGTATTATGGCCTCACGGATTCACCATCTCCTCTTCTGGCTCCATTCCCTTTTCCCTTATAGACAATTTTCCCAAATAAATCCTAGATGTATAATCTTGTCCTAGCTCCTGCCTCTCAGAGGACACAAATTAACACTACTAGTATTAGGAGTGGTTCAATGTAACAAGCAATAACATTTTGAGTTTAGGACTCACTCACTGTTCAGTGGGCAAAGACGACGGATGAGGTACAGACAGTCCCTGGCACAAGACAACAGCTAAAACTTTCACTGGTGGTGACCTGGGAAAATGTCCCAGTGAGGGGGAATGTCATTGTAAGTCCAATGATTCACGTATGCAATGACAATACAGTTGACTGGTTATCGCTCATTTGTATCGACAGCCAGCAGGGAGATAATGAGAAACTGAGGACCACCGAAAAGCAGTAAATGGTCAAATTTAACATAGGTAACCAAGAAACTGAAGACCTAATAGAGCTGCAGAACTCCAGAGATGTTTGAATCTCAGCCCAAGCAGATGTTTTGTTAAGATCAGGGCCCTGGTTTTAAAGATGTGGGATTCTGAGACACGGCATCTAAGGATATTGGCTTGATAGAGCTGGCCTATTTTTCCAGAATATGAGCTAGCATTTTCCCTATTCTGAAAGATGTTTCAGGTATAACTCCCCAAAATGGCAACAAGTGCCCCACTCAGGAATTGTCCCAGATCATCCATCAGAGTCATTATAAATTCTCTAATGAGAAAAGGACCAGCACCAATTATAAGTTCTATATGGTCCCCTCTGCAAGCCAGAGCTGACGGAAGGAAAGGCAGTCATAGAGTTGGCATCACGAATATTGATGGGGGTGATGGGGCCAGGGTGCAGCACTTAGCTACAAAGCCAGGAGCCCCTAAGTACCATAAAGGTTTGCAAAGTAAAAGGAGCACAAAAGGGGCGTTACCTCCTCTGTTTGATTTCTCAAAGGAAAGATCATCTGAAAGAAAAATACCAGAATACAAATATCTGGGTCTATCTCATGGCACAAAATTAAAACTAAGGGGATATAAAGAGAGATATATTTTATCTGCTGTATCAGTTCATATGCTTGATCACGTTGGGAGAAGCAATCTCACCTTTCACCTCTAAATTAAAGACAATCACAGTATCAGAGTAGTCCCCAAGCCACAAAAGCTTACCTCCACTTTGAGAGTTCTAGAAATACAGAGAATTTACCACTTCACTCTCAAAACTGAGCATACTGGAACTTCCAGTGGTTTCTACAGGTTGCCAGTGTTCAGAACTACCTGGTATGGAGAATTCTTGAAATCCCACTTTCTAAGATATGTTTTCTAGAGCACTGGGGGAGAACAGTATAGTGTGAGGGGCACAATGCCCCAGGGAGAAGTCTTACACTCCTCTGACTTCGAGTCTCTGCTCAACTTCAAAAAAATCTTCAAGTAACAAAGAACTCAGCCGTTCTGGAGTTCTATTCAGCAGAGTGCCTGGATTTAGGGTGTAAAAGCAAAATAGCACTGTGCACACATTTTTATTTTGTGTTGTTGATCCTCTAATTTCAAAAAAAAAATACAGAATAATTAGTATAAATCACCATAATTATATACAAATCCATGTTATATACAAATATAACTAAAGTAATATTATGCATGAAACTAATAACATGTTTGTAAACAAGTCAATGTAATTTTCTACTGAGATAGAAGAGAAGGGGGGGAGCCATGAATAAAATGTTTATGTGTGTACAGAAGTATGCATTTACTCAGACAGAAAAGAAAGTTCTAATAAAACGTCCACAAAGTGACATGGATCCTTGGCATTTCTTGGAAAGGTTTAGACCAACAACCTGCATGATTCAAGTTATATAACTCAATGCAAATATCTTGCCTAAATTGTTTAACATCTATTACTCTGTAAGCCTAACTGGAAAAAGGCTAATCATTATCATCCTGGTTAAACTGTAGTGTAGAGAGAATGCTGGCCAAACTTGGATGGAACAAGTCACTTTGAGTGTGTTTCTTTTCTGGCCTCTAATTAGATAATGTGTTTAAAAAGATGATGAACTCTAAACAACAAGTTTTTAGTGTAGAGAACAGGGAACTATATTCAATATCCTTTAGTAATGAAAAAGAATACGAAAAGGAATATTCATATGTATATGAGTGACTGAAACATTATGCTGCACACCAGTAATTGATGCAACATTGTAAACTGACTACTTCAATTAAAAAAAAAAAGAAAGAAAAGCAGGGGGAAAAAAGATGATGAACCCATACATCAGAGCTGGATGTTTCAAAAATAACCATGCTGTAGTTAAACAATAAAACTCTAGGTGGTAGTGGCTAGAGGAGATGTTCAATATTTTATCACAGGAAATGCAATTAAGGCAATGACATCTGTGCAGTGGAAAAGACTTTCTCAGTTTAGATTCATCTTGGAAGCTATTCTCTTCTTGCCAAAACTGAGCTACTTTTATGCAGCTTCACTGAGTTCGGGGGAGGCTGAGCCCTTATCACAGAGCAGAGAACAAAAGCAGGAGACCAGGAGCCAGCATTTGGTAGACAATATGCTTTGGAGGAGAGCAAGCCTGCTTGGACAGTTTCGGAGGAGAATATAGACAGTATAAACCTTTAGAAATTATATACCCTGATGAAGCAAATTCCCTGACATTGATATTAAGGACTGGAGCATAAATTAGGGAGATCAGAGAAAAAGAGGCACCAATGGCCCAGGACCAGAATATCAGAATGACAGTAACAACAGCAGCAGTAGCAGCAAATAAAACTAAACTAAACTAAAGCAAAACAAAAGTAGAAAGTTCTCTTCTTTTTTTTAAAAAAATTTTTCATTGATTTATAATAATCTTACAGTGTTGTGTCAAATTCCAGTGTAGAGCACAATTTTTCGTTATACATGAACATATACATATTCATTATCACATTTTTTTCTCTGTGAGTTACCATAAGATCTTGTATATATTTCCCTGTGCTATACAATATAATCTTGTTTATCTATTCTACATTTTGAAATCCCAGTCTATCCCTTCCCACCCCCTTCCCCCTTGGTAACCACAAGTTTGTATTCTATGTCTATGAGTCTATTTCTGTTTTGTATTTATGTTTTGTTTGTTTGTTTGTTTGTTTGTTTTTAATTTTAGATTCCACATATGAGCGATCTCATATGGTATTTTTCTTTCTCTTTCTGGCTTACTTCACTTAGAATGACATTCTCCAGGAGCATCCATGTTGCTGCAAATAGCATTATGTTGTTGGTTTTTATGGCTGAATAGTATTCCATTGTATAAATATACCACTTCTTCTTTATCCAGTCATCTGTTGATGGACATTTAGGCTGTTTCCATGTCTTGGCTATTGTAAATAGTGCTGCTATGAACAATGGGGTGCAGGTGTCATTTTGGAGTAGGGTTCCTTCTGGATATATGCAAAGGAGCGGGATTCCTGGGTCATATGGTAAGTCTATTCCTAGTCTTTTGAGGAATCTCCATACTGTTTTCCACAGTGGCTGCACCAAACTGCATTCCCACCAGCAGTGCAGGAAGGTTCCCTTTTCTCCACAGCTTCTCCAGCATTTGTCATTTGTGGATTTTTGAATGATGGCCATTCTGACTGGTGTGAGGTGATACCTCATTGTAGTTTTGATTTGCATTTCTCTGACAATTAGTGATATTGAGCATTTTTTCATGTGCCTATTGATCATTTGTATGTCTTCCTTGGAGAATTGCTTGTTTAGGTCTTCTGCCCATCTTTGGATTGGGGTTTTTTTATTATTATTATTAAGCCATATGAGCTGCTTATATATTCTGGAGATTAAGCCTTTGTTGGTTTCATTTGCAAAAATTTTCTCCCATTCCGTAGGTTGTCTTTTTGTTTTACTTATGGTTTCCTTTGCTGTGCAGAAGCTTGTAAGTTTAATTAGGTCCCATTTGTTTATTCTTCCTTTTATTTCTATTGCTTGAGTAGACTGTTCTATTAGAACATTTTTGAGATGTACGTCAGATAATGTTTTACCTATATTTTCTTCCAGGAGGTTTATTGTATCTTGTTTTATGTTTAAGTCTTTGATCCATTTTGAGTTTATTTTTGTGTACGGTATAAGGGAGTGTTCTAGCTTCATTGATTTACATGATGCTGTCCAGTTTTCCCAACACCATTTGCTGAAGAGACTAGAAAGCTCTCTTCAAATCGGGTACATGGTGACTAATCTTTCTAATTACAAGAATAGAATTTAATACACAAATCTGAGAATGTACATTTTACTTTGTTGCATGAGCTCCTATTGACGTTTATTATATACTTCTCATTTCATGGTGTAGATTCAGTTATTCTTAAACTTTTTCTTTTCTATTATTTTTATAAGGTTTCAATTTAAAGAATTCTACCAGATATTATTTTAATAATACTCCAAAATAGAAAGATCCTAACTTGCAGTGGATTTTGATATTCTGTGGTTCAAAACTGAGAAGAGAGGAAAATATCTATCTTAACAGAATGTTGACTCACACACGATAAGATATGGGCCACGTGAACTAAAACTGTGCTCATGAAAGAAATAAGATCTCCTCTTCTTTCAATTACCAATACTTTGTAATGTCACTCATCACCTTTCACCTTCTGTTATAAATATGTGCACATAAATTTTACCTCTCCTTATAGAGAGGAATGCTTATACTTATATACCCATGTATGGCATTTAATATACATATTTGTGAAACTGAATAACTGAATGAATAAGTAACATATGATACGGTTATTTTGTTCCTTAGGGAAACTGAGAGGAGTGGAAAACACACTTGACTTGGGACAATAAATTTTGGATTCATATTCTATTTCTGTGGATATTTAGCCATTTGACCTTGGGCAAATCACATAATCCATCTAGTTCTCTCTCAAATTAAAATTTCATTTGAGTGATGGAGAGGATATTAGGGAATTCTGTTATTCTACAATTAAATTGTGTCCCTCCAAAATTCATATGTTGAAATCCTAGCCCTCAGTACCTCTGTGTGTGGCATTATTTGGTGATAAGGTTTTTACAGAGATAATCAATCAAATTTAAATGATGTAATCAGAATGAGCCCTTAATCCAAGATGATTAGTGTCCTTCTACAAATGGGAAATTTTTGAACAGAGACACATACAGAGGGAGACAAGTGAAGAGACTTAGGAAGAAGATGGCCATTGATAAGCCAAGGAGGGAGGCTTGGAACAGATCCTTCCCTCCAAAACAATCAACCCTGTTGACATCTTAATTTTGGACTTCTAAGGTCCAGACCTGTGAGAAAATAAGTTTCTGTTGTTTAAGCCACCTAGTGTGTGCTGCTTTGTTATAGAAACCTTGAGAGCAATTTTGGTAAAGAGAGTTCTCTATAAATTTTATCCTAGCCATGTGGTTCTTGGCAAAGTGTACCGCCGAGTTCTAGAGCAGAGATCAGCTAATTTTCTGTAAAAGGCCAGACTTGAGACTCTAGAGGCTACGTGCAGCTTCTGTTGCATATTCTATTTTAACCTTTTAAAAATGTAAAAACCGTTCTTTGCTTGCTGACTGTGCACGTCCGGGAGCAGAGTCTTCTGTCACAGGTAACGTTTCTACAATCTTGTTCAATAAATTCTAAACTGTCATTCCAATGTATGTTACAAGTCTATTTCAATAAATTTTTTCCAACTGTTTTTAGTAAAAATATTATTTTTCAATCAGCCCCAACTCTTTACCCACAAAAAGCTCTAGTGGGGCCTTAAGTTCTTTTTCTACCTTTTATCAACTATGAAAATTTACTTTTTGAAGAACTACTTCAGCGTTAGGTTCAATAACCTAATTTCTAGTGATATTACTGATGAATAAAAAGCTTCTCCTATGTTTAGGGTAATATTTATTGTGACAGTTTGATCCTCTCTCCCCAAACACGCAATGATTTAACAAGTTTAGTATCAACATGGCACTAGGCATTGCCCTTAATGCAGAATTAGCTATATTGATTTCTCAATGATGTCAAACTATACTTGGGGTAAAAAATTGTGATTAACATAGACTGTAAAAGACTGTACAGACCAAAGCCTCAGAGCCACTTCAAAATTACACAGTCCAATAAGCACAGGCTAGGCAGTGTGCTTGCTAATAACAAAATTGACTTTGTTTCTAAATGCTGGAATGTATGTGCTGGAAATATCATTGCAGCCCCAGTGCTCACTACTCTTTCTTAAGAAATCGGTTATTAGGTTTGTAAAGTGATAAACAGCTCCTTGTTCTGCTAAAGTGACTAACCTTTATTCTTTAGAGATCCATCTCCAAGCATTGGGAAAAAAAAAAAAAGAAAAAACTGTCCTGCTGAATGCAAAAAAATTCACATTTAATTCTAACCAAAATTCAATTGTGAAGATGAAAAGAGAAATTTATTGTGGTAAATGAGTAAATCAGCACACAACTTTTTTAAACCAGCAGACATTTCCTCCTTTATCTGTGAACATCTTGTCTTATTTCCTTCCAATTACATTTTTTCTTCTTCCGTGAACAGCAAATATGTCAATTCTATCATTCTCCTGCTGCTGGCCTTCTGGAAGATGATAGAATTACCCAATCTGTGGAAGGAACAAGCTGTTTTATGTCTTGAGTGCCATGGACTTTGTAGATACTCTTACTCTGCGGTCTTTCTCAGGTTGTTACAGATTTTAAGCTACTTTCACTGAGTAACGTTCTCCTGAAGGAAATTAAGGAATGAAAACTGGCTCCATGCAGTTCTCCCAGGCACAAAAATCACAGTAATGAGTTTTCCTACATCTTAATGGAAGATGAAAGTTGTGAGAAATAATCCAGGCTTTCTCAAACTAGTTAAGAGTCTATCTGCATCAAATTCCCCTCCTTTATTTGTTAAACTACAGGTTTTGGTTCTGACTCCAGACCTTCTGAATCAAGATCTCCAAACGGAAGTCCCATGTGCTAGGGTAACAAATTACCACAACTTAGTGGCTTGAAACAAAACACACTTATCATCTCATATCATTTCATATTTTCTGGGGACCAGGAGTGGAGGCCAACTTAGCTGAGTCCTCTGCTCATGGTCTCACAAGGCTGAAATCAAAGTGTCAGTCAGGCTGTCTACATTTTTTAAAGCTCAAAATCCTCAACTAAGCTCACACCATTGTCGGCAGAATTCAGATTCTTGAGGCTCTGGTTGTAGGACAGAGAGACTCAGTTTATTAATAGCTGCTGACTAGAGGCCACCCTCAGTTCCCAGAGGCTGCCTGCAGTTCCCGGCCATGTGGCCCTCTCCATGGGCAGACGCCATGCCCTAATCCCCACTACTAGTGAATATGTGTAGACATCATTTCAAAGCTTGTTATTTTATATAGCATAATTGATCCTAAGGTGGGAATATCATTCATGCAGACCTGATTTAAATCACAGAGGCCCTCTTAAAAACAGAGTTTTCTCTACCTGATAGGAGAAGAGGAAGTAAGAGAGACTGGAAGCACAAGAAAGGACTCCCATATGCCATTGGTGGAGATAAATTCACCATGAGAAAGAATGAGGACAGCCTCCAGGAGCAAAGACCAAGCTCTGGCTGATAGCAGGGAAGAGGGGACCTCAACCCAGTAATCACAAAGAATTGAACTCTGCCAAGAGCAAGAATGACCTGGGAAGTGAATCATTTCCCTTTTTCTTTGATTAGAAGCAAATCACAGGTTCTAGCTTCACTCAAGGAGAGGGGTTACTCCCGTAGGAGTAATTCTTACCCTACAGCCTCCAAAAAAAGAATAAAGTTTTGCTGACAAATTGATTTTAGCCCAGTGAGACCCATTTTTGGCTTCTGAACTCCAAAACGATAAGATAATAAATTTGTGCTGTTTTAAGCCACAAAGTTTTTGGTAATTTATTGTGGCAGCAAAAGTAAATTAATACACCATTCTTGTCCATTAGGAGTTTAATGATTTCTTCAAAGTCTTCTATGTTTTCTTTCAAATTACTCCTCTCTCTATTCTTATAAATCTTAGTTTATAATAATTAAATGATCCTTAGTGTATGATGCTCTCAATTATATAAATTTAAATTCTACATCTCTCCAACAAATGTTAGCTCCTCAAGGGCAGGAACAGTATTTTAAACATCTGACATAATAACTAGCACAACAACCTACTAGTCCCTGGTGCTCCATAAATGTTTATTGAAAAAATCATAGTTGACTATTTTACAGCAGAATATAATTTCCATGATAAAACCTTATGACAAGACAGTGATAAAATTTATCTCTAAAAGAGGCAGATTCAAAGTTTATTTGAAATGGCATTATTCAAACGTTTCCTAGAGGTCTAAACAAAAAGAATAACTATAAACATGTCCTTAAAAAATGAAACCACTTCTATTAATATATCTATGATAGGAATGCATTCAACTTAGAGAGAAGATGAGGAATTTACTCAAATAAGTGAAGCTCAGCTATCTTAATCTAGTTTAAATTGTAATCTTATCTTTTAGAGGGTTCTGTCAATGAAAAATTTTTCAGTCTGTCTAAGAAAGAAATGGAAAATTTTCTTCAAGCCATATTTGAGGGTTACAACCCAGGAAGAGCATCCAGAAGCTCTGAGAACTGTTCTGCCCTTCGGAAGTCAAGACGCGGCTACATAAGCTTTTTTGAGACAGAGGCTGTACAGCAAATGGTGTATTGACAGTTTACATAACCCAGATCTAAGCACCACATGACCCCTTATCAAGAAGGAATGTTATCTTTAAGGTGTTGTCTTAGGAGAATGTTGCTTTTTACGGTTGAGTGGACATTTCTGCCGATGGGAAAGACTTGGTCAATGTATGTTGCACAATGTACAGTGTGGGGAGAAAGGAGGCCAAAGGGCAGAGAAAATTTGTTGTTTAAATTTTCCTTTCCATAAAATATGAACTTTATTTCACAGTCCTCTGTTCTTATAGTCAATGAGAGTGACCAAAACATTCTTAAATATTTTTATGAATTAACTCTGGTGGTCTTTTCCCCCTGTGTGTTGGCCTCTTTCAGACACTTCTGTGTTCTCCATTCCTCTCCAGTTCTCTCTTACTACCATCTCTCTGGCTGCTGTTCTCTGCTTTGCAGAACTTTATTCAGAGCATAGAGACTGAGGCTCCCTTAATTTTACAAGCCCAGTTAACAGTCAGTTTTCATATTTGCCAGAGAACATAATTTTCAAAATTCAAAAACCATAAAATAAAAGTTTTCCTACATCCTGTATTTCTTCATTGAAACTCCCTTAGCTTGTCTGTCTTGATGATATATTACTTTCCTCTGAGGACATCCTTCCCCTAATACTGTTTTGTGATGGTTAATTTTATGTGTCAACTTGACTGGGTCATAGAGGGCCCAGCTGTTCTGTTAAACATTATTCTGGGTGGATCTGTGAAGGTGTTTCTGATAAAGATTAACATTTGAATCAGGAGACTAAAGTAGATTGTCCTGTCTAATGTGGGTGGTCTCAGTCTGATCCACTGAAGGCCTGAATAGAACCAAAAGGGTGATTAAGAAGAATCTGTCCTTCATCTGAATTTTAGGCTTGGATATCGGTCTCCTCCTGCACTTAGACTGGAACTTATGCTACTGGCTCTCCAGCCTTTAGATGTAGACTGAAGCCACACAGCTGATTCCTCTGGTTCTCCAGCTTTCTAGCCACAGATCTTGGGACCTCTCAGACTCCAGAATGTGTGAGCCATAAGGAAAGAAAGAGAGAGAGAGAGAGAGAAGGAGGAAGGAAGGAAGGAAGGATGGAAGGAAGGAAGGAAGGAAGGAAGGAAGGAAGGGAGGGAGGAAGGAAGGGAGGAAGGAAGGGAGGGAGGGAGGGAGAAGGATTAATACAATGCTGCACTTAGGCTAACAGATTGCTTATTCTTATGCAACTGATGACTGGCTGGTTGCTACTCACAGATCCAAAGCCCATTGTTAAAGTAAAGCTATTAATTTTACTGTTTCTGCTTTATTTCAGTAATTGAAAATAATAATCATACTTGGTTTCTGCAGTGTCCTCCAGGGAGAAGGTCACAGAACTGTAACCTTACAAAACAGGCTAAATACCAGGAGGACCACGCCTTTTGAGATAAAGAGATAAAAAATGACCACCTGCTAGCTTCTACAGAATTGATTGCCTGGAGGCATCATGATGCCACTCTTAAGTCTTATAATGAGAAAATGATTCTGTTGGTTGTTTATTGTTTGAGCTACAGCTATATAACCACCCCACCCCGTCCTGAAGGTGGGCTCACAGTTTTGAAGGCACCAGTCCGCTGGAAGTCCCCTTTGCCTGGCAAAGTAATAAAGCTGCCTCTCTTCTTCTAAGCTCCAAAACCCTGTCTCTGAGTTTCAGTTTGGCTCCCCAGGGACAGGGGGCCTCAGTAATAAGGAGGGAGGGATGGAGGAGGGAAGAAAAAGAAGAGGGAGGAAGGGAGAGAGAAAGGAAGAACCTATTGGTTCTGTCCCTCTGGAGAACCCTGACTAATACAGCTTTCAATTTAAAGCTGCACTTTCTTTGACACCCCACACACTTAAGAACAGAAAAGTTCCTATGAGAGTAGATCCTAAAAATTCTCATCTCAATGAAAAAAAAAAAGAACTTTTTTCTTTTTTTTCCCCTCTTTGGTAACTCCATGAGATGATGGATATTAATAATTGTGATAATCATTTTGTAATATGTATAAGTCATTATGCTGTACACCTTAAACTTATACAGTGCTATATATCAATTAGCTTTCAATAAATCTGAAAGAAAAAAAAAATGTGTTGTTTTCTCTAGTACTATGTCCAGATCATTACTTCATCCTCATGTTAAAAATGCCTGCTTCTTGGATGTGATTGCCATCCCACTGCAATATCCTCTCTTTTTTCTCTCTGTTAAATATTGCCATTTTCTAAACTCCCCTTCCTCATACCGATAAACTGAAGGCTTTAGGATTTTGTGCTCATTTTCCTCTGCAGCTCAAATACTTTTACCATTCAGGTTCTTTCTTTCAACACGTCAGCATTCAATTTTTTACTTTCTGTTAGAGATTTTTTTCCTCTCAATGTTACTCCATCATTGCCCTTTTCTCTCAACAGGCATTTGTTGCAGAAGAAGTCAGCCCATAATTCCATGACATTAATAAATAAGCATCAGCGATCACACTCCCACGTCTTCAGATCACGTGGAGAACTTTTTCTTCAGTCTGT
Organism: Camelus ferus; assembly: GCF_009834535.1. Lineage (NCBI taxonomy): Eukaryota > Metazoa > Chordata > Mammalia > Artiodactyla > Camelidae > Camelus > Camelus ferus. Next base: position 36,725,600 of record NC_045696.1, on the reverse strand, counting down.
GGGTCTACAAGTTGACGAGGGTGGCTCTATTTCCAGGTACAGGACTGAAATTTAATTTGGGCAGCTCTGTTTCACAGGTGTCTCACTCTTTTAGAACCATAAAGCTACTCAAGTTTATTGTACCAATAGCATATAAGAAATATGAAAAAGGAACTGAAATATGTCACTGGTACATAGACATTTCCACTTACATTCCATCAGCCAATTAAAACACAATGTCAACAGAGCAGGGAAGTGTATTCCATCTACAATGTCAGAGGAGAGGAGAGTGAGTATTTGTTGAACAATAATCCAAACAATTACATCTTTCACAGATAAACTCTTGAGCATGTCATCATGTGGAAATAGTCCATTTGAAAAATAAATAAACCATTCTCTTGTAATCAAAACCTATCGCCCTTCTTACTTTCCAACTCATGTGTTTCCCAATGCGTCTGTATCTTTACTATGTAGAAATCTTCAATACTTTAAAATGCCTAATATTCTCCAAATTGTCATCTGTTTTACATCTTATTTTTAAAATTTAACCTTTCTCAATATCAGTTTTCTTATTCTACAGTCTTTTCTTACCAGCAATCAGACAAGTTTCAACCCAGAATCAGTTTAATTGCCTGATTTCTCCGTATCTATACTTAGGCTACTGATTAAGATAAAAATCATGTGATAACATAGATTACGTCTCCAAATATTCTAATTTTTCCTGTATCCTCAACACTTCCGGGAATCCATATTATCTACTCAGGTAAGCTAGTTCTACATTTTTCCAAAGTCTATTAAATTTTGAATCCATAATTTACCAGGAGAAATTTAATGCTGCTGTTTATCCTGTACTCCATTCCTTGTTGTCTTTACTCCACTCTGAGAAGGTGGAAAGTTTCTATGAATTATTCAATGTGTTGATTAGATTGTTTGCGAGAATTACATTTTTTTTTAAGTTGCTGTTTGTTTAGCACATTAACTGGTAAGCTTAGTTTTGACTTGCTTTTATTCCCATTGGATGTTAAACTTTGAGATCTTGGACATATCTTTAAAGAAAAGGGACTGAAGGAGGATTAATAAAATGGCTGCACTTAGGCTAACAGATTGTTTATCTTACGCTTGCCCTTAAAACGGTCAACTGACCTGACTGACCGGTTGCTACTCACAGTTCCAGGCCCATTGTTAAAACTAAAGCTATTGATCTTACTATTTCTACTTTATTCCAGTAATCAAAAGCTATAATCGTGTTTGGTCTCTGAGTCAATCTACAGAGAGAAGATCAGAACTGTAACCTTACAAAGCACACTAAATACCAAGAAGACCAGGCCTTGAGTGCTTACGAGATGAAAGAGATGGAAAAAGTGACAGAAAAAGTGACAACTGCTGGCCCCTACAGAATTGGTCGCCTGAAGGCTTCATGATGCCATTCTAAGCCTTCTGATGAGAAAATGATTCTGTTGATTGTTATCTATGCTTTATTGTCTGAGCTAGGGCTATACAACCACCCAACCCCATCCCCAAGGTGGGTTCACAGTTGTGAAGGCACCAGCCTGCTGGGAGTCCCCTTCATCCGGCAGAGTAATAAAGCTGCCTCTTTTCTTCTAAGCTCCAAAACCAGGTCACTGAGTTATTTGGCTCATCTAGGACGTGGGCCAATCTTTCTGCAACAGGACTGCTATGGAAAAATCGGCCTCTGCACCCAGAAAAGTGAATTCAAACTGAGACAGAGTTTTGGGAGCAAAGAGAAGAGCAGCTTTATTGCTTCTCCAGGCAAAGGGAGTCACAGTGGCTAATGCCTTAAAGGCTGCGAGCCCATCTTGGGGTTGGGGGTCTTCAGGTTTTATAGAAAAACTGGATGGAGCAGAAAAGGTGGTAACAGTCAGGGTGTTTTACAGGGTGCTACATCTCTCATAACCTCAAGGGATCTTCAGGAGGAACTCCAGAGGGTCTGTCCATTCTTCTGAGATTATCAGCCTGTTATCTCTTTCCTGGAGCACAGTCTCTGGGTTAGTTACTGTCAGTAAAGAATGAATCAGCAAGCAGTTCTGCATCAGGGAAGTCAGTTTGCTAGTCTGCTTTATGCTCCTTCGGGATTAAGTAAACCATTTGTTTGTAAATATGTTGAGGCCTTAGGCTATTTGGGCAACAGAATTTAACTACAAATCCATCCTATATCACTAAAAGTTCTGCATTTGAATTTAGGAACAGCACAGTATAGTAATAAACAGGATTATTTTCACCTGATTCTATCAGTCTATCAGGTGCTAAGGGACAGTAGGCGCCTATTAGAGAACAAGGCCAGGTGGTCCTGTATCTCAGTTCTCTCCAGAATCCGCTCTCTCTCATATCTTTCTACTTCCCAAATAACTGCCTTCACTCAAGCAATGAACTTATCTTCTACTCCACAATTTATGAGCTTTCAAAAGTGCCACTTCCTATTTCTCACCACCATATCTATGAATTTCCGACGTTGGCACCCACTGTGGCTCTGTGCCTTTCTGTTAAGGAAGGCCTCTTCCAACATCTACCACCCCCACCCCCACCCCCATAAGCAAACCCTTTAAGCCTGTTCCCTTCACATGGTTTCTTTCTACAGGGCCTAATCATGAGTGACTTTTTTCATACAAACAATACCAACCACATAAACACTTTCTAAATTCCATTTTATGCTCAACTTCTCTCTTTTCTCTTTCCTTTACTTAAAACTTAAAATATATTTTTCTACACTGGTGTTTCTATTTCATCTCCTACCACACAGTTCTAAAGAAGCACTTCCTTTCCTACCACTCTGCCAAAGCTACTTCTTCCACGATTACCAGCGATTTCTTTTTTGCTAAGAGAACTTTGTAATGCTTATCTCCATGAATTCCCCATAGCTTTTGACATGGTCAGTAGCCTTCATTCTTGAAACCTTGCTTTCCTTTGTCTTTTGTAACACTGTGTGTTTCTGGTTCCTTCATGCCCAATTCTCTCTCTGATCATACTACAGTCACATTTCTTGGCAACATTTCTTCCATTCACAACCCTAAGTTTGTGTTTCTTATCATCATCTCATGTCTAACAGTAGCAATTCCCTGAGTTATTGTGGTAAGTTCCTAAGCTTTAGTTACTATCTATATAAACAAGGTATTAGAGGAGAGGCAGTGCATCATTGTGGTTACAACTACTGATGCTGGAGCCAGAATGTTTGGTCTCAAATCACAGCTCCACCACTTGTGAACCAGGTAAACTTGGGAAAAACACTTAATTTCATTAATCCTGAAGTTTACCATTTGTGAAATGGGGCTAATAACATCATACTCACATTTCATAACATTATTGTATTGAATTTATTAGTATATTTATAAATCCTCCAAAGGAAGCATACAGATGGTCAACAGGCATGAAAAGATGCTCAACATCTCTAATTATTAGAGAAATGCAAATCAAAACTACAATGAGGTTTTACCTCATTTTGGTCAGAATGGCCACCATCAAAAAGTCTACAAATAATAAATGCTTAATAAATGCTGGAGAGGGCATGAAGAAAAAGGAACCCTTCTACACTGTTGGTGGAAATGTAAACTGGTGCAGACACTATGGAAAACAGTATGGACATTTTAAAAAACTAAAAAGAGTTACCATACAATCCAGCAATTCCACTCTTGGGCATGTATCTGGGAAAGACAAACAGTCTAATTTGAAAAGATACATGCACCCAAATGTTCACAGTAGCCCTGTTTACAATAGTCAAGACATAGAAACAATTTAAGTGTCCATCAATAGATGAATAGATAAAGAAGTGTAGATATATATAATGGACTATTACTCAGTCATAAAAAAGAATGAAATATTGCCATTTGCAGCAACATGGATGGACCTAGAGATTTTCATACTAAGTGAAGAAAGTCAGATGGAGAAAGGTGAACATTATATGAAATCACTTATATGTGGAATCTAAAAAATAATACAAATAAACTTTTTTATAAAACAGAAAGACTCAAATAGACATGGAAAACAAACTTATGATCACCAAAGGGGAAAGAGGAGGGGTGGAAATAAGGAGTATGGGATTAACATATACATACCACTATATATAAAATAAACAACAAGGATTTACTGTATAGCACAGGGAACTATATTCAATATCTTGTAATAACCTATAATGGAAAAGAATATGTAAATATGTATGTGTATATATATGTGTGTGTGTGTATGTATGTGTGTGTGTGTGTGTGTGTATATATATATTATTTATTTATTTATTTATTTATATACGTAAAACTGAATCACTTTGCTGTATACCTGAAACTAACACAATATTGTAAATCAGCTATACTTTCAATTTTTAAACAAGAGGATCTTGACACTCTTGATATATATGTGTGTGTGTGTGTGTGTGTCTGTGTGTGTGTGTGTCTGTGTGTGTGTGTGTGTGTGTGTGTGTATCTCCCTTGGAAATAGCCCCGAAACATTTAATTACTGTGTGAGTGACATATTGACATGCATTGTTATCAACTATTATAGCTCTGTCTCCAGATAAGATGTAGCTTTTTAGCTCAAAATCTCAGTATACAAATGATGTTTATTAGAAATCTCCAAACATAATTCCCCAATCATTTCAAACTCAGTGTATCCAAAACTGCACTTATTATCTTCTTCAATAAACCTGTTTCATGTCCTATATTGTCTTTCTTCGTTACTGGTGCCATCATCTACCTATCTGATCTACCAAGTCAGACCAAGACATTTTACTAGACTGGTTGTCCTACAACCAATCAGTCACATTTCTTGTCAATTTTCCAATATAATTTTTTTCTAATCAATCTTTCAATATCTCATTTCAAAAATATATTTTGAACTATTATATATTCCATGCACTTTGCTATGCATAGAAAATACATGACAAGCCAAAACAGCACTCTATGGAGCTTAGAGTCAAGTGAAAAATAAAATTCAAATGATACCATGAATAAATGTAAAATTATATCCATATCTCTCTAGTCCTTTAGTCCTACTGAACTACCTAATTCAGACCATCACTATCTTTTACTTTAACTATTTCTATGGGTCAGTTTTTCATTCCCCATTCAATCAGTTCTTATCAGATGATCTTTCTAAACCTTAAGTCTAATTATGTTATTCCCCTCCTTAAACCCCTTCCCACTGACATCAGGAAAATACTAAATTTTTTAACAAGTTTCTGCATGGTTCTATATGATCTTGTTTCTAATTGCCTCCTTGGCCTCATTTTTTTAAGCATTCTCACTCACAATGCAATCTAGTTATAACAAAGTTACTTTAGTTCTTGGAAAACACATCCTCTCTTTGCTAATGGGCATCTCATAAGCTATACCCTCTCCCTCCAAGTTCTTGCTCATATTCCTCCATCACTGGCCACATCCCTTACATGCCACATCCCTTACATGCCCCGTCCGAAAATCTCTCCCACAGCCATGTCTGATTCATTTTCACTCTTCACATTTCAGATTTAGGCTAATAGTAGGTTATTTCTTTCTTTATTGCTATCCAAAAGCACATGGTACCTTCTATTATAATAAAATTTGACACAGGGACTCTTAACTTCCTATTTGGTTGAATGTTTTTCTCACTAAACTGTAAGCAACTTGAGGGCAAAATGGTCTTTGCTGTGTACTGTCATTCTTTTGCAAAGTGTAGGACACATATTATGCATTCAGTAAATACTTTTGGTGGGATAAAATTAAAGTAAAGAGTGTAATAGAGAAAGGAAGACTTTGAAGCAGACACAAACTAAAATTTTTGATGGCACAACGAGAAGCCAGGCCTCTTCAGATTTTGGACCTGGTTGTATATGTTGGGAACAGAAAAAAATTGGCATTCCTTGCACATAGTAGGTGCTCAATGAATACTTGTCAGGTGGAAAACTAGGAAAGAGCAATTATAAGTGGTTAAAATCAAAAGAAAAAAATAAGGCTGATGACAAAGCAAACGAAGAAAAAAATTGAAGGATTTTTAAGTAATGCAATGCTAGAAATATGTACTTTACCACAATATTCATCATTTACTTGGTGTAGACATGTTCAGAACCTGTCCTTTATGGTTATATAGATATATCTCCATTTAATCTTTTGAACAGATGTGAAATGGAGATGAATAAGCTTTTAAATAACTTGTCCACAACCACAAGATTAGCATGATACCACAAAGGAATTCAAACTCAGATTTCTGACTCTGAAGACTGTTACTTACCACAGCTGGGTCAGAGAAAGCAGCTCAAAGGCTATTTCAGCAATCTAGATATAAGATGCTGAAGATCTATATTAGAGTGATGACAGTGAAAATGGAGAACTGTAACAGGATAAAGTTAAAAGTTTTAGGTGATGAGTTACAAGCAATGAAGGTGGAGAATGAGTTTTAAAATAGCATGAATCTATTTTTTCAGAAAATAAAATTATTCTTAATAAGTTTAAAATTGATCAGTTAATTTAAAATTTTTGAAAGCTCAATACTTAATTCTATTTTCAAAATATTAATACATAGTAACACTAAAATTCTTAATGAGGGTTTTATATAAAATCTATCTAATTTTAACACAATACCTATATTTTCTCATAAAATAATACAGAAGAATTTTACCTACCAGCAACTCAATATTTTTCTCATGTTATTGACCTAATTCAACTCTCTCATTCAGTCTTTTTCAATAACACTGGCTGCATTTCTAGGATAGAGGCTTCAGAGCAGAAGCTCCAGGAGCATAAAATATATCTTTATCATTTAGAAACAGAATAAGAGAGGGGCAGTATATTTAAAGGGCTTTTAACCTTCTTAACATACAGAGTGATAAAAACCAAAGTAAGAAGTTTTCCAATATTTTTCTCTCCTTTAATATTTTCCTAAAGGTATCTTCCATAAAAGACTCCACTATCATCAGCCCTAGAAATAAAAAGAATGTTGCCTATTGCATTAGTTGATTCTCCAAGAAGTTAATGTAGAAATGGAATCAGATGTGCAAAAGATTTTGAGTGTAAATGCCCCTAAAAAGAGAATCAGAGAAAGTAAGGAGAACTATCAGGTCACGATGCAGGTCTGACCTTTGTGAAGGAGAGAAGAAGAGGGACTGCATAGAAACAGTCTAAGAATATAGCATAGTTCTAACAAAATTTTGTCCAGGCTGATGAGGAGTTCTGGATCCAAAGTCATGACTCAGAAAAATCCCATATTTCATAGAATTGGGCCTGCCTTAGCATCCATCTTGTACTAAGTCATCAGCTGCAAGCACCCCACAGGAAGTATGCCCTCAGAGCAAACAGCACAACACAATTTCTGTTTCTGTCACTACATTAATCTTGTTTCACTGTCTTCTGGTTATCATAGTCTCTGATGAAAAGCCTACAGTATTTTAAATTTTATTTCCCTCTATGCAGTGTTTCACTTTCTGATGCTTTCAAAATTTGTTTTTTAGGAGGCAGGATCGAAATGATGGAGTAGGAAAATCCTGAGCTCCCTCCTCCCACAGACACACTAAATGACAGTTACTACACAATTCTAAGAACAACCTAAAGACTAGCAAAACAGCTCTTCTACAACTAATATAAAGAAAACACACAGTGAGACTGGTAGGTACACAGAGATGCAGTATAGTCAGTACTCAAACCCTCAGCACAGTGACCCACAAGCAGGAGGAGATATCATGAACACAGAGGTCCTCCTTATAGAGAGAGGGACTCGAGCCTCACATGAGGATCCCCAGACCTGTGGACCTACACTGGAAAGATAAGACACCATAATGTTTGGCTGCGAAAATCATCAGGGCTTATATCCAGGGGAGCCTGAGGGCTGCAGGAAATCAAGTTTTCAATCTTGAAGGGCTTATATGTAGACTCATTCACTCTGATTTCCAGCGCAGAGGCAGCAGCTTGAAAAGCATCTGGGTCATACAAGAAGATTGACTAATTTCAAGGTATGTATTAAGGGGAGGGGATCTGATGGAACATTCTCCAGGGACAGAAGCACTGGCAGGCGATATATAGATACAGATACAGATAGATAGATAGATAGATAGATAGATAGATAGATAGATATTTTTTTTACTCTCTTTCCACATAGTTGGCACAGGGCTGATGGGTTCCATTTCTGTCACTCTACATCAGCTTAGCTAACATCATGTGTCCCACACTAGTATTCCCGAGGACCAACCCTGCCAAATCCATCTGCCCTGGCAAGCCCCTCCAAAGCAGTTCCCACACCACCACATCTGGCAGGCAGCCTTAGCTAAGACAAGCACACACCCAAAGCAGCTCCCACTTCAGAGGGCCAGCCTTGCTACCAGTGCACTCAAAAATACTGCCGCTGACCCCAAACCATCCACATCAGAGCCAACCCTGCCCATGAGGGCAACAGCCGTGGCCTGTGGCCAAGCCTCATAGCCAGGTCCACTGAGGGCCAGAAGTACCCACTAAAGTATCCACAGCAGTCCTGGCCAGTCCTCACAGCCAGCGGTCCCTGGGGCCAGACCCACTCACCAGAGCACTGCCAGGTACATTCAGCCTACACAGAGGACACCCCTGAAGCAACTGGCTCTGAAGAACAGAGGGGATTTCTTTTCTGAGCAGGAAATTTTCAACATAAGGCCACTCCTGTAAGCCTGGGAGATGTAGCTGATGTGCCTTAAATACATAGAAACAAACACAAAGAGTTAGGCAAAGTGAAGAGATAAAGAAATGTTTTCCAAATGAGAGATCAAGACAAAACTGCGCGCACACACACACACACACACACATACACACAAACTAAACAAAACAGAGATAAGTACTCTACCTGATAAAAATTTCCAAATAATGATTATAAAGATGCTCACTAAACTTTGCAGAAGAATAGATGAACAAAATGAGAATTTCATCAAGGAGAGAGGAAATATAAAAAGAACCAATCATGGCTGAAGAATACAATATTTAAAATGAAAAATAAATGGAATCAACAGCAGATGCAGAAAAGATTAGTGATCTGGAAGACATGGTAGTGGAAATCACCCAATTGGAACAGGAAAAAAAAAATTAAATAAGGATTATTTAAGGACTCATCGGAACAACATCAATTGTACTAACATTTGCTTTCTAAGTTTCCCAGAAGGAGAAGAGAGGGAGATAAAGACAGAAAACTTATTTGAAGAACTAATGGCTAAAATCTTCCATTATCTGATGAAGAAAACAGATGTCCAAGTCCAGGAAGTACAAAGAGTCTCAAATAAGATGAACCCAAAGATACCCACACCAAGACACATTATAATTAAAATGTCAAAATGTAAACATAAATAGAGGATCTTAAAGGCAGCAAAAGAAAAACAACTTGCTACATACAAGGGAACCCCCATAAAAGTATAAGCTAATTTCCCAGCAGAAATTTTAAAGACCAGAAGGAAGTGGAACAACATATTCAAAGTGCTGAAAGAAATAAAACTCACAACCAAGAATACACCACCTGGTCTAAGGTTATTATTCAGAGCTGAAGGAGAGATAAAATGTTTCCCAGATAAGCAAAATTAAAAGAGTTTATCATCACTAAACCAGCCTTACAAAAAATGTAAGGGAATTCTTTAAGTGGAAAAGAAAAGGCCATAACTAGAAATACTTGAAATAAAAAACTCACTAGCAAAAGCAAACATACAGTAAAGGTAGTGAATCAATCACTTACAAAGATAGTAGTAAAATCAACTAAACTATAATAATTAGTTAAGGGATACACACACAAAAAAGTGTAAAATATGACATCAAAAATGTAAAAGGTAGGGAGGAGTAAAAGTTTGTTTTTAGAATGTATTCAAACTTATGTGACCATTAACTTAAAATGGACTGCTATATACATAGCTTTTTATAAATGACCTCATGGTAACTACACACCAAAAATTTATAGTAGATACACAAAAAATAAAGAGAAAGGAGTCCATATATAAAACTAAAGAAAGTTATCAAACTGCAAAAAAGAGAGCAAGACTTCTCTTGAAAGGAATAGAGAAAAAAATACAAAAACAACCAGAAAACAATAAACAAAACTGCCATAAGTACACATTAATCAATAATTACATGAAATGAACTGAATATTCCAACCAAAAGACAGAGTGGCTGAATGAACAAAAAAAATAAGAACCATCTATGCTGTCTACAAGAGATTCACTTCAGATCTAAAGATGCACACAGACTAAAAGTGAAAGGATGGAAAAGCATATTCCATGCAATACTACAGAGCTACAATAAACAAAACAGTGTGGTATTGGCACAAAAACAGACATATGGATCAGAAATAAACCCACAGACTTAAGTCAGTTAATCTTTGACAAAGGAGGCAAGAATATACAATGGAGAGAAAACAGCCTCTTCAGCAAGTAGTGTTGGGAAAACTGGACAGATGCATGTAAATCACTGAAGTTAGAACAATCTCTCACACCATACACAAAAATAAACTCAAGGCTTAAAAACTTAAATATAAGACAAGACACTATAAGCTTTCTAGAAGAAAATATAGGCGAAACAGTTTCTGACATAAATCATAGCAATGTTCTCCTAGGGTAGCCTACCCAGGCAATAGAAATAAAAGCAAGAATAAACAAATGAGAGCTAATTAAGCTTATAAGCTTTTGCATGGCAAATGAAACCGCAAGCAACACAAAACAACAACCTGCAGAATGGGAGAAAATATTGCAAATGATGCAACTGACAATGGCTTAATTTCCAGAATATATAACTTCCTAATACATGGAGTCCAAAACTGAATATAGTAGTCCAAGGGTGATCATACTGGTAGAAATAATGAAGAATTACTGTTTCTCACACTTTAGCTGCTATACATTTCTATCAGAGCTATCCCAAATGAACTACCTTTTTTGATTTCCACATGTGGTCATATTAACAAATAAATCAAGCTGAGCTTGTCAATTAACTACTTTAAATTGATTTGCAAATCTGTAAATCTATACATTTTCTGCAATAAACCATATTTATTTGTCATATGAAATAAGTTGTAAAACTGATGGCAAATAAATACTGCCTACAGCATGGTAGTTGTACTCAGAAATAACAGTCAAATTCCCTGGCAAAGAGCGGCTTGAATTAGTTGAGCATCTCCTATATTCTAGTCTCTGTCCTACATGCCTTCTAGGCATTTTATTTATCCTCACTTCAGAATGCCACAACTAGTGCAATTATTCTCATTTTTGAAAACAGATGAAGGTCAAAGAAGTTGAGCTAAATGTGTTCAAAGTAGTAAGTGTTTAGAGAAAAAAAATTTAATTTAGGTATGTGTGATTTTCAAAATGCATATTCTGCTATTGTTACACTTCTAAATAAAAGGATTTGAAATTAGCACTTAATGAATCTTAATACTATTAAATTTGCTGGATGTTCTATGGCCAAATATAATCATGCTTTTATCGCAAAGTAGTGAATCTAAATACCTAAACACGTTATACAAACAAAAATAGGTACGTGACCTTAATAACTCACTTTTCTTTTTAAAGTTTGGTTTTTACAATGTTATATATCCTTATCAAGTGAAATACCACAAGGGAAGACAAACTGGAAGCCACAATGAACTGGTAGCTAGTTTAACGTTATATTTTTCCAAGTGCATTTGCAAACCATATGTTAGTTAAGAAAATTTTGCCCCTTAAGACAGATATCATATTGATTAAACCTTATTCTAGGCATTTTGTTAAGTGTTATGCTTTCCTCAAATTGTCATATTCCCAGGACCCATAAATATGCTTGATACATAGAAAGGGCTCAATACATAATTGTTGAATGAATGAATCATTCACCTATGGTTTGAAACCAGAGTAATTTTTTGAAGGATTAATTCAGTGTAACACCCAGCTGTTGTCATTCTCAGAGTGCACTGCTCTTCCCACTTCATACCACTGCAACCTAGATCAACCTCTTTATTTGGACATCCATCACACACACACACACAGACACACAGACACACACACAGACACACATACACATCCAAAGCAAGCTTTTGTGTGTAACTAGTTTCAATTAAAGCATGAAAGGAAATATGATCTACATATTAACAAGGTAACCAATTTTAAATTGAATATGAAGTAGCCATGTTCTCTTGAGAAACAGGAAAAAGTGGGACACTGACTATTTGGTGATGCCAAGGAATTATCTCTTTTTGCAGTTGTGGTACTAAAATGGTGGTTATTATACATCTCAAGAGGGGCATTATCTTTCAGAACTATATGCTGAATTATTTATAGAATAAATGATATGATGCTGAAATTTTGTTTAAAATAGTCCAGCTGTGGGAGGGAGATGCAGAGATTGTAAGATGAAACATGTTGATAATTGTTGCTGCAGGGAGATGAGTACATGGAGGGGTGTAGTTCATCATATCATTTTTTTGCCTTTTCTTAAAAGGTTTGTAAATTTCTATACCAAAAAGTTCTTAAATAAATTAAATCACTTTCTTCTTTAAAATACAATCTAGTAAAATAAAAAACATACCTCAAATATGCTCTCCCTTTCAAGTCTAGTCTCCTCATGTTTCTTGATGCTTATCTTTCTCTCCTTTTCTTTATGCTTTTCCCTCCCTCTCTCTTTCTCTCAGTAACAACAAAAATGCATAGTGCTTACATTTTATCATGAAGAACTATATACTTCTTCTAGCCATTAACTCACACCTCCATTTAAATACCCAAAGACTGAGGTCAAGTACTGGAAATAAGAGCTAATATTTAGCACTTACTGTGTGCCAGACTGTTCAAAATACTATACATGCATTACATTGTTCAATCCTCACCACTCACCTATAGCAAAGAGACTATTCCTACATGCCCTTTCACTGATGAGGAAACTGTGACACAGAGAGATTAAGGAATTTGCCTGAACCACACACCCAGGAAGCAGTGGAACTGAGACTTGAACTCAGGCAATATGCTTTCAGCCAACTACCATAGAACACTACCACTGTGGCTGAAAGACTGCAGGTGGGCAATTAATTACAAGAGAAGTTCTACCCTCCTCCTGTAGTGCCATGCGGTGAAGAAAGGAAGGGTTTAGTTTTGCTTTTCTAGTTACATATTCACTTTGTTGATAGAAATACTGCCTAGAAACATCATACAGTGTCACTTGTATCTTAACAGATGACCCAACTTTGTTTCTGAAACCTCCTTTCAACATTTTCATCTTAAATGTTTTGGAGTTCTCAAGTTTACACTGCATATATTCTTATTTCATATATTATATTAAGATAATTCATGAGTGAGGAGGACTATTTACCAGAATAGACAAGCTTTCAACCTCCATTACCTTCAGAACGACTGAAGGCAAGCCAGCCCCTTAGGTTGTACTATTACACTGCAGTGATAATTAGTTTGTAATAAATGTAATAAACTCTCACAAATGTGAAGTGCATGGAGCCATGTTTCATTGAATCAGTTATGCTGTCTGAGCATAGATAACTCAATTCATAGTTAATTAGATACTTCAGCTTTTATTTTGTCTATTTTGAAAATGCTTACATATGTTCATAATTTTAATAAGTAATTAAAATCAATTATTGGTACTTTATGTAACATCTGTTTTCTTCAGTCACCATAAGAACGACATACGTGCATACATACAGCTATAATACATAACTTAGAAAACAATTTAATAGATGATCATGTGATTTATGTATGTTCCACTTTCAGAGTTTCTGGTATCAATGTCCCTCAGAGACATGAAGTGGAAGACAGATGATTAGTTTATATTTTCAGGAGGTATATTTTTTACTGTAGAAAACTTTGTAAGTGCTCTTTGCAAAGTTATCATTTTTCCCTCATATTTACCAGTGGGACTGTTCAAAATGTGTGCAATGATTACCACCTCCGTTCTTCACCACCTATTTTTATCACTAATGCCAACTCTGATTTAAATTATGGACAAAACATTAACACTTCTCCAAAGCGATCAATGATTCCCTATAAGATTATCCACTATTATTTCATTGATTTTTGCCATTTGTTTTTCCCCCTGCTATCACTGAAACTGCTGTAGTTTCAAAATAAATTCTTAGCTCTTTCAACTCCCGTTAAAACCTTCTCTAATTTTCTTCTCTATCCTCTTTCTTTGAGTCTTTTTTGGTTACCATTTTTACCTCCTGACATGCAAATGTGGGGTACCTTAAAGTTGACAATTTGACTTCCATTTTCCAGCTTTCTCCATACTCATCCAAAATGACAGTTCCCCCATATGAATGGCTTTAGTGGTCACCTGTTTCCTTTGACCACTATATCTAAGTTCTCAAATTTTGGTCCTTCACTATTACCTGCCCATAGGAATTCCCTCTTGGATAGCATGTCATTGGCAGAAACTCAGTCTAGAACTAATTATTTTGAAGTAAAATTTTTCCTAAAGTACACTTACATACCAAAAAAAAAAAACAAAAAAAACCCCACAACCCACAAATCATAACTGCATAGTTTAATGAATTTTCATAAAGGGAACATGAGAATCTGTGGAGCACACACATGTCAAGAAGTAGCATATCAGTAGCATCCAAGAAGCCCCTGTCGTGCTACCAGCTACCACCCCTACCACCCCTTTAAGAGTAACCATTATCTGGCCATAATGGCCTCTAACATGTAGAACAATTGTGCCTTTATTTGTATTTTATTTAAATGGAATCATAAACCATATACTCTTATGCAACTGGCTCCTTTCACTCACATTTGTATTTAAGATATCCATTATGTTGTTAAGTATACTTGTAATTTGTTTATATTCATTGCTAAGTAATATTCCATCGTATATGATTATACCAATTTTTAAAGTCCATTTTATGGTGGGTGGATATTTGGACAGTTTCCAGTTTGGGACTACTGTGAATACTTCTGATGTAAATACTGTTATATGTCTGTGGAGTACACAATGCGCATATCACTACACCTAGTAGCAGAACTGCTGGGTCACTGAGGATATACATGTTCATTTTAACAAATATTACCAAATACCTTTCCAAAATGATGAAACTAATTTACAATTTGATCCAGTTGTGTGTGTTATACTTACAGAGCTAATTTTTTAAAATATTCACTTTTTTACTCTTCCATTACTATGAACGGCAACAAAATTCTAAAATTACAAACACAGTTATGTTTAATCCCTTTATGTGTGTGTGGCATCTATGAGTTATTCAGCAAACATTTTTTTAACTTCCATCAGACTACTCAAATAGTTGGTGTGATTACTGCAAAAGTTACATAAAACTCTTATGGGGAAAGCAAAGTACTAAACTGGATGAGTGTTACTGGTGCTGGACTGTATAAACTATGATGTATCCATGACACTGTAAAAATGTAATTAACTGTTTAAACACTTTTATAGTCATTTGACATTGCTACAGAACCCCAGCAATGATAATTATTGAGACAAAGAATTTTTAATGAATTTTATAAAAGTACTGCCCACAATGGATTAAAGGAGGGGAAAAACTGGCAGGCAGTTTAAGAAGCAATGGCCTCGATGGTAAAGTTGAAGACATATTGTAAAGAGGGGGTGTTCGGCAATGCTAAATTATTAAAATTTTATCCTGTAAGAAGGCCTTTAAATCAGAATAGTCACATTGACATGAAAGATATTTTTGGCAGCTATACAATGGTGATATCAAAGGAAACAGTTGTGGCAGAAAAATCTGTTAGAAAGAGATTCAGTGATTTGGGTAAGTAATAATGAAAACTTGGGGACATGCAGATGGAAAGAAAAGGGTAGATTTGATAATCATTTTAGAGGTAGAATCTACTGAACTTAATAAATTACATGGGAAAGGAGAGATGATCTGTCAGACAGAAATGTTAAATACAGTGATAAGATTTCCATGTTAGAGGATGGTTAGCAGAAAGTTCACAGGGAAGAAAAATGTTTGGTTTAAAACATTTCAAGTTTGAGTTTATTTTTGTGTATGGTGTAAGGGAGTGTTCTAGCTTCATTGATTTACATGCTGCTGTCCAGTTTTCCCAGCACCATTTGCTGAAGAGACTGTCTTTATTCCATTGTATATTCTTGCCTCCTTTGTCGAAGATTAGTTGGCCAAAAGTTTGTGGGTTCATTTCTGGGCTCTCTATTCTGTTCCATTGGTCTATATGTCTGTTTTTGTACCAATACCATGCTGTCTTGATGACTGTAGCTGTATAGTATTGTCTGAAGTCTGGGAGGGTTATTCCTCCAGCCTCTTTCTTTTTCTTCAGTAATGCTTTGGCAATTCTAGGTCTTTTGTGGTGCCATATAAATTTTATTATGATTTGTTCTAGTTCTGTGAAATATGTCCTGGGTAATTTGATAGGGATTGCATTAAATCTGTAGATTGCCTGGGCAGTGTGACTATTTTAACAATATTGATTCTTCCAGTCCAAGAGCATGGGATATCTTTCCATTTTTTAAAGTCTTCTTTAATTTCCTTCATCAATGGTTTACAGTTTTCTGTGTATAATTCTTTCACCTCCTTGGTTAGATTTATTCCTAGGTATTTTATTACTTTGGGTGCCATTTTAAAGAGTTGAAAGTGGAACTTCCCTACTGAAGGTATAAAACGGAAATACATCTCTAGAGTTGAGAAATGGCATCTGGAGAATGCGAGGTGGAAGACTTCAATGTTGGCAACAATGAAAATCATGGGTACTAATGAGATTGCTTCCTTGGAAGTGTCTACTGTGAAGAAAAAGGGTCTGAATTCAGAACTCTCCTTACACCTCCACTGAAAAGACAGACACTGCTCTAGGGCATGCCAACACCAACAAGTGAGCTGGAGACAAATATACAGCAAAACAGGTGAAGGATTGAGTAAACACTCTAAGTTAGGAGAAGAAATAGAAAAAAAAAAAAAAAGATTTTGCCGAGAAGAGAATGGTCTATGAGAATGTGAGTACAATGTGGGTAATTACTCTTTTAAGAAGTACACTGTAGTAAAAAGGAAGAGTTAAGATAGCAGCTTGAGTAGGAAAAAGTTAAGAATATGTTTTGTTTGTAGAAGACAGTCGAAGAAATCTGTAAACTTAGGAGATGGACAGAGAAAAAGCATGAGTTCTGGCACCAATTTTTTTTAAAACTCATTTCCACAGGAACCTTCTTGATACATTGCTACGTTCTAGTTCTCTTAATAATTCCTGCTTGTCACCTTAAGATATGAAGTTTGGGGAGCCAGAGGGGCTGGAGCCACATTACCAAGCTGGTTTTGCTCCTTCCCAAGTTGTGCGCAGGGAGGCATGTGCTGGCAGCGACTGCCTTTGCCCTGGTCAGAGGCAGGGCTGAGGCCTGAGCTGGCACCATTTCCTACAAGCATGCAGACTCCTGTTGGCAGTGGCAGCCACTGCCTTAGTGGGAGCATCACTAGAGAAAGAGGGGCTGGAGCAGGAGCCCAGCTCAGCCTGGGGCACGTGCTGGGGCTGTCCCGGCAAGCTGGCCAGGGCCCCAGGACAGTTTACCATCTGTTGCCTCTGTGCTGTGACTGAGAATATGTGGGAGCCCATGACTGGGTAACAAATTGTAACAGACCCCAGTCACTTGTGTCCTTAAAGAAGAGCAAATGTGCTTAGTAACTGCCTTGCTTGCATAGTTGAGGTTTTATGTAGCACTCTGCTCCTTGCAAAGCAACGACCCAGGCCCTCAGCTATAAGCACTGGACGTGCCTGCTGTTAGTCTTCTATCCCCAAAGCAAGGAACTGGCTGGGCTGGCCGTCTGCTTAAACATATCCGTAAGAATGTATCTTGCTCCCCTCTTCCCATGACTTCCCTAAAGGTAACCTGTAGGCCCCCAAAGGAGCGAGCCTTGGGCTAGAATGGTAAACAAGTTATAAAAAGCTGCAGACTCAGAGGTGAGAAGGCAGGTTAGCCAGTGACGCGTAAGACCCCCAGAGGGGGCAACCTAAGACAGGCACAGCCGCCTGAGTCCAAGAAAAATGTTAAGCAACTTCTTCTCAGACGTTCCGCCCTGATAAGCTGTAAGGCTCGTTGATGGCAACACGAACATGACTTACCAAAACATAAAGGGTCTTCTGACCTTGAGCCAAATTCTACCATCTAGATCCCACCCTGTCTTTCCCTAAATTCCTCCTTTGACTGTACACAATAAATGTGGGGGCATTTTGAGAGATTCGTGGAGTTGGCTCCCGACTCCCTCTCGCTCTCTTGACTTTTCCAGAGTCTTGAGTAATTCATTCCATTGCGGTGGGACTTCTGCTGGCCAGAACTCACAAATGGTGACAAACCCATAAGAACAAACAAATCTGTGTGTGCACTCTTCAAGAGTGGAGTCCTACTTTCTCACAGGCCTCCTACTAGCTGGTTTTCAAACTAGCTAAGGGTGCTCATCTTCCCAGCACTGGACTCCATGGCTGGGGCTCCTGATATGTGCTCAAATACCTTGCTCCCTAGAGAGGATTCCTGAGCCTGTGATCTCCTCCTCCTCTTCTGGGCTCCCCACTAGGGGTGCTGGTCTCAACCATACTGCTTCTCCTCCCTGCCTACCAGACTCTGTGTGGATCTTCCCTTACAGCCTTGGTTGTAGAAGAGCCACTCTGCTGAATTCACGGCGATTTCAGTGATAGTTGTTCTCTACGTAGTTGGATTTTTAATGAGTTCATGAGGGGAGGTGAGCTCAGCACCCTCCTACTCTGCCATCTTGATCCTGCCCCAAGCTGGTGTCTTTATAAAAAGACAGCTGTGTAAAAATCAAGAAACACACAGGAAAAGGCCATGTGACAATTGAGAAATACACGGGAAAATGAAGGTAGAGATTGGATGCATGCAGTTGTAAACCAAAGAATACTGAGGAATGCCTGCAAACCATCAGAAGCTAAGAAGATGCAGGGAAGAAGTCTTCTACAGATTTCAGAGGGAGCATGTCCTGCCAACATCTTGATTTAGGACTTCTAGCCTCCAGAACTGTGATACAATAAAATTCTGTTGTTTTTACGCATTTTGGATTTGTGGTACTTTGTTAAGGAAGGCAGCCTTAAGAAACTAACACAGAACATTTTGAAAAATAAAAAAACACTGGAACTGTCGAGCTTTGTGGTTGCTCTTAACACTGTTTGACATATTAAGAAGTGCACAAAATCAGATTCCTAAGTTTCAGTTCAAGTAATGCACTTAAATCTAGGGGCTTTCTATGATGGTGTTAAAATAGCTCTTATCAACTGTAGTCACAGAAGATAGCTGAAAACAAATGCAAACGTTAATCCTGTAAGTTGCTGATTTATAATGACAGTTGAATTTGAAACCAAGCTCTATCGTTTTATATAAGATATGGTATTGTTTTGGAAAAACTAGCATCTTGAAAACTAGAAAGAATATATCTGAACATTTGGATGGCATGGAACACTATGATATTTCCCCAGCAGTCAAAGAAGCAAAACCCCTTGTCTCAAAATCTTTTCTTCCCTGGTTTTAAAACCTTATCAGAAAAAAATCTTAATGCTCCCCCCACCACTCTACATCTCTCGTTAACTCCAGAGGTATAAGGAGAATCAGATGCCAGCATGACCAGGGTAGGATTTGGTGAAATAGTAAGATGTCACCAAGAACAAATGAGTATACACCAAAGTCACCTCAGAATCTGCTAATTTTGCTAAGAACGTTGTGAGTAATATAAGAAATAAAGAGATGCCCCAGCAGCACATTTGAAAAGGATTTAGTGACTGTTCTCTGTAGCCTATTTCAGCATCGGGGGATTCCAAGCTCATGCTGTATACATTCTCAGTTCTTGAAGAAGATACTCACCAACTGGAAAAATTCACACATGTCTACTTTCCTATGAAGAATTATAATGGTGGAAATAACAAAGATAAAGTCCCTAGAACTCTCTTTCTGCAAAACAAATCAGATGGTATACCACATAACTGGGAAAGTGACAGAGACAAGCGGCACCACTGAGACTTGAAAGATGAATATATCTTGACTGTTTTACCAAATTAGCTGGCTGGGTGTTTGAAAAGAGAAATAAATTCTTATAAGCTTAATCAGGGAGTGACTTCAAATTATAATTACTGTTCCAGATGTGGCCCCATTATCAGAACAATTTAATTCAATTCATGAATCTCCTATATGCTTTAGAAAGATGTGCAAACGAGAATGAGTTAGAAACAAATCCCACCAAAAAATACACGTTTCAGTCTGAGGCATATCGGGACATCCACTCCAAACTGAAAAGTAAGTCGCTTCACCTTCACTCTGTACAATTAAGAAAGACAATATTTCGAAAGCATCTTTGTGGTTTCAAGCAACATAAACTATGGTTGGTGACTCACTGAGATCTGTTTACAGATGTCCTCAAAACCCGTAGTCTCTGAATCGGATCCCCACCCCATCCAAAAAGGCTCTCTTGTATGTATGATACAGGCTACTGTGAAAGCAGCTCTGTCTTGAGACCCAGTAAGACTTGATGGAGATCAGTGGTACTCAGGGAACCCTGGTGTGTAAGAAAGCTGTCTGGTGTGCCAGCAAGGACTCTGAAGATTTTGTTACATGCCTTTTTTTATCAACTAACTTCCCATACTGGCAAAACTGTGTTTGCTTTGCTGAGGAATTCTGATAGAGCCTGAGCAAATTAACCTGACATAATAGGTGACCATTTAAACAAAGCCTCTAATCATGAACTGAAAGTTACTATATCCATGAAGACATATATTTTAGTAGAAGAATGTCACTTCATTATAAAGTGGAAGTAGTATATATGGAACAAGGCCCAGGCTTATGAAGACAGTATACACAGTTGTCAAGAGAAATTCTCTTGTATTTCCAAGGCATGTATTCCAGCTATAATTCAACTCTCCATCAACACAAACTAGCAGATCTATGAGGATTCCCTGTCATTAGTTATCCAAAGGAAAAATAAATAAATAAATGAGATAAATTAAACCTGACGACTCTGCACAAAATGCTGGCATCACCCAGATGTGGACTAAAACACTTATCCTACTTGTGGAAGTGCATTTCTTATCTGCCATTCTTCTTTTACCAATACTAACACTAGACCAACTAAATACCTTATATGCAATTACAGTATTATATACAGCACTGATTCTAATTAAGCACCTGGAGAGTTGCTTACTTGCAGGAAGAATTAAGTCATTCTTCTATACCCAAGGTCTCACCATGTACCACATCATACAAAAGTGGCTGACCTCAAGGGAAGGGGGGATGGTGTACTATTACTTTAAATGTCAATAATTATAGTGCTATACACAGCACTATACAATCTATATAATTCATTCCTTCTCATATGAAAAG
The DNA here is from genome assembly GCF_009834535.1 of Camelus ferus. Lineage (NCBI taxonomy): Eukaryota > Metazoa > Chordata > Mammalia > Artiodactyla > Camelidae > Camelus > Camelus ferus. Next base: position 36,704,397 of record NC_045696.1, on the reverse strand, counting down.
TTTCCTGAGAGAGACAGCATTTTCATATTAATTTTGTATCCCCAGTACGGTACACAAAATGGATGCTTAACAGAATGCTGATCAAAAATAAATGAATTAAAATTATTTTGTAGATTCAGAAAATCTGATTAAAACCCACAAAAGAAATAAGATCAGCATAATGAAATGTTCAGAAATGCAAATCTAAGTTGCTTTTTTGAGTTTAACATAAAAATAGTGTTTTGTTGATATGGTTACAGAGTACTGGCTGTTTCTTTCAAATAATCAACTATATTTAAAAGCTACAGTTTAACACTTTTCTTTTCAAAGAACTGAGCATTCTGCCCTTATGATGACAAACGCTTTGTACAACTGAACTATATCCAAGACACCAATTTCATTTTGATAACTGTCTTTCCAACATCATTTGCAAAGCATTTGTATTTACAGCCCTCAAAGAAATGATATTCTGGTGAAGAGCAATAATCTGACTATCCTGAACCTGTGAGGTTTTCGGCTTCTACTTTCTTTGCTGTATTTATTTTTGTTTATTTTGATGGATACAGATATTATCAGTATGGATAGATTCAGTCAAATCTAAAACCTTTTTTTCTTATTGGTGATTACTAATATACCTTTTTTTTTTCTTTTTTTTCATTTTCAAAGATTAGTAGGGCTGCTATGTGACTACACAACTTTAACTCATCCACTGAAGGAGAACTGAGCAGTTGCAGTCTCTGACCTTCCCATCACATTAGTACACACTGAAAACATATGGAGCGCAAAAAATGAAGCTCAGTCCTTCAACTCCTTACTCAATCACTGTCTGCTAGAAGAAATGTAAACAAATTATTACAACAAGCACTGCAAATGAAGTATGCTTAAAAATATTCTGAAAGTACAAAGCTACTTTCTTGAATACAATATAGATTTAATCAACTCATGTTGGGAAGAAAGAAATTTTCTTCTATCCTTCTAGCTTCCTCTGGTTGGTCTAAGAATTAAATTGACATGAGACAGATTAACAGGAGAAAATCAAACAAAACTGTAATAACATGCACACCTGGGAGAGACCCAGGAAGACTGAGTAACTCACCAACGTGGCCAACACCTTTACCTTAAATGCTTCAGGTAAAGACAAATGAGAATGTTGCAGGGAGTTGTTTGGGACCCCAAAGAGGAGGAAGGCAATTTCCTGGACATGGAAAAGCAAATATTTGGTAAACAGATGTTTGCTGGGCTATGCAGAGACAATGGGACACAGAGAGGAATTTTAACACATAGACTTTGCTAGGTTCCTCCCTGTCTACACACCTAGATCACACTACAGGTATCTGTGGTGACAGCTCCCTTCCTGGAACAGGTAGGTCCCCTATCGACATTCTTCAGGCGGTTCTACGGAAGACCACAGTTTCTTCCTGAATCATTGGGGCCTCGACTGTTTTCATCTCAAATAATCTGCATGCCAAAAAGACATTTTGCAGTGGCAAATTTTGCTCCCCTACAATACATCAAATTCTTAAAAATTAAATATGTTATTAGAAAGGAAGCACTTTTTTAATTGTTATAAAATTTCCAGAAACTAGTCTAGTCTCCAACTTTTAAGGATGCTCAGTGTATTTTTGATGAATAATGAACATGAATGATTATAATAACAACTAAATGAAAACTTGAGTCATTTTTATTAACGTTTTACACTTTGAACTGTTTATAAAATTGTTAGAATGCACTATCGAATCTGTAATTTCCACCTTTCTAAGAATTTTATTGTAAGTCTGGTCTCATTTAAATTCTGTCATCACTGTTACACCTTTCTTTTTCCTCTGGGTGTCTGATAGAATAATCAACTGGAGTTTTAAAACTTGAAATGAATCTTGATTTTTATAGTCCACCTATGAAAACAGTATGATTACTGTCAGGTATTTACTTTATCCACTTTTCCTTCCAAGCAATCAATAAGGAATTGTTGAGTAGTATTTTAAAATATCCAATCTGTGTGCTGAAGTTACTGTGGGGTCCACAGACATCTGGCAGATTCCTGCTCTAAGGCTCCTTAAGCATCCAGTTACTGCCCTTTAAGGATAACGAAGAACATTCCTTTTTTAACACCTATCTGCCTCAGCTGAACTAGCTACCCTAGGCAATGATCAGCCTTACAGTGACCAGAAGCCTAGCCAACAGGGCCAGTCACAACCCCCTACCAAAATCCCTGGCCCTGCCTTCTCACGACCCTCTCCCTTCCCTGTTAACCACAGTATCAACCGGAGACTTGTGCACAAGCCAATCATGCACCTTATGACCCCTTGGTACCTAATGTAACCCTCTCTAATAAAAGACCTCAACAACCGACCCCTCTTATCTGTGACCCACTGTTGCCTATAACAGCGTGTCTAATAATCCCCTTTACTATCTTCCTTCTTTTTCTCTGGTAAATTCCTTTACTGATTGTGTACCAGCCCAACAAATCCCATGACAGTTATGCTAATTAATGTCAAAATAAAATGAATTATTTATAAACAAAAGTTTTAAATTATTTGGATTTTTGAAACATTTAAGGAATTTGTTTGCTTTGTATGAAGCATGCCAGAACACAAATAAACAATAGTTCATTCCACGGCCTTAATAAATAGGAACAAATCTTCAAAACAGTTTTTTCTGAGGTCAAAATGCTAAGAACCCTATGGTAATGTTGTTATTATTAGAATTACAAAGAAGTATTATTACATAGGACCTCTAAAATCTAAAACTAATAATTACTCTTCGTATGTTTTTTATGGTCTGATCCTCAGAAGTCTATAATGCAGTAACAAAATAATTGGTATCAGCCAAAATTTAATACCCTAGCTTTGCGCTGAGTGGTTTAATCCATATCATACTTTTAAATGCTATTTCTTAGGAGCAATCCATAATTATTCTTTTCAGTGACATATTTTGTCCATCAGTTGAGTCTTTTAATATCAGATACTCACATTTCCTCCCAGATGGACACAGAATATAGGCTGAGAAAATGTTTTCATTTTCAGACTTGAATCAAAGTATAAATAAAAAACAATTAAAATTGTCTTAGACAAGTATGTGTATCATTCTCTAATGCATTTATTTTTTTCCATGAAGACATTTTTATTTCCACCTAAATATTCATGATTTGGTGCCTCATATTTCATCAAAAAATGAAGAAAAAAATAGTGAGAGTCCAAGCGGTTGCTACTGGTCTTTCTGTTACTAATACTACACTAGTTTAAATAGAAATTCTCTTCTTGTCACCTTTCATCAGTTCTACAATGATACTGAATTTTAAATGTTCCAGATCAGTGGTATTTATTACTGAGAAATAAATGTGACTTGCAGGTTGAACATCCTGTTTTAACTTATACATTAAACTAAAAAGTAACAGCAGATGGAAGTGTTGGAAATGTTTCCACTACATATTTTATTTGAGCAATACATTTATCATTACTGCTTACAGCAGAGCTATGAAAATTGAAAGTTTCCCCACAAAAGCAGGTCTCAAAATTTCTCTCGTTTCCTTGACTTTTAAGTAGATCTGCAGTAGACAAAAAATAAGAAACTATGAATTCTTTTGGTTCTAGTAGTGAAAGGGTCTCATGTTGAGCTGTCAAAAATACTTGACCTTAAATGTACACATGTTGCCTTATAATTTAAATTAAGTACTTTGTTTTATGAAATAATATTATTTTACAGATCTTACATAATACCATATTAATATATTTCAAATCAAACTTAAGTGTATAACTTTACTGAAATACCTGGTCTCAATCTACACTGATATTTTCAAAGAAGAAATAAAGCATGACTGTAAAGATCAATCGACCCTTTACTCTGAGGAAAGCACCTGCAGACTATGACAGAGCTGCAAGTCCCTCACAAACGGAACTGTAGGCTTTCAGTGTTTGAGTTTCATGTTTATACTGGCAAAGATGAAGCAACTGGTAAATGTGAGCTGCATAAACCCGAATATACTCTTCAGGACTAAATCTGTTACTCACGCTATTTTTCCAAATTATGTAATTACTACATCAAATACACAGTGACTGTGAACAGACTATACTACCTGCTTTCCTGGGTGTGTGGATAGCATTCTGAGGATATCTGGATGTTTTCACATTAGCCTTCTAATAAATTATGAATATAGCCAAACAGAAAAGAATTAAATGCCTGGTTATAATCAGAATTTCAGAAAAAAAATCAATGAAAAAAGCTAAGTGGGAAAAAAAAAAAAAAAAGGTGTGCTTAGAAACTCCACTTGCCCCTCCAGATCCATTCTCCACTCTGTCACATCTTATCCATACTCCAAGAGGCTGACCTGTTGAAGTATATCATCAGATCTCCTGTGACCTCCCAGCTGGGGAGGCCGGGGAAATTTTGGAGGAAGGGACGAGAGCAAGGTCAAGGCTTTACTGCTCCTGATTCCCTTCCTTTGAAGCCACGTCAGGCTGGCTGCCCCCCTTGAAAAGATGACACTACTACACTCAAGATGGCCTGTTCTACACAATTTCTTCTGGTTCTGAAAACCTCTCCTACCCCACATCACCATTATGCCTGGGAGGGTAACATTTGCTTCTGTTAGGCAGGTTCTGGGATTCTTCACCAATCTTTGTGGTTTTCTCCAAGACTCTAGCCACTTCTTTTAATTCAGCACTTTATACATAAACCATCTTCAAAGTATCCCAACTTGAGTGTGCCATCTATTTTCTTTTCTAATACAGCCATTGATACCAAGAGTGTCCTAAGACACTTGCCCTTAAAATGGGATTATGGGATTTGGTTGGTTGTATAATCCAGAAGTTCACAGATAACCTCCATTCTGGGGAAAAATAGGACACAAGTAACTTTTGGCATTTTGTGGCATCATAATTACTCAAATTATTACTGGTGGTAACACTGGATAAAACACAGTTGGAGGAAACAGTTTTGACTCATGGGAATCTGTGGCTATTACTACTTATAGGCTCAGAACTGACATAAATTGATTCCTAGAAGTCTACTTACATGCTTCCTGACATATGTAGGGTGATAAATTCTAGATTTGCTGGGAAAAATCTGACCCAAATTGCCATCTACTAGAGATTCACAATTTAGTTATTACACCAAAGTCAGTTCAAGAAAGAGCTAGTCCCATGATAAAAGTTGAGGCTGATCAGTTTGAAAAATAAACCTGCGTTAGGTTCCTCAAATGGATCTATCATCATTAACAGAATGATTTTAGATAAAGAAATACCCATACTTCATAATGTTTTAGGTACTGGCTCTGAACTCCTGCTTATCCTCAGAGACCTAAAATATTATCACATTTTACTGGTCAGAGTAAATCTTGAGTTGTCCTAACAATGGTTTCAGAACACAAAGTAGAAATAGAATATGTATTTAACTAACAAGAAGAATTCTCATATTTATTCCCTAGTATATGGAACAAAGGCTATTTTCATAGGAAGAACCAAGGAAATGTCCCTGTATCTCTTCCCTTCTTAAAAATAGCAAACCAAAACACCATGTCTGGGGGAATTACAGAGATTAGTGCTACCAACAAGGACTTGAGATGTGCATGGGTTGTGATTCCCAGCACAGCACCAATGAACTAGCCTGTTCGTTAGTGCAAAACCTTGATGGGTCATGGAGAATAACAGTAGATCATCAAAAACTTACTGAAGTACTGATGCCCATTGCAGCTATGGTTCCAGATTGGGTATCTCTATAGGCATGACTCAACACAGCCTTTAGTCTTGCTATGTAGTAAATAATTTATTTTATAATAAAGGCAGTAAGCAAAATCATAAATGGTTTGCATTTACATGTCAGAAAACAACTGTGTAACTTTACTGTCTTGCCACAGGGCTATGTCAACTCTTGAGCTGTCTTTTGTAACATATGGACAGTTTGTTATTTGCTAATCAGCTGGCACTCTGGAGAATTGATTAAGACAAACTTGTACTGGAAAGTAGAAGATAAACTACAAATGCTCTCAAGTCTGCCCAGTTGGTGTATTTTCCAGGAGTCCAGTAGCTTGGGTCATGTCAGAGTGTTCTTTCTAAAGTAAAAGATAGCACCAACCTCAAAAGAATATGCACAATATTTTGTGTATTTTAGAGGCAAAGTATCATGTATTTCAGTGAGCTGCTTGTATCCAGACACCAGACACCTATGAGCCTGTTTTTCAGTGTGGTCTGAAGACAAAAATTTGACTTAATCAAATTTAGGTTGTATAATTGTGCCACTGCTAGGTATAATGACTCAGTAGTTCAAATGGTTTTGCAATTATCTTCGGCATGCAAATGCTATGTGAAGTTTCCGGTAAAGCCCAGAAAGAAAATCAGCAAAATCCTTAGGGTAAGTCCTTCTTTTTTGGCAGGTGTTCTACATTAGAAAAGCAACCAGGCTTATGACTGTGCCCTTGTACAGACTAAATGACTGAATATGAGATGTCTAACGACCATATGAACCAAACTGCCCATTATGATGATAACTCAACAAACCTTAGCATTGTATGCATGCAGGCAGCATTCCTTTACAAAGTGAGTGTGAGCTATACAAAGCAAAGCTCTATCATGCTCTGAAAACACATGTGAACTGCAGAAGCAAATAACTAAGACCCATGGCACCTGTTCCCACTGTTTCACTGCCTCTCTCTCAACCTACATTTGTGGTCTCATGGAAGGTTTCCTATGACAAGTTAACAAAAGGGGGAGAGATGTGGGCCTTATTCACAGATGGATCTGTTTAGTGAACTAGAGCCAGGTGGGAGTACATGGCTAGTGCTCTACAATCCCCTTCAGAAATGGGCCTCAAAGACAATGGAAAGGCAAAGCCTCCTTATGGAAGTGGCTCTCCACATGGTGAGAAGGGAAAACAGCCTCACGTGGGTCTGCTGGAATGACACTTAGAACAAAGTTGAAAGTTAATCAAAAACTTATCTGGTAAGACATAAATGAGAAAGATTGCCAGAGTCATGAAAAGATTAATAATTTAAAAGGAATTAGTGTGCAAGAAAATGGATCCATCCTCCTAGTCTTAAATAAAACAAAAAGCAAATGTTTCTAAAAATATAGAGAAAAAGAGCACCATGAAAAAATAAATAATTTTTTTAAAAATCTGCTGTCAATTACAGTTACTCTGTGACCTAGCTAAATTTCCTGTTATAATGATTTTTCAGTTTCCTTGTTTTGAAGGAAGCAATTGCCAACATTTGCTTAAATTTACAACATCAGTTCACCAATATACTGAATTGCATCCTTGATCATAGAGGAGCATGATCAATAATTATTTTTGCCCTTTTTAGAAATGCTAGAAACCCATCTTAAATGTGAAATTACTGAATAGGCCATGCCTCATTATCATATAGAGGCAGGAATTCATAGTCTTAATGAGCCCGCCTTAACATTCTGAGTCTTGCTACTTAATGGATCCAGGTAAGTGATTGCTTAGAGCCAGTTGCTGGGTCATGTCAAGATTCTAGAGCTCACTATCATTTCAACAGGCTTGCAATTAGGACAGCTCAATTATCTAGTGACTTAACAGACCCAAGTTTTACCAAGGCCTATGCCAACTTCTGCCCATCTTAGCATTTATTGCCTATAATTAATAAGTTTATAATTAAGTGGCTTAAAATCTTTTTCTGGTTCTTAAAAGGCTCAAAGACTTCTCTGTCAAAGACTATAACAACATTGATGGGAAGTCTACATTCATTTGCTATGATTAGAAAACAAATTTTTTAACCAACTGAAAAAAAAAAAAGTTAAGAAATATTATCATGACCACTTAAACAGGAATATATCTGTCCATACACAGATTTTTAAAAAAGATTTCCTTAAGAATCCAACAGAAACTTCCTCTGTTTCATAAAAAAGCTTAAGTTGAGCATAAGGGGAAGCTGTCACTGTGCCCCTTTAAATTCACTTTCAACCTACTCTTGAATAAAGAACAAAAAGAATGTTCTTACTGTCTCTAATATGGCAAATTAGAATTCCTTCATTCATGTATAAAAATTATTTCGTTTGAACTGTGCATGTGGTATAGGACATACAACTGGGCGAAGCAGGAAAACATGAGAGGCTATACAAAGCCTGTTTCTGCCCTTGAACCTCCCAGAACCTAGTAAAGACTGATTGGATGCCTGCTAAGAGGTGAATCTCTAGCCCACAAGCAATTAGAGTCATAACTCCCTCAAGTACATGCGTTCACAGGTACACAGGCACCAGTTAGCTCTGTCAATTGTTACGTCCAGGCTCTGTTCTCCTTCAAGTGAGAACAGCCAAAGTCCTCTCTAGCCTCAGAGCTCAATACAAATCCCTAGGACCTGTAAATATAACAGCAGATAATCTTCACCTGCAACGTCAGAGATCATCTGTACATGATTTCCCCGGCCCCGTCACCTACTCAGGAGTGCACTTTGGCACTCTGGCTGTTATCCAGCATCGTACCTTTAGAAAAGCTTAGCTCCTGCTCAAAATAAATACATTAATAAAATAATAATATTAGTAATGGGGAAAGTGAATCAGAGATTGTAAGAGTGTTTAATAAATTTGCAGCTAAAAATGGTGTTGAATTTAATTCATCTAAATGTAATAAACTCTGTGGTTAGGAATTTGAATAAAAGTGTATTCTTGGGACCATCTTCAGATTTCAAGGTCATCTAATCAGATTCCTAACAGTTCTTCAGGGAATAGCATTGAGTCCTACAAATTTGCCTAAGAAAATATTTTTACCTTATACATTTTTATCACCAAAACTTGGACCTAAAGGCTTTAATAAGTGGTTTAGTTTTAGAATGTGGTTCTTCTAGAAGTCATCAAATGAATGCATTCATCAGAAATTTACACCAGATTATTCATAATGGTATAAGTAATATTCTTAGGCCATTTAATGCAGAGCAGGAAATTCCCTGTAGTGGATACATGGAGATAATATGTCCTCAGATCAGTTTGTTTCCAGAGGCTAGAATAAAATGTTATAATTTAAATCCTAAGATCTTATTTGGTTGGTCATATGCAGAGAATAAACTATGAAAATACAATGGAACCATTGAAATTATTAACTGGGAATTCTCATGTATTTCATTCTGCACCAGTAAAACATATCCCCTCTGAATAATAAAATATTCTTTATATTTATTTTTAAATTGCATAGATAATTTGCATATGGATACAATGTATAAAGTGGCTAAATTGTTCAATATAAAACTCAATAATTATTAGAAAAATTTTTTCAAATCTATCAATACATTACTATGAAATCATGTTCATAAATTCTAGAATTTGTAAAAACAGGTCTACGCCATCTTTGAAACTGTCACCCATTTTTCAGATACCTAGTAAATATAACCATCTGTGACTTTGATGGCTATGAAAGTAGATATAATATCTTTTCTTCTTTCTCTTACATTCTATTGTATATCTTTGTGTTCAACAAGCATAAAGATATGTCCCAAAATTTTTTGTAATGTAGCTGTAATGTTTCACAAAGCTTCTTCCATAATGTTCTAGGGTTATTATCCCTATCTGGAAGAAACGGATGTTGAGGAGAAAAGGATTCATTCACTTAACTATAGAGTATTTTTGGCTTCTGGAGCTGCCACACAGAGATGATAAGAAATACACAGCAACAGTATAAAGGACTCATTTCTTAGAAAAATATGTAGAAAATATTTAAAATACATATAAAGAATATACTTTTACTGTTTGATCATCCTGACTTGGTGAATTTAGGAAGAAAAGGTAAACTTTGATAGTAGAAAACAAAAAATAAACAAAAAACCTCAGGAGATTTTAAATTAAAAGCTTTAAAATCATTTCTATTAAGAAATATAAACATATATTTAAGGTGTCAATAAGAGTAGTAATGGGAATAGAAGGACGCAAAGGTATGTTAATGAAGCCAACACATGTACAACAAGTACATGTCGTATAAAATCTCAAGATAGCAAGTTTTGGGTATATTTTAAAAACCAATGGAAATGGAGATTTCCAGTCCTCTTCCCCAAAGAGTCTGCATCTTCAACTGTCTTGCCCTTGACAGGCCACAGTTGATGCAATTAGCCATTACTATTAACACAGTGCCTAGAAGCATAGAAGCACCAAGAGATGTCCTAATGAAACCCCTAGCTGGACCCCAAACATCCTCCTTTCTGCTCCCATTGTGTGACATCAACCCTAATATTTTATGGCAATGATCATTAATTACTTCTGATAGTACAGGAGCTCCCACTTTTATTTGCTGGCCCATTGTCAGGAGGAGAGGAAAGTAGTTTGACCCTATTCATAACATCCAATTCGGTGAAATTCTTTGTCCTCCACTTGACTGAAATGTTAACTCCCTGAAAACCAGGATCCTCAACAGATGTTGATAGGAACCACCCTTATTTCCAAAATCTAGTGCCGGGAACTGTACATTGTAGCTTTGGGGGATACCTCAATAGAAAATAAACTTTTAGTTCAGTACATAATGGCCTCCTAGAGTTCAGTGCCCTACCCCTGAAGGTTGTTGTCTCTAAGCTAGTTATTTGGCTGAGCTTCTAGCAGTATATTCCATCCTTCTAACAGGTCAGTTGCATACAAAAACCCAATGAATCCTATGGTTATCTTTTTAAAATTTTTATTCCTCCTTTACCATCAAATTGGCCCAGGTTTGAAGCAACATCCTATAATGTGTTTATAAATCAGACATTTCGTAAGCACTCAGAGAGCGGTGGGGATGGGCACACTGTAGATAAGTGGAACCAGCCCATATCTAAAGTAAATATTGATTTTAATTTAAAACAAAATCTTGTTATCTCCTCCAAGACGGAAGGGTCCCAATGTTATCACTCTGATCAATAGCTAGTTTGTCTTCCCAAGGAATGATGCCGTATCAATCTCCACAGCTGACTGATTAGACATTCAGAAAGAAGCAGTAGCTAGTAAACCCTGGTAAAGGGAGACTATGCTGTTGAGTCCATGCATAGCCTCCATCCCTGCCACGATGGCTACCCTATTTATGGGTAACTACCCTATTTATGGGTAACTACCCTTGTGTTATGCTGTGCTGGCATTTTAGGATTCAGATCTAAGCACTTTACCCTTCTTTTAGTTAGTAGTGGGGAATGCTCAAAGAAGCTAAAGGTAAGAGTTAAATTGCAAGGGTAGTAAATACCATAAAAGTCTGGATAACTTATTCAAGTAATTTTCTTGTGCCTTCTGGACCTAATCTGGTCTAATCTCAATTATAAAATTTCTATTACCTAAAGGGTTGTTGTACTCTTAGCCAAATTTATGACCCAGTGGATCTGATAATATCCAGGTTATGTCAGGTAGCAGTGTTTAAGCTATCACTTGCTTAAAGACTCTACCTAATCCATTTGGTTTTTACGTGTACTAGAATAAAATAAGCAGGGAAATGATGGGGACCACGACATCTGACTTTTTCAAGTTATTATTGATGGTACAGATTCTGAAATTTGTCTATATATTGTGAGATAAGGAAATCCAATATTTTGTATATTGTAAGAAAGAATAATCCAATCTAATTTTCTTCTAGTTGTTTTCACATTAAATAAACTATTCTTTCTCACTGAATTTATATATCATCTTGGACATACCTAAATTATCATGTATACTGGAATCTATTTACAGGTTGTCTTCCAGTTCTGTTGATCTATTCCTCTATTAATAACATGTACATTTGATTATAGTAACTTTGTCATCTGTTCTGAAATCTGGTAAGTAAATCTCAACTCATTATATTAACGTAATAAAATTTTTGGCTAATCTAAACCATATAGTCTTGCAGAACATCTTGAGGTCACTTTACTCAACCTTTATCTCCTCCTCAAACAGTGCTTGAATTTTAAAATATTAGTCATAGGAAATGTAATTCTTATACAACATTGTCTTTTCAGCTAAGAACAGTGTATTTCTTTTAGCCATATCTTATTTTATATCCTTCTATTAAATTTGAAATCTATTTTCCTTGAGTTCCACAGCCTTTTTGGTAAAGTTTTTCTCAAAGATTCAATGGTTTGGTACTGATGTAAATGAAATTTGTCTCCAATCTCCATTATTAGATCTTTATTTCCAGTATTAAAGAAAGCTATTACTATTTGTTGTATTAATGACACTACATTACCACGTTATTTTATTAGTTTTTAATAGCTTTTTTGAAGTATAATTGAAGTAAAATAAACTGCACATATTTAAAGTGTACCTTTAATAAGTTTTGGCATATGTATGTATCTGTGAAACAATCAAGATACTGAACATATTAATCAGTCCCAAAAGTTTTTTTAAGCCCTTTATAATCCCTCTTTCCCACCCCATTCATTCCAGTCCCCATTCCACTGCCCCATTTCCAGTCAACTACTATTTTGCTTTCTGTCACTAGAGATTAGTTTGCATTTTACACAATACTGTATGAGTGGAATCAAACATTATATACTGATTTTGGCCTGGTTTCTTTCACTCAGGATATTTATTTTCAGAGCTATTCCTTTTGTAGCAGATATCAGTAATTCATTTCTTCTGATTATAGAGTAGTATTCTATTATTTGAATAACACTGTTTGTTTATTCATTAACCTGTTGATGGATATTTGGTTTGTTTCCAGTGTTTGAACCTTACAAATAAAGTTGCTATAAACATCTGTGTAGAAGTCTTAGTATGGACTATGCTTTCATTTCTCTCAATTCCTGGAATGTATAGTAGAATGTCAAGATCCTTATGGACGGTGAATGCTAAACTTAAGAAATTGCTGAACTTTTCCCAAAATTGTTATACAATTTTACAATCCCACCAGCAATGTTTGAGACTCCCAGTTTATTTACATACTCACCAACACTTGTTATGGTCAGTCCTTTCAGCTTTAGACATTATTACAGGTTTCCAGTGGTACCACATTGGAATTTTAATTTGCATTTCCCTGATAAATTGAGCATCTTTCCCAGTGCTCATTTGCTATCCATATGTCTTCTGCTGTGCAAAGACTTGTTCAAGCTTTTTGCCACTATTAAATTGGATTTTGGTTACCTTATTACTCAGTTTTGAGAGTTTCTAATATAGTCTAAAAATCATTCCTTTATCAGATATATGATTTGCAAATATTTTCTTCCAGTCTTTGGATTGTCTTTCCATTCTTTTAACAGGGTCTTTCAAAGAAGAGAAATTATTAATTTTGATGAAGTTTAACTTATCAATTTACTTTTTCATGAATCGTGCTTTTGACGTTGCAACATGGAATCATAAGGCCTTTCCCTTGTTTTCATTTATAAGTTTACAGTCTTAGGTTTTCCCCCTTGGTTGATGATCCACTTTGAGTTAAATTGTGTAGACTGTGTGAGATGGTTGAAATTCATTGTTTTGCATATGTGTTTCCAGTTGTTGCAACACCAATTGTTGAAAAGGCAACCCTTTCTCAAGAGAATTACCTTTACAACTTTGTCAAAATTAAATTGTCACTATATGAGTGGGTCATTTCTCAACTCTGTTCTTTTCTCCTGACCTATATATCTGCCTTTATGGCAATAACCAATCAAAACAGTACTGTAGCTTTATAAATCTTATATTTTAAAATCAGGTAGTATTAGTTATCAAATTTTAACATTTTTCAGAATTGTTGTTGGCCACTCTAGGTCCTTTGCATTTGCCTATGAATTTTAGAATCAGTCAGTCTATATCTACACAGGAAGAAAACAGCCTGTTTGAATTCTGACTGGGATTTGCTTGAATCTATAGATAAAATTGAAGAAGAACTTACATTTTAGCCATATTGAGTCTTCTGACCCATGAACACAGTTTATCTTCCTAGATCTTTTTTAACATCTCTCAGCAGAGTTTTGTAGTTTTCAGCATAAAGGTCTTGCATACCTTTGGTTAGATTGATCCTTAGAGATTTCATATTGTCTGATGCTAACATACACGGAATTTTTTAAATTCTAATTTCTGACTGTTAGAAGTATATAAAAATCCAAAATTTTTTTTATACTTTAATACTGTATACCAAGCCAAAGATTAAAAGAATATTCTAAATGCCTCTGGTAAGAAGGCAAAGGGGAGATCATAAAAATCTGACCAGTCTCAGACTTCTCACTTGCACAACTGAAGCAAAACTATAATGCCTTTAAAGTCTGAGGGATAATTATTTTCAATTTAAAATTCTCCACAAAGTCAAACTATTATTAAATTTTGGAAATAGAATTAAAATTTTATTTTCCAACAATAGGGTGACTAATACAGACTTTCTCAGCATTATCTCAATTTTGTATCTACTGTACCAGCATAATTATAATGGCTCTCTCAATCACTTTTCAATTTTTCTATAAATACGAAAAATTCAGAAAGTCTGCCTTATATGCTCCGTAAGGAAGTTACTAAGGATATGTTCCTACACAACAGTGACATAAACCATTAAAGAAGACTTGGAATTCAAGAAACAGAAGATAATTTAAGAAAATAATAGAGGGAAATTATAGTATGACTGATTAAAGGAATTATAAGCCAAAGAAAGGATTTTCCATTCCTAGAAATACTCAGTCATAATAAATACCTGCACTGGGTTTCATAGAGGGATCTATGGGAGAGTTGGATTAGGTAAACTATGGTCTCCAAAGTTAAAAAATCTTCTACTACAAAATAATTCTTTGATTATGATTAATTCTGCTTCTTCTGTTGATGCTAATGTCAATGCTAATAATTTACGTTTAAACTCAGTGTATATTTTTTCCCTTTATTCTGAAGCAATATTGAAGAACTTCAATAAGATTGAGTAAAACTTTTTAAAAGCTATGGAATATTGAATATGGACTAGCTTGTTTTATAAAATCTTAGGAACAAGATATGAAAGAGACATCAGAGGTCATCTGCCCTTATAATGATAATGGAACTGCATTTATATTCTCTTGACCTCTCTCTCGTATGACCAACGAAGTCTGTTGGTAAAAATACAAGGTTACAGAGAATTATCTGTAGAGTAATAATTGTCTATATGGATGCTAAACCTGTAACTTTGACACAGTGTTAGAGTCACTCAAAAGAATTTCACAGATTTTATGTAAAAACTTTAATCTCCATGAACAGAAAGCTTGTCAGAAATTATAAAAAAAAAATTAAACTGAAATTGAAATTTCCATTTGAAAAAAAAAAGATACCAGTTAGACTGAATCATCAACATGGTCTGAAGACTGATGAAAAGATTCAGCTGGGAAAAAATAAAAAATAAATGGATGAAACTGGATTCTCATGCAAAAGTAATCTTGTCCTTGTTTAGTTCAAATACATTCATTCAAAAATCACTTATTAAGCACCAAGGATATTCCAGACACATGGTGATCAGGGGAAAAAGCTACCCTAAACTTCAGATAGGAAAGTATCAAAGAAAGTAAGTGAAGATATAAATGGTCATGTAGTTTTAGATTCTAAAATGGGGGAGTTCAGAGAGTTTGAAAATCACTTGAAATTGAATTTCCACCTATGAAATTACAAAAACACTCATCAAGGAGAGTATCAGAAGATTCAGAGTGGCTCCATGAAGATCACTCGGATGGTTTTAACTTTTAAATTTATATGTAGAAAAGGAGTACAGAGGCATATAAGCAAGCACAAATATGAAAGAAACATGAGCTTGTGAGAACAGTGCTGGGAAACCCAAAATGAGTTGAGGTTTGTGAATAACCTGCATAAGGAAAATAAAACATTTTAACGTTACATTTATATCCAGAGCAAAAACAAAGAGAATTTACCTGTAAAATGTCTGGCAAGATTTTATAAACTGAGTAAGTGACACAAAATGGGATTCTGAAAATTCTATTTTACTTTCATATCCTCTGGCCAGAAGAATAATTTTTAGCCTGAAGAAGTTTGAATAAATATTGGTAAAAGCAATTGAACCTCAAGATACGTAAAGAGATGATAAGATAGCATTTAGCTTCTCTAAATGATTTCAAGTCTCCTGGCCTAAAAAGATTACATACCAGAGTATGGTAAAAACTTGCAGATGAGATAGGGGACTGCAGGAAGGAAATTTCTTATCTTCCAGCCACGAGGGAAAATAGGAGATGTGACCAGGAATCCAGAGTTAGAAATGTTTAGCCTTGACTTTCAAAATGAAAGGAAAAGATAGTGTCCTGGAAGAATTTATTGTTGTAACTTGTATATGTTCATACTGCTGTAAGCAAATAGCCAGACCCTTAAATACATCCATGTCTCTGGGATGGTTGCAGGTTGAAAGCAGACAGACCTTATGATCAGTGGCTACTTCAGTGTTTTGTGGAAACCTACATTCCTTGAAGAGAGGCTATCATGCTGCAGATGCCTTGAATGCTCACCAAATATTAAAAACATTCTTCTACAATTCTTTGTCTCCCTGGCATTTAACTTGGGACCATGTGACTAGGTCAGGCTAATGAATTAAGAGTGAAAGCAAAATATTTCATTTCTAGACAAAGGCAGTTAAAAGCCAAATTCCTCCTCTAACTCTGTCTTCCCCTGCCACAAGCTGAGACGGTGGCATCATAAGATGAAAGAAGCCTGGTTCCTTGAGTCTATAGAGAGGACAACCTCTGACAACTCACATTCGACTTTATGTGGATAAAATACACTTTGTTGTGTTAAGCTACTCATATTTCATGGTATTTTAAGGTAGCTAGCATTAATTTCCCTGCTCTCTGAGTTTATTTATTTAACTAAAAAGTTTAGAGATAGATGAAGTTTTAGACATTGTCAGAGTAGAATTTTAATTTCATTTATAGGCATTTTTGCCAGCTATGTGTCTGACTTTGTCTTCAGGCTGGCAACCCTATGGTAGCAAAGTAGTTATAAGCAGCTCTAGACCTCACATCTGCACATCTTATCATGCAGGGCAAGAGAAAGAGACTTCATTTTCCTCAGCCTGAGAGTCTACTCTTTACTCTGGTTGAGCTGTTCATGAACCATGTACTGTGACATAGTTAAATTGTGCCAGCTACCTTCAACTAATCAGTACCCGAGCCAGAAGATGATGATGAATTAATAATCCCTCTCAACCTCATAGTTTGTACATGTCAAGGGAAAGCTGGAATGGATCCTGGGGAGAAAAAGCAATGAAATACACTAAAGAAGTCTTGAATATCCTTAGGTCTTTTTACTCTATGTTGTTGAAAATGTTCATAATGATTTAATAGCATATTTAGTAGAGTCATAGAGCTTGTAAAGAAAGTCATTATGTTAGATAACACAATCAAGTTTCAAAATAATGAATAATATAGTTCAAGTCTAACAACATAAATATTTCTTAAATAGAAACTTAAAAACTAATATGTAAGATATCAGTAAGGACCTGGATTTAGATTTTTTAAAAGTATACAAATATAAATCTAGGTAAATAAAGATTAGTACTAGCTCTTGTAAAATATCAGGGAGTTATTGTTAACATGAAACACAATCCATCAGCAATGTGATGAGACCATCCAACAAGGTCAAACAATGTTAAGTTTCACAAGTGGACATAGAAAACCTACAATGATACAGTGAAAAATCTCATTTTAGTCTGTACAAATGAGACCACTCTGGGAATCTGTGTAAAATTTTGGGAATCACAATTTAAGAGGACTATTGGAAAATCAGGAGCCATCTAGAGAAGAATGAACAAATTAAGGAACTCAAGCTACATCAGTTTTGGAGTAGTTGAAAGAAACGTGAATGCTCAGCCACGAGAAAAGGGCTTAAGGAGAATTTGTTAACTGTTCAGATTTCTAAAGTGCTGTCATATTCAAACATATACAACTTGTTTAGAGGGAATCACTAGGACAAAAGAAGTGAACCACAGAGAAACAGATTTCGACACTATACAGAAACAGCTTTTGTAACAGTTATAGATGTGCACAAATAAAAGAGTCTGCCTCAGGGCAGAAAGCTTTCTCATCACCAGGGTGAGTTCAAGCAGAAAGAAGATTTTAACTTGTCAGATGTGATATGGAGAAGAAACAAGCATGCAATGATAGTTGAACAAGATAATTTTTATAATCCCTTTAATGTCAGTGTTTTTCCGGTAATATGAAATAAGTAGATTTCACTACCATGTAGAAATTGTCTATTTTAATGCTTAATTCCCTAGAGATGCTGCAATTCCACCATATAGCTTCAGAGAAACAGAAAGAGTCAACTTTAAACAGTCTCTACTTATCTAATCCATGAGAGAGTTCATAAATTTTCTGATTCCTAAGGACATAGAAAACACGCCATATTTTCATTAAGCAACAATTTCATGTAAGCTAGTATCGACTCATGAAATGTCACACTCTGCTCTCTAACTGCAATGACAACATTGCTAAAATATAGTGTTTTTAAAGAACTCTATCTGTATCATTGTTTTGAGGATAGTGTCTCCAAAAGCATTCACTCAGGGAGTAACAATTCAGCTAAAACCAAGCCAAGAGAGTAGTGGATAATCTCTAACAGCAGTGCACTCATCTTGAAAAATCATCAGCCTCTCTGACTTTTCCACCTATGATCAACTAATTTGGAATGGATTTTCTACAGCTCTTCTCCTTTACCCTCAAAAGAAAAGAAAGTCATACTATCAATTTTTGACATCGTACTTCCTTTTGTCTGGAATGAAGCCACTAAACACTGAAGGTTAAAGTCTTATATAAATTTAGATAGCAGAACTAAGTGAAAATGCAGCTTTTATCACTGGACAATAATCTCATTGGAATAAACAAAAACTAATTTATCTTACATATCAGTATGTACAGAAAGCCCTTTAACTAAAGTATCTACAAATTACCCACACCTTTTTAAGAGATCTTTAAAATACACCAAAGGGATTTGGGAGAAAGTTCAAGTCTATAAATCTGAAAGAACTTCCCATTAAACTACAAAATCTGTCTATCATTGAGTTCTTTCAAACTTACATTTGCTTTCATAAAGTTAAAACTGCCCTTCCCCGTTCTTCTGTGTAATGTCTAAAAGGCATTATTCTTTGGAAGCTTTCTAACAATCTATGTGAAATAAACTGGTAGATTCCATCACTCTGAACAACCTTACTAATTTTTGAAGGAAACTTTAAAGACTTTACTTTTTACAAAAAGTGAAATATTTAAGGCTATTTATTACAAATTCTCTCTGCTTTCAGAGGACTGATGTAAGAAGCAAAAAAAAAAAAAAAAAAGGAAAACTACCCCCTTAAACTCTAATGAGCTGCTTTACAGAGAACAGCCCCTTTTTCAAGAACAATTTACTGGAAACTTTTATTATCCTTTTTATGAAATTAGGGGAAATAGTCAAGAACTATTCCTTGAAAAGCATAAATAAGTGATAACTTTGGCTTTCAAAGCATTAACATATATTTGGAATTAAACTCCTGAGTACATTATATTACTTCTCAAATTACTAAAAATTAATGCTAATTCTATTTTTTAAGTCATCCAACTTTTTGATAAATTACATTGTTAATAGTTATGTTTAGACATTTTTCAACTAGTATTTTTACAAAAATAGGAAGAAAATCGTACATTAGACAACTTAATAACATGGACATTTATAAATTTCATATTCATTTACATAATATGTAATAGGTTTTTTTTTAATTTGTAATATTATTCATCAGTGTAACAACAAAAGTACTTACTATTTATACTACTCAAGGCCCAGTCCTAGGACACTTGATTTTTGAGTCCCTTATCATCAACTCAAGTCTGAGGTGGATGGGTGAGTATTTCAGGATCAGTTCAGCTGTGTAAAGGAAGGAAGTGGGCTCCTGTTCAGTAGGACCTATCAAATCTGAAGGACTCTTGACCTGGCCAAAGAGAAAAACACTACCTAACTTACATAAATTTTTCCTATATAGGAATTAAGATTTTTTTTCCTCAAAGGAGCCACAACTTAGATTTTTGTGTGAAATTTCTCAATTTTGAAATGTTAGAATCTACCTCAAGGTTTTCAAAACACTATGCAGAACAATGTTATGAGAACTAAGCAAAACGCATGTGCAGCTGAAGGAAACATCACTGCACATGGTTCGCACCTCTGGTCTGAGATATTCACAGGGCATCAAGAAGAGGGAGTCACAGTTCCTATTTTTAGACTCCCTCTTCACATTCTTCCTTCCTTCCAGACCTTAGTTCTCCAAATAATACCTCCTTTTCCTTCCTTCCCAGTCCACCCAAGTATGTCCTTCTTCCTTGAGAAAAAAAACAACTAAAACTTCAGGAACATAATAAGAGGTATATTAGAAAACCAACTCAGAGCTATTTAAATAGGCATTAGAGCCCACTATGATTCCTCTTCTGAGGGTAACTCATAGCTCTCTCCAGATGTTCCTACCTGGGCCTAGAACTAACCTTAACTGTGTGGCACTACCTTCAATTGTAAAATACAATAGACCAGAAAAGCTTTCAGTATAAACAAGTCCATTCAGAACTTGACTTCTGTATTGATTTATGAATCTTCTACAACCCATGCTTGTTATTAAAAATGACATTAGACAGATATTAGATATTAGAAGCAGTAAGTTAGGCAAGAGCAAAAAGGTCGATCCAGTCTAGTAAGGATGTGTTCACCTTAGTTTCCAACTCAATTTGGAAACAAGCATCCTAAGACATAGGAAAACAAGGAAGACCTTCCCAGTACCTTTCTAATTATTTAGGAAGACATATCTGAAGGTTTAGTGGTAAAAACAAAAAACAAAAACAAAAACAAACCAGAAGAGTAACAACTGATAGTAAAAGGCCAAAGTTCCAACTTGCTGTCTTTTCTTCATTTAAACAGAAAAGGTCTTGATTATAATGCTTACTAAGCCTTTCCTCCCTGTCTAGTATAAGAATTACAGCACAGGAATTACAGCCCTAATTTTAATATATCACATATGGAAACAAAAGAGTTGTATAAAAAAGAACTAACTTTTTTTTAATATTGAAAATTAAATTAAAGAAACACACAGCAAGGATTAAAGGAGTTTAGAAAAAGAAAGAATTTCATAAGTTAGAGTGAACAAAGAAAGACTCGTATACGACAGAAAACTCAAACTGGAACATGAGGGAAAGTACTCTTGAAACACAGCAAAAAGAGCACCATTGAAGATTCAGAAAATTAGAAGAATCTACTATTTGGTTAAGAGACCTATTTTATAGGAGTGGAGGGATTTGTGAAGGGACACAATAAAAGCTGAGGCTGACAGGATGGACCAGGGTCAGTATGTGAGTTGTGAAAGTCAAATTTCAGGCTAAGAAGTTCAAACTGTATTTAGGCCCTATGTTTGGCCACCAGGACTTTTCTGTGAAGTATTAAGAGCAACTAGAAGTAAATTTGAATTTTCAGAAAATACATGGTGAGCCACTTATTAGAGAGACAGAATCTGAAACGTCTTTCCAAACTGTTTTGGCAAAAGCACAAATTAGCTGACCTTTAACGCAGACTGAAGGTCCATCTGCTTAGGTTAGCCCACCCAAAAGGGCATGCTGAATACCACTGCTCGTTGGTGCATCTGTGCCTTTTGAATCATTCTTTTAAAAACTTGGATATTTGCAACTATAAACTGCTCTAAGGCAGCCTAAAGTATCTTTTACAAGAAAAATAGTTATGCATATCTAAATATACAATTCACTCAGCATTTTTAAAATATTATTGAAATACTGGTGACGTACAATATTATGATAGTCTCAGGTTACTGCATAGTGACTTGACATTTGCACACATTTTGAAATGATCACCACAAGTCTAGAAACCATCTGTCCACATACAAAGTTATTAAAATATTATTGACCACATTCTTTATGCTGTATATTACATCCCCATGGCTTATATATTTTATAACTGGAAGTTTGTACCTCTTAATCCCGTTCACACATTTTGCCCCTCTAGCCTCCTCCCCTCTGGCAATCACCAGTTTGTTCTCTGTATCCATGAGTCTCTTTTTTTTCATTTTGTTTTGTTTGTTTGTTTTGTTAGAAGCCACATATAAAGTGGGATCATATGATATTTATCTTCTCTGTCTGACTTATTTCACTCAGCATAATATATTCTACATCCATCCAAGTTGTTGCAAAGGACAAGATTTCATTTTTTATGGCTGAATGTCTATGTCTTCATCTATGTCTGTATCTGTATCTATACCACATCTTTTTTATCCATTCATCTATCAATGGACACTTGATATGGATACATGGTTGATTCCATACACTGACTACTGTAAATAAGGCAATGAACATTGAACACTGTGTGCATGCATCTTCTTTAATTACTATTTTTGTTTTCTTATGTAAAATACCCAGAAGTGAAATTGCTGAATCATATGGCATTTCTGTTTTTAATTTTTAAAGAAAACTACATACTGTTTTCCATAGTGGCTGCACCAATCTACAATTCCACCAACAGTGCACAAGGATTCCCTTTTCTCCACATCCTTGCCAACACTTGTTATTTGATATCTTTTTTTAAATTGAAGTACAGTCAGTTATAATGCATCAATTTTTGGTGTACAGCACAATGTCCCAGTCATGCATATACATACATATATTCATTTTCATATTCTTTTTCATTGAAGATTACCACAAGATATTAAACATAGTTCCCTGTGCTATACAGAAGAAACTTTTTTAAAATCTATTTTTATATATATATAGTGGCTAACATTTGTAAATCTCAAACTTCTAAATTTCTCCCTTCCCACCCCCATTCCCTGGTAACCATAAGATCATTACTATGTCTGTGAGTCTGTTTCTGTTTTGTAGATGAGTTCATAGTGTCCTTTTTTTTTTATATATATTCCACATATGAGTGATATCATATGGTATTTTTCTTTCTCTTTCTGGTTTACTTCCCTTAGAATGACAATCTCTAGGTCTATCCATGTTGCTGTAAATGGCATTATTTTATTCTTTTCTATGGCTGAGTAATATTCCATTTTATAAATATACTGTAAAAACTGGCTGTCTTTAGAATGATGTTACTTAAAAATTATAGGATAATGATTTGAGTAGTTCCCAAAGGAATAGTCCCCAGCCAACTCATGTGGCCATTTAAGGAAATTTTAAAGTCCACCTTCCTCCAAGAAGGAAAACACCACTAAATGTAAGGTGGGTAGTATTCACCTGGTGAAAATTTATTGAGCAATTACTTTATTCATAGTCTTGTGTGGGAAAATTGTCATCAATATCTCCTTTCCTTCAAAACATATGTAATTTATTATGGTAGGCACACATAACATTGAAATGCAAATGATAAGAAATAAAGAGAATATTCTAAAGGAAAGAGTAAACTTGCAACAGATATAAAGGGAAACATGCTGTAGGAATACTGAGCAGAATAGCACAGTTGAAGGTTTTTCAAGGTTGAGGCTGGCTACACTGAAGGAGCTTGGATATAAAGATTAAGGGTCTGGATTTTACACTGTGAGAAGTAGAGCGCTACTAAAGACTCAAAGCTGAACAATGATAGACTCAATCTGACTTTTAGGAAGATTGATCTGGCAGTGATGCTTAGGATGTGGTGAAGTGGGGAAAGTCTGAAGACATGGAAATCAGATGGAAGGCTAGTGCAATAGTCCGATGAAAATATGAAAAGGGACTAAAAAATTTAGTGTCCATCAGAATGAAAATTTCAGAAGGATTTTTTTAAATCAATAACTTTAATAACTAAGTGGATATAAAGGGAAAGAAAGAAATTAAAGATGACTATTACTGTCTTAAGGTGCCATATGAACAGGTCAGCTCAGATACACTGACCTTTGATGGAAATCATTATAAGAGTAGCTCTTACCCAGCACTTACCACAGCCAGACACTCTTCTAAGTGTCATACATATTAACTTACTTAGTACTCACAATAATACTATGACAAATAGTATTATTAATACAATTTTTTAGCTAAAAAATAATTGGGAAAGAGAGTGAAGTGAAAAGAAGTGAAAAGACTAAAGCCACACAACCAGTATGCAACAATGCCAGATCTGAATCCAGACTGTCTGGCTTGAAGGTAAATGGCTTTACTCATTACACATACCACCCCTCACCATTTCTATAGGAGACAACACACTGCTGTCATCAGTGTAATACTCACAAAAATGCTTCCCTCCTAAGATTGGTACAGCATTTGTACAATACTCCCTCCTTCTAAGATTCTGCTTCAACACCGAGTACCAAAACTGATAACCCATGAAATATGATCAGTTAGAGATTAGATTTTATCCTTATCTTTTTTATAATCTAGTCAATGCCAAAGAGATGAAAAGCTGCCAAATACTGTAATTAGAAACAGTGGTCTAGAACTGACAGCATAATTACTGGAAGTTAGACATGTCAGATTTCATGAGTGGTCTGAAATAGAAGACTCATGTAAAGACCTTTAATTTTTCCATATTTTATGCCACAATGTTGATTTTTTTATACTTTACTGTGTTTCAAAAAATAATTAAGGGTTCAAAATCAGTGAATTGCTAGAACTCACTAGTGAAGAGCAGTGCTCCTGGCTGTGGAGAGCAGTTGCAGCCCACAGGATAGTGGACATGAAGTGATTAAGGGATCATTCCCTTGGAGCTGCTGCACCCCTGTGGGTGGAGGAGGGAGCTATGTTTGATACTATCACAGTGTCATGCAAATGGGATCTGATTGCAACTTAGGCTCTGGGTTGTAACTGACATTTCCTAGTTTAGGGTTCCTTCCCTCATCTCTGAATAGAACACCAGTCATGGCACATAATGCAAAGATGCAGGACAGAATATCTAAATTAAAGACAGAGTGCTGAAGTGGCTTGCAGAAACAGAGCAGATGACCAATATTTTTTTCAAGTATATTTGGAAACCATTTGTAATCAAAATTTTAAATAGTAACATCTATTTAATGCATAAAATGTTTTTATACACACACACACACACACACACACACACAGAGTCCTTTTTAACCCTCATAATACCCCTATCAGGTAGATGCTATTATTATCACCATTTTACAGATAAGGAAACTGAGGCATAAAACCATTAAGTAACTTTGCAAGGTCACATAGCTTGTAAGAGGCAGAGTCAGGATACAAACCTAGGTAACTTGGCTTCAAAGTAGGCACTTTCAATGCTATACATAGCCACTTATCAGTGCACACTGGAACAAAACAGACTTTTCAAATATATTCACAGAACTTTCATAAAGTGCACTTTGAACATTTGCAAATGAAAAGACTCAGGAATTTCTGCCAGCAGTATTAAGGACTCTGAAAGAAGACATCCCAGCCCAGAATATTGTGAGACAAGATTGAAAAGACACAACAAAACTAATTATCAGAACTGGGGCAATGCAACAAGGAAGCCAATTTAGGCCAGAATCAAGACTGACCCCTTAATTACACGAATTTAGAGTCATTAGCTAAAGTTGATGAGACAGAAATAGAAGTTCCCATTCCAGGTTTGGGGGAGGCACTTTCAATGAATTATTTTTAGTATTTCTGAACTTCTATGTAATAGAATCCTTGTAGAGACCAAGGGTATTTAAGTATGCCTTACAGAAATCTATTTTAACATAACATAAATTAAGTCTGTCTAGGTCTCCCAAAGAATACATAAATAAATGAATCAAGAAAGTATTTTTATTCTAACTATGGAACACCATAGAAGAGTAATCTTTGCACATTTTTTTAATCCCATAGGAATAGAAATTGGCCAATGTACTATGTAGAAACCAGTTATTATTATTGGACATATTGGAATCAAACCCACCTGGCAGAGTCTGGCTAATCTTAACATTTCAAAGAAGAAATTTACCATTTTAGAGACTGGTAGTAACTGACATATTTTTAGGTGGAAATTGGCATTTGTCTTTAGAGCAGACTTTTCTTTATACTAAGAAGGACCACTTGGAGAGTCCTGTAGGTTATGAAGATTCTTTAGTGAAAATTTACACTAAAGTTTAGTAGTGCTCACAACACTAAACCACAAAAGAATGAGAGAAACAACATTTGGTTTTCAGTGCACATCTTTGGCTTTTTCCTGAGACCAGCTTACTGATGAAGTGGGCAGGCAGAACTAATCCCCTCTCTATTTCACATTGGAGAACAGACTCTGAGAAGGAACTTGACTGGATGCAGCACCCAGTCCTGGACACTAGGTATCCTCCACAGAATGCTGTTTACGATTTAATAAGTCAGACTGTTGGAAACCTACCACCAAATACTGTGATGCTCTGCTGTAGCTGTGTGCCTGGTGCTGCAACAGGAACTTACCGTCTAAGGGAGTGGACGTTATCAATGTCGATCATGTTAGAACATGTTTAAGCCTAAGACAGGACATAAGGCAAGGTATGGCAGGAAAGAACATTTATTTTCTCTTGAGTTGGGAGGACAGGAGTGCAGAGGCTAAGGACAGGGATGAGACCCAGAAAGTTGAGATGTGGTGATGGTTTGAAGAATCTCATTGGTGTGGGGCAAGGGTGAGCTTCTGCTATCTGGAGACGTACTTGAGGTGAAGCAAGGATTCAGATTTTGACTCTTGAGTCTGAGGGCTCTAAGAGTAATAAATACAAGTAAATAGCAGCTTAAATTTGTACTTGTAACATGCAGTAATGTCTTATAAAAAGTTACATCCTGGTCTTGCTCGAGCTCTGGGGGATAAAAAGAAATGTTTTTTTTCCTTCCAGAAGCCAGAGGCAGTGGCAGTGGTACTCACCTTTGGGGGATGACCGTGCCAATGGGGTAGCAGGAGCAGAGGCAGAAGAGGCAACAAGCAGGGCCAGACGAGGAGGCTGGAGCAGAGAAACTGAGGAAGTCATGAGCATCGGAAACCTGGAAAAAAATCAGAAAAGCAGCTAGGACAGTTTTGGAGGGGGTGCAATTTCTGTCAATTATTCTGCTGCTTGTACTGAAATAATTTAATATGAAATAAAATTTTATTTTTTATTACCGGTTTGTGAGTCCAGTTTATACTGAGGAGGATGGCGGTGGTGGTGGTAGTGGTGGTGATAGTGGTATTAAACAAACATTTCAGACTTCACCAAGTTATAAGCTCACATTTCCCCTTAATGTTCAAATCATGATTGGTTAATCTTCAACTTTTTGAAATCTTAAGATCTTCAGACTTAATACTCTCTACCAGATTCCAATCTTCAAGTGTTGGTGAGGATATGTAGGGGATACTTACGTGTTCCTCAGATTCACTCTGTTTTTTACAAACCACCTTAGCCAGGGGTCAGGCTTGTGATCACCACCACCTCTTCCACAGTCCACCTTCTATTTTCTTGAGACTGAGGACTCATAAATCAATGCTACTTTCCCTGGACCACATGGTCCTTCACATTGGCACCAACCTTCCTTTTATTCTCCATGGTGACAGGTGACCAGGTTACAACATTTGTAAGGATTTTCCAGAAGTTTGGAAACAACACAAAGGAATTACAAACCTGAGGATTTAAACCTGAACCCTAAATCTGGCATCCTCAGGTCCACAGTCTTAAGCCCCTTCATTTGTCCTTTCTTCCTGTGTGGCACTCCCCCTGTGACCTGCTCTGTCATCATGTGTACTTTCCTAGGGTAAGTGCACAGAAGCATGTCTCCCTCCCCTTGGGATCTAAGCCCCAACTACCTGAGCCCTGAAAAAGGGAAACAGTTTCCCCCATTATGCTAGTCTAAATCTTGTTACTCATGTTCCACATTTCTGCCCTGGGATTAAACTCTTCCCTGGATACTTGAAAATATGAATGCATATTTTTACACTAAGGATTGGCCTTGCCTAAAGTAGCCATTAGAACAACTCATCAGAATCTAACATTCTTCTATTATTTCTCTAGCCAGGATAATTCATTCTTAAATACCATCTCAAAAAAAGACAGTACTCTGACAGTCAGAATAAGCTTTAGAATCTCAAAATGTGCACTTTACGGGTCTCTCTCATTACATGATGTGAATATATGTCCCTCTATCCTGGCTGCCAGTCTTTCAGTCTCTACTTCTCACAACTCTATGGGATGAGTTCAGTTATTATACCTATAGTTACAGACAGGTTATATAGCTTGCCTAAAGTGAAGTAGTTAGTAAATGAGGGGTCTGTAATTCATGCCTAGGCAGAATGACTTCAGAACCTTCTTCCTCAACCATGACTCTGAAACCGCTTTAGAAAAGAATTTCCCAAGGTGATGCGGTTTAAACACCTATTTAGAAAAGAAACATGTCTTTCCAAAAGAAGCAATCCAGTGCTCTTCCAATAGCCTTTGAGGCATGTAGAATAACTCTTTATTTTTTCAGAGTCATTAAACTGCTTGTGTGTGACTCAAGTTCTGGGAGGCACACTTGGTGAGCGGTACTGAGATTTAGGTCCATTCTCCTTGTGCTTTCAGTTGGAACATTAGGGATATATATATGAAGAGTGTCTTTCTTTGCAAAATGTTAGAATGGATAATATCCCATTTTTTTGTTTTCCATTCTCTACTGAGGCAAGTGAAAATCATTAGCTTCTTTTAAGAGAAATCCTACACTGTCAGGACAAATAGAATGAGTACACGAGCACTGGGTTTTCAGGTAGGTTCCCTCAGCATCGGCTATCAGACCTGCCAAACCACATCTTCATGTGTGTGAAACAGAGGAAGTGCTGGCCGCATCTATTGCATGCACCTGCTGTGGGGCTTAAATGAGTTAAAATGCAAGAGCACCCTGACAAATATGAAGTGCTTTGTAAGGACAAGTTTTTATGGATATACCACTGCAAGAAAAACAAAATGCAATAAGTCACAAAATAAAACAGAATGCCATTCCACATCATCTTCCTAAAAGTAGGATATAGCTATCATTCCATACAGGAACCTGATGTGTTAGAATAAAATGTCCCTAAGGTTAGAATTTAATATAGGTGACTATTTGTTACACTGATACCCATTTTGTATTTTAAAAACTACTTTATGTGGGAAAATTTGTCGGCATATACATATAAAAAGTTATTTAAGAATGCTTTTATAAATAAGTCTCAAAAATAAATGTTCAAATTTTTAAGAGTAGTTATCTTTGAAAACTGGAATTACAACTTTGGGGGTAGTGCTAAAAAATTATTTCAATTTTGGGGGGAGGGCATAGTTCAGTGGTAGGGTGTGTGCCCAGCATGCACAAGGTCCTGGGTTCAATCCCCAGTACCTCCATTAAAATAAATAAAATAAAATTTAAAAAAACCTAATTACTTCTTTCTCCTCAATAAATAAATAAAATTTATTTAATTTAATTTTTTGGTCAATAAGCATGCATTTTTTGTGAAATCATAAAATGTATTTTATAATAATTCTTCTTTGCCTCAGGAAAACTCCTAGGGCATTAGATGTAAAAATGTCGTTGCAAAATTAATAAGAAAAAATGCAGAAAAATAATAAGGCAAATGGGAGCAATGATTAGAACCTTAATTCTATCTGTAACAAAAAATACAGTTCAGTGACCTCAAATAAAAAGAATTATTCCTTGCAAATTTTCTATGATTGGTTGCTCCTGTGTTGCATAGAGTAACAACAGCTCAATGTTATTCTCATTTAGAGACCTAGGCTCCATCATATAGAACATCACTGGATACCATGACAGAGGGAAAGGAGAGAAGCAGACAATTTCATGAGATGTGATACATGTCACTTTTGTTGACTTATCACTGGCCAAAGCACATTACATGGTGATCAGCACTTAGGTCTACCACACTGTTTTTTATCAGTGAATACTGGGGGAAAGACAGACAGAATTATCCTGTCCGAAGACTTGTCCCTCACACATATTATTTATACTTTTCACAAAAAGTAGAATGCAGTTCTCAAATTTATGACCTGTAAGTCACTTAAGAAAATGTGTGGCCAACAGGCACATGAAAAGATGTTCAACATCGCCAGTTATTAGAGAAATGCAAATCAAAACTACAGTGGAGTATCACATCACACCAGTCAGATTGGCCATCATTCAAAAGTCTACAAATAGTAAATGCTGGAAAGGGTGTGGAGGAAAGGGAACCTTCCTATGCTGTTGGTGGTAATGTAAATTGGTTATGGAGAACAGTATGGGGGTTTCTTTAAAAACTAAAAATGGAGTTACTATATGATCCAGCAATACCACTCCTCGGCATATATAAGGAGAAAACTCTAATTCAAAAATATACATGCACCCCAGTGTTCACAGCAGCACTGTTTACAATAGCTGAGACATGGAAGCAACCTAATAGTCCATCAACAGATGAATGGATAAAGAAGGTATATTTATACAATGGAATATTATTACTCAACTATAAAAAGGAATGAAATAATGTCACTTGCAGCAACATGGATGGACCTAGAGATTATCATACTAAGTGCAGTAAGTCAGAGAAAGACAAATATCATGTGATACCACTTACATGTAGAATCTAGAAAAATAATAGAAATGAATTTACTTACAAAACAGAAATAGACTCATAGACATAGAATACAAACTTAGGGTTACCAAAGAGGAAGGTGGGGGATAGGGATAAATTAGGAGTTTGGGATTAACAGATACACACTACTATATATAAAATAGATAAACAACAAGGACCTACTGTATAGCACAGGGAACTTATTCAACATCTTATAATAATATAATGGAAAAGAATCTGAAAAAGAATGTATGTATATAAAACCGAATCACTTTTCTGTACCCCTGAAAGTAACATGACATTGTAAATTAAGTACACTTCAATTTAAAAGGGGGAAAAAAAGGAAATGTAGTCAACTTATTTTAGAAACCAATAGTAAAACTACTAGCATCCTTCTTTTCTTCCAATCAGTAAGTGTAGACTGACAGTTTCTGCACCAGGCTCTGGGAATACAATGATGAAATGAGCTAGTCCCTTCCCTCATGGTACCTTATGGTCTAGAAGAACTGGAAAACAACACTCTGCACAAAAAATGTCTCTACTTCATGACAGAACTAGAAGTTAAAATCTGATTTTAAAACAATAGAATCTGGGGTTTTTTTTCCTCTTTGGAAAATTATAGACCCTCTCTCCACCCACCCACCCACCCCTCAAAATTAAAATTAACATCATTGTCCAAATGAATAGAGACTATAAAATACCTGAAAGTAATCTGAATGTCACCAAGAATCATCACCACTTTGAGAGCGGCTAAACAAGAAGCATATGAAAAGCCTGGGAGGCAGAAGTAATAAAGGACACCAAAGGTCTGTTCATCGCGTGCACTTCCTGCTCCCAAAGACATTACAGCCTAAGGGAGACACCAAAAAATGTGTGGACTCTGTTAGCCTTTGTTTGCTTGTATTTTTTCCCTTGAACGTGCATGTATTAAGGAGATTAACCTAAAATTTGCTTAGCTATTTTTCCAAAAGCAAAGATAACTTTAATAACAATACTGTAAGTGCAAATTCATTAAAAGATATTTGCCATTTGATCCCTCAGTATTGTCCACTAGAAATTATTAGGTAAAATTTGCACATGGAATTACTGCACAACAAAATATCTTTCCTTGAACTATAATTCTCTATGCCTCTCTTAGTCCTATGCTGAATGCAAATCGTACCAGGTAGTTAAGAACCCATCACTTACATTCACTCTGTCGATCTCAAATAGGTCAATAAAGATTGCTTATTACCTCCTCTGGCCAACCACTTTCACCACATTGGGCATCTCTTCAAGCACAGCCAGTGTGAAAGGCTATTATGTCAGGGAACGCTAAACACTTTTTTTTAATAGCGATATCTGGCATCGTCTTTCCACTTGGTTGAAGCATTGAAGCATCAAAGGCAAACTGCACTGTTAAGAAACACAGTTCATACACTGTGCCCCCTCTCTACTCAACATACAGCTTCTCAGTGCCCTGCCACTTGTGTCCTGCCAATCAGCACTCATGACTTCACCACAGGGATATACAGGTTCACTGACCCACCAGCTATTGAGGTAAGTTTATATTTATAATATTTGAGAAAACGTGTCAAATGTTCCAGATAAGGAAGCTTGGATTTGTGTTTTCTGTGTGATAACCATGCTCTTCTATCTTCTCTCTATGGCTTTGAGTGATGTTAACTAGACTTACCTCTTGGTAACTAAACAGAATAAGCTGAAGTTTTATCATTCTGGCTCTAGCAGCCAAAAGCTCTTTCAGTTAGCGGCTACAGATCACCCTGTGAATGTCTGGAGAATTAAAAACAACAATAAACTGTGCTAGGTAAAATATATATCCACAGAATGGTTAAATTAGAAAGGAATTTGGCTAGACTTAAAGATTAGCCAAACCTACTCCAACAATAGGCAGACATCCCCTACAAAAAATTTCCTTCATATTTAGCATCTAAAATACTATTAATATTGTGAGTCAAGTTTTCTTCACAACAAAATATTGTTCTCTTACAGAAATAAAATGTCCTTACGAAACCACTACAGCAAAGGTTCTCAATATATTCAGTAGTCATTATTGTAGTCAGTTAAGGTCTGTGTGCTATGTATAAGCCTTCCTTGTTTTATTTACAAACTCAAAAAGGAGGTGAAAGAAATTGAACTAAATAACTAAACGTAAAAAATTGGAATGTCAAGTTTAAAGAAAAAAGTAACACTTTTCCTCTTGAAAATCAACATCCTTAATCATGTTCTAGTTCTATATCTATCATGTGAAGTCTAATTGTATTTTTTCACTACTGCATCAGAGCAATCTTGATTATTTTTAACACATTTATTTTAATTAAAAGTGGTATTATCTTGTCCAGCTGCTGAGGAAAGTGTCAAAAAGTCATATCCAGGTTTTTGTTGCTCTTGCTTTTTTTCTGTTTAATTTTTTTTCCTTAAATGAAGCATATTCTAATAAATGGGGCAACAGAGCAAACACAGAGGCCAAAAATGTATTTCCTTGAAATGGAAATCCAAAGCACCAGACAACAGTTTAACCATAGAGTCTTCTGAATCGTGGGATAACAGTGAATTCTAGCAACAGAGCAGTAAGAGAAGGGCACTGGTGAAGAAAATAGTGGGGTTTTTGTGTATTATTAAATGAACCTGCACTGATTCAGTACAAAGCTTCCTATTAAGGAAGACCAAAGCTGACCACTCACAGTTTCACTCTGTTCTATGGCCATTGAATGAGACCCTGGCTCATGTCCCATGATTCGAATCTATGAGTCAGATTAGAGGACTGAGCAAGAGAGTTATAGCCACACTCATCATGTTTTGTAAAATTTATTCTAATTTTGTGGGGTTCTTTTAGTGGGTTAAACATGTTTCACATTGGAGGAAATATTTTAGAAATCCATATATTTTAAGAAATGTTAAACATTTTTTCCTAAAAGTACAGCTATGCCAACTATACTTGGAAAAAGATGATTTTTCTCTCCTATTCTGAATTAATGCTGTACGTCTATAGAGCAGCAAGTGCAAAATTAGTTCTTTTATTACCAATAATAAAGTTATAATAGTCACCATTTATTGAACACTTATCATAAGCCAAGCCTGTGCTTAGTACATGTATTACCTCATTTAATTCTCAGGATCTCTAGATGAAACATTATTATTATTTCTGTAACCACAACTACATGATGAGTTCTAATTTGTAGTCAATAAACTATATATTTAAAGCATACAGTTTAATACATTTTGAGACATGTGTATACCTGTGAAACTATCACTAGAGTCAAGAAAATGTACATATCCATCATCCCCCCAAATTTCCTGGTGTTACTATAATCCACCCTCCCTTCCCATCTCAGCTCTATCCCTTTTCCTCCCATCAAGCAATCACTGATGTGCTTTCTGTCACTACAGGTTTTGATGTGAAGGAACTATAGTTCTCATACACAGCTGGTGGGAATGTAAAATGGTACACATATTTTAGAAAAGAGTTTTTTGGCAGTTTCTCTAAAAATTAAACATATAGTTATGTGACCTAAACAAACAGATGTGACCTAGGCAGTTCACTCCTAGACATTTATCCAAGATAAATAAAAGCATATATCTAAAGACTTGTGCATGAATGTTCATAGAACTTTTATATGATATGACATGGTTTACATTTCAAAAAGATCCTTCTGAATGTTGAGTTTAGACTACTATAGGAAAAGTGAAGAGCAGAAGGAGTAAGACCAATTAGGAAGCTCTTACCATAATGTGGACTGGGATAACAGTGTGATGTGATAGCAACGTGGTGAGATGTAAGCAGATCCTACACAAATTTTTAAGATTGACATTACTGTATTTCCTGATATAGTGGATGCTTGGTGTAGGAAATGGAGAGGAGCCAAGGATGTCTCCTAGACATTTGGCCTAAGTGATTGGAAAAATGGAGTTGCTGTTAACTGACTAGGTAAAGAATTAAGAGGAATAGGCTGGGGCAGGGTGAGATCAAAGGCTGGCTTGGGATATGTTAATATTGAAGCACATGTTAGATGTACAGAGGAAGATGTTGAGATGGCTATTGGGTGTATAAGTCCAGATCTGAACCAAGAGGTCAGAGGTAGAGATAAAAATTTGGGAAGTTATTTGTAAACAGGTGGTATCTAGATATGGAATTGAATGTAGAAATAGGAAAGATATAGTCCAAATTCTCATCTCTAGGACCATGCATGAATAATATGTCTATGAGATAAGGAAGAACAAGACATGTAGATTAAGAAGGAACAGCTGGGCATAAGGAGGAAAGCCAGGAGACTGTAATATGCTGGAGACCACTTTTTAAAAAGTATTTAAGGGAAGATAGGGTAAAATGTCCTCTCAAATGCTTCTGGTTGGGTAACTAATATGAGGAGAGAGGATTGGACATTTGATTTAGCAACACGACCAATGGTGGCTTTGATGAGAACAGTATCATTGGAGTGATGGGCATTCACTACTGGTTAGGGTAGAATGAGGAGAGAGGAGTAGGAGACAGGGAGTATAAGTGAGCCTTTTTAGTTTCTCTGTGAAGGAGTGAAATGAAGTGGCAGTTGAAGAAACATGCAGGATCAGTAAAAGTACTTTTGTTTGTTTTTATATTTGTTTTTATGTTTTGTTTTGCATTTTGTTAGTCAGTTTACAGTATAGCTTAATATACTTGGTGGTCTTTGATATGCTGAAATTTGATATATAACATATTTAACTGTACGTATATTTTTAACTTTTTATTTTGAAGTGATTATAGATTCAGAGAAATTTACAGATAGTGCACAGAAGTCCTTATACTCTTCACCCAGTTTTGCCCAATGTTTATGTCTTATATGACTAGCATACAATGGCAAGACCAGGAAACTGACGTTGGTATAATGTGTGCGTAGAGTTCTAAGTCATTTTATCACTTGTGTAGATTCACGTAACTACCACCACAATCAACATACAGAACTATCCCATCACCACAAAGATCTCCCTTGTGCTAAGCTACATCTTTACGGCCATGACCTCCTTCATCTCTGCTACGATTCCTCACCACTGGCAACCAGTAATTTGTTTGCCATCTCTATAATTTTGCTTTACTGAAATGTTATGTAAATGGAATCATACAGTATGTGACCTTTTGATATTGGCGTTTTCTCACTCAGCACAATACTCTTGAGATCCATCCAAGTTGTTGAGTGCATCAATAATTTGTTCCATTTTATTGTACATAGTATTGATGTACCACTGTTTGTTTAACCATTTACCACTTGTACGACATTTTAGGGATGTTTGTATGTTGAGGAAATAATCTAGTAAAAGAGGGGGAATTCGGTGGTGCAGGAGAGAGTGAAATTGGTGGAGCTATGTCCTTGGGTGAGCACGTAGAGCATAGGGCGCTCAAGCGGAAAACACAGACACTTACCTAATGCAAAGCTTTTGCAGTCAGCGTTAGTGGGTAAAAATGCAAGCAAATGGGTGTGGTTGCAGGGCTAGTGGAAGCTCTTTCCTGATGGCTTCTCCTTTCCAAATAAATAAGCAAGCAAGTTCATCAGTTGAGGGAAGGAGTGATGGAAAGTTGTTGCAGGTTGGAGGAGAAAAGAAAATGTATTCAACAAGCATCCAGGAGAGTAACAAGTGAAGAGATCAGAGACCTGCCCAGTGTTATGCTGCAGCACGGAAGGTCCACAAAGATAATAGCTGTGAATTCAAAGCCGAAGCAATCAGCATGGCTGTGTTTTGCTCCAGCCTCATTCAGCTGCACAGATGCTGGTGCAGATGATGCAAGAGGAATAATGACTTGAGGTAGGCAGAGAAGAAATAAGAAAAATAAAATTTAAAAAAATCTAGAGTTTGGAAAACAGTATTTGTTTTCAAAAATGTGAGGCACACTGTAGCCAGTAGAAGTTTTGCAGATGCAAGCAGCTTAAGAGATAGTGACAGGATGCCTTGAATTATAACGAGAAAGCCAATCCTGTTATGTTCACTGCTAACCAATACCCTGAAAAGCCTATCGATGTGCCACAGGTGTAAGCGCAGGAGTGATTCCTTTGTCTCTTAAGGGGCTGACACTTAGCACTTAGTATTGGCCTTTCTTCAAGGAGGGTTTGGGCTATCTTTAGTCAGTTCCCTCTGTCACTGGTACTTCAGTTTCTCCAGCCATTTGAATATCTGTAGGTCTTTGACGCTCTTTCACAAAACACTCATACCTACCCTGCTCAGCTGTTCTGATAAACCATTGCTATTTTTTGCATCTATCAGATCTGAATATCACGTCAGGGAAAGAGAGGTGTGGTAAAGGGCTTCTGCGGGAATTTTTATTTTCCTGACTGACTCACTTGGCTGGGGTGTAAGGACACAGAAGCTCTGCAACTCCTCCCACACAATGAATTTGATGCAGAACATCCCAGTGCAATTCCTGAACAGATCATGCCTCTTGCGGGCCAGAGACAACAGCACGTGAAATAGCCCAGGGTTGTGTGGTGTCTACGGCGATCAACATGCCTGTGCTCTTACAAAGCAGGCTGCACTTGGCTGAGTACAAATATGACATCTCTAGAAGCTCTGGGAAAAGGACACAGAAACAATGCCTCAGTCCAGAAACACCTCCTCATCATGTTGGTACAGCCCTTCCAGCCTGATGCACCTTCCAGTACCCACTATTGAAAACTCAGTGGTCAGTCAGCACCATTTCATCGGCACCTCTGCTTTTTAACAGACTGGAAGCTAGATCACTTTCTAATTAGTGTAATTTGTTTCAGATATATTTCTGGCATTCAGTTTAGTAACAGCTAACCAGGAACAAAAGCGTCAAGTCTCATTCCCTCCCTCCCTGTCATCATCCATCCAGCCCCCCACCCCCATCTTTCTCTCTCAATTTCTAAACCAATATCCCCGCCTCTAACAGAAAACAAACAAGGCGTCACAGTACTTATCTGGGTCACAGTACATCGTTACTCAGGCAAAAAGAATAACAAATAGTTTAAGTTCTGTCACCAGCAGAGGTCAAAGGGACGGCAGAATCAAATCTGCGGGCCTTTCATTAGGGGCCTTCCCTGGGC
This sequence comes from Camelus ferus, assembly GCF_009834535.1. Lineage (NCBI taxonomy): Eukaryota > Metazoa > Chordata > Mammalia > Artiodactyla > Camelidae > Camelus > Camelus ferus. The sequence continues at coordinate 36,667,115 of NC_045696.1, read as the reverse complement.
TCTGCCTAATTACCTTAATTTTCCAAGTCCCTCTAAGTCAGCGCACAGTTCAAAACACAGTTTAAAATGCTCTTCCCCAGCGATCAGCATGTTTACTGTCGTCTTTAAACAACAAATACTGCGTCTATAACCTTTCATTGACCTGCTCCATTTTAAGAGACTTAAAGCAAAACTGACTGAGTGAAGCGACCTCACAGGGCTGCGAGGCCGAGAGCAGATCGCCTCGTCCAGCAGCAGCAGCCTGTAAGGGAGACGCGTTCCTACAGGGAGCACTTCACAGAGCAGTTTTCTTGGTGTCTGCTCTAGTGCCCAGCTTACAGAAATGCCCAGGGCTCCCTGGAAATAAGAGGGACCAGGAAGCAGGTGGGTGGGTAGTTGTAAGGTGCAGGCTGGTGCAGGCCCCTCCCCTGCCGACGCTCTGCAGGCCGCAGGTCCACAGGGCCCCAGGGCCCTTCAAGGAAGAGAGCTGGGCGATTTCCCAGGTCCGTCTTCAGCACTGTTCCCACTGCTCCTTGGCACCTTCATGCTGCTGTTCAGTGACCCCCACTGCCCCTCCTAGGCCGTATCCTCTCTCCACATACTTTTCTCCTTCTCATCCACAGTCGCCAGGGCTTGCATTTTGCCAGTTCCTTCAACTTGCCAAACTCTCACATCAGGGTTTTGTGTACATCGCTCCCTTTGCCCTAAGGACTCTTCACCTGCCTGGCTCCTCCTCGTTAGTTGGTTCTCATCGTAAACATAACCTTTCTCAAGAGAGGCCTTCCCTTTTGCAATTATTGAACCTTCCTATAGTGAGTATATGTTTTATAACTTTGAAAAAATGCACCCTAAGACAAGGAAGTATAATACTTAAAAAAAAAAAAAATAGCCAAGGCCCCCATCCCACCTGTGCCTTAAATGCTACCCCATTTCCTTTTCTTCGGCTGGTCCCAGAAGTCACTCCCCCACATCCTCACTCGCCTGCCAAGGCCCTTACCTCTCCAGCGCTTCTGGTTTCTCCTCAGAAACCTAGAAAAACATTCTCAAATTGTTCCCACCCTATTAAATAAAAGCCTCCCTCTACTTATGGTACACTTATGCTTTGGAATACTCCACTGTCCAGCATAATCAGTCTATTTATGCCAGACAGAACAGAACAACAGTCTATTTGGTAAACAGATAGCAAAACTCAGTGCAAAGCATGAGCCCAGTCTTGTTAAAAAAGTAAAATGTGTGTGGGTGTGTATATGTGTATGTGTGTATGTACAGAACAGAGAAGGAAAGGATGTATGCCAGAATACTAACAGTGGTTACCATTATGCCATTATCCATAATTATGTTTTATATTAAATTTATAACTTAGCATGAATGTGATTTTTAAAGTGAAAAAAAGAGAGGCCTTTCCCAATGATAGGCTCCAAATTAAGTCTCCAGCCCATCACTATCCCTCATCACTCCCTGGTCTGGTCCTTCTTTGTCATAATTTGACATTTTCTACTTATTTGTTCACACAAATTCAAAAAAGAAGTCTATTTTGTTCACCATTGTATCAACACAATACTATGCCTGGCCCAGTGTAAAAGTTGCCCTTTATAAATAATACTTTATTTTAATAAAGTTCTTTTCATTGAGTGCCAATTACATAAAAAAAAAAACACTGATTAAGTGGTTGGTACTCTGTCCCCCAAGTAACCTGAACCACCCAGGCCTTCCCAGCACTGTACCATGACTTTGAAATATACTTCCTCATTTAATTATCAACACAGCAATGTCATATTATACCACTTTCACAGAGAAGAAAACTGGATGGACAATAGTTATGTGATTTGCCCAAAATGTTTAGAAATGGCAAAGCCCAAATATAAAGTTATGTAAGCATTTCAAGCATGACAGCAGGCCAACAGGATCTCATCATAGATTACTGTCTAATTTTGACTCATTTTCTCATCTGTCAAATGAATATAACAGTCTCATCTCCCAACATTGGTTTGAAAAGTAAATTATGTATTTAAGTTAATGAACACAATGTCTGACGCATAGTAAGTGTTCAATAAATACTGATTTTATCATGGTAATTATTATTAATGTTGTTATTGTCACTAGCTTTGAGTTGACACTGTAAGACCAGAAATTTTAGCTCACATCTCTGAGAGTTTCCACACTAGATCCTGTACGTTGTTGGAAAGTGAGGGGATTCCTTGAAACTCCCCCGTAGCAGCACTCTCCCCTCCATGTGAGACATCCTCTATAATACTGCATTTGCCCCTCTATTTATTTATCAAGATTGAAAAAAAAAATCCTTATTCTGAAAAAAAATGTCATTTGATGATGTGTAATAGGTCTTTCTTATTTACATAAATTTGGTGGAATTTATAAGTATATGTTCATCAAAAAAATAAAACCCTTAAAATTTTACTTTTATTTTTGTGAGGTTGTTTTAAATATGTGCTAGGTGCTTTCTTAGATTTTGCAAAAAGGTTCCGGTTTTATTTTATGCTACCTGACAATTTGCTCCCTTGGGGATATCATTTGTTATCACCCTAATCATCACTTTGAAGCATTCTCGACAATTATGCTCAGAACAATTTGTTCAACCACACCTTGTTTAGGCTACATTCAGATTTAGCTCTGCTCACTGTAAAACTAAATCAGTGCATTTGTACCTAAAACAAGTTTGCAATTACCTCCACGGGGATTTTCAGAATGACTTCATGTGGTGAGTGGAAACATTAATCTGGGTGCTTAACTAGTGCTTAGGTATTAATTGGCACTCAGCACATATTAAAGACCATTGCGTGGCACAGTTTAATAAAAAAAAAAAAAGTTCTGCTAAGTAACTAGCTTCTGTGGCTTATGTTTCAATACAGAATGATGCAGATGATTGAAACTATCATTTGTACTATAGTCACTGCATTAAAAATCAGGTTAGAAGGAGTCATGAAATTTAGAGTTTTGCTCTCAGCCTTAAGAATTCTCCTCATTATGTAAGAAAACTATAAACAACAGTTTCACGATTGGAATGATATTGCAAAAAATGTAATTCTATTACTTTTAAAGAACTTTTAATGTAGATGGAATGACTCGAATCAATGCTTGAACACTTTTAACCAGAGGTATAGATTTTATGCAAGATAAGCATTCATAATTTTATAAAATATTCTTTCTTACAGAAGACTGTACTTTCCCTAGATATTTCAAGTGAATAAAACTAATAAAAACAATTGAGTTCTTTTCATAGTGTAAAACATAACATGATTGCCTAAGTAAAAATAGAGAATATTGAAAAATGTCAATGCATGAATCAAATTTTCCCAAGATGACTACTGGAGCTAATACAATTCTAGTTTTCTGATTCATTTACTCAATCACTCATTCATTCGTTCCTCATTCAGTTAGTCACTGAATATTTATTGATGATCATATTATGTGCCAGGCGTGATTATTGTCATGGGAAACAAACATAAAATAAACAAATTTAAATGCCCTCGAAGAGTATCCATTCTAGTTGGTTATGAAAGATGGTCAATAAAGAAAATAAATAAGCAAAATCTATAGAAACTTGGATGGTAACTCCAATGGAATAAATAAAGCAAGAAGTGGGAATAAAAAATGCTGAGTGTAGATTTGGAATTTTAAAGAAGAAGGTCAAGTCAGGTCTTACTAAGAAGGTGACATTTAAACAAAGACTTGAAGAAGAGATGTTGGCTCACAACCTTCTCAGAGCTTCCTGAGTGTAACCTGAAATTGGCTCCCATATGCAGAAAGCAGAGAGAGATAGAAAAAAGAGGCAGATTCCCTCCAGACTGATAGGTGGCACTTCCAATAAGGAAAGGAGCCAACTAGAAAGGAATGCTAGAATCTTAAAAGTTTACATAGAGTTCTTAACTGGGCTCAGTCATGTATACCATCCACATACACATCCAGATAGCCTTAATATCTTATCTCCCTCTTGAGGCTGCTTTTTTGGACAAGTTATAGAGTGAGGAGGGCCAGAAGAGCATATGTTCTAAGGATGGAGAGGAAGTAAGGGGCCTCCGATTGCCTAGGTCCAGCTGATGGGTCAACCAGCATCACATCCTCTCTCAATTACCTCCTCCAACAAGAGAAGGGAGCAAGATTTTTGCAGAAATCTTGAGAGAAAGGGAGTTCTAAAAGAAAGAATATTGAGAATAAATGCTCAGAGGTAGGTGACAGAGTGGCTGGCATGCAGGAAGAAAATTAAGAATGACAACGTGACTGGCATGTCATTAGACAGGAACTGAGAAATGAGAGCTGGAGACAGAGCGGTTATTGACGTCAGAGTTAGTAAGGTCCTGAAACCACTGTAAGGACTTTTCATTAGAGCTGAGTGAAATAGGATGTGACTCAACTCTTTATTATGTCTGGAGAGACATTTTAATCATCTGCTGTTTCCTACACATTCTATAATAGTGTTCACTTGGTAGTACACTAAAAGGTTTATGGTTGAATTTCAATATTTTAAAAAAAAATTCTTGATTGTTACAAAGATCAATAATAAAGCTGAACTAAACCAGATTTTTAAGTTAAATGCATTCCAGAAATGGAGAGAATTTTGTCAAAATAATTTGTCTTCATTTAAATTTGTTAAACTGTAGCAGAAATTTCTAATGGTCTTCTAATGTCTTTCTTTCCCTCAATTCATAATAAAACTCATACAGGCTGTGTGACTTACTACCAGACAATAGGATACAAGCAAAAGATACAGATCCAACTCCAGGCCTTAAGAAAGAATGTATGTTACTATCTTTACTCTTTCCCTTTTGTTGCTGCCTGGAAGTCAATGAAAACTGAAACAGAGATGGCAGCAATATTTTAAGTTGAGCAGTTACCCAACCAGCTGTGACTGCTTATCTCTGGTTGGTAATTACGGGAAAAAGACAAAGGCCTGTCTTTTTGTGGCCCATATTTTGCACCAGCTTAACCTGCACTCTATCAAAGACACTAGCAAAAGAAGAAGTTAAATCAGACAGAATTTCTAAAATTTTAAATTACTTCATTATAATCTTTAACCATCTGATACTCACTTTAAACTTCTTTACTTCTTTCTACAAGGATAAATGCAAATATAATTCACTGTATTTTTTTTTTAACAAATAAGAAACAAGAAGTCAGATTTCCAGTCAAGATGGAGTGGTAGGACCACGAACTTGCCTCTCCTCGCGACTACAACAAAACCACAACTGAATGCTAAACAACCGTCGAAAAAAAGACTGGAACCTAGCAAAAAAGATCTTCTGCAACTGTTAACATAAGAGGGAACCACAGCAGGACAGTAGGAGGGGCATGCTTGTGATATAATTGGGCTCATAACCCGGGGGTAGGCGACCCACAAGCTGAAGAATAGTTAAGTCACAGAGGCCCTCCCACAGGCGTGAGAGCTCTAAAACCCACGTCAGTCTCCCCAGCCTGGGGTTTGAGCATTGGGAGGAGGAGGAGACCCCAGGACATCTGGTTTTGAAGGCCAGTGGGGCATGGTGCTGGGAGCCCCACAGGACTGGGGGAAATGGAGATTCCACTTGCTTGGGAAGTGTACACGGAATCTCATGTGTGCCAGGTCTAAGGGTAAAGGCAATGATTTCACAGGAACCTGGGCCAGGCCTGCCTGCTGGGTTTGGAGGGTCTTCTGGGGACATGGCGGGATGGTTGCAGCTCACCCAGGGGACCTAAAAGCTGGTGGCGGACATTCTGGGAGATTCATCTACATGAGCCTTCCTGGAGGCTGACATCTTGATTGGATCATTAGCACCAAGACCTAGCCCCACCCAACTGCCTGTAGGGAAGCCTCAGGCCAAACAACATACAGGTGGGAACACAGCCCCATCCATCAGCAGACTTCCTAAACCACAAAGGCCTCTAGACACAGCCCTACCCAGTAGAGGGACCAAGCTTCACCCAGCAATGGGCAGGCACTGGCTCCTCCTGCCAGGAAACCTACATAAGCCTCTAGTCCAGCCTCATCCACCAGGGGCAGATATCAGAAATAAGAAAACAACAATCCCAAAGCCTATGGAAGGAATCCACAAACACATAGAAAGATAGATGATAAGAGGCAGCAAAGGAATTACCTCCCAGAGCAAGGTACAAGATAAAATCCCAGAAGAAGAAATAAGTGATGAGGAGATAAGCAATTTATCTGAGAAAGAATTTAAAGTAATGATGGTGAATATGTTCAGAGAATTCAAGAGGAGTATAGATGCAAAGAGTGAAGTCTTTAGCAAAGAGTTGGAAAATATAAAGAATACCCAAACAGTGGAAGAATAAAATCACTGAAATGAATAACACACCAGGAGGAGCCAAGAATAGACTAAATGAGGCAGAAGAACGGATCAGTGAGCTAGAAGACAGATTAGTGGAAATCACTACTGCAAAACAGAAAACAGAAAAAAGGATAAAAAGGAATGAGGATAGTTTAGGAGAACTCTGGGACAACATAAAGCACTCTAATATAGGGGTCCCAGAAAGAGAAGAGAGAGAAAAAGGACATGAGAAAATTTTTGGAGAGATAATCACTAAAAACCTCCCCAACTTGGGAACGGAAACAGTCACCCAAGTCCAGGAAGTGCAGAGAGTACCACATAGGATCGACCCAAAGAGGAATACACCGAGGCACATCGTCATCAAATTGACCAAAATTAAGGATAAGGAGAAAATATTAAAATGAACGAGAGAAAAGCAACAAATAACATACAAGGGAACTCCCGTAAGGTGAGCAGCTGATTTTTCAGCAGAAACTCTACAGGCCAGAAGGGAGTGGCACGATATATTTAAAGTGATGAAAGGGGAAAACTGACAGGTAAGAATACTCTATTCAGCAAGGCTCTCGTTCAGATTTGAGGGAGAAATCAAAAGCTTCACAGATAAACAAAAGCTACAAGATTTCAGCACCATCAAGCCGGCTTTACAACAAATGTTAAAGGGACTTCTTTAGTCATCAAACCAAAAGAAAAGGGAACAAAAAGAAGAAAGAGAAAAAAATAGACCCACAAAAGATTGCTTTGGCTGTTCAGGGTCTTTTGTGGTTCCTTTATAAATTATGGAATTGTCTGTTCTAGTTCTACAAGGACTGTCATGAGTATTTTGATGGGGGTTGCGTTGGATCTGTGGATTGCTTTGGGTAGTGTGGCTGTTTTGACAGTGTTGATTCTTCCAATCCAAGAGCACAAGAAATCTTTTCATTTCTTTGTGTCATTTCGGTTGCCGGAGTATAGGTAACCTCCTTGGTTAAGTTTATTTCTAGGTATTTTGTTATTTTTGATGTAATGGAAATGTTTGTGTCAGTTATAAAATTCTGGTTTTTAAAGTGAAAAAAAAAAAACTGAAGAGTGGCAAATGGCAAAGTATCCTTCTTTTTTATGGGTGAGCTGTATTCCATTCTATATATATATATATATATATATATATATATATATATATACACACACACACTGCATCTTCATTATCTATTCAACTGTTAAAGTGCACTTAGGATGCTTCCATATCTTGGCAATTATAAATAATGTTGCTGTTAATAGCAAGGTGTATGTATCTTTTTTAATTAACTTTTATTTTGTGGTTGGCTTTATTCCTTTGATAACTATGTAAGTTTAAAAAGCTAAAGCTCTAAACAGTCTTAGAAACAATGAACAGTATATATATGTAAATTAAAAAATATATGTGCAGTGGGAAAAAAAATGAGCTATCAAGCCATGAAAGACATGGAAGAAACTTAAAAGACATATTACTAAATGAAGGAAGCCAGTTGAAGAAGTCTACAAACTGGACGATTCCAACCAAATGACATTCTGGAAAAGGCACAGCTACAGAAACAATAAAGGTAGTAGTTTCCAGGGGTTGGGGAGAGGGAGTGAGGGAGGGATGAGTAAATGGAGCACAAGGGATTTTTAGGGTGATGAAATTATCCTGTATAGTACTATAGTGGTGGCTACATGACATTATGCATTTGTCAAAGTGCACAGAATGCATAACATCAAGAGTGAACCCTAATGTAAACTATGGAATATGGTTGATAATAATATGCCCATGTTGGTTCATCAATTGTACCAAATATGCCACACTGATGAGGGATGTTGAGGATAGGGGAGTATATATGTATGGGTGGGGAGTGCTATGTGGGAACTCTATATTTTCTGCTCAATTCTGCTGTAAACCTGAAACTGCTCCAAAAAAGTTAAGTCTATTAAAAACAAAAAAAAAAAAGAAAGAAAGAAACAAGAAGTCCATAACTCTTTGAAATCTAATTTTCATTCTACTTTTGATGGAAAAGGAATGAGAGGGACTTCGGAAATAATTTGAAGAACTGCTCAAAGAAAAACTGTATTTTATGGCACAAAAACACTTCCTTTTCTTGTTGCTAATTAGAGTGGTAGTTATATCAGATTTGTTCAGGAACACGCGGGTAACGAGAGTTACACATGGCACAGGGAGGATTTCACTGAACTATGATATTTTAATATACTTGTTGCAGGAAGAGAAAGAGAGGGATGAGAGAAAGATTGATAGAGAAAATAAAACAAAACAAAAATTAGGTTGGAGAGGACTATAGTGGAGGGATATGGGCTAAAATAGCAAAGGAGAAACTTGAAGAGAGACTCAAAGAGAACCAAAGAAGAATATAGCAGAAGACTGTCAAGCACCATGTGTGGGAATCTGTTTATTCCCAGTTTTGTTTTGTTTTGTTTGCTGCTGTTGTTGTTGTTGTTTGTTTAAGCTAATGTCCTGAAAGATCTTCACTAAACTCAGAAAACAGTTTAGAATATTTGAAACTCTCAGAGCTACTGTCTGAGTAGTTGGGTAGAATAAACAAAACACCAATGGGGCGAGAACTAGTTGTGTTGGTTTTGCTTACTTTTCAAAGTTACTAAAGAAAGTATCTCAAGGACTATCTTACAAATATCTTTTAATGGACTATAGTCTACCTATGACTTTTGTCAGAGGTATAATATTTACATGAATATTTCCAACTGCACTTCAATTATTTTTTGCTTGAACTCTCCTAAATAATTTTGCATGTATGGTAGATTAATTGATCTGTTGCTCATACTTGTTAGAATTAGAAAGCCAGTAGGTTGAGAGAGAAGAAAAGAAAAACAAAAACAAAAAAACTCAATGCATACTATTTTGGAATACTGAAATGACAATTATGGAAGCTTGAAGTCAATTTGAAAGAGAAATGTAAGATATAAGCATCTATTGTGGGGGGTGTGTGTGTGTGTGTATATATATGTGTGTGTGTGTAATGGAATATTACTCTGTCATAGAAAAGAATGAAATAATGTCATTTGCGTTGCAACATGGGTAGACCTAGAGATTATCATACTAAGTGAAGTAAGTGAGATAAAAAAAAAGACACAAAAGAACTTATTTACAAAACAGAAACAGACTCACAGACATAGAAAACAAACTTATGGTTACCAAGGAGGAAAGAGGGTGGGAAGGGATAAATTGGGAGTTTGAGAGTTTCAGATAATACTATATATATAAAATAGATAAACAAGAAGTTTCTTCTGTATAGCACAGGGAACTCTATTCAATATTTTGCAGTAACCTAAATGAAAAAGAATATGAAAACAAATGTATGTATGTATATGTATGACTGAAACATTATGCTGTATATCAGAAATTGACACAACATTGTAAACTGACTGGACTACAATTACAAAAAAGAAAAAAAGAGAAAGATGAATGTCATACAATATCACTTATATATGTAATCTAAAAAATGATACTACGAACTTATTTACAAAACAGAAATAGACTCACAGATGTAGAAAACAAACTTATGGTTACCAATGAGGAAAGGGAGGGGGAGGATGGGATAAATTAGGAGTTTGGGATTAGTAGATACAAACTACCATAGACAGAATAAATAAACAACAAGGTCCTATCATATAGCATAGAGAACTATATTCAATATCTTATAATAACCAATAATGTAAAAGAATATGAAAAAGAATATATATACACATAACTGAATCACTATGCTATACACCAGAAACTAAGACAACATTGTAAATCAACTATACTTCAATTAAAAAATATCTAAGCATCTATTAAACTCAAAAAGCATTATTTTTACGTTTTTCTGATATATTTTTTAAAATCTGACCCTAACATCATTTGGGAGTACTTATTTGGAATGCCTGAGAGATCAGCATGCTGGATAACATCTAACATCTTGTTCAATCCTTTGAAGGGTGTTAAGAGAACTCTTATCACTTGTATGTAATTACTTCTCTGTACATGTTAATTCCAGGCAAACTAGTTTGTAAAAAATAGTTCAGAGAACTCAGCATAGCATACAAGAATATGTCTTCTAAATGAAATAAATTAACTACCTCATTTTTAATTCAAAACACAATATGAGCTGATAAAGTTCTGAAAATAAAAAATATCCCAAGTAGGAGGCACAATCTGTTTACTAGATTGCTCATGTTTTTCTTTTTCTAAAAAAAAAAAAAGAAAGAAAGAAAAAACCTCATGATAACATGTAGGTCTGATATAGAATAATCATAAGAAAAATTAAAAATGAGCAACTCAGCAACCACCTTCTAGTGTGATTCATGTGCCAAGTGATCAAGGTAAAGAGACGACTCCCACAATGTGAAGTTCAGCTCCTTTTGAAACAGATTACGCTGTGGATCACTAATTATCCAGTCAGCTTCAGTTGTTCATATGGCTAAATTAAAAGATAATAAGTAATCAACCTAATTATTCTGTCATCTAAATAATGAATAAGCTCACCCTTCTTTCATTTGCTCTGCAAAAATTAATTTATTATATAATTTGAGTCTAGCACTATAAAATGTAAGAAATCATAAATGCCTTTGCCCATAAGAAGTTGAAAAACGTGGGGAAAGAAGGAAACACCATCATCTCCCACTAGAAGCAGTGTTGTCTCTGTGAAATCCATCCTCCTCTCTGCGTTTAGGGTGATCTTTACAAAGGCATATCTGATTGTGTCATCTCCCTCCCCTACCCCTCCAACCAAAGACATGAACTATTTCATTCAATTTCCAATGCACTCAGCTATAAATGCAAAACTCCTCCCAGGGTTTTTAGTGCTCTTCCTAGTCCTCCCCTAGAGACCTTCCAGCCTGGCCTCTCACTGTGCTCCCCCTCTCTGCCTCAGCCACACTGGCCACCCTTCCCCTAACCATGATGTCTTTGGTTTTGCTTTGTCAGGTTCATTCCTATTTCAGTTCTAAGCATAACTGTCACCTCTCTGGCCTCCCTTTTTAGGTCAAATTCTTTATGTATAATATTTTACAGCACCACGAACCTCTCCTCTGTGCTTAGGGGTTAGAGACAGTTGTACGGTTATGTTATTAATTAAATTCTATCTTCCTCTCTTGGCTGTGAGCTGCAAAAGTAGAAAAACCATGTTCAGTTTTCCTCATTATTGTAAAAGAAGTGCTTTCTTGAAGAGCCTGTCTCCTGTAACTCCTCGGTAAATATTCGTAGAATGACTGTTACTATTAAGTGAAAAACGAAGCCTAATTCAGCATTCTATCAATGGAACTTCAGAAAATCCCCTCCTTACATTAATAATGAGTTTTAATCTTCAGCTTAAACTAGTCATTGGCTATTGATTGTTTGGGTTTTATTTGTTTGTTTCTTTGTTTTTGAAAAGCAAACCCTGAATTGCTCATATTAGCAAAGAAAATGACTGCTTCTAACCATATTGTAAACATTTACTCCATCTATTCAAATATTCACAAAAACCATATGTGAATTCAAAGGTGTTTCACAGATTTTAATCACTCAAGAGCATGAATTTGTAAATGTATTTTAAAATAAATGCAAACCATATTACTTCTGGGAATTCTGTTGTCTCACTCTGCCCTATTTATGGCAGATCAAGACAATGTACTTGCTGTGATTGATAAACTGAATTGTCAATTAAGTTTGTGCTTCTGTGAAAGAGACTTGGTGCTCCTTCATTTACCTGCATTAGACATTTTCCCAATGTTTTCTCCCTTGACTGAAGAATCAGAAATGACTTTTTCTGTTTTGAAAAATAAATCACTTAACCCCACTAAGTATTCCTCTTACCTATTGTTTTTATATTTTCATTGTTAGTTAAACAAGTTTGTGAACAAATAAATTACCAAGCACTTGTAACGTGTCAGGTTCTATGCAAAGTATTTTACCCGCACTATCTCATTTTAACATCATGTAGAGACAATTATTGGATTCTTTGAATAACTAAAGAGAAGTTTATTAAGTTGCCTCATTATCACCAGTTAATAAGGGGCATGACTGGGATTTTAGACCAGTTTTCCTTCCTTCCCAAAAGGTTACAGCAAGGATAAAAGAAACAGCATGAAGTGGGAGAAAGATCCCTAAACTTGAGTCTTTTAAAATCCAGAGATAAGCCATGACTCCATGACTAACTGACAAGTCACTAAAGTTCCCTATAATCCCCTTTAAAATAAGGAATATGTAGAAGGTCAGGGCCAAAACCATTGTCTGCCGAGCCAAAGTTAATTGATTCTCTGCTTTCCTCAGCTTCCCTTTACCCAGCCCCAAAATTAAGTCCAAAGAAAGAATGATGAATGGCTTAATGATCATGTACTATACAAGCAGACAGGAATGTAATCATACAGTCAGCATTTTTCATCTTCTAAACCATGTGCTTATCTTCACAGAGTAGAATTTTTAGATTAGTAGCATTTTTTTTTAATGTGGTGTATATCATTAGGAGATAAGACTACTACCAGCTGTTTGAAGGAAATAGGAGTTTTACTAAAAGAATCCATTGGAAGGAAGTGAATAAGACAGATTGGTGATAGGAGAGGAAATCAAGTCTAATGGCTCCATTTCTTATCCCAGCTTCCTATCTTTCTTACAAGTTTCAATCGTTTTTGTAAAGGATTTTAATATCTTCATTTACATCTCTATAAACTTATAATGTGGAAATTTTTAATTTACATAAAAATTAATGCTTGAAAAGTACTTCCAAATCCTTAGTATTTCAAGCATTTTAAATGAACTCATATCATAATATAGTCGACTATACCATACAATGTGATAAAACAATGGTTTTCAACAGTGTTGAAGAAATCTTAATTAGAGAGGCTAGAACCAAGATGGAGTACAAAGATCTACAAAAGTGATGCATGGCAGGTGTACTGAAGTTGTACAGTTTGTAATATAAAGAACAGTTGGATTAGATTTAGATAATGTGGGACTAAATTCCACTTTTTTCTATTTTTTTGACTATATTTTATGGCTGTTAAATAAATAATCTGGCATAAACTCACAAATTTTTATTCTCCCTTGTATAAGAAAGCTAATCAAAGGTAAGCTCCTATATCATATTCTTCTGTTATGCCATCATCAGTGTCTACATTGGCTGCCAAGCTCCCACCTTCAGATTCCCACTAGAGCTAGCAAAAAAAGGAGAAAAGAGAGAAAATAAGGTCATGTCCCTGTACATAGCATGCATACTTATACCACACTGGCTGAGACTTAGTCATAGTCACAAAGCAAGCCAGGAAACAGTCTTTACTCATGGTCATGTACATAACCAAAAATCCATGTACAGATAGGTAGATAGGTAGGTAGGTAGGTAGGTAGATGGAAAGAAAGAAAGAAAGAGAAAGAAAGAGAGAAAGAGAAAGAAAGAGAGAAAGAGAAAAAGAAAGAAAAGAAAAGAAAAGAAAAGAAAAGAAAAGAAAAGAAAAGAAAAGAAAAGAAAAAGAAAGAAAGAAAGAACGAGAGAAAAGAAAGAAAATTATCAGTGTCTGCCATGATGATCTTATGCAAGTGACATTACCTACCTAAAAACCAAATTCATCATCTGTAACAAGGATTTTAATATCTCTGTTATCAGAATGTGATGATGATGGCATATTTGAAAGTGTCTGTCACACCTGTAAATCAATGTGTTTACATTTAAGCCTTATATGGACTTAAGATATTATTTGTTCATAAGAGTTTGTGAATAGAAAAAAAAAAAAACCCTGCAAATATGCTGTTTATTACCAATAGAGGTATGACAGTTTGGGCATGAGTCAATGCATTTTTAAAGCATCGTTTTTTCAATATGATTTTAAAGATTCTGTTTCTAACAGAGAAATGACTCTCAAATATTAATCACTGAGCTTAATCTTCTACCACTTATAGCTCTCTGAGAAATATGACTTTCTTTCTCTTTAGCAAGGAGGGTTTTTTCCTAGTTCAGAAGCTCTGAAACTATTCAAAAGTGAGAAGTCACTGCAGCAGTCCCGTCAGATCGCCCTGCACCTGTTCACAGCCGCGCTGTGGAATGCTCAGGGGGGATTATTGTGTTTCAGTCACATTCCTACACACCTACCACTTGTACATTCTTCAGAAGTCTCTAATAAAAGCAGTCTCTTTTTAACAGTAACGCAACGTCTGTGAAGATAGATTATCTTTTTTATGGGATAAGGCACCAGACAGACAAAGGACTGCTAACTAAAAGCAAGGAGACTCCCATTTCTAGTGACAGGGGAAGTGGAAATCATCTGTCAAGATAATAAAGAGAAGCCGCTGAGTGCAAAGTTAAGCTTTGAATTCTTTTTAAGCAAACATGGAGAAAAAGTTGGATTATTTGTCCTCAAAGAAACTACCTCAGAACATTGAAGTTCCTTGGTGGATCCAAAGAAAGACTATTGCTGACAATTGGTAAAAGAGATACAATGAACCAGTTGTCAGACATGCCTACGGAATGCCAATTTGTAAAATAAAACCCTTTGAACAACCAAAGGATGTTTAAAAAGAAGCTGCTGATTCAAAATGAATAACTTCACTTTGCTGTGTTTTCTGCTCTTGTATAGATCACCATTATTATTTTTACTTTCTATTTTCAGCAGAAATTTGAGTTAACCTTTTGTTCCATCTGTAGCTCGCCTTCTGAAGCAGTACCACCTCCTTTTCATTATTCCTTTCAAAAGCACTGAAATTTGCAAAACATGCCATTTCCCTCCCTCACTCTGTGGAGGAGGAGCAGAGCCAGCTTTTCAAGCATGAAGATTCCTAATAATCAAAGGAACTTGAGGGCTAAAATGAGTATGCAGAGCGGGTAATACTCAGTGCCAGAGCAGGTGTGATTGGAGAGGCAAAAAAATCCTCTTGCTCTAAAATTCGTTCTTTAGAAGCCTGTCAAAACACCTGGGACTCCCACTGTGACTTGCTGAAAATTTTAAGCCTCTAAGAAAAATTAAAAATATTCTCACGAAGATATTATTCACTAAACCACTACCAACCAGAAACATCTCAGCTCATACTGGTTTGCATGATTCTCTCTACCTGAGACCACTATGCTACTCTCCTAATTTCTTAGCAAAAGATAGTAAGAAGAAATTAGAGGCTGAGCTCCAAACCTTTTCTTAAATGAAGACACTGGTAAGATTAAAGGAGTTGCCAACTCCCTCTAAGATAGTATTCATTTAGTTTGTGAGATAATTTCAGCATTTGAGAATATAAAAGACAAAATTTTGCTCTGAATTCAATAGCATCATTAAATACTCTTTTTTCTTATCCACAGTAGCACTTTTATATATTTAAGACAGAGCTGTCTATGTTTACAAAATATAGATTTGTCCAATTCTCAGGGAGTATTCAAAGCAAGTAAGCAACTGGGACTCCTTATAGTAACATCTTGGCACTTTAACCTGGTGTGCTCCCTGGAAGGGCAGACGTGCGCACCTGGCTGTGCCAGATAGGCGGTGTCACAGGGAGAAGCTTGGCTGGGGGCTGGCAGGAGGCAGTCTGTGAGAGCTGGGCACAGAGGGCTGACTCTGGCTCTGTTGTAAAGACAGGTAGGAAACCAAACCATTCCCCCAAAATTCGGCCTTGTCAGTTCATCCCTGATGATGAATTTCCCACATAGGTGTGGAACGACATAGTAGATGATATAAATTTGCAGTGCAGAATAAAGGTTAAGGACTGGAAGAGGCCTTGGAGGTCACATAATCTGATTGGATGCACCACCTTATGGGCGATATCTAGTAACTGCCAGGGCAGGACTAACTGCCAGGGCCCTCTTTGTATGGAACTATTGACATTAACTAAATATTAGTCAGAAAAATATCATCAAATGCAATGTTTCCAAACATGTTGATACTGTTATACACTAAATAAATGTACTGCCTAAAAAGATTCTGCTGTGCATCCTTTGTAAAGTCTTATATCACACATAAGGTATAGAACTAGGCTCAGAAGACACACCAGTATTACTTCTGCCATAAACTGCATGACTTTTTGGCATGTTATCACACGGACTCATCTTTTGTTCTGATAAATGTAAATGTTAGACTTTTTAAATCTCTAAAGTTCCTTCAAATTTATTATTACCATCGTCATGATATGCCCTAACAACTTGAAGAAAGGTTATATTGAGATTGCAATAATATATTCACATTAAAAAATAAAAACTGTCACTAGAGAGCAATGGTATTATAAAGACATTACATTTTGAGATACCTTCAGTGATAGTAACTGAAAACTGTTGAGGGTCTGGCTCAAAACCCCAGAGTGACAAGTTTTCCTATTTGTACAAGGAGATAGTAATAATGTTAAGTTGATTTTAATCATTCTAAGTATTAAGGCCATATTAAATGTAACACTTTTTCTCTTGATAAGCAACTAAGACTGTACATCCACTGTCAGAGAGAATTGTAGAGATGAGGACAAAGAGTATATATTTTTGGCCCCAGTGTCCCAGATTGGCATGTATTTAGTCTCCTGGAGAGCTATTTAATTCCCCTTTATTGTTCAAGTGTATCCCACTTGAGTAAAGGATAAAAGGCATACGAAATTATTAACTTTCTACCAATTCCATTTGACAGGAGAGTGAAATAACTAACACTTGCCCCTAAGGCTATTTCTATATAAAAGTATAACCAACTAGAGAAAGGGGTAATTAATCAAGCAACAATTTTTCTATTAATTACCTAATATTTTTACTGACTTTCCCCCAGAGAATGAATTGTTTACATGGCCTTATGTAAACAGGACTTAAAAGAAGCTAAACACATGAAACAGAAAATCAAGCTGAGGTTTGTTTGGACTACAGTATTGCAAATGTCCATCTCTTATTTATTTAGTTCCCAAACATTTCTTGAATGTATAAAATATTTCAAAAAATGTCCTGTGTAAATCTAAAACTTTTCCAATTAATCACTGCAAAGTTCATTGTGCCTCTAAGGCATATTCAACTTTAATAAACATATTTGGCTATGTGAGAACATGGAGGGGAATGGTGGTACCTATGAGTGTGACGTAAAACCTGTTATACTGGTAACACACAACAGACAACTGGTCTTTTGAGTGCAGAGGGATGTGGCCCAAAGAGTAGAATAAATCATCGGAGTAGAAAAGAATACGAAAGAGTAAAATATGATTGTCAGATTTGCGTTGAACTCAAAGCCTTATTCCAAAGGGAACTTGAGGCTGATTTTGTTTATTAGAGGGGTTAGGGGATAATATTGTTGTTGCAAAATTAAAAAGTGTTTCTATTAAACTTGGGCTTCTGAAAAAAGTAAGAGACAAGGATAAGTATCCAAGAACTATTAACTCCAAAGCACTTAACATGTTTAGTTACTAATCAAAAGAAGAAAACAGACTTGAGTACTAGGAAAACTGTTCATTCTCTTTTTAGACCTGCAAAGCATTTTAATATATTTTGCCAGAGTCAGTTACAAACCCAGAATTGCAATTTATAAAAATCCACTATGGTTTCAAGAGATTTATTCGGGAAAAAAAAAAAAAAACAGAAAACAGAAAAACAAAAGAAAATTATGGGGTCTGACAATCCTAGCAGTATACAGAACCAGGTTTGGGAAACAGACTGGAGCTAAGGTAGCTCCTAACATGCAAAAAACATAAAGCACAATCAGCAGAACAGTGTGGCCAGGATATCAGCACTGTAAAGTACTCAGGCTGCCCCAGGGACATATGCTCTCCACTACTGACAAGACTACAGAGTGGACATTCCATCTTACCTCTGTCAGTTCATTCTACTCCATTGCCTTAGTATCACTCATTAAAGCATCAGAGTCCTGTATAGAAGTACATGATTGATCAAACCCATGCCAGATTTCTGATACTGGAAAGCCAATGAATTAGTTACCTAAGGCTGTGATTGTAAGTTACCACAAATTTGGTGGCTTAAAACAATAAAATTGTAGATTCTGGAGGCCAGGCACACAAAATCAAGATGTGGACAGGGCTCCACACCCTCTGGAAGCTCTAGGGAAGATCCTGTTTGTTGCATTTCCAGCATCTGGTGGTTGCTAGCATTCCCTGGCTTGAGGAAACAACACTCCAGTTTCTGCCTCCACATTCACATTACTTTTCCCTCTTCCGTGTGTCTCTCAAAACTCCCTTTGCCTTTCTCTTATAAAGACACTTGTGATGGCATTTAGGGCCTACCCAGATAATCTATGATAATCTCCTTATCTCAAAATCTTTAATTTAATTACACCTGCAAAGATTCTTTTTCCAAGTAAGGTAACATTTATAATTTTTGAAATTAGAACTTGATGTATTTGGGTGACCATTTTTTAATGGTCATACCAATGGCCATACCAACTGCTGGTATATAAGGATGTGGACACCTACTTAGATATCTCAGATGATACTGGTGATAATCATTGTGAGAAATGGTTTGGCAATTTTTAGAAAGTTTACATACACACTTACCATATAATCCTGCCATTCCACTCCTAAATTTTATCTAAGAGAAATTAAATCATAGATCCTTATAAAGAATTATATAAAAAAATTAGTAGCAGCTCTTTATGTAATAAGCAACAGCTGGAAACTACCCAAATGTCCACCAACAGTCAGTGGATAAATACTGTGGCATAACCACGGAAGTGAAAACCACTCAGCAGTCCAAAGAAGCTATAGGCTCATACTACTACATGAACGATTTTTAAAATAATTATACTGAGTAAAAGAAGCCAAACAAAAGCCAATTCAGAATGTATGATTCTATTTACATAAAATTCTAAGAAATTCAAACTAATGTAGAGTGATAGAAATTAGATTAGTGGTTGTTTGGGAGATGAGAGAGGAACAGAAGAGAGGCATTACAAAGGATAACAAGGAAACTATTGGAGGTGATGAATGTGTCCGTTATCTTGATTATGGTGATGGTTTCATGGATATACACATATGGCAAAACATCAGTTTGTATGCTTTAAATATGTGTGGTTTATTGTTATGATAACAATATTTGAAGGAAAATGCTAAAAAATAGTGGTAGAAAATATATCATAGTAAGCCAAAGAAGTGAAATATGAGAAAAATGGAGTTGTATCTGAAAGAATGCTGTTAAATGTAAGAAACAAAAAGCCAAATTTAAACTGACTTTTAGAAGGGAGTTTAATTGGCTTGTAATTATAAAAATGAAACTAGAAAACTTTTTACCATAGGAAAAAAGAGTTGGTTTAGGAAAAATTAACCAAGGGTAAATTAGCAGTGACACACAGGGAAAAGAAAAGGATAATAATACATCTGGAAGAGGACGCATTAGTTATTTATTCATCCTCATTGTGTACAATATGGGACACACCTCAGTGCCTCAGCTCTCTGTTTCATTTTATACATTGCATTCTATAAAACAGTTTTCTGGGGAGAGGTCATAAATTACATAAAACTGAATAACAAAGCCATGGATATGAAAATAAGCTTAGGTATAAACATCCATTTATTGCATACCTACAATGTGCCAGAGACATTAACAACAATGATGATGATTAAGACACAAGCTATCATCGCTGTCCTTAATCACAGAGGATTTCCCATCTGACATGTAATCATTTGGAAAACCAGTCCCCAAAACGATGAAAAGAGCTCAAATTCAATCTTAACTCCAACATATTTGTGTTTCTAAAAGGACCTAATGAAACCCTGAAAAAATTACTTCACCTTTTATATAGTTGCTAATGAGCTTTGATCCAATTCAAGCAAATATCTACGAGTGAATAGTGCAACCTAGTTTACCCACAGCAGCACCATTCTCTTGTGTAATATCCACTACATACAAATCATTGTTTAAAATAGTGATAAACATACACAACTACAAAAATTGGAAGAAAAAATCATATGAGACTTATAAAACAAACTGGGAGCCCACTGACATGATTTGCACACAGGGAAGCTGCAAAATTCTTTATTTTTATCTATTCTATTATTTACAATCAAGACCTAAAATAAATCTACAATGTAGTCAGAAGTCCAATTGCATGAGACTTTCTCATAAACCTTATAATTTAAAATAAGAGAAAAGAAAGAAACATTTGACTGTTATCATTTGCCAATAAAGCCAGTTATTGGCCTAAAAATCAGAGACTGCCTGTGCCCCACTTCAAATATTCCTGACCTCACCTCTTATTCCAGCTGCTATACCAGTGACCCATTTCTTTACTAATTTTGATAAGCTTCACATAGGTGAAATTTTAGGTCATTGCTTCATATCTCCTGTCTTCAGGATGTTTTTAATGCCACAGTGTGGGATGTCAGCAGATACCTGCTCAGCATTTAAGCATGACCAATCTGGAAGTGTGGGAGAGTGAATGCCCAGGAGCCATCCTTGATCAATGCGAGATGAAAGCCAAAGGATAAATGCTTCCTCCTTTCATCCCCCAGGCAGATAATTGTAAGACACGTTTCATAAAACACTTCATAAAGTGCAGTGGAATCAACTTGCAGTTTCTCACACTGATTGCCAACTTTATAATGCATCTTTATTTTAGTTTTCCCTCCTTCCCTGTTTTGCTCTACCATCTCTCACTCCTGTTCTCTCAGCATGTATTCCTTCCTCTCAGGCTCTGCTTTCTTGGGTACCACTGCTAAGGTAGTTGTTACTTGAACTGACTGTATATAACAGATCTTCAGAATGAGCTTTGAAATCTGGATCAAGCTCCAATCAGACAGTGGATGGTACGTGTGGCAGGACCCTGGCATATAAGAGCATCACAATTAGTAAGACTATCACCTTTGGTGACGGAATGAATGGAATGAAATATAAATGAGAAGTTCAAGTGCTGGCATTTGTGGCTACCAAAATACCATTTTATAGGATGTAATTTTACAGAATGGATTTAGGTGCCTTTAACTGATTGCTTTGAAAGCACTGAGGAAAGGAATGATAGGCTCCTTTTGGCTTACTCTCAACTCAAGGCATGCTTGAAAAGGAGAAAGGAGGACTGTAGAAGACTGTTTAAGGAGATCCACATCTGGCACGTACACAGGATACATCCGACTGAAAATCAGCCCCAAGAGTTTACTGTGAGCTGATAGAGCTGCAAAAGAACTGAATACATCGCCTTGATAGATTTGCTAAGTCAGCAGAGCCCTAATAAGAAAAAGTACAACTCTGAAAAAATTGGGTGGAGATTTTTTGGTGAAAAATTCTAAGAACCTTGAACCCACAGATAACCCTGAACCCTTCGAGGCAGTAGAAGCAGCCTCCTCCCCCTTAATAAAGCCGCCTTCCAGTCCCCGACTACCCTGCAAAGGCTCTAAGGCAGAGGCCTAGCCAGACTTTGCTTATTCTCTTCACAATGTACATCCACTCCACATCGCTTTCAGGCCAAACACTAAGGTTAGGTCTCAGTACAGCCTGAACAGGGAAATGCTATTTCTTATATATTGAAGGAATTACAGGGACTGCTAATATGTACCAGCAGAAACCAGAGGAATATATGTGTAAGTGAGTGGTCTTGAGGCTACTACACTGGGCAGTGGTCAGTGAGGGGATAAAGCAGAAGATAAGTTTAAACAGAGGATAACTTATTGGTTTAGAATCCTGTGACTCAGAGTTAATGTTTTGGTAAGGACACCTAGTTTTGGCCCTAACACACTACATAGATGGCTCTTTGAAGCTTGGATCCAGTGATAGTTCTATATTAAATGAAGTAGAGATTATGAAACTTTCTTTGAATGGTACTGAGAAAGGGATCAGAAGACTTCAGGAAATGAAAACATTTAAACGAATTTACTAAGAGGGACTGGAAAACCTGCTATCCGACTGCATTCCCTGGGAGGATCCACAGGACATATCTTCACAAAGATTTTAAGAAATGCACTGGTGAGAGAGGCACTAGCATCTTTGAAAAGCTTAGTGGGTCTGACCTCTACAGTCAAGGAGTGATGGTACGAGATGCTTCCTACTGGGCTCACTGGTATCAATAGGAATTATAGAATTCCAGAATGGCAGAGGCCAGCCACAGCACTTAAATGAATTCTGATACTGCAAAATTATAATCCCTCAACCAATTTCCAAATCTAATCAGTCTACATATCCAAAGTGCAATGTACTAGTTTGCTAGGGTTGCCACAGCAAAGTACCACAGACCAGGTGGCTTAATCAACACAAATTCATTTTCTCACAATTCTGGAGGCTAGATATCTGAGATAAAGAATTGGTTTCTTCTGCAGCCTCATTACTTGGCTTGTGGATGGCCATCTTCTCCCAAGGTCTTCACTGATCTTCCTTCTGTACCTGTCTATGTCCAAATTTTCTCTTCTTATAAGGACACCAGACATATTGGATTAGAGTTCACCCTAATGACCTCATTTTAACTTAATTACCACTTAAAAAAAACTATCTCCCAATACAGTCATATTCTTAGATATTGGAGAGTTGAAATTTTAACATATCAATTTAGAAAAAATGCAAGTCAGCCTATGACAAAGAAGTGAGATCCCCTTGATAAAAGGCTTCCACAAGCTCATATGATAAACATCCCTTTAACAACTTCCTAAAGGAACTTGTGACCCTATACTGGGAAAGAATAATACTCAAAGATTTTTAAGACACTGATACCAGAGGATCTGAAAGCCCGTTATGGATCCTCTGATTTGTAAAGGGGTTTATATTTATAAAGATAATCTTAGTCCAAGCCCATTTCACAATGTTCCAAAATTCCTACTGATTGACTCAGTTGTTAAGTCCTCAAGCTCTAAAGTGCATAATTGACTAGATATATTAAGCAGCTGGCATACCCTCATATTGGATCTCTGACCTATGATGCAAGGAAGGACAAGTGGAAGCACTTTAACCTGCCCCTAGACTGTCAGGCTGTAAAGAAAAAGCAGTATCGCTATCCTTGAGGAAGTGTAGATACTACTGCTACTTCCCATCAAACACTTTTTCAATTCACTTGCTTGTCTCTGAAAAAGCAGATGGATCAAAGCAAATGAAGATGGACTGTTACAAACTTAACCAAATGTTAGACTTATTCACAGTTGCTTTTGCGCCGGAAGTAGCTCTTTACTGAAATATACATAGTCTCTGATGCTTTGTGTGCAACTCTTGGTCTACTGGACACATTCTGTTCAATCTCTACTGGAAGGCAGAAAGGAGTTCTCTTTTACATGGGCAAGACAGCAGTACACATTCACTGTCTTTCCTCTAGACTGTTAACTATCCCATTCTCTGTCCTCAGGGCACCATCCTGTTTCACAGGAAATTTGATCATCTTGACAATCTGCAGAACATCACTGGCCAATTGTAATATGAAATAATACTAATTAGTACTCAAGAGGAGTGAATAATATGGTAAGACAGAATAGCCAGAGGGTAGAAGATAAATACCATGATGACTGAGGGTCCTACTCTACTGTGAGGTTTATAGGTATCCAGGGGTCAGGAGAATTCTGAGACATTCTGTTTAAGAGAAGGACAAGCTGATGCATTTTGCAACACCTATAGAGAGAAAAAAGACATCATTTGATGGTCCTTTTTGGTATTTGGAAGAAATCTGAAAATTCTGTTTTGACCAATTTATTAAGTGACTTACAATGCTGACAGTTTTGAAATAGTTCCCAGAGCAACATAAGGTATTGCAGGAAGTCTAACCTGGGTGCTAACTGTCCTGACACTCAGATCATATGACCTAGCAGATCTGATGATGATAGAAGTATCCACAGCAGATTTAAAAGAGACTATGCAGAGTCTCTGGTAAGCCACAGTAGATATGTTGCTGCACAGACTCAGGACTTTGCAGCAAGGCCATGCTTTCTGTAGCACAGAACTACCAGCTCCTACTGTACTCATGGCCCTAGTAAAGACTTAAGAACTTGTCATGGGGTAATAAGGGACTGTGGATTGGAGCTGCTTGTCCTGTCACACAGAGGGCAGTGACCAACTGCATGATAGAAATGACACACTCAGGGTGGTGCCTGAGCAGGTCCAGAACATGCAAGTTATAAAAAGAAAAGATCCAGATCCTATTTCAGTTAACTCTGATATACACTTAGCCTTTTTGAAGAAGTGCCTAGAACTAACTGACCACAAAGGAAAATATGTGGACTTGGTTCACAGAGGGATTGGTATTGGTAGTGGCCAAAAAGTGGCTACTGCTACCCTATATTCTCACTCAAGTATGGCTGGAGTGAGGAGCCAGGATTGCCACTAGAGTGGCCAGTAAGGAGCTGTCTGGAAAACAAGTGATTTCTGGAAGCCTCTCTTTGTGTGTCTATGCTCAGTAATAACTATGAACAAACTGTAACAACCAGAGTACAATAAAAACAATTCAATTAAAGATTCAGCCCCTTCAGGGCTAAAGGATCATTTCAGTAGGCAAGCAACCTAGACAAGTTGAAATTCTGACTTGAGGGTTAGCTAAATGTAGAACTGAAACATGAAGAGGTAGATGATGAATATCAATTATGGCCTTGGGCAAGCCACACCACTGGGAATATAACCTTGTTCAAATAATCCCATGGATTCACCAAGTATGAATAGATCTGAGTACTACAAGGGTTGGACTACATACACCTCTCTTGTGCCTATTTCACACCCGCCCAGTGTCACCCTTACTGCAGCTGCACCAACCAGACCAGTGGGGACTACAACCCGCTTCACACTGATGCACACTATAAGCGTGCTTGAAGTGCTCCTGGGAACTCGTTCAGCACTCATGTACTGCATGAGTGACCTAGAAACGTGAGTTACTGCCCAGTAGGGGGACAGGGACTTATGGAAATATGCCCTCCTTTTAGTCCAAAAGTTCTAAAAACACATTTTTTTGTCTCAGGAGACAGTATACCCCTGTCCATCATTCCTGCTCCATGAGACCATATTCCCAAATAAACTACCTGCATGCAAAATCTCTCAGCCTTGCTTTTGGGGAAACCGGGTTGAGGCAGCAACTGCCCATTTATTCTTGAGAACTTGCATTCTAAGGAAACATACTTGATATTAAACAGTTAAACATTTCCTCTTATATCAAATGTGCTATATTTTTATGCATTTCAAACTTTCCTTCCCAAAAGCCCTCCATTACAAGCAATATATATATATATATATATTTCATGAACTTGGAAGATTCATGTTTTCTACTTTTTAATGAAATTCAACCATTACATCAAATATAATTGACCTACCTTAAAATGTAAGGACATCAGCTATTATTAATTGTTTTAAGGAATATTTGGAACACGATCACAGTTAGAATATATATAAAGTTCTATATGATAAAAAATTAACTTACTAACCTTGGAGCATTTTCTCTGCATCAGCAACATTTTAGAGCATTAGAAGAGAAGCAATATCTCAAATTGTAAAACTTTCTTTAACAACACATCAAAGGGGGAAAATAGACAAGTTAGCTTCAAATAATGAAACTTGCTTCTCAAGAGAGCAGTTGTCTAAAAAAGTAAAACCCTCTGTTTACTCTCTGTAACTGCCTATTACTTCACCTATTATCTATCACCTCTCTGCCCTTGGAGAATTCGCTTTAAATGTGTTTACAAGGGCAAAGACAAGTTTAAGGCAATTATCAAAGAAAGTGGAGCAGCACGGTACACATAGAAATAGGCATTGTGCTTATTTTTTCTTTTATCTACATATTTCCCAGGATTTGGCTTATGCCTAACTTTAGTTATCCCCCTTTCTTCCATCATGTACCTCTTGATCTATAGCCAATATTTCAAAATCATATGTGGATGCTCATTTTCTTCTTCTTTATGTTTCTACTTCTTTAATTCATGATTTCTTTTTCATAATATAATTCTCAATTGCTTGGGTATACTTAAATTTCTTATACATATTTGCATATCATTCTAAAATTCTTTGTAAACTCATCTCTATAGTTTGAAATACCTTCATTTCCATATCACTGTGATATTTTAGTTTATCACTGTTAGATTTCCTATGGTTGTGTTTAGATTTTCTGAGGTTATGTTACTTGATTTTATAAATATATTTCATTTAAAAACTTTTATTGGTACCTGCATAAATTTATGGAATTATATATTTAATGGCAACAAAATATAAAGTAATATATAGGCAATTTTTTAAAACATCATATACCATACAGATGAAATTCCAGTAAGATGGGCATTCAAACATTGCTGTTGAGAATATGAATTTGCTACAAACTTTTTCATAAAAAACTATGTACAACCAATGTTGTACAATTCAAGTCAGTATGTCAGAAAGGTCATACTTTTTTGATCCATAATGTATCTTATTATCTATCCTATGGAAATACCCAGAAATGCAGTCAAAACCTTATGTGAAAGAACATCTATTCATTTGAGCAGTATTTATACTAGTAGAAAATTGGAAAAAGCTATAAAACTTACAAGATTATAAATAAAGTATATCTTCACTATTGAATTAATGGTATTTAAAAAGCATATATGGATAAAATTTTAACAATAAACTGCTTATGATATAATGTTAAACAGGAAACAAATACTGAATAGAACATTGAATATCCACTATTGTCAAAAATTTTACATAGATCATAAATGTATAAAAATCAGGTATAAAGTAAAACAACCAGTAAAGTTTTTTCAGAATCATGGGGTATCAGGTGATTTTTATTTATTTATTTCTGTTTGCCTGTATTTCATATAACTGGTCCCTAGTCAACATGTATTTTTTATATCAATCAGAAAAAAACTATTTTTTTAAAGATTAAAATCAAATTTCTGTGTTCTATTTCTTTTATAATTAGGAAGTAGACCGGAGCTTTGCCATCATGATATTTAATTATCTAAGACATGAACGATTAATAAAATAAGGTTTCTCTGTGTTCCTGATGACTGCCTTAATTAAAACAATTTTATCTCAAGTGATAGAAATTCAAAATGTGTTATAACGACCCTGAGACATCTTACCAAAGATAATGAGTGGGAAATGTAGGTAGTCCCTGGAATTACACAGAAAAATATTTTCTCTATATATGTCATCCATACCTTTTAGAGCAGCCTGGCTTTCTCCACAGGACAGAACATACATACACCATATTCTCTTTTGCATCTCATCTTACAATATTGGCCAACTAGACAAAATATGATTCTCTGACTCAATTTCAGGATTCAGAAAGATTCTGACCAATCTGGCTTGAATCAGTTACAATCATTCACGGCTACAGGAAAATTGATAGGGAAACTTCTAGGAAACCACATTTATAGAGCTGAAAGAGTCAGAGAAGTTAATTCTCAGAAATGAGAAGATGTAGAGAATACAATGTGCCCAGTACAGCAGCCATAAATTATAAATAAACTAATAAACTATTTCTACTTATATTATTTCAATTAATATTTTAATGGACTGTATTTTATAGTACTATATAATAATAATTTGATCATGTAGATACTCTCAGTATTCTTTAAAACCATCTCTCAGTGTGTATTTTATAAATTTGTAATATATAGAATACCTATATTATCTATACAATATATATTTTTAGAAAATCTCTTCTCAAAATAGATATGCGAGCTACATATTTAATTTTAAATTAGTAGCACACATTTTTAAAAAGTAAAAATGAACAGCTGAAGTTAATTTTAATAGCATATTTAATTTCAGCAAATATTATTAAATAAATATTATCCCAAATATTATTATTTCAACATGTCACATTAGCTACATTTCAAGTTTTCAACAGTGTTTCTGGCTAATGGCTACTCTATTGGACAGTGTAACTCTAAAATATAGGGTCAATATAGGTAAATACATAGAATATATGCTCTCTTTATGTGTATGTACTAAATATAGAATATATTTGTTCATGAATTTTATGTAAGTATGGACTATCTTTGTTCATGTATATTTTATAAAAGTTATCATTATATTGATACAACATATGTAAAAATTATTATGAGAATAATATAAATATAAGTTCTAATAACTTAACTCAAATGCCAGTGCATCATGCATGAGTGCATGTGACTTACGAGACCAATGTTGTACAGATTCAATTCAGCTTACTTCTCAAAGACATAAGAATGTAAGTATATTTGCATGAATCAATACATAAATTAATTCAAACAATAATAGAAAAAGTGTATAAAGAATGAGTTAAATAATGGATGAAATAAACAAATTTCTGATTACTCTTCACCTGATGTTCATGATGACTCACTAAACTTGCCTCTTATACCAGAGAAATGTTTTTTATAAAATATACCATTTTTTTAAATAAATAGGTAATAAATAGGTAAAATAAATAGTTTCCATTGAATAGTATCAAATAGAAATAAGGAGTCTGATTCAAGAGAACTTAAAGCAAATACAATATTTCCCTTTAAAAAATTCAAAATCCTTTGTATTTTGTAAGATGCTTCATAAGTATTCGTAAGTGGATTTGAACATCACTTGCCACAAGCACAATTAGGGTGCTTAGAGTCAAATCAGAAATATAAATTGTGTAAGAAATTCATAAGGGGAAAAACAACAACAACCCTGAAAGCTCTTCTCTTATTTATCTCAAGAAAAGGTGGAATCAGCTTTGAAGAACTTTATTGTTGTGTCTATTTTTCTTTGAAACTCTTTGAAAAATTATTTAAGCTTGTCAAGGACTGCCTTCATCTTAGTCTTTCATTTGAAGAATATCTTAGTGCAGTATGGTGCTGAGGAAAGTGATAAACTGGGGAAATATAAAGTTCTAGAAGGACATGGCTAAATGCTATCTGTTCTACAAAATGGGGATTGGAAGCAGGTAGGGCTTGTGAGGAACTCTGCAGCTTCATGTGCATCTCTGCCTATGGTTTCTTTCTTCATGCCACCCTGAGTGGTCAAGTTGACCACTGGTGGTCAAGAGATTGGCTATCATATCATAAGCGAATTGAGAGCAGATGATTTCTCATCGCTGTCAATCATATCATCTTTGCTTTCCTCGTCTTTATCTTCACCTATGAAATTTAAGTGTGCTTTTTGTGTAAGAAGAAATAAATAAATGTTCAGTGAGAGCCTCTGCCTTACCTTAGTTGATTTAGAGATTAAACAACCCAGGGTTAAAGTGAGAAGGGGCAGGATGACCTCTAAACTCTGCCAGGAGTCATCCCTTTAAATATATTTTCTCTTCTCAAATATGTAATTGGAGGAATGGCAACTGTTAGTACATAAGAGCAATGGTACCCTTTAGGATTGCCAATTCTGTATTTACCCTTTCTCTTTATCAGCTGTGTAGGAATACAGAAAAGTAAACTCAGCAGTGTCTTTCCTTGGCTTAGGAGTAACCAGACATTTTCTGGAAACAATAAAATTTGGATACACATAAACATAAACCTAAGGATATTAAGACATTTATCCTACAGTAGAGCCCAGGAACCTATATTCAGTACTTGTAATGGCATATAATGAAAAGGAATATATATATATATATATATGAATCAGTATGCTGTACACCAGAAATTAACACAACATTGTAAATCAACTATACTTCAACAAAAACGTCAAACAAACAAAAGACAGTTTACAATTTTAAAAAAGTTAAGACACCTAAAATTTCTTTGAGAATGTTCATCATACACAATGGATCTACTTACTACAGTAGCGAATGCTCAACTTAAGAATGATAAATTCCCTCCACACAAAAACTACTAGAACTAATAAAAGAATTCAGCAAGGTAGCAGGATACAAGATTAATGTACAAAAATCAGTTGCATTTCTTTACACTAATGATAAGTCAACAAGAAAAAAAAGTAAAGAAACAATCCCTTTTAAAATAGCACCCAAAGTAATAAAATGCCTAGGAATAAACATAAATAAGGATGAAAGACTTACACTTGGAGAACTACAAAACATTGATTAAGGAAATTAAAGAAGACTAAAAAAAATAGAAAGATATCCCATGCTCCTGGATTGAAAGAATCAATATTGTTAAAATGGTCACACTGCCCAAGGCAATCTACAGATTTCATGCAATCCCTATCAAATTACCCAGGACATATTTCACAGAACTAGAACAAATCATAATAAAATTTATATGGAACAACAAAAGACCTAGAATTGCCAAAGCATTACTAAAGAAAAAGTAAGAGGCTAGAGGAATAACTCTCCCAGACTTCAGACAATACTATACAGCTACAGTCATCAAGACAGCATGGTATTGGTACCAAAACAGACATATAGACCAATGGAACAGAATAGAGAGCCCAGAAATGAACCCACAAACTTTTGGTCAACTAATCTTCGACAAAGGAGGCAAGAATATACAATGGAATAAAGACAGTCTCTTCAGCAAATGGTGTTGGGAAAACTGGAGAGCAGCATGTAAAACAATGAAGCTAGAACACTCCCTTACACCATACACAAAAATCAACTCAAGATGGATCAAAGACTTAAACATAAGACAAGACACCATAAAACTCCTAGAAGAAAACATAGACAAAACATTATCTCATACATCTCAGCAATGTTCTCCTAGAGCAGTCTACCCAAGAAATAGAAATAAAAGCCAAAATAAACAAATGGGACCCAATTAAACTTACAAGCTTTTGCACAGCAAAGGAAACCATAAGCAAAACAAAACGACAACCTACAGAATGGGAGAAAATATTTGCAAAAGATGAGACTGACAAAGGCTTGATTCCAGAATATATAAACAGCTCATATGACTTAATAAGAAAAAAACA
Source organism: Camelus ferus (assembly GCF_009834535.1). NCBI lineage: Eukaryota > Metazoa > Chordata > Mammalia > Artiodactyla > Camelidae > Camelus > Camelus ferus. The sequence continues at coordinate 36,636,259 of NC_045696.1, read as the reverse complement.
AACAACCTAACCCAAAAATGGGCAGAAGACCTAAACAAGCAATTCTCCAGTGAAGACATACAAATGACCATTAGGCACATGAAAAACTGCTCAATATCACTAATTATCAGAGAAATGCAAATCTAAACTACAAACACCAGTAAGAATGGACATCATTCAAAGTCCACAAATGATAAATGATAAATGCTGGAGAGGGTGTGGAGAAAAGGAAATCCTCCTACACTGCTGGTGGGAATGCAATTTGGTGCAGTCATTGTGGAAAAAAGTATGGAGATTCCTCCAAAGACTAAAAATAGACTTACCATATGATCCAGCAATCCCACTCCTGGGCATATATCCAGAGGGAACTTTAATTCAAAAGACATCTGCACCCCAGTGTTCATAGCAGCACTATTTACAATAGCCAAGACATGGAGACAACCTAAATGTCCTTCAACAGATGACTGGATAAAGAAGATATGTTATATTTATACAATGGAATATTACTCAGCCATAAAAATAATAAAATAATGCCATTTGCAACAACACAGATGGGCCTGGAGAATGTCATTCTAAGTGAAGCAAGCCAGAAAGAGAAAGAAAAATATCATATGATATTACTTATATGTGGAATCTAAAAAAAAAGACCAATGAACTTATATATAAAACAGAAAGAGACTCACAGACATAGAATACAGACTTGTGGTTGCCAGGGGGGAGGGGGTGGGAAGGGATAAACTGGGAGTTGGAGATTTGCAAATACTGACTGGTATATATAAAATACATAAACAAGTGTATACTGTATAGCACAGGGAACTATATTCAATATCTTGTAGTAGGTTATAGTGAAAATGAATACATGTATGTTCATGTATAACTGAAGCAATGTGCCGTACAGCAGAAATTGACACAACATTGTAAACTGATTATACCCTAATAAAAAAAAATTAGAAAAAAGAATAACAAATTCCCCAAACATAATAATATTGAGTTTAAATCAGACCTCAATATAAAAAAAAAAACATTTTTGGCATGTATTAATTGCCAGGCATATAAGGGATACTTAAAATTATTTATGCCAATATCCCTCTCATAAAGGAGTCAGTAAAGGGTATAGCAGGAAAAAAATGACCATGTCAGAGAACTATATATTCTTTATCCTTTACATACTCTTTCCTTGACTGTCTTTTTCATGTGTGTGTGGCTGATAATTCATTCGTGCCTTTTGGTTGTATGCAACGCTCCTTTGTTACATAACTAGGACTTTATAGCCCTGATTGCAGCTTCTTACAGAATCACCTTTCCTTTTTTCAGCAATTTTTCCTTCTTTGAGATGTCCCTGCACTCTTCTCCTCCTATCTATACTGCAAGCCAGCATATGATGCTCTCTGCAAATGTTTGGCTCTATGACTAAATCTTCCCCCTGTACTCACTAGAAATACACTCTGTCTCACTTAGATCTACTTTCACAGAATTAAATTTTATCCCCTTATGTTGCTGTTATGCATTCTGAGCTCACAGCTTTTTCTTTATGGATTTGTCTGTCTTGGCACCAAAACAGCATCTTTGAGTCTATGTCAGGCTACTTTATCTACACTGGTACCTCCCTCCCACTACCCTACCAACCTGACCATTCAGGTCATTCGTTTATCTGAAAACATTTTCCCATTCTTTTCCCACATAAGGAAAAGAACTATTTACTTTCTGGGTTTTTTTTTTTATTGAAGTATAGCCAGTTTACAATGTTGTGTCAATTTCTGGTGTACAACACAATGCTTCAGTCATATAGGAACATACATATATTCGTTTTTATATTCTTTTTCACTGTAAGTTACTACAAGGTATTATATATATAGTTCCCTGTGCTATAGTTCCCTGTGCTATATAGTATAAACTTGTCTATCTATTTTATATATATTAGTTAGTATTTGCAAATCTTGAACTCCCAATTTATCCCTTCCCACCCCCAAGAACTTTCAAATGAAGCAAAATCATTTTAGACTAAGAAAACTGGCCTTCACATTCACTGTTACCAGAAGGGCCATCACATAAGGAACGGATATTTTCAAGTATATTTTTCTAACTACATGACAAATTTAAGGTAAAATACTTTCTCTGAATCCTTCAGCACTGGCAAAACTGATTTTTTCTTACAAATGTTTGCAACTCACTACAGGTGACTTACAAAAGCACAGCATGCCCTGCTGTCTTATGGTAACTGTACAATAGGGCACATTTCAAAGGATCTGGATTTTAATCACATGTCCAAAGGTTTGCTTCCTTGAGGAGTTTTTTTTTAATGTCATAACCTCAATAAAACAGAGGTTGAAACAATATGAAGATTTCTCTCCTTGAATAATGCTTCTGATCAGGGCAACACTTGACACTTTTGTCTGATAAGGCATTCTATAAGAAGAGAATTAGCTTTCTATGGATGATAACTTCCAAGGTGTTCATTTTGTTAGTCAGACAGAAAAAAACAAATACTGTGTGTTCTTACGTATGGAATCTGAAAAGGCTGAATTCATAGAAATAGAGAGCAGAATGTAGTCTCCAAGGGCTGGGGAGTAGGGAAATAGGGTCAGAGAGCACAACTTCCAGCTAGGAGATGAATACATTCTGGGGATCTAAGGTACAGTGTGGTGACTATAGTTAACAATACTGTATCGTACACTTGAACACTGCTACATTTAAGTAGATCATAAGTGTTATTATCACACACAAAAAATCGTAATTATGTTAGATGAAGGATGTGTTAACTAACCTTATATGGTCACCATTTCACAACATATACGCATATGAAATCACCATGCTGTATACCCTAAACTTACAAAATGCCATATGTCAATTTTATCTCAATAAAGCTGAAGGAAAAAAGAAAAATTCACTCAGCACCATAGCTGTTTGCAAAAAAAACCACTCTTAAATTAATAACCTTATAGACAAAGTGAAATGCTGAAGTCATCTTTATTTGTTTGGCTCAATTCTTCCAAACATTACCTGTAGGCATTTGATAATACTTGCTTGATTTTTTAATGTGCATTTTGGTAGCATTCTACATATTTAAAGTGATATTACATGCAATTTTTATTTATTTTTTTGTGCCACTGTGAGGTTGTAGAACCAGCACTGTTACCTCTTTTGAGGAACGAAGACACTCAGGCTAAGAGAAGCTATAAGAGCTTAGGTGGCTTGACCAAACTGACACAGATACATTCATCAGTGTTGGCAAGAGAACTAGATTCCAGGTTTACAACAGACTCAGTCTCTCAATAAACCACTCTGTAATTCTCAAAATTGATGCATTAACAGAGAATTACTAAATTCTCACTATGCATTTAGGAATTATGCTGAATTATTAAGTTCTTATGGTATATTAAGTATTATGCTAAAAGTGAACAAGAAAAATTATACTCAATGACAATATAGTGTATAAGCACTGAGAAAAGTGTCCTTAACATTACTTACTTCCTAAGGGGAGTTAGGAAAGTCTTCAAAGAGGAAAGGATGCTTTCGCTAACTCATGAAAGATAATTACACATTTACCCTGTGGTATTTTTGGTACACAGCCAGAAAGGGACAGTCCAGAAAGATAATATTTAAGAACAGCAACCACAAAAAATGATGGTTGATACTCATTTGTTTGATGTAGCTGAAATCCAGGCATGTGAAGTGGTTAGAGTTGGGGGTAGAAGAGTAGAGATGGTGAGGGATGGTCACCTCCCGTCGAATCTGGACAGATTCCATGATCACATGACCAACAGAGTATGATGGAAGTTGATGCTTTGCAGGCTTCCAGGCCTGGTCTTTAAGAAGTTAGCAGCTTGCACTCCCTGTTTCTGCTTGCTCCCAGAACACAGCCACCACGCTGTAAGGAAACTCACAGTCCTGTGGAGAGAAGCCCAGTCTGGGCTTCCAGCCAACGACCAACACCAATTTCCCAACCATGCAAAGGAGCCACTTGAAAGTGAACTCTCAGCCTCCATCTAAGCCTCCCAGCGACCCTGCATGGAGCAGAGATGAGCAATAAACTGCAGATTTATGAGGAAAGTAAGTAACTGTTGTTGTTTTAAGCCACGAGGGTTGGTTGGGGTAGTTTGTGTGCAGCCACAGATGACTGGAATGTGGGGAATTCATGATCAGACTTACAGAAAGAATTCAGATGTGTGACGATGGATTGGCTACTTCATCTGATTAGATGGAGAGATGACTGAGCAGGTGAAAATGATTAAATGTTCCACTAAATCAAATGACAATCATATTTTTGAGCCTAGAAGATGCATGGATTTTAACAATTCCTGAAAGCATCATCACTTTAGGAACGCTCCATATTAACCTAAGTTGAGGATGTGCTGTAAAGTAAGATTCACACTCTAAAACTGCTTTGCCATTATTGAATGTTCTTATTATGACAGAAAAAAACAAATTAATGCCCTAAACACAGGAAAGTGACCCCAGAATATGAAAACTTACTCTCCCTCAGAGAGGCTATTAAAATTTAAAAGTATCTTTAAAATCTCAGAACAGATGCAAAAGCTATTTGAGAGCTTCCTGAAATACCCATTATATATGATTGTTTTTAATTCTGAGTTCCCCAAGATTACACATTTTCACTATAATGCGTAGCCCTTGGTTACAACACCTGAATTTCCTTTAGAACTATAATACCTTGGCTTACCCCATTGCTATCTTACCTTTTTTTTTTTCTTTTTGAAAACACTTGTGAGATTGGTTGGGTTTTTTGGTTTGTTCCGTGTTTTATTTATACATGGTCCCTTCATATCTATAAGTGGTGGCTTAGTAAAAGTTTATCATCCTTATAATTACTATTTTTCTCCATAATTACAGGGTTGAAATTATTCCAAATATTCCTGAAACATCTGTCACCAAAGCAGAACCCTTTTCTAAACAGTATTGCTGGGCATGTATAGTGATCATTTATTGTCACATACATTTTCTATCTTCAGGACAGATTTGACATCTGGATGCTGAAATCTATTTCACAATGAGCCTTACTGATATGGTTCTTACATTCCTATGATGATGCATTTAATGAGAATTTTCAAAAACCAATGGCGAAGGAAAAATGATCAGTTAAGCTCTAGGTTAAAAAAGAGTTGTTTATCAATTCACTAAGGAGCTATCTTCCGGGGCTTAGGGCGACATAAATCACACCCCACTCTGCCTCTAGGAAGTTTGCTCTGGGCTAAGAACAAAGGGTGCTGAGATAGTTACGAAACTGTTGAATTGAGGAATATCTATATTGGGAAAAGACTGAATAAAAAGTTGAAATAGTAGCCACAAGTTAAAAATCGGAAGTTTCCATCTAAAAATTTGATGCTCCAGTTTCTCTTGAAAACAGAGTAACTGGCAGGTCTGTGCCCACATTCCCCCAACGTCTCATGAGGCCGCAGAGTGACTGCCCCTTTTAGAGGGGGTGCGGGAGCTCCAGGCCCCACCTCTGTCTGCTGGGGCCCCCTGCCCTAAGGCAGTACATCTCACTCCCACCCATCCTCTCACCCAGACTGTTTCTTTCCTAATTGTAAATTATAAGAATGTGAAATATTTTTGTATCCAGATTTCCAGCAAAATTAAGAAAATAAAAATTAGTCGAAAAGGGCAAATACTTCCAGAAATATTTCTTCTATTCAGGCCACTTTGTTTATTTATATTTTACATTCCTAGCCCCCATAGGAATTTGAGTTTACTCCTCCAGATTTTGGACAGTCAGGGAGAATTATTTGAGCCAAAAGAAAACAGTTGACTTTGCTTCTCCTGGCCTGAAGGAACCTGATAATATATCAAGTTCCATTTTATTCTCTCTCAAAGAATCTACTCACTGAGAAAGTCAATCCAACCATCCTTGCATGAGCCTTTAAGACATCTCACAAAAATAATCACTTATGGTTTTGTAGTTGCTTTACCCTCTAGACAAAGATGTCAGTCTCAGCTCTGTACTTCTCATGTATTTTAAATACCTCCCAGCTTCAGATTTTTACTGCCCTTGGCAGTTCATTGTCTTATGGCCCATTAACCCATTCAGCCATTCTCAAGTGTCACAATCAAAGCAAAGAGCAGACAGTGATGTTTCTAACTCGCAAAATATCTTATTCCTGCCTCCAATTGTAGGTCTCAAGTTTCTTCTAATAGGCTCCTTATTCAAAGACAGCAATGCAGCAAATACTCTAAAAGACACAATTCTTCCTGTTGTTTAATAAAATGGATTTTGAAGTGGATTATTCAGGTAAATGCCTCAACTTTTAATTTGTTTTGTCTTTCTTGGTAAAATTACTCTTTTAAACCTTGGGTGGAGGTGGGGATATAGAGCCTTGTGTTGTATCAAGAAGCGATGGAACCTCACCAATCCAACGTCAGTGGTGACAAGTGCCTCTGCTCCTTGTGGCTGACTGTGCTGAGTGTGGTCTTGCGAAAGCAAAAGGCCCTGAGAAGTGCCATCTATAATGAGGTGATTTCAGTAATTTTAAAAAGTAAACAAGCCCCACGATTAAAATAGATATATGTATGGATAGATCTAGACACGGATATATGTACAGATCTAGAAACATATAGAGATTTCCAGACACAGAAGAACCAGAAGAGAGTATTAACAGGCAACCAACAAAAGCCCGAGCAGTGATTAAGCTGTTTTCAGTTTGGGGCTGCACTGTTTGGTAATTAACATCTGTTTCCAAACTGCATAGGTAGAGGCAAGTTAATAGCATTGCTTCTGAGGCCTTATCTGGTTTCTTTTCTCTGTAGAAGTCATTCTGGTTTCTAGGCCCGGAGGCAGAAGAGAAATTGGCACCTGTTTCTGAATCTCCATTGAAGCTTAAAATGGAAAATAATAGCCTAATTAAATGAAAGGATTTTCCTCCTGTCCCAGAGCTGCTGGGAAGAATGCAAACCATTCATTGGAGTGTTCAAGTTTCTGTGCAGCAGAACAGATGATGGATAAAAGTTCAGGTGCTCTGTAATTAGCGCTGGGCAAGTGCTTCTGGCAGGCCTCCAATGCCCAAAGACACAGCATTGCTATGGTCTGCCAAATTGTGTCCTTAGGAAACCTCATTTTCCATCCTTTCAAAAGTCTTAATTGTAATTGCCGTGCTCCAAGACAAAATGAAAGAATAATCTGCATTCTCACAGTGTACATTTCCAGAGGGGTTCCCCTCCAGGTGTGTCAAGAAGTCAGCTCTAATTCTTCCCAAATCATTGAGGGCAGCAGTGATTCCCATACAAAATGCATGAAATGCACCACCCTGTCATTATTTATCAAGGAAATACTGTGGATCATTCAATTCAGAATCATGTAGGGAAGAGGATGGGTTAAAATGCAGATGCCTAGATCCCAGACCAAACCACAAAATCAAAATCTTTCAGGTTGGAATTCAGAATGAGTATTTTTAGAAAGTTATATGATTCTTCATTTTAAAATTGGAATCCTACTGATCCTAGTTTGCTTTTGTCCTTTGGTAAGAATGTATTGAAAACTAAAAATAGACTTACCATATATGATCCAGCAATCCCACTCCTGGGTATATATTCAGAGAGAACTCTAATTTGAAAAGATACATGCACCCCAATGTTCACAGAAGCACTATTTACAATAGCCAAGACAGGGAAACAACCTAAATGTTCATCAACAGATGACTGGATAAAGAAGCTGTAGTATATTTATACAATGGAATACTTCTCAGCCATAAAAAAGGATAAAATAATGCCACTTGCAGAAACATGGATGGACCTGGATATCATCATTCTAAGTGAAGTAAGCCAGAAAGAGAAAGAAAAATTATGATATCACTTATATGCGGAATCTAAAAAAATAAAAAAGAAGACAGTAATGAATTTATCTACAAAACAGAAACAGAATAACAGACATAGTAAACAAACTTATGGCTACCAGGTGGAAAGAGGTTGGGAAGGGATAAATTGGAAGTTCACGATTTGCAAATATTAACTACTCTATATAGAATAGATAAACAACAAGTTTCTTCTGTAGAGCACAGGAAACTATATTCAAAATCTTGTAGTAACCTATAATGAAAAAGAATATGAAAACAAATATATGTATGTGTATGTAGGACTGAAACATTATGCTGTACACAGAAATTGACATACTGTAAACTGACTATGCTTCAATTAAAAAAAGAATATATTGAGCATTTATAAATATTGTTTATTAGTAGTAAGGTCATGGATAATTTACACTTTCATCAAATCTACAGCCTTTTAAGATATAAAATAAGTAAATAAGCAAATCTATCATTACAAATGTTGATCATCTCTGTGAAGAAAAGAAGGATGCATCAAAAAGAGTAAACAGAAGTCAGGAAACCAGTTAAGTAGATTGATGAGAACCCTTTATGAAGAGTCCTCTTCTCCCCTAGAAAAAGTAAGAATTTTCTGTAATATGTCAAAACCCTGGCTCCCTACTACGGCCTTGGGAAAATGTAAAGCCAGTTCTAAGGAGGTTAGGGATAATACAGCTTTGTGTGTACAGATGTCTGTGAATATCCTACTATACTTGATCCTCATAGCAAGCCTCTGAGGTCATCAAAACAAATACTATCACCCATATTTGCAGAAGAGGAAAACTGTGGCAACACAGTTTAATCTGAAACAAGAAGACTTCACAGATGAAGAGGGAGAATTCAACAGAGACCCAAAGAAGAAGGTGGTCCAGGCCATCTCAGAAATGTATTCCCACTGAAGAAACAGTAAACTTAATGGAGTGGAATGCCTTCTGCCCACGGCATTATCACTGACTTCCAAAATTCCTTTCCCTTTCTCTAGTCATGTGATAACAGTTTATCAACACTCCAATTTTAGAAACTGCCCTGAATTTGATTTATTCTTAACCTTGTATTAGAAGGAGGAGACTGTACTAGGTCTTGATTAGTACATAGTCCCATCTCTCATAGAATTTACAAACTTATGGATGAGAGAAAGATACAATGGTTATATATAATGTAACCTCAAACTAAGTAAGTACTAAGTAAAATATTTGGTATAATTCAATTATTCAACAAATACTTAATAAATATCTACTGTATGAGAGAAGCTCTTATGACATGTGAACTGAGCGAAACATTTTTAAGCAGGTGATAGTCAAACTATGCTTTTAATTCTAAAAAGGAGATAGATGGGTGGAAAATTAGAAGGAAGAGATTCCATGCAAAGGGCAGAACACTACAAAATTAAAGAGTGATAAATCATACAATATGTAGGAAAAATGTAAATATGAATCTGTTTAGAGCTTGCAAAATGATGTAGTAGAAGAAGGAAATGGAACGTTTGAGATTAGATCAGATAAAAGTCCTTACTGATTTGGTAAGCATTTAAGACTTTATTCCAAGGCAATAGGAAGCCATCGTAAGTTTTAAGGGTGAAAAAATGCACTTCAATCATAATTAATGAGGAAACATACCTGAATTTCAAAAAGACATAGAAGGAATCTAATACCTCATTTTTCTCTTTGGTTTTATAATTCTTTAGTGTTACATACATCACTATACACAATATACGTCCCTAAAATTACAAAATGTTTAAAAATAGACATTTATAATTCTCTTTGAAAATCACACTTTGTTAGTAACATTGTTTTTTGCTACATGGTCCTTATTTCCTTTCTAAAGGAGGCAAGCAGAGCGGTTTGGAAGTCTTATCTTAAGCATGCCACTCATCTTACCTGGACAAGCAGTGTGATTTATCCATACTTAGCATAATGCCTGGCACATAACATTGATATTTAATAAATGAGTGAGCAAAAAAATGTTACATCACAGTTTAGTATAACCAAGCTTGGAACTCTGATATTCTCAATTATTTTACACATAGGTTTTCTTATAGTCTCCTGGGCATGCTGTTTACAAATAGGATGAATCTTCATCAGATTACATCCTGTAAATAACGCCTCACTTAAATACAGTTCATCTGAAAATAGAAGGATAAACTGAGAAAGTGTTCAATGTGCCTTTCCTCCCAATCTTGCTAAAGATAGACAGATAGACAGACAGACATATATACACAAATACATATAAACACATGCACATATATATATACATAATTTCCACTTCTAATTTCAGTTTGTTTAAAGAATACTAAGAATTCCTTTTAACAAAAGTTAAGATAAAACTTACTCTTACTTTGTGTCATCTTTTGCAGACTGAAATAAAAGCAAATAAAAGTATAGCATATTAATGTATAAACAGAATTTAATACATATTTAAACAGCAATGCAAGTCATCTTGTCACAGGAATTAAGTTTCTTCTTATTGTAACTTTTACATGGTTGCTGCAATTTAATTATCAAAATATCTGGAAATCATTTTCATGAGTAAGGTTATTATTTTTCTTTTTTATGTGATGATTATATCTCTCTAGAAACATATCATCACATCATCACATTGTACTTCCAAATAACCTCCAAGACTAAGAAATCATCACTAATTTGGAAAAAGAATATAAATGACATGAAATCTTGCCCAAGTTAAAAATATTGGGATGGAAAATGTTTGTGTTCAAAGAATGTCTATGACAACTGTTGGCAGCACTACAAAGGAAGAAATACTAAGATGTTAAGCTATCAAATAGTTTTATTAGAAGGTTTTACACTTGGAAATTACCATTATCAGCATGGAGCAGAACTCTCGCCAGCTGCTCTTTCTTGCCAACATAGTGGGTGAACATTCATTTTAAGGTACCGTTTTTTTAATCCACCCAATTACCAGTTTCTGAGTAGAAAACACAGTAATAAAGAATGGAATATGTATGTATGGGAGTGCAAATACAGTGTTTTCCTACGCTCTCCTACAAATACATAGTCCAGAGTCACAAGGAGAATTTTCAGTTGGGTTTTAATCACTGAAAGTGACTAAATGAAGAAAAGGACTTTGAATCAAAAAGGTTTAATGAAGTATTTATCACCTTACTGTGGTAGAATACTTATGCACAATTATTTAGGTGTAGTGAGCAGTGAGCATCAACCTACATATGAAGCAATGCATTGTTGTACACTATACTACATTGATTACAAAAATTCCCCTCTCTCTGCCTTTGATGGCTTGCCATATAACTTTCAGTGCCCTGTCACTCTGGTGCTGAGCTAAACCATGTGATTTGTTTTGACCAATGGGATGTTAGCAAACAAGATACAAGTAGAAGGTTGAAAAATGCTTGTGAATTGAGAGTTGTTCTCTTACTACTCTTGGAAACCCCACTATCATCACCTAGTGAAAAAGCCCAGAGTAGCCTGATGGATGATGAAAAACCACATAGACCAGAGATGAACTGCCCCAAGCCAAGCTATCTTAGACCAGGCAATCCAACAACTAATCCAGATTACAGATACAAATACGAGCCAAGCAGAGATCAGATGAGCCTGACCACATTAGTAGAACCGCCCAGCTGAGCTCAGCACAAACTGCCAACCCATAGAATCATAAGTTAAGTGAATTACTGTGTTTTAAGCCACTAAATTGTAAGATGTTTTATTACAAAGCAAAAATTAATGGATACATATGATTAACAATCTACTGATTTTTAAAAATTACAGTTTAAAATGCTTGTACATCAACCATCTAGTGGACACTTGCTCTATAAACTGCAAAAGACTGTAGAAATGTTATTTTAATGCAAATAAAACTTCATGGATCCCACAATAATTTAAAAATATTTTCCCCATTTCCACTTCATTAAAGAGGCCAAAATGCTGTGTTCTGTAGAAATGAGTATCTTGAAAGTCTGTATTTGAAATATTCACAAGTTTAGGGGTAGCTTCCACAGAAGCTTTAACCATCCAAATATTAATGTATACTTTTTGAGAGTTCTCTAAGTAGACAACTAGAGCAGCAAGGAATTCTGGAAACAGACTTTCATGAGCCTTTGGTCAGCAGACCACAAAAGCTACCATTTAAAAGCTGCAAGTAGTATTTGCTTTATTTTGTTTCCCTGTTTATGGAAGAGATCTGAATGAAGTGAAATAATATGAATGCAGATGCTTCACACTAAAAAAATGTAGTGGTGTGATCATTTCACTAGGGTATGTATTTTAGCAGAGTACTGATTCTGAAAACTGTGTTGCTTAGTTGGGAGAAATAATGCTCTTGTAGTAAGCATTTTGACAAATACGTATACATACAAAACTTATCTGTTCATAAAGATGTATTTGCATACTTGTCTAAGTGGTAGTTCGAAGGGTATTCAGAGCTGATATGGGGAAGATTGCAGGTAGCTAAATGACCAAAGTGAAATGGAGTTGAACTGAACTGAATCTGACAACAGAAGGTAAGTCAGATTGCGGTTATCGTAAGTGTAATGTTACCTAAAAGTGATTAACTCAAAGTGGATCGATGCAGAGATTTCTAGTGTGTGAATAGAGTTCAAGGCTATACCGTGTGAGTAGAGGTAGAATTTCCTTCAAATCAATGGGAATACCATCATTAATATTGCTTTTAATATTACTTGGAAGATGCCAGTGCAAGGATGCAGAAGATTTGGGAGATGGAGCTCATAGTTAAAAGTAACAATAGAGCTTTCTTTTCATTTGGAGTCTTGTGTTTGGATGGAGCCTGAAATTAAGGTAGCACAGACATGGTAGAGAAAACAGTTTTTGGAGGGAGGAAGGTCAACTGGTGCTCCCAGATGATATTATCAAGAGAAAAGGTGAAAACACATTTTACAAGCACCTTAAAGACAGGCCTGCACCATGATGCTTAGGTCTGGATGGTATAAACTTTCAGTAATGTTTCTCTTAGTGTACAGCCCTCCGTCTCAAAAACCTTACATAACTGTGCCCTGACTTCCAGTGGGTGGAACAGTTCTTGGAGCTTCCTGAGATGCTATTCACAGGTTATAATCCTCAATTTGGCTTGAATAAAATTTTCCATTTCTTTCTTAAAAAACATATAAATAAATAAAAATGGGCCTGGATTTGGTCTTGAGTGGTGTAAATTAATCTATTGTAATTTTCCCCCAAATCCACATGTTCTTAATAAGTTGTTCGTTAAAACTGCAGTCTATTTGCTGCTTTCACTGTTGGTAACTGAGAGTTGAGTCTATTCTTTGGATGAAGAACTACAAAGCACACTGATAGCTGAGTGAGCAACTCTCCTAATCCACTGGATTAGGGTAGAACTGAGGCATGGTATGGAGTCCAGTAGATGGCTTAGGTAAGGAGGAACTGCCAGGAAAACTTTGTGGGACAGGCAAGTATTCTAAAATGTTCAAGGAATGTTTATGTTTATAAACAGCATAGAGTGCATTATCATAGATGCCTAGAATTCCTTGTTGAAAATGATCTAGAAGTGTAGTGATTTCACATTTAAAAGAATGATTTTAATAACCTACAAGGTATGAAGTTACGAAAGGATTATTCAAATGTATATTAATTTAATTTACAAATCTAGATCAAACTTTGTATTTAAAGCTATATTCTGTTAATGCCATAAGTAAAAAATAAATAAGCAAACAATACCACTTGTATTTCTAATTATTATAGAAAGTGGTAGAAATACCACTTGTATTTCTAATTATTATAAAGAGTATGCTCCAAAACCCAAATAAACATATTTGATCACATCATTCAGGGATAAATTCTTCTACTTTCAGTCCACAAAACCCTCTTCAATCCTCCCAAGACCTAGGTCCTAGAATCTTAGAGCCTAAGCCTGAACTCCTTTAAGTCCAGAAACTTCAGTTTCCCAATTACTCTAACCTTAAACTCTGAGCTGCTTTGAGCCCGAGACCTCTCTTCACTCAGATCCTGAGATGTAAGATCGAACTTCTGACTTTTAATAACAAAGAGAATTATTTTATCAAAAAGGTAGAGTGCCCCCAAATAAATCACATAGCACTATCATGCACTGAAAATGACAAGGGTATTTTATCAGAACTAGCTTTTCCTTAGGGCTTGATTCATGTGGAAAAAGGAGATTGTGGGGCAGGAAAGCAGTGTTTAGTGACAGAAACTCTTATTTCCTTCCTATTTGAGTAAGATTGTTTAACATAGTCCTGAGAAATGTATCTTTTGTTAAAGTCCCAAACTGTACTCCAAATACACTATTAACCTAAGTGTGACCTCATTGCTAATCATTTATGCCTGTCTTTAAGGGCTATGCTTTTTAAGGACAGTTTTTGATCTTTTGATATGTTAATTTAATGTTTTGTAATTTCCTTTTGGTAATGTTGCCCTTTTGTACATTGGAGTGCTAATTACTGAAATGGTGTTTTATTTAAGAGGATATTTTCAGATAAGAAACACCTTAACTGAATATTTCAAGCCTGTGCATCTCTTTGTTACTTTTCTAGAGGTCACCACTCCTTCCATCACTGAAGTAAACAGCAACGTGGGTAATACCCAAGGGCATCACTTCTTCGTACACTAATTCTTGTTCATGATTATGATCAAAATACCAAGGAAAATAAATAAATAATTTAAAGGGTGGGTAGTTTTAAAATATAAGGATATTATAGGCAGAGTACAGTTTGGATCATAATCTAAGACTTCTTGGGTCTAATCCTTATCCTGAGTCTAACAAGATGTTTAATGTTGATCAAGCCATGTAATCACTATGGACCTTACTGTCATCTCTGTAAAATCAGTAGGTTATACTAAGACTATAATCACTTTGCTTCTAAAGTACTACAATTTATGGTATAAATTGTCAGCTCCTCAAACTCTAAGCAATAAACCCTTCTGACTTCTGAAAGGTATAGCAAAGGATTAGCAGAATTTCTAATAATAAGAACATCTCATTTATAGAAGTTTATATAAAAGAAAAGAATGATAGACTTAGACACATGACTCTTTTTGTTCAGCTGCAGAGAATGGAGTCAACAGACAGCCCCCAGCTGACAGCACATTCCAGTTCCAAGAACCTGTCCATGTCAGCTACAGAGAGCCATCTTGCTCAAGGACACATCCTCCTAAGACAGCCCACATCCAGCAATGGGGGAGATGGTGGCCCAACATCCCAGCAGGGAGCACCCCCATGAGCAATTACACTCTCCAGAACTCTTCACTGGACAGACTGCAGCTTTGTTAGCCCTACCTCAAAGTTCATCTTTCTCTTTTCCATTCTGCACCATTCTTCCACTTTTTTTGCATGAGTATAGATCCCCAATAAACACTTGTAACACAAATTCCAACTAAGCATCTACTTCCAAAGAACTTAACTTGGGAAGAGCCAACCAGTCCATCCATAAAAGGTGGGTTATACTCTTAGTACAGTATTCTATGCCTTCAGAAGTTCATGTCAATTCCAGAGCCCAAGGGTAAGAACTCAACAGGAGTAATGTTCAAAAGGCCTATTTTTGCTATAAATGTTCAGACTATAATTTAGTATTATGGATTACCCTCCTAAGTGTAAATCAGATTCCAGGATTCATCTACATTAGAGAGATCAGGAGGAACCCTAATTCAAAGCTAATTCCCCAAAGCTTCTCTAAAGAAATTAGAACTAATAGGTTCTAGGCCTTGGGGAAAACTCCAGGTGTAGTAAATTACTAGAGTGAGTACCTTTTCATGCCTTGCACATCACAACTAGTCCAATCCTAAAAGCAAAGACAGGGGTCCAGTTGTTTGTTTGTTTGTTTGTTTGTTTTTGAGAGAAGTGAGTGAAGTGTGATCCTTTCTTTTGAGGCACTAAGTTGACCTATTAATATTAACATCTTGAGTTATGTGAAACTTCTGAAATATTTTGCCTTGATTACAGAATATTCAGCACCTACCTTAAGTAGGCATGCGTTGGTGCCTTTATAGAGGCATACTTTGCATGCACATTGTCAAAACTTAGAACAATGAGAATTCAGTAACTTGCGGAAAGTTCCCCATACTAGCCACTAGGAGAAAAAGGGTCTTCTGGCATTTTCCTCAGGATCATCTTATAAATCTGTACAATAGAGGTCAGAAAAACATTTTACTGCTAGTAATAGTCTTGTGAATAGAAGTGTTAACTATAGGGATAATCAGTTCTAAACTATCCACTTTGTAGTGTGATGACAAATTGAAATGATAATGGATTAATCACAGTTCAAGCATGGAAAATTAGAGTCCAGCAGCCATTGAGAATCTGGTTTCAGACACGTCCCAGCACCACTGAGAAACTGAACTTTCTGTGAACTGTACCTAACCCAGGGACACCAGCTGTTTTTAATACATCTGCTAGCTGCAACTCTGTGTCTCAAGATTGTTCCTCCTTGTAACTATGCAACCATTTTGGACCCCAACCAATCTTCACTTAACAAGCACGCTTACCACTCCAATTTTTGATAAACAACTCATGTAACTAATTGTAACCTTGCAGTTTTTGCCTTTATATGCCTCCCTCATTTTGTAGTCCAGCAGAACATAATTTAAATGCTTATTGAATCTGTATCTCCTCAGCTGTAGTCCTGAGACCCCTCCACCCAAAACACATTTTTATTTCAATCAGTTCTCTGTTTCTCAAATTTTGGTTAACAAATACGATACAACTAGACAGAAAACTGTAAAAGTTAACTCCAAAATCTCTCACCAGTTTTGAAGTGTTACACTATTCTAAATAAAAATAATTTAAAGTTTAAAAATAACAACAAATAAACAAGCAAACAAAAACCTTCACCAGAGAGTCCCTGCTCTTGGCATAACATCAAATAATGGAATCAGAACTTCAACTCTAAGCCTGAACCAATGTTTCCGATTTAACATCCATGATGTTTGGTCAATGACCCAGGAATCTTCTTACCTGTATCTCCCAAACAATTTCTACCCTTGAGCTGTTTTAATTGAAGTTTATCAACTGAAACAGAAGTTACCTGAGATAATGATTTTATTACCACTCTAAATCCTCAACTAAATTTTCATTTTAATAGCATTTAATATTGTAATAACATTTAATGTTAATTTAATGTTGTTTAATGTGGCCACCTTCCATGACATTTTTCTAGCAAACTTTGATATTTTTAGAATTACTCAAAATTTTAACATAAGAAAAAGTGATATTATGCTAAAATGCATTAGGGTCAAAAGATTGAATGCTATATTTCAAATGTGATGAAGCTCCTGACTTTATGTAGATATTTTCTTTTTTCCTCACATAATTTTGTCCCATATTTCTATTCAAATCATCTAAAACAAAGGTTTTGAAAGCGATTGCCTTTTCTGGTTTCAAGGACATACCCCAACATTCCTAATACAATTTGGAACCTCTGAAATTCACCAAGAAGTTGCATTATTAGTCCATTAGTATTCTGTTTTTAAATATCATCCCTTGGAGCAATGAAGTATGTACCTCCTGTACATCAGACTTAAATATTCTATTCTCATGCCACATACCCTTATGGGAGAAAAAAAATTATATCTTAATATACACACACACATACACACACATACATACATATATTAAGGAAATGAGCCCAGTGAAGTTAATGTTCTGTTCAAGGTATGTATTTATTTACATATATATTTAAGTAAATATGTGTTTATAAACATGACAAACCAAAAATAGCTTCTTCTAGCAGCTGAATAAGCGCTGGATAAGTCAGTACATCCACATCATGCAATTACTGAACACCTATGGCATGTAAGGCAGTGGACTGATACTCAGAGGGCTCTGTAACTACTTCTACGGTCTTGATTCTGCCACCAACTCTCCAAGCATCTAGAATAGGACCTTAACCTACACTGGGTTTCAGTTTTCTCAATGATGAAGGAAGAGGACTGGGCCAGACAATCAGCTCTAGCATCCCGTGGACCTGTGCTTCTCTTGTGAACAAAATCACAGCAACATAGCTGATATTCTGGCTTTAAAAGCAGACTGAACTCATATGAAATGGAAAACAATAATGTATATAAAGTGCTAATCTGTATGACACAGTGTGAGAATAGTGAGGACCTTAAATGTCAGGAAAAGCTGTTTAGAAAACACAAGTGGTATTCCAATAGGCATGATGAACAGAAGAGATTTCCCATCAGGGCACATGACATGAGGACAGGGGACACTAAAGGCTGATGCACAAGAAGGTACAGGTCTCACTGCCTCAAGGGATGATATTTAAAAACAGAGTAATCATGTCAAGAATGTTAAGGTTTATCTTTGAAATAAGAAAAGGCAAATTTCTTTCAAAATCCTTGTTTAAAATGACTTGAATAGAAATAGAGGGCAAAAGTAAGATAGACAAAGTTAATATTTTACAGGATCCTGCCATTTTTCCTTAAACAGACCTTTGAATTCAAACACAAAGAAAAAGGCACCTAGCATCATCTCCAAATTTACTTTCTTGTTGAAAATACCAGGTCTGCAGGACCAAACCATATATATATACAAATTTTGCTTATATTCACTTTGCTTTGTCACATGAGCAGGAACAACTTGTGTGCAAAAGGCAATAAAGATAATTACCCCAGGTCTAGTCTGAGCTGATAAGATGACAGCCCTTTCAGTCCCACTAGGCCAACTTGCTGGGGAGCAGAGTGATTCCTGTAAAAGAAACATCAGAGTTCTATCATCCCATTTCCTTAGAGCATCCTTGCCAGACGGTTAAGGAGCTTGATTTTGCACAAGAGATGATATTCAAGAGACAGAGCAAGGCAGCCTTGAGGCTTGAAGGTACATTAGGTTGAAATATGTGAAATTGCTTGGCTTCTACCACTGAATGGCTTCTGAGGCCAGGTAGAGTTAAGTGTCAACTTCTTGTTGCAAAGTAATACACCTGCCCTGGGGCACCAGGCAGGTTATGACCTGTAAAATCTGCTCCAGTTCCCTAAAAAGAAGCCTGCTATTTAGAAAGCACTCTTGCCAGGAGTGTGCTCTACCATATGGACTAAAACACACTTAAGAGACAATTTTTATCGGCAAGCTAACTGGGGAAGGCTTGATGCCCCTCTGTGTGGTTTATGCAATCACTGCCCCAAGAATCATTTGTGAATGAATGGCTGTGTCATTTGCATGATCTGCCCAATATATTCAGACTCATGTTCTTCCTTTCAACCCTCACCTAGTTCCCTACTCACTGATTCCACATACACCTAATCTAAACTACCCAATAACGTCTAGAAAGACCCATTTGGATTCTTCAATCATTGATAGGCATGGCTTTTCTTTTGAAGGCACACACATTCAGTGTTTGGAGATGCTCATCTGAGAGACTGGAAGATTGATTGCAAGTATGTTCCTCCATATGCTAGGGTAGCAACTGAAGGCAACTTACATCTAGAGCATCCATGCCATTTTAGTGAAATTCTACTACTGAAGTGGAAGATGACACAGTGTTGTGACAGAAGGAGCACTGGACTGGGAATAACATGAACGGAGTCCAACTTTGGAATGTACCAGCTATGACGTTTGTAGAAGTTATGAGGGGAAGCAGAATACACCACTCCAGAATGTGCCACTTTGGCATGTGGATTATTTCAAGCTGAAGATAACTGGAGCCCAGCAGACTCAGTAAGAGCTTTTTACCTCCCTTTTAACTGCCTAAAAGAATTTACATAGGGGACCTGTACCAGGAAGAGAGCTATTACCAGGAATACCTTTTTATAGCAGAAAGACTTATCTGCATGACATGGCAACATTTGTTCACCTAACATTTGCTCTTCCCGGCTTCCTAAGAATTGTCTTCCTTCCCTTTGAGGCCCCAGGCCTCTATTCCCTTCTCCTTAGCTCAGGATGGTATACGAGTCTCAATTACCTGACTGCTTGAGAGTTTCTTACTTTCATGGGGTTTCCACACATATGAAATTTCTTTTTCTCCTGTTAATCTGTCTTATGTCAGTTTAATTATTAGGCCAGCCAATGAAGCTAGTGGGGAAGAAGGGAAAAGTTTCCCATCCCTACAGTTACATTGGCTGCCATTTAATCTGCAAAATGAATAATATCTGTCCCACCACCTGGCTCCCAGGCATGTTAATAGGATCAAAATAAAATTATAAACACAAACTCCTTGCAAACTTCAAATATAGATTGATACATAAATAGATCGATCGATCGATAGACAGACAGACAGACATTATTATTACATTTGAGTTTTAACTAGGCCTGAATGTAACATTCCTTCACCTAAACTTCTAGAAAACTGATCATTACCATTCATCCAGTTGAAATTTATAGATCTGAATTCTAATGCTATGCTTTATTCATTTCATTAAAATATATCAAAACCCTACCCTGTGCCACATTGTAAGAGCAAGTTCCCACCACATGGAGAATAGAGCTTGGTATCCAAACTTTTTTTTAAACTTTTCAAGTGTTCGAGCCTTAATCCAGCATCCATGCAATAAGTACCTATCTGCCTTGCACATAGTAGGTGCTTAACACATCATTTTTATTTGAACACCTGATTTTTGCCTGTCATTTATCACAGTCAATTAGGCAACTGATGGCTAGCAATAGGAATGATCTGAGCATTAAAATAATAATAATAATAAGCTCTTGTGTTAAGAGGCCCTTTCCAGGCCTACCACACTCAGTTCCTGCTGGTTTTATATAACAGGAAAATGACAACACATGCATAATAAAGACTGGTTGTACTTTCACCCCTGCAATGCATGTGGAATACCTAGTCATTATCACACGACCCATGGATAAGGAGCAAGAAAGAGCTGCTGTCATAAACAAACTACACCTGGAGCAAAATGATCAGAGAAACTGGAAGTATTTTTCATGATTACACAGGTAGTTTCAAAATGAGGTGGTTGAGGTGAAAGAAATTTGAGTAGCTGCTATTTGGAGGCACTGGAGACTTGGCAGAACTTCTTCCAGGCCAGGCTGAACATCTTTACCCCTCAGAGCACAATTCCCTTGGGAAATGGGAATTTTGCAAGCCATGCCCACTGCACTGCTGCCATCATATACCTGCTGAAAATGTATCACTTGAGTTTATGGCAGTAAAACATAACCTTTACCAGACTTTAACAGAACTCCTTTCTGCTGAGGTTTAAATCCAGTCGCTGAAAGACTAACTCAGCAAACAGAGTGTGCATTGACAATAATAATCCTTGGATAATAAAAAGTTAAGCAGTGAGGCAGAAGAACCTTCACAGAACTCAGCACATTCATTCATTCATTCACTCATTCATTCATCAGATAATTTTGAGTTTTAGGCAACCTGCCAGAGGTAGGGGATACAATGATGCAGGAGATGTATGGTCTTGCCAAAATGGAGCCACCATTATAGCTCATTATTACAAAAATTCATATTTGGTACTTGTTGGATTATAATTCCTAAAATATGTAGACATGCTATAAACCTGACAATCTGGTATTTTATCAGAGTCAATGCCAGGAGAAAGAGAAGGTAAATAAGGGAAGTGAATATTTAATCCAGGTGGTGTCACTTACAAGTTCTTGAAAATCATTTAATTCTTACCAAATCAATTTTTTTGCCAAATCAGTTTTTTCATGTTTAAGATATGGACTATTGTGTTATGGAAATTTTATGTAAAATTCTTAGTGCATAGTAGTGCCTCAATAAATGATAGGTATTGTTATTGAATATCTATATTCTAGATGTTTTGCACATCTTAACTTACATAACCACTCCCCCAAAGCACTACACACAAAAATACATGAGAATGTAAGATGTGTTACAGCAAAGACTATCTCTTTTGTCTCCTGCTGGATCCCCTAGTCCCTAGAAAGGGTTCTGGCCATAGTGAGGCCAGAAAATTATGTCTAGTGAGTAAATAATTGAAAAATAAGATGGGATGTATTGACTTCATTTCAAAGCTGAGAAAGTTGAAGACTCCAAAGATCTCATGATTAGATAGATGCCAGTGACACGGAGAAGCCCTCTGTACTTACTGCTACATCCTGAGACTAAAGGATGGCTGGCATGTGTTTAGACAATCCCCATTCCAGTTTTCCAGTCGGGCAGTGACATATTGTGATATGTTCTTGTTGACCTGATATTTTGTATTTCACTTTTCTTCAATTAATAGAAGTTGAATCCAACTTCTCCATGCTTTTACATTGTTTCAGTTCTCCCATGCAAGTAAGAAGTAGTCCACACTTCTCAAGACACTGGCTTTCTCAATTTACAGTGTTTCCTAAACACACTGAGTAGACAAGCGGACATTGTTTCCAAACATTTCAAAGAAAAAGAACTAAAAAAGAAAAGTATCATTTAACACCATCTCTTCTTATTGATCCAGGCAGAATTTAATGGAGTGGCCCTCCGGTAAAGCCCATAAAGGGCTTAAAGCTCCCCAAAAGAAGTCAAAGGGGAGATTTCCTTAGAGTGAGCAATACAGCACAGGAACCCAGAAACACTTAGAAAATGATAGGGACAGCACATGATTAAAAGCCATAATGAGAGAATGTGATAATAAGTGTTATAGACATTCAGAGCATGGAGAGATCAGGGGGCTGGAATGATCAGAAAGTTTAACAATGGAGGAGGAACTTTAATAGGAGTCTTGAAAGATCTGCAGACTCTCCCTTTTCTCTGCACTCATTTTCTAATCATTAGCCACAGTAATGAGCATGGTACCTTTAAAGAACAATAAGGAACCCTGCCTGGCAGATTGTTCAAATGCAGCCCTGCAGGTACTCCCACCCAGTTACTGACCCATCCGGCTAACAGCTCACACCGTAACTCTCTGCTACCTGAGACACAGAAACAGGCACACTTCTCTCAATGACAAGACCCTGCCAAAGGGTCAAGGGGACTGTCTGGAGGTGTTGCACTTCAGTTAGCACCATTTCACAAAGTCAACAAGAGAAACTCTAATACCTTTAATGGAAAATTTTTGACTACCTCAACTTGTCTACTAGTAAGCACTAAAATAAGAACAGATTTTAAGGAATAAGATTCATACAAATATGAAGTGGAAAATTATGTATTAGAGTTGATATTCTTGCAAAAACTTAATACTTCTTAGAGGCAGACTAATAATGTCCACACACATGTCTGGGAAGCTCCATGGACCAGGGATTAGGTACTGCAAGCTAACTAAGGAGAAGGATTTTATAAGTCAGCCCTTGTTAAGGAGAGCCACAAACTACCAGTGACTAGGAATAAAATAATAGGATTTTGCATATTGCAAAAAATGTGCACAGGGAATATGTGAGAGGAGAAAAATTATGAAATAGTTTCTTATAAAGGACAAAAGCAGTTGTGACAGAAAAAAATATAATTAGTTGCTTATTTGACTTTCACTAAGGATCTAGCTAGCTCTAGAATTATCTCCAGATGTAGAATGGAGTCCTGTCACTATGATATATATTTCACTGACAGTCCAAAAAAAAATTTTTAAAAGAGGAAAAGTCAGAAAGTCTTCTAACCCTAAAGCAGGACTCCTAAGTCTTAAGTGCTAATCTGTTGCCACTTAATCCCACTAAATGCTTACATCATATTGGTTCATTCTCAAAAATCCTCAAATCTTCATTAGAAAATCTGCTTTGTTTTTTCCCCATATCACTTTCATCTTTCTCCCATTTCCTTCAGCTGTTCTCCAGTTTTTCTCTCCTTTTCTCTGGTGCCTATCCCAAGAATGTACAAGCAAAATCCCCCTGCAAGAGCTCACTCATAGCATTGGGATCACATAATCCCCTCGGTCTCTGATGCACCTCCTGCAGTTTCATGATAATGTGTGCAAATAGAGCTCTGTGGCCCCAAGGAAATCTGAGTAGGCAGGGCTTGTTCTTGTACACACTGGAGTTCCTTTTCTGCCTTCCTACTCTGCTCGGAGGTTCCCTCTACTTTCAAGTTCCTTGTTTCTCTTATGTCTTGTCTACCCTCCCTGTGGCCAAAAGTTTCTGCCAGGAGAGAGTCAGTTATTAGTCAATTATACCTCTTCTGAGTTTAATTAGAAACATATATCTCTCAGGATAATTACAACGTAAGCTCATCACTAATAATATGTTGAAAGGCTTGACATACATACAGGTAAGGATTCTAAATGACAAGCAGTGGAAAAGATCTTTTCACGGAATCCTTTCAGTAACCACATCTTCTATCCACCTGCTCCTGGTAGAAGATGAGGTGAAACTAACAGTCCTCTCTTCTTTTTCCTATCCTCAGAGTCAGAACTGCAGACAGTTTCCTTCCTTACTGAGTTTTCAGTTACATATGTCTATTCACAATTGAACTCCTGGGAGGCATATCCAGGGGTTTGGAAGAAATTTATTCCAAAGGGATCATGCTCTTTATTAATGTCAATCAGTCAACATTTGAACATCACCCCTCACTGCGACTCCACAGACTCCCTATGGGACATGTTCTTACAATGTCTTGCTATGTCAGACTTCTCAGTCACTTTTTTAAAAAAGGAAGGAAGAAAGGAAGAAAGGAAGGAAGGAAGGAAGGAAGGAAGGAAGGAAGGAAGGAAGGAAGGAAGGAAGGAAGGAAGGAAGGAAGGAAGGAAAAGGAAAGGGAAGGGAAGGGAAGGGAAGAGAAGAGAAGAGAAGAGAAGAGAAGGGAAGGGAAGGGAAGGGAAGGGAAGGGAAGAGAAGAGAAGAGAAGAGAAGAGAAGAGAAGAGAAGAGAAGAGAAGAAAAGAAAAGAAAAGAAAAGAAAAGAAAAGAAAAGAAAAGAAAAGAAAAGAAAAGAGAAAAGAAAAGAGTACCCAGACCCTCACAAGCATTCTGCTAGTACCTAATTATTTGTATCCTATGTGGTGCTCCCCAGGGGTGGGGGAGGGGGGTAGTCAACTATATAGCATGTGCATTTGTGAGAAATCCTGTGTTCTTATAAGCTTGAAATATAAATTGTCACTTTTTAAAATGATTTTCCTATATAGTAGTGAATGAAATGGGAAAAGCAAAGTAGGAGCTTTGATAAAAACTGTGAGCCTGGACTATCTTCTAAAAGAAAATACTCTTTGTACCAGTTTCATCTGCATTACAAACATCTAGAAGTCAGATCCAATATATTAATTTTCATTTCCCTAAAACATGTCACCGGGTACAAGGAAGGTACTTAATAAAAATTTCTTTAAAAAATAGTTTTTAATGGAAATTTTGTCTCAATCAGACAGGGCAATCCTTTGAATCTCAAATTCTGCCTTTAGCAGTGATTACAGATAATCTACAGGCAAGCACTTTTTTTTATTAATTACAACAATTTCAAAATATTGAAATGGAATAATAAATATTCATAGCTTACTCTTTTATAGCCCATTTTGGCCCAATTATCCATGTAGTTATGAGAATTTTTTTTTCTCTTTTACTTTATGTTCAGAGCCAACTATAGGCTATTCTATTTACTGAATATACTCTCCCAATTCACCTATAATTTGGAGAAGTTTTAGATGACACACATTTCAAAATTACATAAATTCCTTCATAAAAATTTCTAGTACATATATTCAATCTATATTCATAACCAACTAGCATATTCCCTGAATTCAGAAAATATCTTTCCCACCATAGATTTTCAGTTTCTAAATTAGTTTGTATTTTATGATGGCAAAAATGAACTTCAAAACCTACCACTTTTGATAGCCAATCAAATAATTCTAGAAATATTGAATAAACCTGCATAAGAAGATATTAAACATTTTAAAATAGTCTAATTACTAGAAATAAACATTTACTTGGTCTATGTTAGTTATCTTATTTAAGTCATGCAACCAAATCATTTGCATGCCAGTTAAATACATACAATATCTAACCCCTAAACTACTAGAATTATTCAGGGAATCATCACGAAAAGGGATAAAGAGAAGATAGCTCTGCATTGTTGAGAGACAGTATCATATTCTAGAAAATATTTTTTTCTGGGCAAATGTAATAGTGTCTTGATTGAAAGCTTCTTTTTTCCATGTATCCAGTTATTTGTTCAATAAATTCTGAACAATTACTTTGTACTTGGTTGAATGGAGGATGTGGTTATTTCTCTCAAGGTAATCTTCTAGTATCAAGAAAACATACATACATGAAGACCAGACTGCAATAAAACGGTATAAGACATCATGTGATAAGTGTCCTGAGACAGCTTTTAAAAGCTACTGATGTTTCAAAGGCTGGAAAGCTCTTTCTATCCAGGGAAATCAGAGAACTTTTAAACCAAGGCGTGGTCGTGCAGTCTAAGCAGGATTTCAGGAGCAACGAGGAGCATTTAAGTTAAGGGAATGAAAATGCAAAGAGTTAGAAGTGGGAAAGTACATGTATGAAAATAGTGAGAGATCAGACTAGACAAGTAAGTTAGAGCCTGACCCCTGGGGAGCCTTAAATGATATGCTTTTGACTATAGATTCTATTTGAAATGAAATATAAGACTTTTGAACAAGTAAGTAGAGCGCTGGGCGCTGCCTTCAGGAAGAACAGAGAACCACTGCTGCTGGAACAGTTCTTCCCCAGGATGGCTGGATGATCAGGTCTAGGGTACATCCCCATGTTTACTGCATGCTGGATACACTAGATACTGGGGAGACAGTGTTTACCCTCTAATGATGGAGAAAGACAATGCATGGGTGGAAAACGTCTCCCTTCTTCCCTTCTAGGTTCTTTTGCTGGCCTAATAATTAAATTGACATAAGACAGATTAACAAAATAAAAACAAATTTAATTTTGTATGTACCAGAGTCCCATAAAAATATAAGACTCAAAGAAGTAACCAAAGCAGGAAACTTTTATACCTTTTAGACAAACAATAAATTTGAAAAGACTTGACAAGACAAAGGGGTTTGGATTTGGGTTTGCCGTAGTAAACTGGTGAAGAAGTAACCTCTGGGCCCTAACTTCCCTATCCTTGGTGATGAGGATGTTTTCTACCCTCCTGGTACAGAGATAGTACCTTCCACATGGGAGATTCATTCCCTGCTTTCAGGGGACAGAGGAGGGTCAGAGTATCCTTCTTGTACTGGCTGTTTCTCAAGTACCTACGTTCAGCTCAAAATAATATGCCAAAGTGGCATATTTGAGGGTGCCATATTCTGCTTCCCTTTGTAATAATAAATAAGTAGAAAAAAATAAATAATGATAAATAAGTAAACAATTTAAGTAAACAATTTAATCAGGATTTTACACACAGTATCCACATTTTAAGTGAAAAAAGTATATTTGAAGCACTTGGCTCAGTGTTTGGCATGGAGTCAACACACTGCTACAATAAACTTCTATAGTGATCTACTTGGGTACAAACAATCTCTTCCTTTCCTTAAAGTTAGTTATTTCATTATTCAGAAACAGAAAAACAATTATTTAAAATCCTTCGTAAGTCTGGCACATGAAGATAGAAAGCAAGCTATATATGAGAGGCACCCACATAAAGATTGGGTTCTGCTTTTTCTGCTAAAGGAAAAATAAAGTAAACGATTCCTCTGTCATTAGATAGAGGAAGCAGCCAGCTGATCTTACGATTCCTCTCGCCTTCCACAAAATACAGCAGGAAAGAGTGATTTCTAGGAAGTTATGTCCTTATTGTGAACTGAAGAAGTTTTTAAACAACAATCAACAAGTATTTCCACATTTTCCTCAAATATTTCATTTCCTCTGAAGCCTGTTGACAGTTATCATCTGTCGTTTATCTCATCTGTTTCCAAGTTGGACTACAGTATGCTGAGAGGCAAAACTCCAGGACCAAGAAACCACTGTTGTGCTTCTCAGTGAAGCAAAGGCAGACGAGCCCTGACGATGCTGTCGTCCTGATCGGGGATGTTACTGGGCAGATGTGGCTGTGATCTCTACAGCTGCATATAATACAGTGTCATATAATATAGGTATAACATGTGTGGTCTTTGTAATATTTTCTAGGGATTCAGGGCAAGCATTAGCTATGGGAAAGTGCTATTCCTATTGAGTTTTCTGTTACACTTTGAACAAATATCAAATAGAAACTAACTGCAATGAGTAAAAACATTTGAAATCATTTCTCCACAGGTAGACTATTAGCTGAGACTTTAGAAGGAAAATGCATTAAGACAGAAAAAAAAATGATGAAGTAACACTATAAAACATCATTATGTTGGTGTATTAGCTGTTCTCAAACATCAATATGCACATAATCACCCCAGAGACACTGATACAATGCTCCAGGAAGGAGCTGCCCGGGAATCTATCTTTAACAATTACCTCACAAATTCAGCAATCATCTCATAATATTTAGTAATCCTAATATAGGAGGTCTCCAAAGCATACTCTGAGCTCCTAATGCATCCTTTGGAGAAAAGCAGTTTAGGGAATTATAGTAAAAACACAATGGTGCTTCTTTCAAAGTGATAAGACTATGGGTAACTGGTATTTGGTATACACTTTTATATATCTCTAAATTTTCTTCTATGGACATTGGTCATTCTAAAATTTAAAAATCAAATGAAGTAAAATGTAAAATTAAAGAGTTTTATTCAACACATAGACTTTTACGTTAGGAACAGAGAGTGATTACCTTAACATAAATAGAAACTTTAATGTTTTTAAAATTTTTGTCAGTAGCAACTGTGTATTATTCTTTTCTGTATCTCAACACTTTATTTAGTGTAGAATACCATTAAATATTTGAAGATGACAGAAGAACATGCATGTATGGCTGAGTGAAGGAAAAATAAAATTTGATGGATAGATGGAGGACTGGACCGATAAGAAGGAACAATAGATGGAGAAAAGGAATATGTGAATGGATAGACAAGGAGGGGACAATAGAAAGACAGAATGCTTGAGGGATGACAATTAATTTATGTGCATGATTCTGAAAGAAGGATAGTAGTTTGAGTCTTTTGTTGAGTCCCATTTTATTTTAAATTACACTTGAGCTGGTGGTATTTAGAGTCTATATGATTATGGAGGAGTTATAAACAGAAATTCCACCAGACAAGGATCTAGGAATTGAACTGGTTCCACTTAATGTAAGAGTCTAGGATGGCAGAAGAGAAGACACTCAGACAGGAAAGCTAACCATTTTTCAGAGCACCCACAACTGATACGCCTGGAGAGACGAATGTTTCATAGTGACATTCCAGTGAAGTACAGCTTTCTGGTTTGGCTCATATTCTGGTTAAGAATCATTGTCTTATTCTCACTTACTCTTTATCAACCATTAAGAAAATTGCTGTAATAATAAACACAATAATTTTCTGTCACGTTGTGCTCTACCATTCAGTCTGTGATCCTCAGAAGAACACTTCACTTTTGGAACACACTTAGACTCATCTCTAAATGGAAGGCTAGAAGATATCAGAAAACTTTTGTGAATTTTTAGCAGGGCTGAGCCTCAGGAGTAACCTAAATGTGTCATAAGCACATCAGGCAACCGGAAGCTTACAGCTTGATAAACAATAAATAAGTCTTTTGTCTACTTTGAACTCTCAAATTATATGCTCTTTCCTTCTCTGGGAGAAGATTAGTTGTGCTGAGAAATGCAAGGAATTCAATTTACACATCTCCACATGAAGTTTCCATCTAGCCAGGAATAAAGAGGATTTTCTTATCCAACTTGTAATCATCCTAGAAAGTTTAAAAACATTTAGATACATTCATACTCAACTTCCGGTAACCCTTAGCTTAGTTCTACCAGGCTGATGAAGGAGATAAAGTTTAAC
The DNA here is from genome assembly GCF_009834535.1 of Camelus ferus. NCBI lineage: Eukaryota > Metazoa > Chordata > Mammalia > Artiodactyla > Camelidae > Camelus > Camelus ferus. Next base: position 36,606,826 of record NC_045696.1, on the reverse strand, counting down.
ATACATGTCAGGTCACACAGAAGGGACTCACTAAACACCCCGATTGAACTAACAGATTTGCAGGTTAGAAAGCAGTTTCACAAAAATGACAGATATACCTAAAACATTTGGAGGTTTAAATTTTCAAAGTTGCTTAGTCACGGTGAACTACGACTATTTTCCAAATGTATACTTTTCAGATCTTTTGGTCATTTTGATGGTTAACTTTATGTACCAACTTCACTGGACTATGGGGGCCCAGAATAAACATAATTTTGGGGTTTGTCTATGAAGGCGTTTCCAGATGAGATTGGCATTTGAGTAGGTGGGCTAAGTAAAGTAGCTTGCCCATCCTCCTGTACATGGGGATCATCCAATCCATTGACAGCCTGAATGGAACAAAAGCAGAGGAAGGAGGAATTCACCTCTACTGTTTCTTGCCTGCCAGCCTGAGGTGGGACATCAGTCTTCTTATGCCCTTCTAACGCCAGTTTATACCACTGGCTCCACTGGTTCTCAGGCCTCCAGACTCAAACTGAAATTACACCATGTGCCTTCCTAGGTCTTCAGTTTAGAGACAGCAGATGACAAGACTTCCCAACCCCCATAATCACATGAACCAATTCCAATCAATCAATCAATCAATATCAGTCCATTGTTTCCATTTTTCTGGAGCACCCTGACTAACACAGTCATCATCCGTCAATACCTCTTCTTATAATTCTCATCTCCACTTGTCTACCTGGCAAACCCTTCAAGTTCTTTAAGGTTCAACTCAACCTTCAACTTTTCACTGAGCTCTGGGGAAAGAAAGCATAGTCATCCCATTCCCTGGGTCCCCACTGTACCTCATGTGTGCCTTTACCAATGCACTTACAACATTTTACTACACTTGCTGGTTTAAACACCACATCTCCCCTCTACAGCACTTAGAGTGAGAGACAGAAAAAAAATTTTTTTAAAGGTAAGGGTAAAAAAGACACTGCCAGGAGCATCCCAAGATGACATGAAGTTTGCATCAGTTATTAAAAAGTCTGAGAGAGCTTACATTTAACTTGTTGAAAAAAGCCCACCATTCAAAAGCAAATGTTTAGTAAATACTTTGATGGTGATCTGAATCAAAACACTTTCCACCCTTTTCTTTGCTTGCTTTGAACACAAGAAAGACAGCGAAGAATAAAAATGTCATCAGCCAGAAACAACTCAGCAATTTAAAATTTCTTAATTCAAAATGTAGACCCAGTAATATAAATTTTATTAATCAAATAAATAAAACAGTACCATATAGTGATTTTGGAATCATGCCTTTTGAGTCATCCCCAGTTGCTTCTTGATTTCAGTGACTTTTCCTACTTATTTTGTGAGTAGAAAAGGAGTTCACTGGCACTTCACTGAATCCAAAAGTAAAAAATAATTGAAAACAACCAACAGAGAAGACATCTCAGTAGGAACAAAGGTCCTTGGGAAGCAAGTCTTGTCTGGAAGGAATAAAGCTAATAAGTAATCCAGTTAAGGACCAGCTTAAGAAGCCAGTTAAGGACCAGCTTATGAAGCCAGTTAAGTTCTGCATGGTCAAGTATATAGAAGCTGGGGGAGAGTAAAAATGGATGCCAAACGCAGACAGAACAGGCAAGATAATAAGAAGTCTGATGAGAATTTCACAGTTGAGGTCTAAAGTATTTTCTGTTGCTATGTCAAGGTAAAAAGAGCATTTCAGAGGGTGTTTGCAAATGAGAACACAGAACAGAAAGAAATCCTTTAGGTGACCTGGAAGAAAGTTATTTCCTACTAAGAAGCAGCCATCCTCTTTCTTCCGGAGAGAAGCTGCCTAAACCAGTAAAGGATAAGAATGGGCCCCAGAACATGGAATGTAATCATCACTCAAACAAAGAGGCTTATCCCTAAACAATTCTCTGATGCAAATATTTATATCCTTTTGATATTGTTCGATACCATGTTATTCAGAACAGAACTCTTCTGTGGACAAATGAGGAGGCAAAGAACATTAAAGAAAGATGAGGAGGTACAAACTCACTCACATTCGTATCTACAAACTCGAGCATTGATTGTGCAGTGTGCTGTGGGAGAAGCACTAAGTTAGATGCTTCCACAAACTGCATGTCCTTGTTTAATCCCCATAAATTTTTCATAAGATGATCCTTCATTTTACAGATGAGGGAAATGAAGACCAGAAAATTTATTAATTCATCTAAGTGGCCAAAGCTAATGAGGAAATTTTCTAGGATTCAAACTCAAATCTATTAGCTACAAAGTTCATCAACCCATGTTGAAAGGAGAAGCCAAACTCACATCCATTTTGTATTCGCATAAAATGAACCCTGGGTTAACTTTTATTAGCATTTTCTTCATTTAGCATTGCCTACATATAACATCATAAACTTTAAGCCTGCTGGAAAATGAAATAAGGAAGAGAAGTTTTGTCACATTTTAAATATTAAAAAGGAAGAAAAATTACTTTGATTTTTGATAAGTGACAAAATTGCTGCAAGCCAAAATCCTGCCACAGGATTAGAAATTGATTTAGTCTTTCAAAATATCTGACCTTCAGTTAACCCATAAAAGTAAGCGAAAAATTAAATAGAAATGTTGCAACACATCAAAATATGTTATAAAAACTGGACCAAATATGGTGCACTGGAAAAAATACCTACTTATTTAGAAATCTAAAATATAAAATATGCATTTTTCAGTTCTATCTTATTCTCACTATATTCAAGGCTTTATTTTTTATCTTCATTTCCACTATATATAAAGCATGCTGGCTTTAATTCTGTCCCCTGAGTACATCAAGCTCTTTCCCATTTTGGAGCCTCTGCTTTTGTTGCTTTGGTTTATATTCTTCCCCCAATTATTTGTATGACTATTCCTTTTCATCTGTGCTGTCTCAACTCAAATGTCACATCTCATCTTCAATACTACTTCCTCAAAGATACTTTTATTGAACATCTCAGCTAAAGTAACACCCTCTTTCTACGCCTCCAAACTCCAGAAGCATATGAAATTAAATAATTCAATGTTTTTGTGTGCATATTTTCTTCCTCCTGACACTAAGGTGCAAGCTCCCTGAGGGACGTATGTATTTATTTCTCTAGAACCATGCACAACACATGTTTATGAGCTGACTGATAGGCAGAATAGTAAAGTCATCATTTACAACATGATTCATTTCTTTTGCTCTTTTATGATAACAAAAGGTTCTGGAAGCCTTGAAATATTGTTAGTAGTGCCTTATTATCTTTCTTTTTAAAATTTATGATAAACAGGACTAAAAGCAGGCTAGAATGAGGTCATATATATCTGAGAAAATAAATACTCAAGTGTGAAAGCCCTTTAGTAACTCAAAAGAAATCATAGTTTTCATCTTATATCTTCTGCTACACCATTAAGGACCAGAACATGGTGTAGGTTCACAAAATCAATCAAAAGCAGGAAGTTCAATCAAGGAGAGAAACAAAACAAAAAAAAAATTGGATCTGGTTTAGCACCAAGAGCCCAGGATCTTGCATAAAATGAGCAAGGCAAATACAAATTTAAATCAGGAAGGAATACCTAAAATACAGCTCTGATTTGTCAAGTTAAGATAAGATACACAGAGGTGAGGGTCACATGCATACCCCAGTCCAGAAAGGCATATACAGTCATGGGTGAAGTGGTAAGAGGCACATAGACGTGATCTCACTAATGGAGTTTCTGCCGTAACCTGAGACTAGCTTTCCTGTTTATTTAGGTCACGTTTTCTATTTGAAGCAGCCACCATCTTGTCTCACAACCAAGCCACCTCCACCCTACCCATTCTTCTGCCTTTTCCAGTTTTGTTCACCCTTCTTTTCCCAGCTCAAGCCCTTTCTTTGATATTAAGCATTTCCAATAACTCCAACACCTAGAATTATCTTCTTTTCCTCAATACCTGTTGTTATTTCTATAGTCAGTACCATCATTTTTGCCACTTAATTGTTCTTGAAATAAGGGATTCAGCATTTTTCTCTAAAAAGCTTCTTAGGACAGAAATTATTTCTTTTGTGTGTTTTCTCATAGAGACACAACAAGGAAATGCTGACTGGAAATTTTACCTACATTTTCCATAGATAAAACTATTCACACTATCTATAATTATACCAAAAAATCATGGAACTCTTTTACTGCTTTTGGAAATGCCAAGGACAGGTGGGTTCCAGGTAGCAACACTCTGAACCCAAAGTAAATCAAAACCTACCAAAAGAATGCTAACTCTGCAAGAGCCTCAGACACTTGGAGAGAAGTGATACTGTAAATTAAAAAAAGAAAAAAAGGCTCATAGTTGTTAAGATGACTAAAACAGAGAGAGTCTTTAAGGGAGTTCAGTGTGAGAGTGGGTGGAAAAGGGATTCAATGAAATTTTAAATACAGATCAAATATCTACTATGAGTGGAAACTAGGTAGGAAATTAGCATGTGGAGAAGAAGTAACTTGTGATATTACATATGGCTTTACAAGACTATTAGGAAAGGACAGCAAAGGAGAGAAGAAATTACATTTTTTAAATAGAATACTTAATTTTATCAATTATCCAGTTTGTCCTCACACCTACTTGCTTTTAATGTTTGGCTATTAAAGTGAAAGAGAAAACTTTACAATGCAAGAAGGCAAAGTGAAGCGAGTTAGCAAGAGAAAGCAAGAATACATTGCTTTCACAGCAAGCCACGTGCTGCTTTCAATAAAAATGATGTATGACAAACCTGGAACCAATGTGAATGCAGATAAAACTTATTCTTTTCACTGGGTAATTCTATAGCTGATACAAGCATTGCTGAATATTTATCATTTGAATGCAGAAAACCGTTTTGCCAATGCTCAATGTACAAACAATAAATATAAACATTGCCTTCCTCACAATTTTCTTTTATTCTTGCTCTGGCTTTTCCAGGACTAGGATAAATGAATAGTAAAGACCCACCTCACAGTTCACGAAACATGATAAAGGAAGCATAAATCCCCAAAATAGCATTGCTAACAATCTCTAAAAGATGTAAATGGCCCATGGATCCTTTAAATGTTCCAAGTACAGCAGTTGAATGAATATGAGTCATACATTAAGTGGGATCATCTGGAAGGATGAATGGATCTTTAAGGTGAAGGGGTTTCTTGTCCAAAGCTGGCAGAAAAGGTATGCAAATATCCTTGCCTTTCGCATCTTGCAATATTAAGATAGTTGCGAATGTGTCACAGCTCATTTCAGTGTGAGCCCCGATCCATTTACAAAATGAAATCTTCAAAATCAACCCTCTCCTCAAGGGTGATGAAGCAAATTGACTTTGCATTGGTGGTCTCAGTAGAGTCAGAGTTTTTTTTTTTAATGGTTACTTCAGTAGTAGAATTGGAGGCAAGAAAGATATAAAACTGAAGGGATAAATTCTATAGGTCAGTATCAAGCACTCTAAATACTTTTTCTTGAACGAAGATAGAGTCAGACCTTCTGTCATTCCAGACTGCTGCTTCTCTCTCTTTACATGCAACATATAAGGAGACTCCAAGTCCTACATCGTTCATGCCATCAAGTTACCTTTAAAAGTCATATGTTCATCTCCTTCACTACTGTCCCTGCCTGCTTCATAGGACAAAATCTCTGAGGCCCAAAAGACTAAAACAGACAATTATTAAGATTCTCTGTGTCAAGACTTGCTCCTTCCTGAATACTTCCCTCACATAACAGCAGAGTAATATTTTTGCCCTCTGATCATGTCATTCTGCAGCTCGAAACTCTTTTAGGATTTGCTGTTATCTTGTGGAAAGTCCAGACACTTCAACACAACATTAAAAAGGCACTTAAAATCTTAACCCTAATTACTCTCCAAATCCACTGGTACCACTGGTACTCTGTGCTAATCACTTCAAGATTATTGCCATTCCTTAAATTTATCCTTTTTATCCTTCTCCCTTTGGCCAGACCCCCTCCACCTTACTCCATACCAATCTTCAAAAGATCCCAACTTACAATTTACTTGGTCTGAAAAAGCCCCCCAGCTCATGAAAGGCTGAGTAAGAAGCCCTCCTATGTGACTAAAATGCACCCTTCCCTTATCTAAGTGTTTATCACCATGTACTGTTGTTATATAGAAGTTTCCATAGGGCAAAGTCACGTCTGTCTTATTTATTGTGTGATAATCAACACTTAACAGTGCTTGGATCAATACATTTTGTTGAACTGAATTGGGCAAATGTAAGCCAAGACAGATAAACTCTGATTCTGGAATTTTACAGTAGACTTGTAGAGTAGAAAAAAAATTTAAACAAGACAATCTCTACAAATAGTGAACAGTTTATCTTTTGTGGACCATATCGTATCTGTTAAAACCACTGCACTCTACTGTCACAGCTGATGTACAGTCGGAGATAATACATAAACTAATGGTACCAGCTGTGTTCTAATAAAACTTTATTTACAAAAACATGCAGTGGACTGGACCTGGCACACAGGTCATAGTTTGCCAGCCTCTGAACTGAAAAATTCTATAGTCTGTCCCCAGCTAACTGATTTTATTTATATTGCTTTACTTCCCATTTTGTTACTGATAAGACATATGCTTGTTTCACTTAAAAGAATTAATTTGCCAAAAATAAGGCCTACTAAAATTTGGCAGAGAACTTTTAGAATGTGATTCAGAACCATTATAAACAATGTTCTGCTTATAAATGTATTCATGATTTATGAACAAATGCTAAATTGTCACAAGTTTTTATAGCATCTTTCATTCAAAGCAACTGCACACTCTTTACACTTACCCTAATTATTTATATGAAAAGAATACCAAAAGGAATATCTATGTTCTCACCTTTATTTATGTATTCCAAATGACAAGAGTAAAACGCAGCTGTTCTTGGGGTGGAGATGGCAATGAAAGCTCAAGCAGAACTGAAACAGCCCATTACCTGCAAAATCATGTCCATACAGGCGTCTCAGAAGACTGATTTAAGCAACACCAATGGACTGTGAACTACATTGTTGTATTACAGCCCAGGCTCATAAAGTTTTATAATGCAGATGAAGAAAAACACAAAATAATGCTGCAGATGGGATATTCAGAAATTCCACTTGCCTACAGGTTTATACTGTCTTATAAGTCAGGAATTTGAGACTACTTTCTGGGACTAAAATTTAAATGGCTGCTAAAGATTTGCTCAGGTTTCATAGAGGTTAACCCTTAGGAACCATGATGTGGAATAACAACTTTGAGCACTTATTTTGATAATAACTAGTTGTTCTCAACTTTTTGAAAACTGTACAGAGGGAAGGGAATAGCTCAGTGGTAGAGCATGTGTTTAGCATTAATGAGGTTCTGGGTACAATCCCCAGTACCTGCATTAAAAAAATAAAAAAGATGGCCAGTAGGCACATGAAAAGATGTTACGTGTCATTAATTATCAGAGAAACGCAAATTAGAACTACAATGAGGTATCACCTCACAACAGTCAGAATGGTCATCATTAAAAAGTCTACAAATAATAAATGCTGAAGAGGGTTTGGAGAAAAGGGAACCCTCCTACACTGTTGGTGGGAATGTAAATTTGTGCAGCCACTATGAAGAACAGTATGGAGGTTCCTTAAAAAAACTGAAAATAGACTTATCCTATGATCCAGCATTCCCACTCTTGGGCATATATAGGGAGAAAACTCTCATATATAGGGTGACTATGAAACAGACATGCACTCCAAGGTTCACAGCAGCACTATTTACAATAGCCAAGACATGGAAGCAACCTAAATGTCCATCAATAGATGAATAGATATATATGCACACACACACGCACACACACGCACACACACACACACACACACACACACACACACACACACACATATATACATACACAATGAACTACTAACTCAGTCATAAAAAAAGAATAAAAGAATGCCATTCGCAGCAACGTGGATGGATGTAGAGATTATCATACTAAGTGAAGTAAGTCAGATAGTGAAAGACAAATATCACTAGCCCGTTTATAACTCACCTTCATAATTCCTAAGCTCTTTACTTTGAGTCATCTCTGAGTTTCATTATCAAGCATGTCAGGTATGTTCTTTTAATTAATTGGAATATAGATCTGCCTTGAAATTTACTATCCTGGTGATGCAAAACAATGGGAGAAAGGGAAACCTAGAGTCAATTTATTGAACTATGACAAGTGCCTGAAGGGAGCAAACAGCACATATTTATTTAAATAAACAGAAAGTTTATTTAGATAACAGAAAGTTCCCTTCCTCTCTACCCATGCAACTGCTACGAATGTAGTAGGGGAGATGGACAAAGGGTTGGAGAAGGTTTACAAGTGATGTAACTTAATGGGTAATAGAGAAGGTCAAAATATTTTAAGAGGGGAAGAAAAGAAAAATGACACAATACAATGAAGAAAAGTGAGAATGCCATTGCATTACTTAAGAGCAGTACTGGATGCTAAAACGCAGTGAGGCCAAGCATCCAAAATTGCAAGGAAAAATGACTTTCAATCCAGAATGTTCCATCTAGCCAAACCACCAATCAAGCATACTGAGAAAATTAAAATATTGTCACATAAGCAAGGAGTCTTTAGCCATGGCCAAATGTCCCAGTAACAAATAAAACAAAAAAGCATTAAGCAGACCCTTGAACACTAACATAGGCCCTCTTCCCAATCTAATGGAATTAAAAAGTAGCAAACATCCAGTTTGTAGTGTTTATGATCTTGAGGTTTGTCCACTTTTTGCAGGCTGCATTCACCACAGAACTTTCAGCACAATTTGGGCCATAAACGTTTTTCTTTTATACCTCATCTCATGTATTTTTGCAATATTGTTTCCTGGTTTGGTATCAACCAAAGTTAAAGTAATTTGAGCCAAATGCAAGTAATCTTTCTCTCCAATCCTGAAATTAGATGAGCCCTATGACGTGGCCTAATTCAAAAGGTTCCCAATATTTACCTTCATTTTTAGAAATCTAGAGAATGTGTTCCAACCAAATAAAGGATAAACCAAGAAATGGGGTGGGGGGTTGAAAGAGAGAGGAGAGTAGTCCTTCCAGATCAGGGAAGAGGGGTGGAGGTCTGGAAATGGAGGTTTTCAAGAAAATGTACAAAGACATTATTTAATAAGTTGGAGTGCCTGGAAATATTATCATAGGCATTTATTAGATTATGCTGGAAAATCTGGGGGGAGGGGGGTTGATCATGGGTATACATAGAACCGAGAAAATGGAAAAATGAGGCAATTATCAACCAAACCAAAAGCAAATAGCTGATGGGACATGCAGCAGGGATAAGCTTGAGCACTGTAAAAATGATAACCCTTTAACTTCATAAGTAGTAAATAGATATTGCCTAAAACTGGTATTTTCTAGAACCACATACACATATGAAAGAGGTATTTAAGTTTAAATTTAAAAACTTATTGATGAAGAGTTGGAAAATGTTACCTCTGGGGACTGAATATGCAGAACTGGGAGAGGCAATAGGGCAGAGGGTGCTGGTTTTCTATATGAACACTTTAGAACAACACAATAGTTTATCAACGTTCACAATACAACTTTGATTTTTTAAGAATCTTAAATTTAAAATGATATATTTAAGATGATGTTCGTGAAAGTGTTTCTTCTTAAATCACAGAGCACTTTATCTCAGCTTAAGTCCTCTAGAAAACAGAGCCTACAGCAAAATTAAGGGAGAAATGCTTTATTTGGGGACATGTAAGCAAGCACAGGAGTGAGGGTGAGAAAAAAAAAAAAAAGGAGTTGAGGCAACAAAAGATGTGAACTAATGTGATGTAATACAGCACCGTACTGACCACCATTTCACCATGAGCCACAAAGAGACAAAAAACGTGGAACATCTTCCAAAAGGGCACAAGGAGGCACTTCCTAGTATAACCTTTTACTGGCTCCCCCTCCTTCTTATTTCACTCCCTGTGTCTCATTCCTGCTTCCCAATATCACACTTTCAAAAAGACTACTTGTACATAAGCTGATGCTTCATGCTCTGCTTTTTCAGTACTAAGAAACGCACCAAAATACAGAACGGAAAAAATAAAAATAAAAAACAGATCATCAAATAAATAAGCTAGAGTTCAAACCAGAGGTTGTAGAAGTGGTCCAGCAAAGTGGGGGGATTATTGTTGCCCAGGCTTTGCTGAGAGACAGGTTCCTCTGAACTTCCTGAATTCCTACAAATTCTAGGCCTTTGAACAAAGTGCATGATTAAATATGGAAGTGAGAGATGGTGTAGTTCTCCAGAGAGATTTAGAGATGTTGGAGGATAGTAAAGATAAAGGCCTTTTCTTTCCTTCCAAGAGTTATTTGCTTATATTCCAGGGCAACAAATCTTGTAATGCCTTCTTTTGCTACCCTAGAAGAGATTTTCTTACATTCTGGGTTAATGAGCATTCTCTCTCAAGAAAGAAAGATGACAATGTCACCAACAGCCCCGACAAAGCTCAGTCTCCTTGGTTTGAGATTTCTTCTCCTACGGTGCAACCCAGTGCAAATGCAGGTGAATACTGGGCTCATCATCTCACCCTGCGGTAATGGGAACACAAGATGTGACGCAAGTTACTGCTCTGGCTGCTGCTTTACATTGGAAGCAAAAAAAAAAAGATTTCTCTGACCCCAAGAACTTCATCAGACCCTTCACAGTCGCTGAACTAATAGTTCATTGTCACCCCTCTTCTCTTAAAAGCTCCTCACTTCTCCTATTTAACAGGAATATATTAAATCCAAAAAGCTTTTCTTCACATAGAAAACTCACTTAACTGAAGGTGAACCCCAGGTATAACTACTGCTGACAGCTGTTCTTTTATTCACAAGAAGTAGACTTTTCCAACACATCAATATCAGTTTTGTCACTGGAGTGATATCATGGAAAGAGCGTGGTCTTTTAAGTTAGGTATTTGTATATTTGAAATTTTTCCAGCATGAAATAGCAATGTAACCTTAAACAGTTTACTTAACTTCTCTGAGCCCCATTGTCCTAACAGGTGAAATGTATCACAGAATTATGGAAAGGATTAAAAAATATTGTGTATGTAGAGCAACTAGCAGAACTCCAAGCAGTCAGTACTTTAAAAATGTGAATTCCCTTCCTTTCAAGGATTACCACCAGGTGTTTAAATCCAAACTGTATATTCCATAAATTCTTCTGTTTTAAATAAATTATCCACAAAAAAAAAGGGTTCAAAGGAATTTATTTGATACTGATGAAAGATAATCTCTCAGAGTTATCATTTCTAATCATTTGAACAATACAGATTCTGGCCTGGTTTAGGGTTTTGTTTTTTTCTTTTTGATTTTGATTTTGGTTTTGGTTTTCTTTTACAGGCAGGGTAACCAAAATTTATAGGAAGCTAAATTCTTTGGTAAAGAAAAAGACACATTAATATGAATAATACCTTTTCTGCAGTTATTCATTTATTTTAAAATATAAAATATTATTTTAAAAACTCTTGGTGATAATGTAATCAGAATTAGTGTCCACAGAAACAACTTTTTATGTACCATAAATTCAAATGTCTCCTGCTTTTTGGTACTACACCTGCTCCCATGAGAGGGATAATCAGCATTTATTTACGCCCACCTCCAGCATAAAGGGACTTTAATTCTTCTAAATAAGTGCAGCAAGAAACTGGTTAGAATTCAACAGTCACGACTGTGAAGTAGCAAAAAGAACTTAACCAGACACAGCACATGCTCATTGTGTTATAATTAACATTGCGGTTTAGGCACCCCTCGCCATGGGTTTTTCTGTGTACACCGTGGGTAAGGACATGTGCAAAGGGGCCAAACATGACTCAGCACTCCAGGGACAAGAGCCATCAATCAATCAAGAGACCGTCTCTAAGTGAGGGTGTAAGAGAAAAGAGAAACAAAACCACCGCTTTTCTTACCTTGGATCAGCCCGTCTCTCATTCTTGGGGGTGTACTTGTCCTTTTCTAAATAAATCTTTAAAAATCTTTTACTCAACACATATATGTTAAAAACAGAAGATGCTTTCAAAATATATTATGTGTATATTAATACTATATTATCATTTATAGATTTTTCAACTTATTGAATTCTTGAATTTATATACTTTAAATGAGAAGAGTATATTAAACATTAATTTATACTAGCCTTATCATCTTCAGTATATATTATTTTTAATTACTGTGAAATGTTATTTTCACTGAGAATGTGTAAAGATTTTTTTTTCATTTTGCCATAGGAAAGGTAGTGTGAGCAAAACTTTTCAAAGATAATAAAGCAATCAGTATTATAACAAATTAAGCTTTTGAAAATATCTAATTTTTGAATTGAAACTTTGTATCAAGGAAGTTTCTTTAAAGAAATTATTCATGATTTGTATTCTATTATTTTTACAATAATTTAGAGACCTATTATTATTGTTTTTAATTAATGTAATACTTAGCCTTTTTTGATTAAAACTACAATTACCTAATATTAACTCAGTAAAGTTCCCAGCATTGACTTGACATCATCACAGATTGGAAGAAAAAAATGACTTCTTGATTTATTCCCAGAAAACAGTAAGACTTTCTCATCAATTTAAACCTACCAATGATGTAATTCTGTATACAATTTTTTCACTTAAGTTTATTATCTGGAGGGAAAGTGATAATGTTTATGGGCTACATTGACTACGGAAACATATTTTTCATTAGAAATCAATTGTCTCCTCTGTTAGTACATGTGGTTATAAATCAGCAAAACAAGTATTAGCAAATTAGAAGCTACTCAGTAAAGTATGATTTGTGCCTCAGAATTACACCTTTTTTCTAATTGTTCTTTCATGGGGAAGCAAATTTCCAGGATAGCTCCAGAAAATGTGTTTGCCACTTTATAGATCTTTAGGGGAAATTATAAAGCACCTTTATGTGACTTTCTGGTTGGAATGGTTCATTATAACCAGAGAGAATGACAGACTTTTCTTCAATCTAATGATGTTACATTTTATGAGATTTCAAGTCAATGGAATTATCTTTGATGCCAGATGTTACTTATGAAGCAATGGGTGATCTATCTTACACAGATTAGTCATCTATGAAAGTATGATGTCTTTCCAATGATGTTCTCTATAATAAGAAGTAAGACACTGAGAAATAAATGCAATCCATTATAAATAGCCATCCTGGATCAGAAACTACTTCCATCGAAAGTAGAAACACATGAAAGAAAGGGGGGGATGAGCATTGGCAGGAATCTAACTGGTGTACTATAACTATTTCTGATCCTTAACCCAAAGCAGGTGTACCACACCTTCCCTGACAGATGAATTCCTAAACGAGTGTAAATTAAGTAAAACCTTCAATCCTACGATGTTACTCCCACAAAATTAAGTGATTCATATATCAGAACTCTTTTTGCCTTCTTTAAACTATCAAATTCTCTCACACTCATTGATTCAAACTTAAACATTTTCCAAGGCAAAACATGAAAAAGGACCCCCCACAAAAAGATAGCAGAAACACATGCAATCCCCAGTTTATAAGGGATCAGGACTGAAGTCTATTTATACATCAGTGATTTGGAATGCATTAATATGTTGATTCTGCATATATAATGATCACATTTCCAAACTGGCTCATGAAATCCTAATTTCCAAGTAAAGGATTTTTGCTAATTAGTGCCTTTTGCATTTTTTAAAAGGAGTTGTAGAGAGTAACTACTTTATATTCTATATTTCTAGAATATATTTGTTTTATGACTTTTAGAATATTTTTCCCATACTGACTTATATTTGTGTACATATCTGTGTATGTTATTTGTGTATATGTCATCTCTCTTCCACAATGAAATATCCTAAAATGTTTTAGGTCAGGTAAAGCTGAAAATCATTTTTTGAACAAGAAAACCTCCTAAATTAGTTTTACATAAGATGAAAATAAAATCACTTTACAGAAGATCTTTTTAACTCTTAAATACCTTATTAGCCTCTATATTAAACAATTAATAATACAAGTAACTATTTCCCTAGGGAAGTGTAGCACAAAACCCCGTGTGGCCTGACAAAACCTGCCTCTTGCAAACATTTTGATTCAGATTCGGTTCCTGAGGAAAATTTATTTGGGGGTCAAGGAGACTTTGAGAAAGGGAATCACATCTTAATTTCCAATTTAATATTAGCTCTGATGGATGGAGATGGTCTCAAGAGAGGACTGCTAATGGGGAAAAGAAACACAGGCTCCAAAAGGAACCACAATAGAAGAAAGGAGAAGTTAGGACCAGGGAATCAGGCTCGTCACCTAAGGCTACAAAGTTGATTTTAAAAGGTCAATTCTATTGCCTCTCATAAGATGGTCAATGAAAACAATGCCTTAGTGAAAGGGTTTAAGTTAAAAATGCCATAATCTTCAAAACCCAACAGGGTGCAACTACTGGGACCAGTGCAGTGATCTGAGCCACCAGGTTTTTCATCCCAGAGTGGACAAGGTTGTGTTCATCTAGTATGTTTAAGTTTTCAACCATGTTAGAAGCAAAGGGCCACCTGACATTTGAAAACAGTACTGACTACTTTTGACTGAATAAGTAAGTACCTTATTTTTTTGGACAATTTGAAAGAGAAAAGGCGATCTTGATCTTCAAAGGCAACAACAGATTCCTTCTTCTACTAGGGTCAAAAGTATGCACCAAATAATTGAGTAGGAGGAAAAGAGAGAGATGTAACAAAATTCTGATTCCATACCTTAAACGATATTTTATTTAATAAATCTTTGCTCTTATAATTCTACCATAAACTTTTTTTATTGAATATATCTGTAAAAAAAAAAACTTTAAGAAGGAGAGATAAACAAGGATTCTGACTTGTGGAGACTTAGATTGGGAATATTAGGGAATTTTAAAGAGGCTTTATTTGATGGTGAGTTTCATTTTGATGTCTCTTTGCATACTAAGACTTATAGGATTTTTTTTTCTCCATTGCTATATTTTTAATACTATCACTACATTAACTTTTAACAATTAGAACTTGCATATGAAACAGCTACTAGAGATGATTTTCCTGAAATAGAAAACTAGAAGTCAGAGAAAGGAAGATGAAAATGAAAGTCTATGTGCACATGTAAAAAAGAGATATTTGGGAAATTTTCACAAAGCTTTTACAAGTAAAAGAGGAATCTGACAATATAAAAGGCAGCCAAACAAATTCCTCAGCAATGAATGATTATTAGCTTTTCTACACATGACCAGGACATTGAGTATCTTTATACCAACCTTCCCACTGAGAACATGGAAAAGTTAAATATAATGTTTTAAAATTTGTTTGAAGACACTAGAGAGCCACCATAGCAAAAGAATTTGAGGGCCAAAATCCCAGAGGAAAAAAGAAGGATGAAAACCTGGTATTTGACCTGCTTTTCCCCAATAAGCATTTGCTGATTCCTAAGCTGTGGCCTATGTTCAAAGCTGCAGGGGAGCAGAAAGCAGAGGCTGAGAAACTAAGGAGACTGCGGTAATATCATGGGAGGGTGAATAGCACTGAAGCAGGTTCAGCAAGCACCAAGGTGGCTCACAATGTAAATGCCCCAAGATTCCTGATGGGATCTCTGAGTGGCTCTACTGTAGAGCAAATTAAAAGTAGTTCTACCTTTAGAAAAACTGAAGTAAGATTATCTGCATCTTCTTTAATAGTTTGCCAGTAGCAACGAGTCCTCCCTAGAGGAAGATAAGATCATCCAGAGCCATAAAGAGCACCAAAACTTATTAATTACAATGTCCATCATTTAACCGAAAATTACCTAGCATATCAGACAATAAGACCAACATACTAAAAAGCAAAAGAAAAAAGAGACAATAGAAACATGCCCACAGAAGATCCACATACAGGTTTCTCCCACCATCCAAAAGTAGAGAATTCCAGTGAAACCTTTCATAAACCAAAATGACATAAAGCAAAGAAGCAGTTACCTTAGGACACATCTTGCTAATGGATGCACAAAATAAAATCAAGAGAAAGCACAGAGCATTCCAAGCGAAGTAAGCCAGAAAGAGAAAGGAAAATACCATATTATATCATTCATATGTGGAATCTAAAAAAAAGAAGAAGACGACAAATGAATTTATAGATGAAACAGAAACAGACTCAGACATAGAATACAAACTTGTAGTTGCCAGCAGGGAGGAGAGTGGGAAGGGATAAACTGGGAATTCAAGATTTGCAGATACTGACACATAGATATAAAATAGATAAACAAGTTTATGCTGTATGGTACAGGGAAATAAATTCAAGATCTTGTAGTAGCTCACGGTGAAAAAGAATATGAGGAACTGAGTGTAGTTCCCCATGCCACTCTCACTGCTAAGGATGCATGCTGTTTTTATAATGGCAAAACAAATGCTGAATACTATTTTCACTTTTTTTTTTTTTTTTGTAAAAGCAAAAGTCCCTTCAGATTTCTTTTGCTTAGAAAAAGAGGTGGTACTAATCTAGATCTTTTATAAAGGTGAAGTCGTGTAAACTTCCCAAAAGTGGTAGATACCTGTATTGGAATTATTAACTATGGAATTTAAAATATGTGTTATTAACATATTTAAGAAAATGCAAGCTGGAAAATAAGCAGAAATTTAGAGTCTATATTAAAGAACCAAATGAAAATTCTCAAATTAAAATTTCAATAACTGAAATTAAGAACTCAAACTGATTTAACAGCAAAGTAGATAGATGTAGCTGAAGTGAAGATTAGTCAGCTAGCAAGTAGGCCAGTAGAAAATATTTACAATGAAGTATAAAGAGAAAATGATGGAGTATACAAAAAAGATCATAGAAGAAATAGAAAATATGCTGAAAAGATCTAATGCATGTGCAACCAGAGTCCAAAGAACTATACTAGAAAGGTTCAGGTCAAATATTTTTCAAAATTTCAGAAGACATTAAGTTTCAGATTCAAGAATTACTATTAAGTTAGTTTTCTTGATACTTAAAGTATCTTGTATATACAAGGCAAAATTATTTTTTTAATTATATTTCCATAAAATAACAATCATATCAGTAATTGTTATTTTATGGACTTATACATACTAACTCATTTAATGCTCACAACAACCCTACAAGGTAGCTATACTTAGTATTCTGATTTACAGTTAGGAAATGTGGCTCAGAGAGTGTCAGTCATTTCCCCGGTCACAAACCCAGTATGCGGCAAAATCAGGATTCAAACCCTGGCATTTAGTTCTAGAGGCCAGCTCCTAGCCACTGTGCATATTTTAATGTAAATAATGAATGACACTTTTATATGAAAATATTGATCAAAGCCTTCCCCGAGGAATTTAAAATCCAAATTAGTTTTTAATTGTAATTAATTCAGCAAATCTTTAATAGAAAACTGCCCAAAAGTTCAAATCTTTCAAAAACAGTATGACAATATGCTTTAAAAAATGATTTATGGACAAAGTTAATTGCTTTAAAAAAATTCAACGCTATTTTACAGGTGCCAGGAAGCATACTCAGTTCTTGTAACTGGTAAATAATTAAAAATTTTACAATAGTGTGATTGGTTTTCCATGCTGTGGGAAATATTGGCTCTAACTTATGTGAAGTAAGACTTACATTCCCATTTCATAATCTGTTCTACAATGAATTTGTCTAGTTAGATAAAGCAAAGAGGTAAGAAAAATCCGTGAGAATACTAAAGTACATCAAGCCACATCATCACATGAAAATAATTATAAAATATTTATTTGTATTTATGAAATAGCTACATGACTGGAGTTTTCCCGGAGTATGTAAACATTTTCTAATACCGAGAAACTGGATCTTTGACAACTCTAGGATATGTACTTTTCCTGAAAGAGAGGGAGATAGAAAGTATGATGGCATTAGGGTCTTTGTTGCTAGCCATCAAATCACCCAGAATGTCTGTTTTCTAACCTTCCCCAGACATGAGTGCTCAGCTAGGCCACTGGCTCTGTTAGCCATAAAGTCCTTTCAACAAATCCCTATTGCTTAAAATAGTTCCATTTTCTCTCCTTTCACCAAGGGTAAAAAAAATACATCACAGAAGGAAGAAACTTTGAATTAGTCACCTAACACCTTTGAATCTTTTTTTATGACTAAAGTGAAGGATAAATACTAACTGCAAAAAGATAATAATAATAGTTTATTGAGTACTAACTGTATGCCAATCAATTTACAACAATTACTTTATTTAATACATAAAACATGGAGAGACCAGAAGTAAACTGAAAGAGCTAAGGGACTCACGCTCTCTGGCTGGGGAGTGAAATAGCTACTTGGAGACATCTCTACTGGACCGGCTAGGAACCAGGTCAACGTACATCCCAGCATTAAATGCGCTAAAGCAACAAGGCAGTTATCAGAAATTTACTTCATTAAATACAATCTCTAGTCACAAGAATATAAATTAATGATTAATTTAGTCACGATCCGAAGTACCTAAATAGCAAATTCAACGGTAACAGTTAAAATTTATTGAATACTTACTCACAGCACTACAAACTATGCTAAAGCATTTTATGTATTTTATATCATTTAATCCTCAAAACAACCATGGGAAGGAGGTGTTAGCATCCATATTTTACAGATGAAAAAGCTGAGACTAAAAGATATTAAGTTTTCTCTAATGATGATGAATGTAGATACAGTTAGATTCATTGCTATTGATGTAAATTGATTTCAGTCAGGAGATTTGTTGTTTGTATTAAGTAGAGCACAGCTAAGCTACTGTAAGAGACATAAATAAAATTGATTAACAAGATCAAAGTTTATTTCTCAGTTACACAGAATCCAGGGCTTAGAAGGAGGCCACTACCTTTCTTATCACACCATTCCATCTCTAAGTCCCAGCAGTCCATTCTAATACTCCCCTTTGCCCAAAGAGAAGAGAGTGTTTACCTTTTAAGGTACAACCTAAAAGTTGTACACACATATCCATGGCATATAATGTAGAAAAGTGATTACTATATTTCATTTTGCAGTAGGCAAAACCATGCACATGCAAAGCATGTGAATAAGCTTTTGCTACATGCAGTATAAGGGAGAGGTGCCTGATGTCTTTTTGTATGGTTTATTACTGAAAAATGTGCCTCAGGGTATAATATTTTTATTTTGTAGTGTAAACTAGAAAATATATGCTTGGATTAATCTTAACAGAGCAGCATTTTTGTGTCTAAAGAGGAAAAGCACTACTCAACAATTTTTTTTTAAGTTATACCTGAATACTAATTCAGCACATTGGAAAAAAATTGTGAAAACTTTCATTATGATCACATTTCACCTACTGAGAATATATGTCTTTCAGCATATTGCATGAAGAAATTGGCAGTAAATACATAACCAACTGTCCACATCGAGGTATACTGGTAGACAAGAAAAATTTATTAAACAGTTCAAAATAGGGTATAAGATGAAAAACATTTCATGACAACAATAATGCCTGGGAAAACCACTTAAATGATTACACATGGCTTGCTTTAGTGCCACATCTCAGTGATGTGCTCAATATCTTAAAGAGCTGAAAGCCACCAATTTAGCATCAAAATACCACAATTTTTATTGCTGAAGACAAAAACAAAACAGGAAAATTTCTATGAGATTGAAACAGGAGATTTCTATGAGAAAGAGTTTCACTCTTTCTTAGCATTTGCTTTTTTTCCTCATTGACTGGAAAGAGAAAGATTTTTTTAATGTTTTGAGCATATTTACAAACAATATCCAAATACAACAACAGAACAGATGTTCCACAGTTGAAAGTAAATAAAAAACGCATCAGGAATTAATGGATCTGACTTCTGAATGGAAAAGCTTCCTTGACTGAGAAGGAAATTTAATTTAAATATCCCTGAATCTAACACTTAGAGCCTCATAATGAACTTACTGTGAGATAAGATTTTCTATTTCAGTTAAAAATACAGAGTAAAAATTGGATGAGGAATCTAATCTATGGCTCAACCTAACCATTATCAAAATTAATAGGTATATCTTGGTAAAAGGTCATCATCTTTCTCATGAATATAAAGTTGATATAATTATCAATTTAAAATATTTTTAAAATGCTGAAACATAATCTAAAACTCATTATTTATATAATTGATTGTCATTCACATAATTTATTATTATTCATTATTTACATATATGCTGAATGGCCTTAAGAGTTTTAGTTGAGAAGATCTGTCCGTAACTTTTTACCATTATTCCCATTATTCAGAGTAGATTTACAGGATGAAGGAAACTTCCATTTGGCATTTATTTCAGTATCTAAACAAGCAGAAATTACAGAAGGGCAAAAAAAAAAAAAAAATACAAAGCCACACAGTGAAAGAGAAGGGTACATTGAATATAACTTTGTTTTATTCCTACTCTGTCAACACCATCAACTTTAATCAAAATATATGTTAATGGTAAATTAGTCAATTTTTTAATTTAATAGTCTTCATTATTTGAACTTGTTTTCCTTATTGCCACCTACACTATTTTCATTAATCCTTTCACTGACTGTCTAATTAAGTTTTCTGTCCTTTCAACAGTGAATTAAGAAAATCACGATTCAACCATGTATCCTTTTTTTGATATGAGTAAAGCTTTTCTTTATCTACCATACCCAGCACTATGTCAAAGAGAGGATTAAATTATTTTAGCAGAATTTATTTTGTATAAAACTATGATACCTTCTACTGTTTTTGACAAAAGTAAATGTTAGGGTATTTTTTTTTATGGGACAAAGCTGGCGGGTTTCTTTTCATATCTATATTATGTTTCAGTACTTTCTGAACCCACATACCAATCAGAAAAGTAACAAAAGTATTTAGCATCTTCTTTGACTTCCCCTACTTGATTCCCCCAATTTTCAAAACAATCATGTAGCAGAGATCCAAGGCTGCAAAACAAGATGAATTGAGCAGAAGTAGATCATTAGAAGGAACAATGTGGCACTCATCATTTTGTGCTGTCACAACACCATCTGTGTTGCACCAGACCAGAGTAACTTTGACATGACAAATAAACCTCTTAGGGGAAACGGGGATTCTATTAATTGTTGCACTGTCTGGCCAAACACTATGATATACTCTCCTCTAAAGCAGCACCATACACAATTGTTATTATTGAATTAACAATAGCAATGAGTCATGATTTTTAAAATAACATTTATTTCCTCTGGATGAAAAATAAGATTTAAACTATCTTAGTCTCACTGGGGTGGTATAAACATATTTATGCAGCCTTCTAATTATATTTATTCCTCATCTGGGGGACTGACTCTAGAAATATTGTTTTCTTCACCCTGCTAACAAATATTGTTCAGTGAAACTACAACATGTGTCCTCATGGCAGTCATTCCCCTCAAATGCAAAACGTGCTGAGGTTTTTTGTTCAAATAACTTTGATCTGCAGGCACTGACCTGTTCTTGAACATTAATGTTATTAACAACAATAATGACAGTTAATATCTGTTGAAGGTTTATATATGCCAGCTGCCCTGCTCTATGTGGATAAGCCTCACAAAAATCCTATGAGCTAGACGTTTTTTATTAATACTATAATTTTGTAGACCAGGAGTTAGCCAACATTTTTGGTAAAGGGACAAACAGTAAATACTTTAAACTTTGCCAGCCTTGCAGTCTGTCACAGCTATTCAGCTGCTATTGTGATGCAAAAGCTGCAGAGACAATACACAATCAAATAAGTGTACCTGTATTCCAATAAAACTTTATTTACCAAAAAAGTGAGGGGGCAGCAGGCTGGATTTCCAGTGGGCCATTGTTTGCCTACCCCTCTTCCACATGAGGAAATTGAGGTTTAGCTTAGGTTACATAATTTGCCCAAGGTCACTAAGTAGTGAGGTCAACTTTTGAAAACAGACTAACTCCAGATCTGAGCTCCTAACCACTGTGTTTTACTGCCTCCACAATTCTGTAATCTCCTGCATCCTGGGTGATGAATGGGAAGACTGAGAAATGTGAAAATCCTTACATCTTAATAACTGGCACTGGAATTTCTCTCAGAGAGGGTACTCATTTGTTCTTGAGAAGTCTTGATGAGTCATTTGGGAAATGTTGAGAGCCAAAGACAACTGTCAGCAGGCTTTAAGGTAAGAGAAAAGATACGAATAGGAATTTTGAGGTGCAGCATGAGTAAGTAGAAAGAATAGCTGAATGTATTATGAGTGATTATAGCCTAAATTACAAGGAAAAAACGTCAACAGATATGAATGATTTTTTTTTTCTAAAAAAGAAGGAGATTGGTTCTTTCTAACATTCTATTACTTAGGCTGTAAGTAATAGAAAGCACTGCTCCAACAGTCTTTAAAAAATACAGAAAGACAATCTCTCACATAATGTAAATCAAAGTGGGACAGTTTGCAGGTGTGGTATGTTCTCAGCTCCAGCTGTTTCTTTGCTCTTCCCTCGTGTACGTGTCAACTCTATTATTAGAAAGCCCTTCTCCATGGTAGCAAGATGACTGCCTGCATCAGCTGTGGCAGCATACTTCTTTTTTCATGTGTAGTGAGGAAGACAGGAAAAACATTGTCTCCCAGTGACGGGTAGGTATCTTTTCTTCCTATCTGAACAGGCTGACTCCCCTGAATTAAGAAGCAGCCCACCTAAAGTCCCAAGTGTTTGGGGTTTAATTATGGATTCCCAAAATCATTCTCTGGAAAGAAGGGTGAATTTCCTGAGATTAGCCTACTAGACTAACCATCACATGGCCCTGCAGCTGCAGATGTGGCCAGTTCACTTGAGTCATGTGGGCTGTAGGGGCTGGACGACTATCTGAACAAAAGTGGGATTCCTTTAGGAACACAGAAGGCGTACATCTCTAACTCTTATGATCACATACTTACGTTGCTCTGAAACAACACAGACTTAAATCAACAACAAATAAAAAGAAACAAGGCTTGTCATTAACATTGAGCTTACGTCTGGTTTTAGAAACTATCATATTGCATTTTAAGTCAACAAACAACAAGGTTTTTTCTTTATGTCAGGCAATGTCACAGACCCAGGGTAGAAAGAAAAACTGGCAGGCACTTGTGAGAGACAACACGGAAACAGACATTTTGAAACAACCTGGGGAGTGGATTAATAGCAGAATACCTCAAGGACTATGGGTGTACTCCAGACTGGAGGAGCCAGAGAAGGCTTCTAAAGGATAGTTTCACCCTCCTTTATTCATTAAGAAAATTAATTAAGAAATTAAGGCTATATGTCACAATGTCATAACATACATGTGGACACATTCAACAATAAAATATTTTCCTTATAATAGTATAGATGTGAGCTAAGTATTTCTCACAATATCATGTCATTTGTTGAAAGGCACCAGGTTAGGTTCCAGTAAAGGTTAGAAGTGATACATGCATAAACTCTACACAAATATACAGAGATATATATATCGGCACCTCATACACTTACCAGGGAGCATGAGTGTTCACATTCATTTGCATTCCCTTGCAAATCTAGAAATCAAGCCTAGGTATTAGGGTGAAACTACATGGTGAACACAGAAACAGAATTTTGATTTGTACAGGAGAAACATATTTAGAAAATTGATGCAGTATCCTTTAAATGTGTAATTTACTTTGAAATGGGAACATACTTAGTCTGCAGTGTATTCATTTTCTTAATAACTAAATCTGGCATAACCTTGAGAAGACAGCTTCACTTGCACTTAAGGGAAGCACTCATGGTTGTAAGTAGCTGAACGTTTTGGAAGGGAAAACACTGAATTTACTGAATTTCGAGCTTTACAAGGAATACATTAATGTGTAAAAGAAATAAGACCCAAAGCATAAATGCTTTTAAATTATCTTTTCCCTAGATAAAAATTATAGTACCATGGCTTTTAAGCATACATTAAAGATTCAACAATATAGCTTTTTCTAGGAATTATCTGAAGTTCAACCACAGCACAGCTGGTATTTTGAGCTGGAATAATTTTTGTCATTGAGGCTGTCCTGTGCATGGTAGGATGTGTGGCAGCATCCCTGGCCTCTACTCACTAGATGCCAGTAGCTCCTCCTAATTTTGACAATCAAAACAATATCTCCACAGACTGTCAGCCCCTGGGGGACAGAATTGCTCCTGACTGAAAACCACCATCTTAAAAATAATTTTACTATTAATCTACAGCTTAAAAATATTATATAACAACTAACTTCCCACCTATTACTGGTTTTTCAATGTATTATGATTACTTGTGAAAAATAATAAGCAAGCTGTTTCCAAAGTTAAATTTTGAAATATCTTTAAGATCTGTGCAAGTTAGGGAAACAGCTAAAAGTTAAGGGTCATGAGAATCATGGGGCAAATGGAGATAAAATTATTTTGCAGTAATTCCAAAGTTGATTCTAACATAGGAAAGTATCACTTCTGGTCTTGGATTTATGATCTTGTAAAAAAAAAATGGCCTGAATTATCCAAGAAATGTGATAAATAAGTGATGAGGAAAACATAAACCCAACCAGGATAAACAAGGCAAAGTTTAAGTTTTAGGAGCAATTAACAAGTGATGGTAAGTAGAGAATTCAAACCAATAATTAAGAGGATAATTCGAGAAGACACCTGCACCCAAGTGTACATAGCAGCACTATTTACAATAGCTAGGATATGGAAAAATCTAAATGTCCCTTGAAAGATAACTGGATAAAAAAGTTGTGGTGTATATATATATAGTATAGTAGTAATCATACATATATATACTACTCATTCATTAAAAAGAACAAAATAATGCCATTTGCAGCAACATGGATGGACCTGGAGGTCATCATTCTAAGTGAAGTAAGCCAGAAAGAGAAAGAAAAATACCATATGATATCACTTATGTGTGGAATCCAAAAAAAAAGACACAAATGAACTTATTTACAAAACAGAAACAGACTCACAGACATAGAAAACAAACTTCTGGTTACTGAGGGGAGAGAGGATGGGAAGGGCTAAGATGGGAGTTCAAGATTTGCAGATACTAACTACTATATATAAAATAGATGAACAACAAATTTATGCTATATTGGACAGAGAACTATATTCAATAACTTACAGTAACCTATAATAAAAATGAAAAAGATTATGAAAAGGAATGTGTATATATGTATGACTGAAACATTATGCTATATACCAGAAATTGACACAACATTGTAAACTGACTATACTTCAATAAAAGTAAATACATAATTCTGGAAAAAAAGATTTAAAAAAAAAGAATTAAGAGGAGGAATAACTCTCAGGAAACAAGCACTTAGGAATAGCCACGGCCATCCTTTCTCTACTCATTATTTTTGTAAACTTTTTAGGGACCTAGATAACATAGAAAAGACAGAAACCATTCTGGCTTGAAGAATCCTAGGAGGAAATAGCATTAGATAGAGCCAATTCTCTTCTTAAGCATAATTCAAATATTTCTGACATACAAATTAATGTATACATATTTCCATATTGTTTTTGTATCATCTTGTTCAATCTGGCGCCCCATTTAAAAAGCCTAAGACATTGCCTACCACATAGTAGGCACAAATAAATATTTTTAATAAATAATTGAATATTTAATAAATGACTTCTGTTTCTTCCATAACCAAAACCAACATTTCACAAAAAACAGCTTTTAGCAAGAAAGTCCCTGTTTCAGGGAACTTTCTTTTTTAACATTTCATTATTCTCAATACTCCCCAAAAGTAATCCAGATTCTAAAACCTTCAACTGTACATGACTCTATGGTACCCATAATAGCGCTTTTAATACCCTGACACTCTCAAGTAACCTGTGGCATATGCTAGATAAGAAAAAACTTGCTTCTTATCCAGAGAGACTAAGCCAATATTGGAGAGGAAAAAAATTACAAGATTTGATACATAGTACTGAAAATACTGTGACATAAAAGAATGGTTATACATTAATAAAATGTATTCAAATAATTAAATATAAACTAAAACAATTCCACTTTGAATAACTAAAGGCTTTATGGCCAGGTTACAGAGAAAGTCCAAAATAGATTTTATGTTTCAAATACTGTAGTAGAGCTAAATTCTCTTAAATCCCTTTTATATATTAGGACTCCATATGCTTAAATGGTAGAACATCCTGTCATTAGGGCTCTAAACGAAACAATGATGAATATTCAGAACCCAGGGATTGCATAGATCTGAGGTCAGGATACAGCAGGAAGTCAAAGCCAGATACACCATCGATCAGGCAAAAACTTATATTCATTTTCATGTTCCCACAGGACATAAAGAGACGTCAGTAATTTTCAACTCTGCCTGCATAAAATAATCACCTGTAGAGCTCAACAAAGTACTGCTGTCTAGATGCCATCCTCAGAAATTCAGATTTAATTGGTCTGGGTTGGGGCCAGAGCCTCAATATTTTTTAAGAGCCCCATAGGTAATTCCAATTTGCAAACACTGAGATACAGGCATAATTAAATGCTAAGTTTAAATGCTAAGTAAGCAGTATTAGGCATTAGATATTTTTAAAAGATATCTATTATTTTATTATTCATTAGTATGCATTTGCTAGTATACATCCTTAGATGTATCATAGTCAGAAGCCACAGGGTGACTTTTATCAGTACATATCAGTGTTTGCAAAAGTAAAATCTCATGGATCAGAAGTTTAGTTGCTGCATAGCAACATGAATTACAAATATCTTTCCTCTCCTCTCACTTCCCTTTGTTAGCATTATCAAGTTCTGAGACATTCTTTAATATTAAAGATGTAATATTTTATTGTGGAAACAATATAGTTCTTTTAGTGAAAAGATTCCCTTCTTTCAAAGTTAAAGGCACCAAATAAAGTAGAGAAAGACCTGATTAATACCATTATAAATCAGTAGTCAAGACAGTCATACCATTATCAAGAGAGGATGACATGACATTGTAACTGAGCAGGACCCTATTGTCATCATCAGTGACCACCTGATATCTGTAATGGTGCTGAACCATGTAATTAATGGTTGTAGAGTTTTTCTCATGCTTTTGCTGACCAGGGTTGAGCTGGAGAGGAAGGAGATTTAGGTGGTCTGCCCAACCCCCTTGTGGTGCTGTGTGCACAGTTCGTGCTCAGTGCACTGCTCTTGACCCCAGTGCCCTCCTCGTGACACCTTATGGTTTCCTTGTATCCTGTTGTTCAAGCTGCAGGCCTCAGACTACAGTCAAAAGTCCCAGGCCTCACCTTGCTTAAAAGGCTAAAAGTATTTATCAACCTGACTTTAAGCTGCACAAGTTTTTCTCTAGAGCTCCTTTCCACAGAGCTCCTTTCTATGCATTCTTTGTTCTAGGTACAAGAACATTAAGAGTCCCAAAGCACAGAAGGTGAACTTCACACTCAGCAGAGAGAAGGGGACCACTGCATCAGCAAAAACAAGAACAACTTTGCAACAATTTGTTACCCTGAATACAGTCTCTATGGAAACTAATTCTGCCCCTTGAACTCTTACTATAAACCCCACTGTCTTCTCTCCCCAGGAGGCTCATAGTCTTAGAAGAATTAGCCCATTGTGACTTCCTTTGCCTGTCAAAGAAATAAAGCTGTCTTTTCTACTTTATCCAAAACTTTGTCCTAGAATCTCAATTTAGTAAGCAGGGTATGGAGGCTGTGTTTTGGCAACAAAATTATCAAGATTCTTAAGGAAATTAAAAACTTATAAGGAAATGATTGTTTTTTACCTGAATTAAGCCATTAAATCAATTTATCTGAAAATTAAATATAAAGCTTTTGATCTAAAGAACAACAATGATAAAGTGAAAATCTAATCAAATGGCATTCCATCTAAGCAAGTACATAAACACTTGGATGGCACCAGTTGTAGGTATTTTTAAAGACCAATGGTCAAATGAGATTTCATATAAAGCACACCTACATGAAGCTTATAGATAATACAACAGTTTATGCATACTCTCTCTGAGACTGCAATAAAATGAGAGAAAACTGTTTTTTAAAAATTAAATAAAAAGCATAAACATCCAAGGACAAAGACAATGGGATACCATAGCAGCAACATTTGGGGAGCTAGAAAATCACTGGAGAGAGCAGAATGCCAAGCCTACGAGTGTTAGGAAGTAGAGGTACTAGCTCTCTTCCAGAGCAACAGCAGGGGATAAAAATGGGCCATTGCTCCTTCTCAACACCAGTAGAAGACAGGAGTTTTACTCTATGGAGACGTGGATCCAAAGAGACTCATACAGCATACCACACACACATCCCAGTGTGACTGATCCTGGGGTGGGTCCCTCCAAGATTTTCTTAAATAGAACTATCAGAGAAAAAGTATCCTTTCTTCAAGTAGGGAACCTGAAAAGCTGTAACTCAGGAGATGCTAGGGACTGTATATACTACCACATAAAGGAATCCGAGAGAATGAATGAATAACCAATAGAGAAGTGGATGATCTTGTTGAAAGAGACTTTAAAGTTTTAGGAATTCAGCAAGTGCCTGTTTTTGCTCTACCTTGATCTCATAGTTTGGCACATAGTGTTTCCTCAATTAGAGTTTGCTAAATAAAAGAATCAAGTCTCTACCCTCTAGCAATCATCTCAAAAAAAAAAAAATCTACATCTCTTTTTGCTGAAGCTTATCTGAATTAGGTTTTTGTCACTTGCAAAGAAATAATTTTAATATGTAAGTATAATTATACCAGAAGAAAAGAGTGAAAAGTTAAATGACTGAAAATGTAGAAGTGGCCATTCAAGTTGGACTCAGGATAATGAAGACACTTCTATCCCAGGAAGGGAAAACTAATTGCTCCAAGCCGGTGAAGCAGTTCATTAAGCAATTAAAATAATTTGTCTGAAATATGTGCCTGCCTAAACTCAATCTTCAATGATAGAAAAATACTGGAACATAGGAATGCTGGCATCTTTTCCCAGGATTTAAGAAGGTCCTACATATGAGAGACAAGCTTTAATCTAAGCTCCTCCATCTGGAAACAAAAAGACTACTGCTAGTATAAACAGTTTTTTAAGAGATACATTTTCTGCCCATGGCCATTAAGCTGTAATTTCATACACCGTAAGAAACTGGCAACAGTTGAATTCTCTGACTTACATAGAAATTTGTGTTTGCAAAGCTTAGGAAGGGAGAACCAATGCAGCAGCTAAGACCAGGACCCAGAAAGAACTAGTAAAATGTCCTATTCAGGCTATCCTCAAACATCTCTTGTTCTGAAATCCCTGCTTGGTGAAGATATAAACTTTTCCCGAAAAGTACCATCAAAGGAGATGCAGTTTATGGCACTGCCTTACCACTCCAGCCTCTTGTTATCCTGATTTGGGCAGTGGCTTAAGCCAAAAGCACTGAGCTGAGACCTAAGAGATTGAGAAGGTGTAAGACCTGCTGATAAGAAACAGAAACTGCAAAGCAAAGACTCAAATGCAAAGTTTCTGACTTCACAATTTCTAATTTTATTTACTGTTAAAGGATTCCCATAATATGAAAATTATCGGCTCTATATGTAGAGTTTAAGAGAGAGAGGAATAAGAGGTGGGGAAGGGAGGAGGAAGACGAGAGAGGAGAGGGAAAGGAGCAGGGAGGGAGGTGGGAAGAGATGAGAAAAGGAGAAAGAACGGAAGGAAAGAAGGAAGGAAGGCAAATGCTTAGGGAAAAAATATCCCAAGCTAGTAAACAATGCTGCATAATTGTTTAACTGAGGAGGCAATCCACATGGTCACGATAGAATTGTTCTCCAGAGGTGAACCATTCTGTAGTGAAGCCTCTTAAAAAGGTATGTCTATAAGAAATCTTAGACAATGGAATTTTTCTCATGGGCAGAATCAGGACAACAAAACATTTGATCAAGAAATTCACCCTGCTTTCTGGAAAGTGAGTCAAAATATGAATGCACTTTAATGTTCCAGCCAAGCCAGATAATAATGACAATAGCTAACTAACATTAGCGAGAAATTCACTTACTATGTGCAGGCACTCAATGTGTTAAAGGTTTATTGAATCCTCTGAACAACGTCATGAGATTGTTCCTATCATTATGTTGGTTTAGAGGAAAAGAAGACAGACTTACAGATAAGCCCAATGTCCCAGTTAGAAAACTTGAAAGTGACAGAGTCAAAATCTAAACCCAAAGAACTTGACTCCATAGACAGTGACTACCACTACTCTAATGAGTGTATACTGCAGTGGTTTGGATCCTCAATGACTCTTGTGCTGTTTCACATTTTCCCCTTAGTTCTAGGGTTCTTTTTTTAATTTAAAAAAAAAATTAATTTTATTTATTTATTTTATTGAAGTATCATCAGTTACAATGTGTCCATTTCTGGTGTGCAGCACAATGTCCCAGCCATGCATATACACACATATATTCATTTTCATAGTTTTCATTAAAGTTTATTACAAGATATTGAACATAGTTCCCTGTGCTATACAGAAGAAAAATTTTAAATCTATTTTTATATATAGTGGCTAACATTTGTAACTCTCAAACTCCCAAAATTATCCCTTCCCACCCCCTTTCCCCAGTAACCATAAGATTGTTTACTATGTCTGCAAGTCTGTTTCTGTTTCATACATGAGTTCATAGTGTCTTTTTTTTTTTTTTTTTTTAGATTCGACATATGAGTGATATCATATGGTATTTTTCTTTCTCTTTCTGGCTTCCATCACTTAGAATGACGATCTCTAGGTCCATCCATGTTCATGCAAATGGCATTATTTTATTCTTTTTTAATGACTTAGTAGTATTTCATTGTATAAATATATTATAGCTCCTTTATCCAGTCATCTGTTGTTGCACATTTAGGTGGCTTCCATGTCTTGCCTATTTTATATAGTCCTACTATGAACATTGGGCTGCATGTATCTTTTCGAATTAGAATTCCCTCTGGATATATCCAGAAGTGAGATTGCTGGATTATATGGTAAGTCTATTTTTAGTGTCTGAGGAATCTCAAATACTGTTTTCCATAATGGCTGCACCAAACTGCATTCCCACTAGCAGTGTAGGAGGGTTCCCTTTTCTCCAAACCCTTTCCAGCATTTACTGTTTGTGGACTTTTGAATGATGGCCATTCTGACTGGTGTGAGGTGATACCTCATTATAGTTTTGATGTTTCTTAACTGTTAGTGGTTTTTGCCCCTCAGAAGATATTTGGCAATGTTTAGAGACATTTTTGATTGTCACAATGTTGGGTCTGGCGGGGGGTTGAGGGAGGGAGGTGTTACTGACAACTAGTGGGTCGAGGCCAGGAATGCTCCTAAATATCATAGAACGTGCAAGCCAGCTCCCAAAAGGAAAGAATTATCCAACCCCAAATGTCAATAGTGACAATGTTAAGAAACCCCACTTTCACTGAATGGAATTTTTTTTGGTTCTTCATTGTATATTGTATCAGGCAGTGAAATGCATCATTCAATACGTAAGTTGCTGGCTCATGAGAAGTCATTTCTGGATTTGATTGAGATGACATCCATTGCCCAGAGAATCTAGATTTAAAGCTGAATTAAGTGGCTTTGATGGTCACTCATGAGGGAAAGGGTAAGAAAGTTTGTGATTATACATGAAATAATTGGATATAACACAGAAGTCTTTTAAAAGTTATATATGTGGAAAAAAAGATATGGGTGCTGTGCATTCAGAGTGGACCCTTGTGGATGGTTGTTATTTTTGCTACCTATAAACATTCCCCTCCCCTTACTGAGTAGACCTTTGTGTTTCCAACTGAACTGCCAAGTACAGTGGCCTGTTATTTTAGCCAAAGAATGGAACACATCACCCCCACATAGCTGTACCTCATCCTCCTGGCCCAGAGATTATTCCAGGGATGGTTCCATGGCTCTCTTAGTCCAACAGGAGTCTCTCCTTAGTATTTTTCTAAATGGATATTTTGGAGAAAATTCCCCTCTCCTGTCTGATCTTTGATCTGGAGAAATCTTTTAATATAGAAGAATTTAAAAGACTGGAGCCTACATCCACAGAAAGGTAGAAACAAAATTCTAAGAGAAAGAAGCCTGGCAACATTGAATCTCCAGGTCCAATGTCTGAGATCTGTAGAACAGCCCTTCCTTCTTTGATGAATTACATCATTTTCCTTCTAGTCAATCTTTTTTTTCTTAAGTTAGATTTCTTTCCATTATTGTCCAAAGAATTGTGATGAATACAACATCCCATGGGTATGGCTTTTCACAAAACACTAACTGAACAATTTTGAAGATTGTTTTTTTCAAATCTTTTTTAGGTATAAATGTTCTATAATTCTCACGGAGTTTTTTTCTTAGCTTTGATCATTGTCACGCAGAATTAGCAAAGCATTTTAAAAGAAGCCAAGACTATATTCATACATTCTGGATACTGCCTATGCCACATCCCCTACAAATTCCAGTCTTCTAGAAATTCTGAACTGCATTCAGTCGCCTTCTATTACTGTAACTGAAAGCATAGGAAAAAGTTCAAAGAAATAAAAACATCATGTCATTGACCAACTACCACTTCCTAGGGGGACCTATGCACAGAAAAAATAATAATAATTTTAAATTAATTTAATTTAATGTAGCATGACCTCTAAAACAACATGCTCATATGTTTTAATTTAATCTCTTGAAAAACTACCAAACTTCAGTGAAAGAAGAAGCAGTAGAAACTCTTCTCTGGTCTCAAAAAATTATATTTCCACACAGTATTCCACCTAGTATTTCTGTTTCAAAAACTGTAATTCAGACAGCCTTGCAGGAAGACCATAAAGCTCAGTGGTTAATCAATAGGTGGTATCGAGGGGAGGATTATACTAACTACAAATGAAAGGATTCATGCATGTCAGGAAACTATGAGATTTCATGTTCAGCTAACATCAACTCCCTATTGAAACAGAAGAAAACCATCTCACATGTATTGCGTGTCAAATGTCAATCTGCAATTTTTTAAAATTCACTTGGAAATGGCTTCAAAGAACCTAGATATTCCTACATATTCCTTTGTCTGTGTGTGCAAAAGAAAGAGACAAAAGGGAATATTTTTATAAGTGAATGATTTCAGAAGGATTCTGCAAAATATGAACACTTTAGATCTTGATGGAGAGTTGTATAAGAAATGGGAAATAAGAAACTGTGACTAGCAGAGTTAATGGAAGAGAAAAAGAAACAGGAAAAAGCAAAAAGAGAAACAGAATCAATTAAATATATATGTTAAAGAAAGATAGACTTCTTTTTATCCCATACGTAACTGTGCCTGCTGCTCTTATGACACATTGTGTGACAAAATACATATGCTGCTATAAAAATATCAATCCTGTATGTAAACCAAGCAATATTAGATTAGAAATAATCTGACAACTTGAACTAGTCTAAGAACAATAACCATTAGTCTACAACGTTTATAGATAGAATAATAATTCAATAAAACATCCAGAATGAAATTGTAAAATAATACCAGATATGCATCCTTGCCATTTCTTCAAAACGTATCCAAAAATTACTTGAAGTAATGTCATCTTTGTAACTCATCCTTAAATACTAATTTTAATATTCTTGGTATAACACTGATGAGCATCTTTATCGAATATGGCTTTTGAGTTTAATGTAATGTGGATTAGTAAAACTATATCTATTTTATTCTTTCATTTTAAACCAATAATATATGTTTTGTAAATAATAATGGAATTAAGTGGCCCTATTAATCTGTTAAAATACACAGCTTAAATCCCTGCAGCCAGGGTTTGTTTTTTGTTTTGTTTTTTTAAATAAAAGAGATTACAGTGAGAGTTAATAAACACTGTAACAAAGACACTGTGTAATGCTTTATAATTTCACTGGGTCAGTTAGATAAAAGTGAGTATTTATTAGATTATGTAATATGTAGATAAGTTGCTAGGAATATAAAATTCATTGCTATCCAGTTTTTCTGCTTTGAATCAATTTCATTCAATGAAGTTCAAGCTATAAGATGAGTTCTGTTGACACTGATTTTAGTTAAGTGTGTTTTCTGGTTTGTTTGTTGTTGTTGTTGTTGTTGTTGTTGGGGAGATATTGTGAAGAAATTTAACTAAAGCAAAATCTGTAGGCCATTCTCAGGAGAATTTATATTGGCATACTTAAATCTGAAAGCTTTGAACATATTGTAGATACACTGAACCATTTAAAATTCCTCATATTCCCACTCTGCTAGATTAGGGCAGATTTCATAGTTCTAAAGTTAGTCTTCAAGGTAAAAGATGTGTAGATAATTAAAGTGGTTACTAGACAACAGCTCCCTAAAGTATATGGTTCACATTTCTTATACTGAGTTTTCTTCCACATTATGAACTGAATTGTGCTCTCCACCAAATTTTTATGTTAAATCCTTAATCCCCAATGTGACTGTTTTTGGAGAGAGGCCATTAAGGAGATTTAAAGTTAAATGAGGTCATAAAATAAAGCCTTGATCCAATAGGACTCATGTCTTTATAAGAAGAGAGACACTAGACATCTCTCTCCTTCAAGAAGGCCACTATCTGCAAACCAAGAAGAGAGGCTTCACTAGAAACTGACCCTAATAGCACTTTGATCTTGGACTTCTAGCCTCCAGAATGGCCGGAAAATAAATTTCCATTGTTTGAACTACCCAGTCTGTGGTTCAAACTGAACAGACAAATACTCTCCACATCTTTCGTTTCTGGCTTATTTAGTCATCACTTACATATATGTTGGCACTTATTATCTTTACGTATGTATGTTTGTTCATTCAATAAGTATTTATTGTCTACTGTATGCTAGAAATTGTCTCAGTTCCAATGTCTTTGTTCTCTGTATTAGCCAGGATTCTCCAGAGAAACAGAACCAATAGGAGATTAGATAGATAGATAGATAGATAGATAGATAGACAGACAGACAGACAGACAGATAGATTAGATAGATTAGATAGATAGAGATATATTTAACTATATATATATAATGGGAATTGGCTCGTGCAATTATGGACACTGAGAAGTCCCACAATCTTCCATCTGGAACCAGAAAAGTGGTGGTGTAATTTAGCCGAGGCCAAAGGCTTGAGAACCAGAGGGCCACTAGTATAAGTCCAGGGTTCAAAGGCTGGAGAACCAAAAACTACAATGTCCAAGTGCAGAAAAAGATAGACATCCCAGCTCAAGCAAAAAGAGAGACCATGCACCCTTCCTTCACCTTTTTTTCCATCCAGGTCCTAAAAGAATTGGATGATGCCCACCCACATTGGTGAAGACAGATCTCTTTACTGGGTCCACTGAATCAAATACTAATCTCTTCCTGAAACACCTTCACAGTCACACCCAGAAATACTGTTTTACCAGCTATCTGAGCATCCCTTAGCCCAGTCAAGTTGACACATAAAATTAACGATCACATTTTCCAAAGGATTCTGAAATCAGAAGCTCTTTTTTCTAGACCAGAGGTGCTGGAACTAGCCCATTGTTTCCACTATTCTCCCTTTTTTATAAGCTCCAAATCAGACAGCTGAGCAACAGCCATACTGTAGTCAAAGCAGGTCAAAATGTTACTCTCCTGCACTGATAGTCCTTCATTAATAAGGAGAAGAAAAAGAAATAACATTTATGCAAAGACTATACTAAATGTTATGCAGTCTTTATTTTACTTAGCAAACATATACAGGAGAAATCTTCAGAAATTGTTTAAGATTACTCTACAGATAGACAAACAAGTTTCTACTGTATAGCAGAGGCAACTATATTCAATATCTTGTAGTAATCTATAATAAAAAAGAATATGAAAAGGAATATATGTATATGGATGACTGAAACATGCTGTACACTAGAAATTGACACAACATTGTAAACTGACTCTACTTCAATTAAAAAAAAAAGATTACTTTATAGCATTAGAATTCAAAATGCCAGCATTTTCTAAGGGTTTTTTTTTTCCTTTTTCAGTTTTATTAGGTAGAATTATTACAGTTTGACTAGACATATACATTATTTTTAAGTTTTAAAGTTAGAACTTTGGCTTCAAAAGTTAGACTTGTTCTTTCTCAACAGTAATGATTTCTACCTCCATAACATCTCTACAAAGCCTGTCATGTATTTTAAAATTCCATTTTGCCTGAGCTGCAACTTGACTTTTCCAATGCCTCATGTAAAATTGAAATACTAATGCAACCCAGTGGTCCAAGCTGGCTAAAATGGAGATGTATAGCTAAGTGTAACAGTGGCTCAAGGCAACCATACACAGCATCAAAATGCACATACCATTTACAAAATGAAAGCAGTCAGAGCTTTTCAATATTCTTCTTGAATTTTAACTTCCATGGGATCTGCCACTTTCTCTTCAATTAGTAGATGATATATAGCATAGTGGTAACCTTGAAATCTGTTCATTTTGGTTTTCTATGTTTAGTTTTATAAGCATTTTGGAATGTTCTGTCCTATGGGCATATAAGCATGATTTAAAAATATGTAGTAAATATATTCAAGTACACATAGTAACTTGAACAGGTTATACGTGGAACAAATCCTCAGCTCATAGGACAGTACTTATAGCAAGAAACAAAAACAGCAATTCGTTAGCACATTCTCAGTATATCTCTGTCAACAAGTTTAATTTGGACTCCTAAAATACTCTTCCCTGGGCAAAAATGCCAAGTAATATTTTACGTTTTGTCAAATTTCTGGAACTCTTTCAAAATTTCATAAGTTCTGAATTCTACTAAGTGATATTTTCCTTCCTCCTAATTTGTTTGGGTTGCAAAGGAAATGACATTTTCCAACATATTTCTGACTTAAACTTATAGTTTTTGCTATGCAAACATAATTTATCATCTTGGAAAAACAGCATTTCTGACTCCAAACAGCTCTAATGGAGGTAGAAGCTGTTCATGAAGCCCTCAGGGATGACATGCTTGGTCAAGGGCAAACTAAAAACAAATCTGAGTGAGGAGACTAGAAGTCACATGACACAGCAGGTACTTAAATAACTGAACTCCATTTAAAACTTCTCTCTTCTTTTTTAGTTGATCTACAAAAGAACTGGGCTAGTAGATTGCAATGCACCTGTTTTTATAAGTTTGTGTGTGCGTGTGTATATTTTTAATTTCCCAAGGATAGCTTGCTCTCTTAATGAGCTAAGAATGGGATAAGTAAAAAACCGTAAGATACAGAAGAAGAAAGAAGAGAAAAAACAACAATGTAATTTTTGAAAGCTTTAAACATATAGTAATTTTCCAAAAGTGCTTATTTGTAGACCAATCATGTCTTTGTTTTAAATAGTAATTGTATTAGTCAGCTCTGACTAACATAATGTGGTATCATAAACTGGGTGGCTTAAACTCAGAAATACATTTCTCATAGTTCTGGAGGTTGTCTGAGATAAAGTTAGGTGAAGTCAGTTTCTGGTGAAGATGCTTCCTAGTTTGCAGATGGCCACCTCCTTACTGTGCCCTCACAAGAAGACAGAGAGAGAAAGCTCACTGGTGTCTCTTCATATGAGGACACTAATCCTATTGAATTAGGGCTTCATCCTTTGTGACCTCATTAACTTTAATTACCTCCAGAAAGGCCCCATCTCCAAATACAGTCACATTGGGAATTGGGGCTTCAACATGTGAATTTGGGGAGAGGTGGGAAATACAATTATTATTAGTTGATAAGAGTAATGTTCTATCCACCAGAGCCAAATGGTCTCTGCACAGTGAGTTCCATATGACTTAACTGGCAGCTGAGAAGTTGTCACATGGACAATACTTTAACCTGAATATACTCTGGCACTTTCCCTGTAAGTCAAAAGGAAGCACAGAGTACTTAGGATTATGGGAACTTTCCCACCCAGCTTTGTGGAGATGGTAAAACTATTCAGCACAGTCTCAAGAAAATCCTTTTATAAAAAACCTATAAACTCATGATGAATGTTGAACATTCCAGTATATTAATTTTTTTAGGTCATTCGTGTTTCAGACTAGGTTATCTTAGATATAAGTTCAACAAAAAAATACCCACAAAAGAAGGAAATCAAATAAATATTTTCTGAGCCCCTATTACATGAAACCATTACTAGCCATTATAAAAGGGCTCTCCCACAAGATCTATATGGTTATTTCCAACAATAAACACCATACATCCAAAGCTTTGTATAATGATCACATTGTGGCACGTGAGGTTTTTCTACTGTGCACTTTATTACTAATATAAAATAAAAGGGATGTTGCTGCAAGGAAAGAAATGGATTCAGCAGCACTATATGCGACATTCAAAAGAAGTGTAAGTTCTCCTTTTAACAATTTGCTTAAAATGTCAATAATTTCATCTTCTCTGTTTTTCCTTTCCCACGGTGAAAAGCACAAAGACTTTTCTACTGTAGAATGTTCCCCAAAGCCGGCTTCACGAGAAGCAAACATGGTTATACTTTGTCTGGGTTGCAGAGAAGATTCTCTAGAGAACACCTGTTTCTTGAGTTCTCGTTCTACCATGAGTTAATAATATGAACTTGGGTTAGCCATTCTGCAGTTCTCTTATATACAAAAATCAGGGCTTTGAATGAGAAAATACCACAAATTGCTTTCAGCTGTGTAAAGCTACAATCTGGTTTTTGAAATCTATGTTTGGCCTGTGTAAGATGCAGTGACAGTAGCTTGTAGAATTTCCTACCCTACATTATGACCCAAAACTTTATAACAATATATCAGAAGTTTAATACATGCTTTAAACTGTTTAATTGTTTCTTTAAAGAGAGAAAATAGAAAGACTGTATGGTAAGAGTTGAAATTATTTCCTTCTCAGGCTGTATGTGAATAAGAGTTAACTTATTCAGTATCCCAGGTTCTCAATGTGCTGACATATCTCAAAGGAGAGCCTGGACATTTTAATTGCCTCTGTTCCACAAAGTCTGCTCAGCTTGTATTGTCAGAAAGTGTGACAGTGGTTTTACCCAAATGTTTGTGAGGCCCCAGGGTTTCCCTACAAACACACACAAATGGGAACTTAAGCTCTAAGACTAGGTTTATGCCAAAGATCACGTTTTCTCCCTTGTACGTACCCAGCTCTAAGTATGAGCTTTTGTAAATGTGTATTTGTCCCTTTTTGAAAAACCCTAAAAACTGGGAACTTGGTAATGTATTAGCATTGTATTCCACAAAACAAAATGTTTTCCCCTTAAGTCTCCAGATTTCCCTTCACCACGTATTTCAGCCTTATTATTCTCAATATTTGCTTTTCACTTTCTGAATGTTTCCTCTGGTAAGATGTGGCATTTTGTCCTTGAGAAGTGAGTGCAAGTTACTATATTTTCCTTCTTAGCCATCTCATGAGACAGGCAGTGAAATGCCAAGAATAATGTAAACTATACAGGAAAATACCATGACGTACTACACCTAGAAATATCTCAGCTTAATAGGTGTTGTGCCATTAACGGTGAATTTTATGGAGGTAAGGAGATGTAAATCTGTCATGTAGACAAAGATTTACAATAATACCCACTTCAGTGGATGATTTTCATCAGAGTTAGGACCATCAGGCAACTTGCATGTTTTCTCGAGTCTCTTAAGTTATGAAGGCCTCCTCGTATTAATCCAAGGTTGGTATCTTGACCTTCCTGGAGCTGATGCTGATGATGTGGTTGGCCGTTCTTCCTTCCCATTATCACTGATGTGATCTCAGTCGGTGGGGTGGAGTTTTAGTTAAGTAAAATTGATTGAAAACACTGGCTGGGAAGATTTAATTTGATAATAATTCTCTATGAACAATGTTTTTTTTTAATTGTTGCTAGAATGTTAATATATATTTTTTATAACTCATTCCTAGATATAGACTTCATTTTCAAAAGATACACACAGTATATTAATGTGAAGTCACTGGAAGGCAAACACTCTTATTCAGTAAGCTACTTACAGATTTGGGGGATATCACTGCATTAAGAAAATAACAACAGCTAAAAACAAGTGTACTAGTCTTATTTTTAATGAAGTAAAAGTTATTTTAACAGGAAAAGTACATATAGCCTTTCTTAGCTCTCTTGATTACCTGGTGGCTGCCTGACAGCCAGTATAAAGAATAGAGAATTTTCAAAGATTTTTGTAATGTGATTTAAAATATTTAAGATCTTATTTAATTTTTAATTAATTAATTATTGGGTTTTGTTAAACCTAATTATAAGTTCTTCACAGGTAACAAATGACACTTTGTTACTGAAGAAGACGTAGTTTTGGCATATGTAGTTAGCGTCTTAGACCTCAGTTTTCACCTACTCAATCCAACCCATAGAGGAAAACATGTTATTCACACTTACATCTAGGTTTTAGGCAGTAACGTTTCTAGGCATTAGGGGATTTGACCATGAGCATTTTGGTCCTGGTGTCTGCTATACATCATTTTGTCTGAGGAGAGTTAGGATGAACAGTAATGAGAAGGTATGCTATGACAAATTCTACTTATTACATCACTCATCTTGAGTATTTAGATTTATGCCATTTGCAGCCACATGGATGGACCTGGAGATTGTCATTCTAAGCGAAGCCACAAACAGAAAGAAAAATACCATATGATATCACTAATATGTGGCATCTAAAAAAAAAAAAAAAAGACAAATGAACTAATTTACAAAACATAAACAGACTCACAGACATAGAAAACAAACTAATGGTTACCAGAGGGAAAGAGGGTGGGAAGAGATAAATTGGTAATTTGAGATTCACAGACACTAACTAATATATATAAAATAGATAAACAACAAGTTTATACTGTATTCCACAGGGAACTATATTCAATATCTTATAGTACCTTATGGTGAAAAAGAATATGAAAATGAATATATGTGTGTTCATGTATGACTGAACCATTATGCTATACACCAGCAACGGACACAACATTGTAAACTGACTATACTTCAAGAAATAGATATTTTTTAAAAAAACAGAAAAATTAAAAAATATTATTCTAAATTTGCATATGAGGAAACAGATTTAGTGATGTTAGGTCAACTTGTAGAAGGACACACAACTAATAGCAGGCAGGGCCAAAATTTCAATAGAAATCCTTATTCGAAGCCTGAGATTGTAACTGCTGCCTGATTCTGCCAGACATTTGCTTTATTGTGAAACTATACTCATAGCAATTAAATAAAAACCATGAAGAAATAAAAAAAAAAACCAATTTACTCTTCCTATGTTCTGTATACAGTTTCCACTTTAAGCACTAATTATTTAAATTTCTATATACCCAATGAAGAAAAAGAATATTCATAACATGTATGTATAAATTTCCCTTCATATTTAAGTAGAAAGAAAAGCAGTATACATAGGACAGATGTGTTCTGGATCTATTGTCCCAGGAGAAGAAACAAGAGAGAAGGATTTCATGTTTAAACGAGAGCACAAAATGCAGCTTGTTATACCTTATTTAAAAATTCACAATACTATTTTGCATTTTAAAGGTTCTGAAAAATTATGCTATAAAGAAACCTGTTTCACTAAATCTAACCCAGGATGTTGCCAATTCATTTAACCACAAAATTCTTTTTTCAAATTTACTATGAATACATTTTGAAATGCTGCCCTAATTAATGTCATTTAAAATCTTTTTATAGGTATGGGCCCCAAGAGACTGCTTAATAGAGAAAATACTTGTAGATAGTTTAAACATATAATACAAAATCGTAAATATTTTATTAAACCTATTGATTCAGTTGAAAGATTTCTCTTCTGACTTAGGATGCTCATATAAACCCTTACTTCATTTCTGTATAATCCAAAAACCCAGTGTTAAAAATGGAAAAAGGAACCACATCGTATAAACCTTTCCTTGATAATGTTCTTTCAAACCATCAACTTACCTAAAGCAGGAAATAACACCACATAACTAGCAAGGCAACCAGAATATTTTGCTTATTGCCAATAATGCCACTTTTAAGTGGAAAACCTCTAATTACTACTTATATTTCTCCATCCCAATGTACCCACAAGAGGCCATTTATGTATTAAAGAACCAATATAGTTTTCTATGCAGCAACATTTAGAAACTATAATTATTGTACTGAAATTTAGTTTTGAATTCGACTTTCACCAAAAAGCTCACTCAAACTTTAAATAAACAAATAATTAGTAGAAGCCTTAAAGCCTGACTCTAAGGAGTCCAGGGACTGTCTCCAGAAGACCTGTGCACCATCTGTGATTCCATGCAAGTGCACATATATATATGACATATGAACATTTTTTATTGTGAGGGAGTTTATCATTTTAATAGTGTTGAAGTTTTAAGAGGCCTAATAAATTACTCTGATATTTCACATTTAAGTTCAGAAGCAACCAACAGACAGACACAGGAATTAGGTAGACGGACACTCCCAACTTTTTACTAATAAGTTGTCTGGAGAATACGGAAATTAAGAGCTGCATGGCGATCAAAGGACTAGGCTTTGAAACTGTGCAAAATGGAGGTCCTGAACTTGAGTCCATTTAGTGAAGGAATGGCCGGAAAAAGTCCATCTAGCAATAAAGGGAAAATATGGTAATTTACCTATATTTGCCAGGGCCCTGGATGGAAAAGATTAATGATGATGATGATAATAACAATAAAAATACTAATAATAAAATGTCCCCTGGATATATGCCAGCATAAATCTACCCTTACCCTGGGGTTCATCAGCACCATAGTTGGGAAAAACCTCAAACTAAAAATTTTAAATCTTCTCACATTCTTTACATACACTGGTACCCAGCAGAATCTAATGCAAATCCTCTTTGGAAATCTATCTTCAATCTGAGCCACAAATTCCTACAAATTAAGTATAGTTCACAATTAAAACTTACCAAATAAACAAAGAAAGAAGCTGTCATGAGTAAAAGTCAGTTGGAAAAAAAAACAGTTTTAGGCTTCACAGTGACTTCAGAAGATGTAAATATAAGATACAGAATTTAAAATACCTACTGATGAACTCTTTAAAGAAAATTAATTCCCTCTTTGATTTCTCAGTTCCACTATGTCCAATTCTTTTGCCTAATAAAATTTATCACAGAATATGTGATGAGATCCAAGGAATGGCAAACTATAGCCCCTAGGCCAAATCTGGCTGTGCCCATTCATTTATATATTGTCTATATGACTGCATATGACAGATTTGAATAGAGATCTTCCTTGACTAATAATGGGGTTATGTCCCAATAAACCCATTGTACCATGAAAATATCATAAATTAAAAATGCATTTAAACAAGGACCTACTTACAGCATAGGGAACTATATTCAGTTTCTTGTAATCAACAGT
Source organism: Camelus ferus (assembly GCF_009834535.1). Taxonomy (NCBI): domain Eukaryota; kingdom Metazoa; phylum Chordata; class Mammalia; order Artiodactyla; family Camelidae; genus Camelus; species Camelus ferus. The sequence continues at coordinate 36,563,729 of NC_045696.1, read as the reverse complement.
AATGGAAAAGAAACCAAAAAAATATATATATATATATGTATAACTGAATCAGCTGTACATCTGAAACTAACATTGTAAATCAACTACACTTCAATAACAAATTAGAAATAAGAAAATACAAAATAAAAATATGCATTTAATACCCCTAATCTACTGAACATTACAGCTTAGCCTAGCCTACCTTAAACAGACTCAGAACACTTACATTAGCCTATAGTTGGGTAAAATCATCTATCACAAAGCCCATTTTGTAATACAGTGTTGAATATTTCATGTAATTTATTGAATACAGCACTGAAAGTTAAAAAACATAATGGTTGTGTGGATATAGAATGTTTGTAAGTGTATCAGTTGTTTACTCTTGTGATCACATGACTGACTGGGAGCTGCGGCTTGATGTCACCACCTAGCATCATGAGACAGGATCTAATGTCATATCCTTAGCCCTGAAAAAGACAGAATTCAAAATTCAAAGTACAGGTTCTAGTGAGTGCTTATTGCTTTCACACCATTGAAAGTTGAAAAATAGTAAGTTGAAACATCCTAAGTGTAGACATAACCAAAAATGCATGATCCTCAAAACCTAAAATACTACTATCTTGCTCTTTATAGAAAAATTTTGCTAAACTCTAGAGTAAATAAATACTTAACAACATGCAAATAATGAAAATGCCAATGACATAGAGATCCCCACTCAAACTGATAAGAGAATTTTCTGTTCAAAACTTTTAATGCTTCTCTACAGTTCCTTCTCTTAAAGGATAAGCAAAGCTCAGAATACATACTCATATATTGATTCCAGTTAGCCCCCATTCATAGCCCATAGAAATTACATTGGTAAGAAATCCATGTAATCTGCTTCCCAGCTATAAGGAAGGTAGAACTTGTCTTCAGGAAATTCTGCCTATAATCATGTTTGCGTGATTTCTGTCCTATGGACATTGGTCTCTTCAGGTGCAAAGGAAATGTATTGTCAATGGACCTGATCATGCACAACAAGGGTAACTGTGTTTCATTTTATGACACCAGGTGGCTAGTTCTAGGGCTCTGACTAAGGTCTCATTTATCCTTTTCCCTCATATTTCATTTATTTAAGATTTTTAAAAAATTATCAACTTATCGCAGACATCTCTACTTTATATGAGCAAACATTATTCTCATCTACCATTTCACACACACTGCCACCATTTCCAGAATGCTCTATCTCCCTTATCCTACTTTATTTTCTTCAAAAACATCCAAAATCAGGACTTTGCCTAGCATCTAGCAGATAAATAGCTGATAGCTGAACAAAAAAATTAACTGCAGGAATTTTTCTAACTGAAAATCACCTTTAAAGATTTATGACTTAAAACTGCAATAAGTTAGAGTATATACAAAATAATTAGATGTAAAATATGATATCAAAACCAATAATTGTGAGGGAAGGAGAGTACAAATGCAGGTTATCAAAAATGCACTTAAAATTAAGAGATCAGCAAGTTAAAAGAAATATATATATATTTCTATAGCAAAACCTCATGGTAACCACAAACCAAAAATCTGTAATAGATATACATACATAAAAGAAAAAGGAATCCAAATGCAACATTATAGTCATCAAACCACAAGAGAAGAGAACAAAAGGAAGGAAGAGAAAAAAAAACTTACAAAAACAAATCCAAAACAATCAACAAAATGACAATAAGAATATGCATATTGATAATTACCTCAAAAGTAGATGGATTAAATGCTGCAACCAAAAGACACAGACTGGCTGAATGGATACAAAAAAACAAGACCTGTATATAAGCTGTCTACAGGAGATCCACTTCAGAGCTAGAGACACATACAGGCTGAAAGTGAGGGGATGGAAAAAGATATTCCATGAAAATGGAAACCAAAAGAAAGCTGGAGTAGCAATACTTATATTAGACAAAATAGACTTTAAAATAAAAACTGTTACAAGAGACAAAGAAGACAAAGAAGACAAAGAAGAACTACATAATGCTCAAGGGATCACTCCAAGAAGATGTAACAATTGTAAATATATATGCACCCAACATAGGAACACCTCAATATATAAGGCAACTGTTAATAGAAGTAAAAGGAGAAATTGACCCCAAAAAAGGAGAAATTGACAAAAACACAGTAATAGTGGAGGACCTTAATGTCCCACTTACATCAATAGACAGATCATCCAGATAGAAAATCAGTAAGGAAATACAGGCCTTAAGTGATGCATTAGACCAGATGGACTTAATTGGTATTTATAGAGCATTTCATCCAAAAGCAACAGAATACACATTCAACTGCACATAGAACATCCTCCAGAATAGATCACATGCTGAACCACAAAGCAGATTTAAGAAAACTGAAGTCATTTAAGCATCTTTTCCAACCACAATGCTATGAAATTAGAAATCAACTACATGAAAAAAATCTACAAAAACCACAAACATGTGGAGGCTAAATAATATGCTACTAAGCAACTAATGGATCACCGAGGAAATCAAAGAGGAAATAAAGAAATACTTAGAGACAAATGAAAACAAAAACATGATGATCCAAAACCTCTGGGACACAGCCAAAGCAGTTCTAAGAGGAAATTTTATAGTGATGCAAGCTTATCTCAGGAAACAAGAAAAATCTCAAATAAACAACCTAACCTTATACCTAAAGCAACTAGAGGAATAACGACAAACAGAACCCAAATTTAGTAGAAGGAAAGATATCATAAAGATTAGAGCAGAAATAAACAAAATAGAGACTTAAAAAATAGAAAAGATCAATGAAAATAAAAGCTGGTTCTGTGAAAAGATAAACAAAATGGATAACCCCTTAGTCAAACTCATCAAGGAAAAAAGGGAGAGGGCCCAAATTAATAAAATCAGAAATGAAAAAGGAGAAATCACAACCAACATCACAGAAATACAAAGGATCATAAGAAGCTACTATAAGCAACTATATGCCAACAGAAATGACAATGCAGAAGAAACGGACAATGTCTTAGACAGGTACAATTTGTCAAGACTGAACCAGGGAGAAATAGAAAATATGAATAGACCAATTACCAGTACTGAAATCGAATCAGTAATTTTAAAACTCCCAACAAACAAAAGTCCAGTAGAAGATGGTTTCACAGGCAAATTCTACCAATTCCTTAGAAAAGAGTTAATGCCTATCCTCTGAAACGATTCCCAAAAATTGCAGAGGAAGGAAGAGGCCACTATCACCTTGATACCAAAACCAGACAAAGATATCACAAAAAAGAAAAATACAGGCCAAAATCACTTATGAATATAAATGCAAAAATCCTCAACAAAATACTAGCAGATTGACTCCAACAATGCATTAAAAGGGTCATACACCATGATCAAGTGGGACTTATCCCAAGGATGCAAGGATTTTTCAATATCTACAAATCAATCAGTGTGATATATCACATTAACAAATTGAAGAATAAAAACCATATAATCATCTCAACAGATGCAGAAAAAGCTTTTAATAAAATTCAACATCCATTTATGATAAAAACTCTCCAGAAAATGGGCATAGAGGGAACATACCTCAACATAACAAAGGTCATATATGACAAACCACAGGTAACATCATACTTAATGGTGAAAAGCTGAAAGCACTTCCTCTAAGATCAAGAACAAGACAAGGATGCTCCCTCTCACCACTTTTATTCAACACACTTTTGGAAGTCCTAGCCACAGGAATCACAGAAGAAAAAGAAATAAAAGGAATCTCAATTGCAAAAGAAGTAAAACTGTCACAGCCTGCAGATGACATGAAACTATACATAGAAAACCCTAAAGACACTACCAGAAAACTACTAGAGCTCATCAATGAATTTGGTAAAATTGTAGGATACAAAATTAATATACAGAAATCAACTGCATTTCTATACACTAACAATGAAATACCAGGAAAGATAAATTAAGGAAACAATCCCATTTAACATCTCATCAAAAAGAATAAAATAAACATAAATACAAAACAGAAACAGACTCATAGACAAAGAATACAAACTTGTGGTTGCCAGGGGGGTGGGGGATGGGAAGGGACAGACTGGGATTTCAAAATGTAGACTAGATAAACAAGATTGTACTGTGTAGCATAGGGAAATATATACAGGATCTTGTGGTGGCTCATAGAGAAAGAGAATGTGACAATGAATGTATGTATGTTCATGTATAACTGAAAATTTGTGCTCTACACTGGAATTTGACACAACATTGTAAAATGACTATAACTCAAAAAAAAAAGTTAAAAAAAAGAATAAAATAACTAAGAATAAACCTACCTAAGGAGGCAAAGGAACTATATTCTGAAACCAATAAGACACTGATGAAAGAAATTGAAGACAACACAGACAGAAAGGTATACTGTGTTCTTGGATTGGAAGAATCAGTACTGTTAAACTGGCCATACTACCCAAGAAAATACACAGATTAAATGCAATTCCTATCAAATTACCAATGACATTTTTCACAGAACTGGAACAAAAATGTTAAGATTTGTATGGAAACACAGAAGACCCCAAATAGCCAAAACAATCTTGAGAAAGAAGAACAGAGGTGGGGGAATCATGCTCCCTGACTTCAGACTACCCTACAAAGTTACAGTAATCAAAACAGTATAGCACTAACACAAAAAGAGACACATAAATCAATGAACAGGATAGAAAGTCCAGAAATAAACCCACACACTTATGGTCAATTAATCTATGACAAAGGAGGAAAAATATATAATGGAGGAAAGAGAGTCTCATCAATAAGTGGTGCTGGGAAAACTGGACAGTAAAAGAATGAAATTAGAACATTATCTAACACCATATATAAAAATAAATTCAAAGTGGATTAAAAACCTAAACATAAGACTAGATACTATAAAACTCCTAGAGCAAAACAGACAGAACACTCTTTGACAAAAATCACAGCAATATTTTTTGAACCAGCTCCTGGAGTAATGGAAATAAAATAAAAAATAAACAAATGGGGTTTAATTAAATTTAAAAGCTTTTGCACAGCTAAGGATACCATCAACAAATGAAAAGATCACTTACAAAATGACAGAAAATATTTGCAAATGATGCAACCGACAAGGGACTAATTTCCAAAATATACAAACAGCAGCTTATGCAGCTTAATATCAAAAAAAAAAAAAAGCAACCTCAAAAAATGGGCAGAAGACCTAAACATCTCTTCAAAGAAGACATCCAGATGGAAAGATGCTCAACATCACTAATTGTCAGAGAAATGCAAGTCAAAACTACAATGAGGTATCACCTCACACCAATCAGAAAGACCATCATTCAAAATCTACAAATGATGAACACTGGAGAGAATGTGGAGAAAAAGGAACCCACCTACACTGGTGGTAGGAATGTAAATTGGTACTGCCACTATGGAGGACAGTATGGAAGTTCCTTAAAAAACTAAAAATAGACTTACCATATGATCCAGCAATCCCACTCTTGGGCATATACCCAGAGAAAACTATAATTCAAAAAGACAATGCATGCCAATGTTCACAGCAGTATTATTTATAATAGCCAAGATATGGAAACAACCTAAATGTCCATTGACAGATGACTGGATAAAGAAGCTGTGGTACATATAAACAATGGGATACTACTCAGACATAAAAATGAATAAAATAATGCCATTTGCAGCAACATGGATGGAACTGGAGACTGTCACTCTTAATGAAGTAATCCAGAAAGAGAAAGAAAAATACCATATGATATCACTCATATATGGAATATATATAAAAAAAAGAAAGATACAAATGAACTTATTTACAAAACAGAAACAGACTCACAGACATAGAGAACAAACTTATGGTTACCAGCGGGGAAAAGGACTGGGAAAGGAGAAACTGGGAGTTCGGGATTTGCAGATACTAACTACTATAAATGAAACAGATACAAACAACAAGTTTATATGGTATAGCACAGGCAACTATATTCAATATCTTTTAGTAATCTATAATGAAAAATATGAAAAGGAATATGTGTATGTATATGCAAGACTGAAACATTATGCTATACACCAGAAATTGACACAACATTGTAAACTGGCTACACTTCAATAAAAAAAAAGAATGCACATTTTTCTAAAGAAGAAAAAAAATCTGCTATAGATGTTACCAAAGCCTACTCCTCCTGGTCCAATGAAAACCAAAACCTCTCCAGATGCAGTTATTTCTCTGTGTATGCATATTTCAGCCCTTGTATAATACTTCTTTATGCTACATTTTTTTTTCTCCAGTGCTGTGATATGCTCCTAGTGGCTTATATACATTTTACTATTTCCACACTCATTTAGGATGGCATAACTGAGCTATAATATTTAAAAACTCCTCTTTAAATTGGACCTCTTCTCCCTTTTACACATGTTAGGTTGCTTCTAGATTTGAATACCTTCTTTCCTTTTTACTTTGATTTCTGATCCAGATATTTATTTCCCTAACATACTTCTTTAGATTTTCTCTGTGAGGATAGGGAAAGGGATAAAGTGAGTGATCTCTAGGTCTGCTAAAATCACCCATTGTTTGAACAAATCTTCTCCAGCTTCACCTCCCTAAGCATAGCAGTGGTTAACTGTATGGCCCTTGGAGCCAGATCACCTAGATTCCAACTTCCAGCTCTAAAATTTACCAACTGCATTGCCTTGGATAATTTACTTAACCTCCCTGTACCTTAACTTCGCTGATGTAAAAACAGATGTAGCACATCTGTCATGTAGGATTATTTTAAGGTTTAAATGACTTAATATATAAAATGGAACAACATCTCACACATAGTAGACACTATAACAGTTAGCCATTTGTAATAGCTATAATCTCATGCAGGAGGTATTCTATCAGATGAACATCTTAACCAAGCTTGGGCGCAATGTAATTTCATTCCATATTGCTCCCATTTGATATCTCTCATTATTCTCTTAGAACATAGGTTCTCAAATGTAGTCCCAGGGTCAACTGCATCAGCTTCACCTAGAACTTAAGAGAAATGCAAGCTCTTGGGCTCCATCCCAGACCTGCTGATCAGAAACTCCGGGGTGGGAGGTGGGGAGGGGGACCCATCAATCTGTTTTAAATAGCCTTCCATGTGATTCTGATACAAGCTCAAGGTTCTAAAACCATAGATTCCTAATTCAATAATTTTTTAAAAATAATATTCTCTTTGTAAACAGGCAGTAGCCCTGTAACTTTATCACCTTGAAAATTATGCATTATTTTTCTCTTATGAGGTAAGTTCCCCAATTACTCATTCTGACCTTTGGATCCCACTTTAGAGATCATGATTTAATTGGTCTGGGTGTGCCTTGGCCATTGAGATTTTTAAAAGAGGGTTTCTAATGTGCAACCAAGGTTGAGAGCACTGATCTGTACTCTTGGCACAAATGATTCTGAATTTCCTCTTTCTGGATCTTTTTTTTTTTTTTTTTTTTTTTTTTTTTTTGCGTGGGGGAGGTAATTAGGCTTTTTTATTTATTTATTTTTAATGGAGGTACTGAGGATTGAATCCAGGACCTCATGCTTGCTAATAAGCATGTACTCTACCACTGAGCTATATTCTTCCCTTCCCTCTTTCTGGATCTTAATATGAGAACAGTGTTTCCCAGTCTTCCCTGGTAAGTTAAGTTATTTAGGTCCTTGATAAAATACAAATTCTATGACCCCATTCCAGTCCTAGTAAATAAGGATCTCCAAGAAAGCCCCAGGAAGTAGTACTTTTTTTTTAAACAAGCACCCCAGCTGATTCTTCTCATTATGGAAATTTAAGAAATGGTGTATGATCCTTGCTACTTTTCATTGAGGGACAAGAATACTGTCTAGATCAGTGCACTGAAACTAGAATAATACCTCTTAGTCTTCACCATTTTCTTACCTCTATACTCATTAATTATAATGTCATAAAACAACTGATAATTCTATTTAGATTCCCAAGGGAAGAAAGTATGTGATTAGCATATATGTTTCAGAAAGAAAGTGAAACTTCCCAGCAGTTTTCAGCAAGAATGAATCCTAAATTCCTTGCTAATCTTAAAAGGTTAAACCTAGCTTGCTCATTTGGGAAGATGACCAAGTCCACCATCCCAAGCATAAAAATTCCCACTACTACTATGAAAAAAATTTTAAATTAAAATGGACATTTATTTTAAATGAAATAAAATTTCATTTAGAGATTATAACTTCACTGGTGATATGATAATTAAATACCAATTCATTATTAGAAAGTTAGTAATTGTGAGGTTAAATAATTATTTGGCAAAAAAGATTACAAAATCCAAATTAAAACACCAAGAAATTTAATTTGTCAAAATTACCATAAAATGTGCACAACGTCTCTTTGGAATTAATGAGACAGAATTCTGTGTGGTAGTGACATTACAGGGTAACTTTATGTATCTCTAATGCAATAAATGTGCTTTTATCAATTAAATACACAGTTTTAATATTTAGCTTATAACGGTTATCTCGCTAAGTGACAAGAAGTACATTCATTAGGTTATGTGATTTAATTTATTATTATAAAATTTATTCTGCTTTATAGATGCTTAAAACAGCTGAATTCATTTCACCAGATTTATGACTCATTCAGAGAGTAAAGCTTCTGTTTTGCTTGAAATTTTAATTTTAATTGAGATCATTTGACTCAGAGAAAATGCATCTGTAGCCTGACTTAAAGATCATGGCTATCTAAAGAATATTGGATATTTTCCCCATAAATTATTCAACAACTGTAAGTATGTCAATCTGTATAAATTTCAAAATAGGGAGGGCTCTGAAAATGTCTATCTGTTCTAGCCATCAAACATTAAAGCATAATGAACAGACCATAATAATAATGTATCAAAATTGCTTCATTCAAAATACAGAGTATAAATGAATTACATAGATAGGATATTTTTAACCAAAGGAGGAGCGATATAGTTTAGCACTTTTTAATATTGGGCTGAAGGGCCCCTGGAATCATGGTGAAATCTGCCCTGCTCACCTTCACGGCCAGTTCTATCCCCAGCTTGTTCCCACCAAAATGCCTCAAGCCTTCCATCACCGTCTTCCAACCTAACCCCCCAACTGTTGCAGCCCACCCTTCCATCTAAACATTCCTCTCCTGTATCCTGCTCTCCTTTCTCTCTTCGGGGTGACAGCTAATCTAATTAACTAATAAGCACTGTAACTAAATCCAATGTGTTTGTTAAAGCAATGCTTCTCACACTCTAATATGTATATGGATCATCTGGGAAATTGTCAAAATCCAAATTCTGATTCAATAAGTGATGGTGCAGTTCTGTCTGGCCTGTGATTTTGCAGTTCTATAATGCTCCCAGGTGATGCTAGGATTTTGATCCAAAGATCACATTTTGAGTAAAAGAAGCTGAAACTTAGCTTTTTTTTTCAAGTTAGGGCAGTGTCTTTCCAGTCTAGTTCAAGTACTCAGTGCTTCAGAAAAATGAAGATTGCCTGGCTCAATTGCAGACCTACTGAATCTGAATCTCTGTGGAATGAGCCCAGGAATTTGCAGTTTTAATAACCTCCCCACATGGTCCTACATACCATAAAGCCTAAGTTACAGGTTCTCTTCAACCCCATCCCTAGGTCTTCCATGTCATAGCTCTGGGCTTTTAGACTTGGTCTTTACGGATACTGCCCTAATCCAAAGAAGCAAATCAAATAGCGGAGGCAGAAGATAAAATGACAGGTTAGGTGAAAAATCATTTTAGAGGAGTAGGACACTCAAATCATCCATGAAGCCATGTCTTCATTCTAAACAACAAAGCAGCCCTTTCATTTCCTCTGATGTGGGCACCTTAGAGATTACATAAAATTTCTTGTAAATAAAGTTCATATTTTTTACTAACAATAGTGGGAGTGTTTGCCAGAGCACGTGATTCTCTGAGTTATCTCTCACTTGGCTATCTCCAGTTTGCCAGTTTTCTTATTGACATTGCTTCCAATTGCCATTGCTTGGCACCACATGGCAGGTGCTAAGTCATCACTAGTAATTACACGCTTCAGTAGAAGCTTAGATTCTGCATGTTCAGGAGAGTGTAAAAGCTGTCATGAAAATTTAAAAATAGAGACTCAAGCATGTGGCCTCTCAAAAGATCTACATGCAGCTTCAAACAGCAACATTTCAGCAGAAGTGAATATGCTCCAAATTGAGCAGCTTTTTCTTAAAAATGTAAAGATTAAATGTATTCAGGTTAGTATTTTATGCAAACATCGCTCCAAAAAAGCCATAAATGAAATGACTTTCTGAAAGTACAGCTGCTGAAAGTAGCCCACAAACATATAAAGACAGACCTCATGTAGCATTTACCCTCCATTAACACTGACACCCTTCTTCCCAAAGGGAAGTCATTGACTAATATCGATTTGATTTGCTTGCTTGGCGTAGAAGTTTACTGCTGTGCAGATGGGTGTGTTGAGCATATTGAGCTATTTCTGAGAGGGAGTGATACTCTGAATAATATTTCTTTCAGACATCACTTTGTGTTCTTCAAATAAGCTCGACTTTAAGCATGGTGTGTTTTGTTGCTCAAAGCAGAATCTGGAAGTAAGTCAAGATTTCACAAATCCTATACAAAGGTTTGCAATTTAAAACTTTGACATTTTCAGAAATTTGTAAGAATTCAAGTCAAATGTAGTTTATTCTAAATCACTCTGCCTACCCTTAGGGAAAATCAAATAGAGGAAGAATTCTTTGACACTGGGGATGAGAAATAGTTATTGCTATATCTATATGAAGACACATACAGCAAAGAAAGATAAAAGGTGAAGAAAAAAGGGGAAAAAGGTTAAAAAAGAAAAATGAATCTAACTAAAACAGAACTTCAGTAAATTAAAAGGCTAAGCACTAAATTTTCTTAATATACCTGATCCTAACTAAATAGCTCTTCTACTCCTTAACTCTGTACTTCATTTTATAAATGGAATGCTTTCTTTTAATGTATGTCAAGAAATGAAAATTTAATTCTGTTTCCACAAAAACAAAAACAGTAAATAATATTAGTCATAAGATGCAAAATTAGGCTCTGTGAGAGGTAAAATTATAAACAAGAAACTAAACTCTCAAGATAATTGTGATCTAATATCTATGGAGTTGGGAGAGGGTTAAATAACCTTACAAATATCTATAGTAACAATCAGGATGTAAGTGATGTAAGAGGGTAGAAAATGTTAATGTGGTTCAAAGGAGTGAAGTCATCAGGTTGGGAAATCAAAGACTGATTTCTGGAGTAGATCCTTTATGAATGGGACCCCAAAGCTGTGTAAGATTTAAAAATTAAGAAGATTTAGCAAAAACTACAACAAAAATACAAAAGTTGGAAAGCATAGAATGTGTCTGGCTGAACTGTCTGTGTGGCTTCCTGTTGGGTTCATATAAGGAAGAAGTGCTGAAGACTGATGGGGCCCAAGGCCCTCCACGGCTCCCACAGGACACCTGCTCATTTCTCTGGAGGAGCTTCGGGTAACCCTTAACGTGGCAGGTAGAAAAGTTGTTTTCTTATTATATACAGGAGCCGCCTACTCTGTGCTGACTAATTTCCCTGGACCCTGGTCCTCCCAATCCTGTGTAGTAACAGGGGATTGACAGAAAGCCCCAAACCAAGCGATTTACAGCCCCCCTTAGCTGCCTGCTAAAAAATTTTACCTTTGCACATCAGCTTTTGCTCATGCCTGAGTGCCTCATCCCCTTGTTGGGAAGGGATTTAATCACTAAATTCCAGGCAAAAATTCTAAAACTCCTAGAAGCAGTCCAGCTTCCTAAAGAGGGTGCAGCCATACACTGCAGGGGTCACCAAAAGTGTGATTCTTCCCTTGTAAAGGGAAATGCCCTCACAGCCAAGGCTGCCAAAGCTGCAGCCAGAGAACAGCCGGTCTTACAAGCCGCAGTTCTCCAACCTGAGGACCAGCCTCTCCCAACGGCACCATCCTATACACCTGAAGAGGTTGAATGGGCTAAACATAGGGGGCTAGAGAAGAATCTCTTGGAGTGGCTGACAAAAGATAGTAAGCTTCTCATTCCTGGGGACAAACAATGGAAAATAATTAAGCATCTCCATGAGTCCACCCACCTAGGGCGGGACTCCATGCTCAGACTAATTTCTCAAGTGTTCCTAGGCAAGGGGCTGTCCCAAACGATTAAGGAAGTCACTAGGGCCTGTGAACTTTGTGCCCGCAATGACCCAGGAAGTCACCCTATACCCCTACCCCTACTCCGGCCCACACAACATCGGGGAACTTATAAAGGGGAAGATTGGCAAATGGACTTTCCCCAGATGCCCTCTTGTAAGGGAGGGAAATACGTGTTGGTATTCATAGACACTTTTACAGGATGGGTAGAAGCTTTCCCCACCAGAACGGAAAAAGCAATAGAAGTGTCAAAATTTCTGCTCAAAGAAATAATCCCAAGATTTGGGCTACCAAAAAGCTTACAAAGTGATAATGGACCCTCCTTCACTGCCAAGGTGACTCAATAGGTTTCCTCCGCTCTGGATATTAACTATCGCCTCCACTCTTCCTGGAGGCCTCAATCCTCAGGCAAGGTAGAAAAAGCAAATCATGTTCTAAAGAGAACACTTGCTAAGCTATGTCAGGAGACTTCAGAAACCTGGGTCCCCCTCCTACCTATAGCCCTTCTAAGAATAAGGACGGCCCCTAAGGGAATTTTAAAACAGCCTATTTGAAATGATTTATGGGAGGCCCTTTTTAACTGCAGATTTCCTGTTTGATGAGGAAACTCACAGATTAGTTTCCCACATTGTTAGCTTAAGTCAAGTTCAAAATGCTCTCCAAGAATATGGAAACAAAGTGTTGCCCTTTCCCACAGAGGAAAAGTCTGAAGTCCCTGTCCAATCAGGGGAATTTGCCTTACTAAAAACTTGGAAGGAGGGGTCCCCTGAAGACCAGCTACAGCCAAAATGGAAGGGACCGTATCAGGTACTACTGAGCACCCCAACTGACGTTAAGCTACGAGGAATTGCTAGTTGGGTACGTCTGTCCAGGATAAAACTTGTAACTTATAAGCCCCAACAGGAGCCAGGAGAGACCTACACTTGGCGAGGCAATACAAGACCTCAGGTACTTGTTTAAGAAAAACAAATAATATCATGTAGCGGTGATTACAAATGTTTAACCATGCCTTTTAAGTCTTTTTGTTGTTACAGACTGTCAAACTGTTGTTACAAAGGTGCTTCATCTTTAAGAAAATTCATCAGAAGTCAATGGAAACAGTGGGTTACAGCAGCCCCACATCAGATGATGGCTGTGCGAGGTTTCCGGCCCACACCCTCAGCCCTTGGATGCGAAAACAAAAGGCTGTCCTGCCCCTGGGGCCCCTAGATAAGGCATTCAGAGATTTTTTACTCCCTGATAGGTAGGGTCAACGCCCCTACTCAGCCTGGAAGCAGTTTCAGAAGACGGATCTTCGACCCTCTGCAACCCCATGAGATTATGGGAGTAGAATCTCTGAGGGGAGAATGAGACAGGAAGGGGGCAGGGCACAGCCATTCAAGGAATGCCACAGCAGTTAACATCAAAATGATGAAAGATTCAACCCCCAGTAGGCCTTGAGGCTCAGGATGATGAGAGATTTAACTTCTAGTAGATCTTGAGCTTCATTACAAGCCCACTGTAATATATTAACATGGTGAATAACATGCCCACAGGCACCATGGCAGTCCCGAGGCTAGCCACAAAAGGTCAAAGGGTGGGAAATGGCCAACTTCCTGGGAATCCTAGCCCCTTCCCCTTAGACTGGTCCTTCTACTTATTAGCATATGAAGCCACCAAGCCCATAAAAACCAGCAACATAGCACCTTGTGGCCACCCCTCCCTCTCCCTCTTTGGAGACGGCCCATATTCTGTCTACAGAGTGTGTACCTACTTTTAATCTGAGCACCCAACCCCCACACCTCGTGGCCTCTCCCTTGCCTTTCAGTGTATCTCTGAATAAATCTACCTTCACTCAAAAAAAAAAAAAAAAAAAGCAAGAAGTGGAGGAGCAGCTAATGAAGCAGTAGGGAGCCGTGTTATAGAGGCATCTGGCTAGCAAGCTAAGGACCATTTTCCTGATTCAACAATGGAAAATCTTTAAATGTATTAGAGTAAAGAAATGGCATAACTAGTCTTTGTATATGATGGATTTGCATAATGATTAGCCTAGAAAGTTACTATGGAAGATCTGTCTTGGAGATACAGAGGAAGAGAAAGCCAAGGACAAATCAGATGGTGATAGAAACTACAGGACTTGGTAATAACTTGGATGAAAAGTTTAGGCACAGAGATAAGCAGGAGGTGTAGGAGAGGGAACTCAAAACTGGTTCTGGGGTTTCAAGTTTAGGTGACCTAAGAAAACAGAATATTTTTCCAAAAAATATGCAAAATTGAAAAGTTATATGTATAAATGGATATTTTCTCCATTTTAACTCAGAGTTTAAAAGGTTTGCTTCAGATCATGATCTATCTAGATAATTGCTTCAATTATCTACTTTCTATCTACTATCATCTCATAGTCTTTAAGATAATATGAATGGATTACATTATGAAACACATATGTAAATTGAAAACAAAGCAATATCATAACAGAAGTTATTTCTACAGTTATTAAGTTTTATTAAAATAATTGATTTATACTTTTAAGATACAGTTATGCAAATAAAATAAAGAAATATGCATGTTATTGGCTTTGCTTCACTAACCCTGCATTAGCAAATAAGATAAAAAACCATAGGAGCTGAGCTGAGATATAAGCAAACTACATAAGAAATATTCCTCAAAAAACCTTTTGCCTAAATTTGCTTATATAATTTCAGTTTTTAGGCAATATTATACATATAAAATCTTTAATGTAGTTTTATATATAGGACATCTGTCATTGAAACAAAAATTCATTGAGATAAAAAATATTGTACAATTATTTGTATATTTTAATAACATGATAAAAGGTAGCTATAGTTTGGATGATCAATAACTTTTTCCTAAAATATTTATGCTGTGTTACACACTGTGTGTTAGGATTAGAGATGTCAGCAGTGACAGGCAGCAGGTCCACTTCAAAGAAAGTTATTATCTAAAAAGGTAAAAGAGCCATTTAACTATAAAACAGTTTGAGAGTTCAGGACAAAAAGATGGACACTTACTGTAGGTTTGATAGATCAAAGAAGGCGTCTTTAACCTGATAGTAAGGGATAACTAGACCAACTAAAAGAAATGAGGCCGAAATGGAAGAGTTTCCCAGCAGGGGAGATGGCAGTGAGGAAACCCAGAGGCAAAAAGCTGGAGAGCAGAAAGAGCTGTGGATGGTAGTAAGAGAGAGGATTGTAAATGAAGGAAAGGAGGTCAATGAGAGGCCTGTGTGCCCTGTGACAGAATCTGGGATTTTACCCAGAAGAAAATGAATCATTAAATCTTGTAGCAGAAACACAAACACATGTATGTGTTATAAACATCACTTCAGGAGGAATGCAGAGAAACAAACTGACTGGATTAAAATGAAAGACTGGCTTTGAAAATATCAAAGAATATGAACAGAGATACTAGCTGCTCCAATTAAAATAGTTAAAGTTGTATATAAAGAAGATATACTAAGACACAGAAGAATTTGGTAAATGAGTAAATGTGGACGATA
The DNA here is from genome assembly GCF_009834535.1 of Camelus ferus. NCBI lineage: Eukaryota > Metazoa > Chordata > Mammalia > Artiodactyla > Camelidae > Camelus > Camelus ferus. The sequence continues at coordinate 36,548,092 of NC_045696.1, read as the reverse complement.
AGGAGAAAAGAGATCTAAGATAGTATCCAGATCCTTAGATTGGGTAACAAGAAACATGGTGGTAGTATTCAGTAAAACAGAGTAGGCAGGAAAAGACCAAATATGGGATGGAAGATAATAATTGAACTTTATGTATATTGAACCAAAGATGTCTAAGCCATCCAAATGGAGACATCCTATAGGCCACTGAACACACAGATTTGAAGCAAAGAAGAAAGATCTGGTCCAGAGATTGATCATCAGCACATACATGGCAACTGAAATAAAGAAAGCAGATAAGATTGTTCAGGGATACTATTAGATTGACAAAAGGAAAAGGCAGAGGATGGAGCCTTAGGTAATTCCAATATTTAATGAAAAAAAAATAGGGATGAAACAGGAAAATGAGAAGAGTGAAATACGATGAAAGCCTAAAGAAGTGTTTTGAAAAGACAACATACTAATGCTGCTGAGACGTCAAGGATGGTAAGAACCGAAAAGTATCTACGTGACTCACTAGCAGGGATGCTACGGTCAGACATAGGAAGAATGTATCTGTGTATCACTGGGGTCAAGCTAGTTTACAGTGAATGAGAGAAAGTAAATTCCAGAAAGTAATTACAGACAACACTTTTAGATAGAGTTTGGGAGATATTTAGAGAGGGGCATAGAATAGATATGACTGCCTTAAGGAGGGAGAGACTTGCCATGGTTAAATGTTCATTAGAGGTATGAGTACAGAATGACTTTGAAGATTCAGGATGGAATCAAAATACCTCCAAGCGAAATAATTAAATGTAAAGGAGAAAGTACTTTTTTTCTTCATATGAAGAAAATGATGGATTCAAATTTCTTCTCACCTAAGTGTATTAGTTTTTCTATTGCTATGTTTAAAAAATCAGTACAAAGTAAGCTGTGTACAATTACACTAATTTCTTATCTCACAGTTTTCATGGGCTGGTCACTGGTTACCTAAGTCATCTCAGAGCCTGACAGAGTGAAATCAAGGTATGGGCTGCACCTCTGTTCTCATCTGAGGCTCAGGGTCCTCTTCTGGTTTTTGGCAGAATTCAGTTCCCCGCAGCTGTGGGACTGAAGTCCCTGGTTTATTACTGGCTATTGGCCAGCTGTTATGCCTACAAGCCATCTGCTGTCCCTTTCATGTGGCCCTCTCCACAAGATGACAAGTGCTTCCCCAAAGCCAATGAGAGAATATGTTTCAAATCTCTCCAACATCAGGATGGCTCTGGTCTCTTTCAAAGGCCTGCCTGATTAGATCAGACCCACCCAGGATCACTTCTCTTGAGATTAACTCAAAGTCAAACTGATTTGCAACCTTAATTTCATTTCAAAATCCCTTCACCTTTAACATATAATACACAGGCGTGACAGCCATTTTATTCACAGGTTCTTTCCACACCCATGGGGCGGGGATAATACCAAGCACATACTCCAGGACACAGGAATTTGGAGGGCCATCTCAGAATCCTGCATAACACATCAAGAAAGCCATCACCCTAAATTTAAATATTTTTCTTTTGTCTCTAAAATGGAGTTTTGCTCACTATTTACTTAATAAGTATGTTCTCATCTCTAAATACATACATACATACATACTTACATACATACATTGTTTTACATTTTTTATTGAAGTCCTCCATTTTAAAAGAACAATGTCTTTAAAAAACAGCTAGAAGTTTAAAATTTATTGAAAAAAGCAACACCATTGAAAACTGTTGGGACCCTCCTAAGGCAGAGTTAAGGGAAAAATATAATTGCAGAGAGGTCTTATTAGTCTACACAGAGATCTAACTCGTGGTATTCAATAAAACTGAAAAAAAAAAAAAGATAACAGGGAAATAAAAGCAATTCCTACAGCTCTCTATCATAACTCTCCCCACCTGTCTTGATGCAGTAGTCCTTGGGAACTTTTTGCTTTGGGCTGGCACTAAGTGTTGTTCCTCTTTGGGGCATCACTAGGTTTCCCCATTCTATAAAGGTTTAGTTCCCATAAGCATACCTGGTTCTGGACTTTTTCAACATAAGAAAGGAAAAATTGAGTGTGGGGGATTTTTTGCCTCTTTGCCTTTTGATTTCTGGATCTCTTCCTGAAATGAGTAGAGATTAATCAGGTGGGAGTTAGATACCTGTTCATAATAAAACCTGACTCTATTCAGCATCAGTCCTAAAGAAAATTACTTTCAAAACACGGATGGCACAAAATAGTCCCCACTTACTTAATTCTTCCAGGATTGCACAAAACTAAACTGAAGGGTGGCAACTGAATCCATGGAACCAGCCCGGGAGCAGAAGCTGTCGTATCCCCTTCTCTGCCACTTCCCGTTGCAAACAATAAAGGCCATTAGTACCGCAAAACAAACAAATAAAACAAAGACCGCTAAACTATAATAAATTCAAATAACAAAACGGAGAAATGATGTAGCAAATCTATCTTTTATTGCATGCAATGTGTACTTGAAATTGTAACACCTACCCTCAAAAAAAGTACGTAACACAGTATCTCCCTAGCAAATTTGTAAGATAATTAGATTCTAAAACTGTCCAAACACAGTATAATACGGAGCCATTATCAATTTACAGTGTCTTCCAGGGGTGTGGGAAGAGGATGAGGGTGGAAATGCAAGTACAATTAAGATATATTTGCCACACATGCCCTAGGAAACAATGCAGGCTAGATAAGAGAAGGAAGAATAATAGCTTCTAGTTATTGAATCCTGGTGGTGTTACAGCCACTACAGTGGATACTGTATATACATTATCAGAGGTGTTCACAAAGACCCTGCAGGATAGATATTTGTATCACTTTTTAAAATCTTGCAAAAGGGAGAGACAGAAAGGTTAAGAAACTTATCCAGAGCCACAGGAGTATGTGAGAGGCTGTAATGTGTCCCCAAGTTTAGCTGACTTCAAGGCCAGTACAATTTCTCATATATCACATTGCCCCTGGTGAGAAGGAGTGCCAGTGAGGAGTCCAATGCCATATGTCTCCAGAGCACTGGAGTAGCACATGCTAAAACAACTTTAGATTCTTCTGATTGCTCAACGACCTTGTTTTTTAGAAAAGTACTACAAAACATATATTGATTATGCCCTATCGTCCTGTATGTGATGAAAGTATGTCCTCAAACTGATCTATTTTCATAATATTTTAATAACACAGATTTTAAAAAAATAAACACCTTATCATTAAAAGTTTTTTGTATCAGAAATTTTAAATTCTGATTTAATCAATTTTAAATTTGATTAAATTCTTGGATTTGGTCATTTCTTTTCTTCTGGTTTAAATAAATAGATAGACAGACAGACAGACACAGATAAAACCTCAGTTAAATAATGCTCTGAATAAACAATGCATAAAGCTTCTCAGGCTTCTTCCTAGATTTTAGCTTGTACAAATCTGCATCTGTCTTCTTGAAAAAAATAAATTATTGTCTGAGGGACAGAGAGACACTACTTCAGTAACATACTGATAAGTATTGGGAACACTCTATAGCATTTTTGTTATTATATATTGATATAATTGCTGTTTCCTCTAGTGTTTCTCTCCTTCCCTTTTGAGAGGCCAACATAAGAGACGTCTGCCTGCGTATCTAGAGCCAGAAACTCATTATGATAGCAGCCCTGCAAGGCAGTGGTGGGAGCCAAACTGTGAAATTGTGATTCTTTGAGTGGAGTGTGGGAAGCGCTATGTACTGCTAGTTTTCTAATGGATTGAACCACAGAAGCACAGCAAATAGTCAAAAAAACCCTGAAGGTTGGTTTAGTGTGGGTATTTACCTTAGCAGTATTCAAGAGAAAAATTAGACAGACAGGAATACTTGTTAAAATGAATGTTTCCTTGGCTGAGAGAGGTCTGCTGTAACATTTGCTTTTCATTGACATTTGACATGTATTTTGACTATTCCTTTACATTTTTATTTCTCTAAAGAATTCATTTTGATGGAGACTATGAGGGAAGAAAGGTTGGTGGAATTTGTCAGCTGAATTTTGTGAAATTTTATAATAAATCTGTTGCCGGTGATTAGGTTCTTGTCTTGTCACAGAAAGAATTCAGAGATTAGATGGAGATTAAGAAAGTAAAGTGAGGATTTATTAAAGGATGGAAAGTGCACTCTCAAGGAGAGAGCAGGCAGGCTCAGGTGAGCGGCTGCCCTGAGTTTCTTTGGCAAGTTGATTGCATACGGTGTAAAAATGAATAGGCAGAATATTCACTAGGAAAGGAAGGGTTTGGGGTCATATTCCCTGATTTTCATCCCAACTCCACCTTCCTGAAGGGAAGTGGGATTATTATCCTTATTTAGCCTGGATCCAAAGGGTCATGGCGTCAGTGCATGATGGGTACTTCTAATCCCAAAGGCTAATTTTATTGAAATGAGGGCATAATGAGCAAACGGTTAGACACTGGAGACACTGGAGATTCCTGCCTTTTCCCACCTTTCTTTGTCAGACTCCAGGGCACTTGTCACCCAAAATGTGTGACTGCTTATCAGCCCAGAGGTTCCTGCTTTTCTCTGGCTGCCCAGGGACCCCTGTTGTTTACATGATGTATGGTTTCCTGTCACTTGGCCTGCATCCCCCTTTCTCTGCTCATACGTGGCTATCTCCCTGCTGTAACAAATCAAGTCTTTATTTGTTCCTCCTTTTGGACAGATTTAGGAATCAGTGACCAAAATAGTCAACCTTCCCTACTTATTTTTTTATAAAAATTATATAAGAAAATAAGATACATAGTTTAGCACCAATATAATGTCATTCCTCCTACTGAGCTTATATATGTACAATGGAAACTGTGGAGCTCAAGAACTATTTGATGTAAGTGGCAAACCTGGATGATTTAGTGAATAAAACCTCAACTTGCATCTTCAAAGAAACTCATCTCAAGCTATGACTGCCTAAAGTATGTAAATGTATGTAAATCAGTCCCTTCCTGTGGTTTTATATTTGTTCTTATAACAAAGAGGAAAAACTTGCATGTAAAGGAGTTAAACTTGCATATAATTTTAAGTTAGACAATAGTGTTCTACTTTGGTGTAGGCCATGAGATGTTAGAATAACTCAAAGGAACAAATATCAAATGCTCACATATATTTAAGTGTGAAGAGAAACTAAAGAGAACTGCCCATAGCTGAATCACCCCAGTCATTCCCTCTTAATTATTTCTCCCCTCACCCCAACATGCATCTTTAGGTCAGTTTCTCTGCTAAAGATCCCTCCTCCCTTCTCTTATTCCTTGGTCTTCTCTCAGGCTCTAGAACAGGGATTGGAAAGATACTAGTGGTTGTTTGCCAGGCCGTATGCCAACATAAGGAAGGCAATGTTTCTTCGGGGAGTTGGAGACAAATGTTATCTCTAAATGTCACTTACCTAGAAAGATGATTGATGAGAAGTAATCAGGTGACCTAGAACTTAGCCTCAGGATATAGGACAGACATTTGAGCTTGTGCCTCCCTCCAACACCTGTGAGCCCAAATACTCTCCAAGTATTCTCCACAGGTACTACTGCTTGGGGTCGGGGTTGGGAGGAGTTTCGAGGGGGCTGCTTCACTCCTCAGTATTCACTGCCAACTGTCAAAACTTAGCCCCAATGTCCACAGCCAGTTTTATCAGTAGGATTTGTCCTCTTCAATGATACTCCATTAAAAAATATCTTTTAAAAAAGGCTAAATCTCTGAAAGATATTATTTAAAAGAAAGTTTATGACAGGTAAAATGAGAGCTAACATTATTCGTCACTGTCAAGCATATTTTAAAACATCATTAAACCAGTGGAAATTATTGTGGAAAACAAACAAAATGAAATAATAATTCCAATTACATCCATATCCATATATACTTGCATGCACATGTATATTATGTTTACTTATTATAAATGCCACATCACAGATGTAAAGGGAGGAGCTATTCTAAAATGGAGTGTAATAAGTGCTGAGGAATTTGGAGAAATAAATAGAAACCAAATATAAACTTATTATATAATATATAAACTCAATATGCATAAAATGGCTATTTTACATTATACAAAATTTTTAATAATAAAAAAAAGATATAATAATGATTTTAAAGATAGAAAACAGATCCAGAAAAATGTTTGCAGCAAATGTTACATATAAAAAGCAGTAACTATACTACATAAAAAGCACAGGAAAATTGGTATGAAAAATAACACTAAAATGAAAGAAAAGAATATGAACAATCTGAATTAAAATTAGTAAAATAAAATAAATCTACGTAAAACTGTTCAACTCTGCTAGTTATCAAAAGATTGCACTGAAATAAAAGTAATGAGCCTTTTTAAACCAATAAAATGAGGGAATTTGGTAATCAAGCAGACATTCTCATATATAGCATAATAAATTGGCAAATTTCTTTTGGAAAAATTATTTTTCAGTATACATTAAGACATAAAATGATTGTATTCTTTAACCCAATTATCTCACTTTTGGTAGGGGGATAGAAAAAGGAAATAAATAAAATGATAAGAGAAAGTGAGGAAAATTTAACATACATAAAAATTTTCATTGTAACAAATATAAAGCCACTAAAATTATGAGGATTTCATAACAACATGGAAAAATACTTATTTATAACACTAAATGAAAAAGAAATAATTATATCTGTCTACTAAGTATAAAAATACAAAAACCATGCCTAGATTGAGAACTATATTGGGAAGAATGAATATACAAAGGAGTTTGATTTGTTAAATATTTAACTGTGGGTTATTTTAATGCATTGTATCTTGACCTAATCAATGCTGCAATTTTACTTATCTAGCAAAAATAATTTCTTCAAAGTAAAAATTCCTGTCAGGAAATAACAAAAGCCATGGTGCTCCCTCACTATCCATTCTCATTTTTCATAAAAATTTTATCTGGGCATAAGACACCAGAATAAAGGCAGCAGTCCCAGCCTCCTGCATAGCCAGGTGAGGGCATGTGACTAAGTCCTAGCCAATGTGCTATGAGCAGGAATACTCTGTGGCAGCTTCCTGAATCCTATCTTAACAGACGACTGTCACATGGCCTTCCCCCTACTTCTGTGTTCCCTTCTCCTGTTACTAGGTTGTAGATGCCAACTCAGACAAGGGCCAGTGTACAGTGACAAAGCAGCATGCACTGGAAGGGGCCTGGGTCCTTCCAGACACCGCAGAGCAGAGTCGTACTCCCAGTCCTGGTTTCTTCATCTCTGGACTTTCTCTATTTTAAAGAGAATGAGCAATAAACTACCCTGCAAAAACCATGGTTAGTTCTCATTTTTCTGTTACAGCAGAATCTCAACCTACTAAATGAGGAGAAGGTTACCCCAAAAGCCAGCTAGCTGCAATATTTAAGCTATAATCAATTGAAAATTGTTGACAGCAAGGTAGAGACAACAATCTGAGGGCAGTAGGACACCAAAAGTTTTCTCAAGGTTGACCCCAGGGTATTCAAATTAACTGACTAGGTCTAGGCAGTTGGTCCCTCCATGCCAGGCATTTTCAAAGGGGGTGATATTGCCCCAAAGGGGTGAAAATTGGCTCTTAGGGAGGACAAAAAGTGTAAGGATTAAATAATGATTTATGACTCTCCAACACACCACAGAACATAAAGGGACATACAATATATCTGTGGTATTTATTTCATGGGGGTGGGTCTAGGTCTAAAAAGGCTCCTTAGGAGGGTGATAATTAAAAAAAAAAAAGACTGTGGAATGCCGCTCACTATGAAATGTCCACCCCTGCCTGTTCTATCAAAGGAATTCTGGTTTTTTTTAGACTCTATAGCTTCCCAATTTTTTAACCACTTGTCACACTATTGTGTTAGTGAGTTTATTTTTCCGTCTCTCCCACTAGGTTTTTGGCTGATTATAAGAAGATTATGGCTCTGAATTCTGCATCTGTCACACGTTGCTTGGCACAAATTAATAGCACAAGAAATACGAATGGCTGAATGAGCACCCCAGGTACATTTTTCCTTTAAGTCTAAAGCTCTAGCAATTCTCACTTAACAATGGACACAATTCTCCCTCTGCCTGGGTGGTGACAAATTAGGACAACCACTGAGAATGCTCAGCAATTCTTAAACAGTATGTTGAACAGCTTGGTAAAAGAATCCAGTTCAGCCACAGGAATACCCTGTTCCTACTTAATGCACCAATTTAAGTTTTCCTTAAAATAAATAAATAAATAAAAGGTTTAACCTTCTTCATATTCATTACTACTTAGCATTTTCCTTTTTAATTTCAAACATCAAGTTGATTTGAAATCTGCTGTTGTTTTAACAATAGGGCAGAGTTTGATATTTGGAATTTATACAGACATTTCTGAAAAGGCCACAGCTAAAGAGAATCTAAGCTTTCCAGTTTACAGGAAATATCACAAACATTAATTATGAACTGAAGTCTGTTTGCTAGTTTATTCTACCAGTGTGGTCACATGTGGAATAATCCCATTCAAACAATAGTTACTGAGCACCTAATGCATGCGAAGTGTTGTGCAAAGTCTATAGGGGATTTAGAGTGAAATAAAGCAAAGCCCATCTTCATACTTCTAACCTTCTATTTGGGAAAATATCATTCGAGGTCATCTAGTTTAGGTGTTATGAACAATATACAAATAGATGTTTGAGAATTTGAGAGAGGACATAAAATTCATGCAAATAAGATCTCATGGATACGGTGGCTTTCAAGATGTGCTTTCAAGGAGGAATAGGATTATAATAGAGGAAGATGAGAGACAAGGTATTACAGTCCGTGAATAGCACAAAACCAAGAAATCAGATAGTACTTCCAGAGAGAAGCACATGATCTGCATTTGATTAGTACACATGTTAAATCTGAGAAGCACTTGGATAGGGCACCTGCAGCAAAGTGAGAGAAAAGATGATAGCAAGGTAGTAGGGAGCCATTTCCTAGAGAAAGTATTATGCTTTAATCAAAATTAAAAAAAAAAAAAAAAAACACTGTTAGCCAGTAGGGACCATTGGTAGCCTTTGAACATGTGAGCCAGAGCTATGCTTTAAGCAGATTAACATAACATGTATTTGCAGTGTAACTTACAAAGACTTTCAGATGTAGAGAGACCAACAGTTCACTCTTGCAATGGTATGAGAAGAGATGAATTATGATTGTAGAAGAAAAATGCAAAACTGAAGATGGATGAGAGAATATTTCAGAAGTAAAATATGCAAGTCTTGACAATTCTTTGAGTGTCATAATGTCAAAGGAATGATATACGATAAGGAAAATTTATTCCTAGGCTTTGAACCTAAACAACTGGGAAAAAGAAGTGACATTAACAGAAAGAGGAATAAGGAGGGCAAGCTGGTTTAGGGTGTTGAGGAAATAATGAATTCAGATTTGGACAAATTAAACCTGATATATCAGCAAACATCAAAATGAGCCTATTTAACAGGCAGTTAGAAATGCAGTTTCAGTAGCTGGAAAAAGCTGAAAATAATAGAAATCATGTATGCAGAGATGATTGGTGGAAACGTGGAAATATTTGAAAACACAAAAAATATAGGGAATCCACAAACAGTAAATGCTGGAGAGGGTGTGGAGAAAAGGGAACATTCAGAGTTGGTGGGAATATAAATTGGTGCAGCCGCTATGGAAAACAGTATGGAGATTCCTTTAAAAAGTGAAAATAGACTTACCCTATGATCCAGTAATCCCACTCCCGGGCATATTATCAGGAGAAAACTCTAATTTGAAAAGATACATGCACCCCAGTGTTCATGGCAGCAACTATTTATATTAACCAAGACATGGAGGCAGTCTAAACGTCCACTGACAGATGATCAGATAAAGAAGATGTGGTGTATATATATATACACACACACACACACACACACACAATGGAATACTACTCAGCTTAAAAAAGAATGAAATAATGTCATTTGCAGCAATATGGATGGCCCTGGAGATCATTGTACTAAGTCGGAGAAAGACAAATATCATATAATATCACTTATATGTGGAATCTAAAACAATGACACAAATGTAATTATTTACAAAGCAAAGACAGACTCACAGACACAGGAAACAAACTTACGGGTATCAAAGAGGAAAGGAGTTGGGGAGGGGTAAATTAGGAGTTTGGGATTAACAGATACAAACTACTATATACAAATAGATTAACAACAAGGTCCTATTGCATAGCACCCAGAAGTATATGTAATAGATTGTAATAATCTATAATGAAAAAGAATGAATAAATATATATATTTATATATGATTAAATATATATAATAAAAATAAATAAATATAATATAATATATAAATAATAAAGTATATAATATGTAAATTATATAATTAAATAAATATAATAATTATAATAAATATAATAAATATAATATATATTTATATACAATAATCTATAATGATAATCTATAATCTATATATAATCTATAATGATAATCTACAATAATCTATATACATAATAATCTATAATGAAAAGAATATGAATATATACTTTTTATATATGAATATATATATACACATACATATATATATATATAATGTATAATGTATAACTGAATCAGTATGCTGTATACCAGAAACCAACACAACATTGTAAATCAAATATACTTCAATTTTAAAAAACTGAATGGGGATGTAAAAGAATCAAGAAAAGAAGCTCAGAGATTACTAACTTTAAGAAAAAGGATTAAAAGAGAGCAAAAAGTCCACAAGATGTAAGGGAAAACCAGAGTAGCATATGCCATTAAGACAGAGAAAGTTCGCCTTTCCAAGAAATAATGAGCCAGCATGGCAAGGCTGCCAAGGGGTCAGGAAGAAAGTGTGCTACTTTATCACAACTGAAGTCCATTTTGGTAATCAAATACTCATTACTATTTAATTTTAATATTTATTTAAAGCTCTCTTATAAATTGGTATCATCTGTTTTTCCCAGTATTTCTGAAGTACCATAGAATAAAAGTAATGCAAAGCAACATGAATTTATTATGGAACAAAAATCAATGCAACAATATTAACATGTTTCAGCTTATTTGGTACTGTATCTATGACTCTAAAAAATCAGCTAGACAAACAGTAATATGTATTTCCTGCATATAACTTCAAAGGATCCATATTGGTAACTCAATCTTTTTGAAGCCATTAATAAACCAATAATTTTTTTCATTGCTGTTACATGGATTGCAATATAAATTAACTCATATTCTGAGTAGAGTTAAAAAAGTAATAGCTGTGAACTTGCTTTGTGAACACTGGAAAGTCATAACTTCTCTGGTCTCAGCTCTTTCCTCTGTTATAACCTGTAGGGGCTGACGAAATCTCTAAGGCACTCTCCTGACTTGATATATATTCTAAAATATTCCTGAAATATTGTTTTTACTAATTCACTTCCTAATTATACAAAGATGGCTCTGATTAAAGGAGTGAAAGCTGCAAGATGAAGAATAATATGACAAACTATAGATCTCACATACATATCAAGAAGGATGTACGTATGAAGTTCAAAATACTTTATTGTGGAGAGATTCCAGACACGTGATAAGAGACAGGAAATATAACCTTGGATGCTCAGCTCTACTGCCCCAGGGAAGAGCAACATTATTCTGAAAACAACATTGTTTTAAGAAAATTGTTAGGCAAAAACAGAGATCTATTGGGAAATATCCAGCAAATATTAACAAGAGACCATCAGAGCTCTGCCATTATTAAAAATGACCATTTAATTCTTTTAAAAAATAGATAACACACACCTAGGTCCTTTAAGGAGATTTTCTCATACCGAAGAGGCTGGGCTAAATTCAATACTCAAGTGCTTAGGAGTCACTTGAAAGAATCTCTGCCAGGAAGATGGATGGTTGTCTAAGCCCAGCGCCACCGCAGACCATTGGAGACCTCGACATCAGGGCCTGCATTTTAGAAATCTCTCAATCTTCAGCAGTTACAAAGCTCACTTTGATCATATGTGAAAGATGGTTTCAAGGGGGGGGGGGGGTCTACCATCTATTCTCAACTATGTTCAGTAATTTACAGAAAAATGTTAACCTAAATCTGGATTTTTCCTTAGCTTCTAATTGTTAATGGCAGAAGCAGATAAAGAGACTAATTGGACTAATTCATCAGAATAAATTGTAAATGATAAATAAATGCATTGCAGGTTAACCTCATAGCTTTGTTAAACACAGTACTGATTCATTTATAGAAAACTTTGAAATAGCTAATTGGCCTTTTTACTGACAAGTTTTTTTTTTTTAACCAAATAAAGAAGGCCAGATAAGACACTTTATTTTACTAAGTCCATATTTATTTTTTAATTTTTGTTTTACCAGCTTTCATAATATTTAAAATAGTGAAAACAGTCATTTAAGGTTTAATTTAGAGGCATTAAAAAAAAAAATACCTGAGACTTTAGACCTTACATAAAAGTTGCAGATTAAATGAACGTCTGTAAATTAAATCTTGTTTCCTAAAATTGTGTTCAAATAAAAAAAAATGTTATCCCTGAATAATAATGTAATGTATCCTTGCTACTGCTGCAAACTTTTACAAACATACGTAAAGGGATAAGGCAGGGATAGGGGTATCATGCTCTACTGGTGGATGTGTAAACTAGTAAATTTTTCTGGAGGAAAATTTGACAATTTGAATCAAAATCATTAAAAATATATTTGATTAAAAATTCTACTTTCCTAAGAAAATAATTATAGGCTACAGAAAACATTCTACTACAAGAGGTTTTCTTGAATGCATATTCATAATAGAAAATAAATAAAAAAATAAATAAATATCCAATAAAAATAGCATATTACTTAAATTATGAGCCTGATATCATATAGCCATATACTGGACGATTATGCAAAATGAGGGAAATGCTGTTTAATATGCTAAAAGAGGGAAAATATTTATGATATCCTTTTAAATTACTTTAAAAGCTAAGAAAACATTATTATTATAGTTTTACACATTATACATTTATATGTTATACATTTTATTTTGTATATTTATATATGTTATATTTTATATTACAGTATTATTCCATTCTTATAAATAGCATTATGTATTTTATATACGCACGGAGAATGGGTCTAGTTTGGCAAGCTTTCGTGAGAGACACTATCAGTCACTTCATATTGTGGGTGGAAATAATTCACATTAGAGCATTTTATTCTGAAAAATAATGATACTCTAATTCTATCATATTTTCAATTAGCTGCAATAATTTTATAAAGAGATACTTCCCTTTTCTACCATTTGGTCAGCCAGTGGTACAGTTCAAGAGGGCAACACAAATGCCTTATTCTTTCCCTTTATAATCCATTTCCCAAGATGTTGATATTTTGCACCTCATGGGGAGTGATGGAAACGGTAGATATCTTGATTGTGTTGGTGGTTTCATTGGTGTATGCATCTGTCAAAACTCACCAAATTGTACATCTGAAATATGTGTAGTTTATTGTACAGGAATTATACCACAATAAAGATGTTTAAAAAAAAAAAAAAAAAAGAAGGTTCATGGGGGTTGGCCAAGCCCAGATCCTTAAACCTACTCACCCACTATGGGAACAGGAGAAACCCTTCCACATCTAGCTGTTTTTCTCTAATCCACACACCACACTTTTCAGTGAGTACTATGGCTATTTTATGAGTACCTATCTCAGGTCCTTCAGTCCCCATTACTTCCTTTTGCTTCTTCTGATAAAGATGTTATTACTATGCACGTTTTGTGGCTGTTGGTGATTGGACCCCACCTCTTATATTTTGAAATTCAAAGGAATAACTCATGAACTAGTTTTGTTATAAAGCTTGACTATGAGTTTTTTTGCCTTCCAGTTGTCACCATATTCCCAGAATTTCCCAAGATATACTACTTTTAGATACAGATATAGGTATCGATATCACTACAGATACAGATTTAAATGCAAACAAAGTTTCAACTACAGGAAAAGATTCAGCTATAGACATATATATATAAATATGTACAAATAAAAATTACTAGCAGAATAAGCATTGAATATATATACTAGCAGGTTAACGAAATTACGGATGGCTTTTTCTTTGTTTGATAATAACTTTTTTAAGTCAAAAAAAAAAAAAAACAAGCAAAGCTAGTACTTAGAGGTTTATGAAAACTCCTATTATCTTCTCAGGGGTTTGTGGGAATGGCCTTTTTCCGTTCCCATCAGCATCTATACTCCAGTCACATCAAATTCAATTACCTTTTTTCTTGCTCAACATCAGTAATCATCTGAGAAATGCAGATTAAAACCACAATGAGGTATCACTTCACACCAATCAGAATGGCTGTCATCAAAACGAAAACAAATAACAAACATTGGAAAGGATGTGGAGAAAAGAAAACCCTAATACACTATTCATGGGAATGGAAATTGGTGCAGCCACTGTGGAAAACAGTACGGAGATTTCTCAAAAAACTAAAAATAGAACTACAAAAATAGAACGTGGCAATTCCAGTCCTGGGTATATATCTGAAAAAAAGAAAAATACTAATTTGAAAAGATACATGCAAACCAATGTTTACAGAAGCATTATTTATAATTGCTAGGATATGGAAGCAACCTAAGTGTCCATCAATAGATGAATGGATAAAGAAGATGTAGTGTATATATAACAATGGAATACTATTCAAACATAAAAAAGAATGAAATTTTGCCACTTGTAACTACATGGATGGACTAGGAGTGTATTATTCTAAGTGAAATAAGTCAAGCAGAGAAAGACAAATACTGTGTATTACTTACATGTGGAATATAAAGTCTAAAACAAACTAGTGAATATAATAATAATAACAATAATAACAATAATAACAATAATAATAATAATAATAATAATAATAATAATAATAATAATAATAATAAAGATCCAGACTCACAGATATAGAAAACAAACTAGTGGCTACCAGTGGAGAGAGGGAAGAGGGAAGGGGCAAGATAGCGGCAGGGAATAACCTAAGAGGTTAGAACTACTATGTATGAAGTAAATAAGCTACAAAGATACACTGTACAACACAGGGAATACAGCCAATATTTTCTAATAGCCACAAATGGAATATAACCTTTAAAAATTGTGAATCACTGTGCTGTACACTTGAAATTTATGTAATATTGTACATCAACTATACCTCAATAAAAATTTTTTCAAATTTAAAAATTAAAAAAAGGTGTAATTCAAGTATCTTTCTCAGTTCAGCTAGCTGACATATGCGTTCTTTAAGGGAAAATGGCTCACTGTTTATTCTTCCCAACCCTGCAGTTTTGAGTGTGGATTCCATGCTTTGAGTGCTCCAGTCTTCTTGGTATATATATGCAAGTCCAACGTCTCCTATTCCATTACAAACTTCTTTTCTTGGAATAGTGCATAGCTTTTGCTTTTCAAACATTCTTCAGCTTTTAGACTAACATCTCCAATAGAAAATTATAAAAGTCTACTTAGGAACTATAAAGTCAGGAATTTGACTCTCTTTCTGAGTTCTTTTTTTCCTTTTTTCCTTAGGGCAGCAGCCCTCACACTCATGTATAGTTTAATCATGAGAGCCATAGAGTTAAAAGACAAGGACCAAGAAGGAAAAACAAAGTGGGCAGTATTTCAAAATGTAATCCATTTTCACTTCTATATACAAGTGACTGTCTCTGGAGAGTGACAATACCCATGTTTACAGGTGTTACAATGTTGACACTAACTCTTTTGTGGGCATGAGTTCACCATTTGGTTACCATCAGACATCTTCACGGTAATTTACAGTCCTTATTGTATATTGATGCCTAACATCAATTAAATTTGGCTGTTGCTGCTCTCCAAGAGCAGAAGAGAGAAGCAACAGTGACCACTAAAATAACATTTTGCATTTAAGGTTGTTAAAAGATAAGCTGGGCATAATAAAAATCAAGAGTTTTTTGACTAAAAATTTATTTGAATCAGGCAGTGCCAACCCGGAAGTGATTAGGAGTCCTCTACTGGCAGGAGCTAGGGGATAGACTTTTATAAAAAGAAAAGAGGAGGAAGCAAAGCAAGGAAATTATTTGATTGACTGTAGCTTAAGTGGTTGCCTCATTTGGGAAAGCCTAGCTGGCTGTTTGAGATTGATTGTCCTTACGTTTCAATTTCTGAACCTTGAGGCATTAGAGGCTTAGGATCCAGTTTGCTTATGCAAGCTACTCAGGTAATAAAGCCACCTCAGCCTAACGGCCTCCTTGTTTAGCTAACTTAACAAGGTTTTCTCCCTTTCCTTTAAAGGGATTTCTAAAACAAAAAGTCCCCTGAAACATGTCCTTTCTCCTCTTTGGATTCATTGCCCTCGCTGCTTTTCCCACAGGTTTCACCATGAGATAACTGGTATGCAAGCATCAGACAGGTACTTGAGGGTGGATGTTCGGGAATTCTCAGCTGGACAGGCAGCAGCTGCCATGGGGCTTTCCCCTCAGCAATACTCTCCACCAACTCTCAAGGGCCACATTATCTCACATCTTCCAGGAATTGAAATAGTCAAGGGAAACCCTATCATGATTTTGTCCTGAAATTATGTTCCTAATAAGTGCATTCCCTTCTTCATGGCTACCCTTCAGCAACTTTGGCTTTTGATTAATTTAGCTGTTAATGACTGATAATAAAAGTCACTGTACACCAAAAGCTACTCCATTTGTTCCTTTACCCAGTGGAATGGTGCTTGAAAAAAATATAAGATTATGAAATTGCCTTTTAAATGGCTTCAGTGGTTTATAAATAAAATGTATTCCTATAAATAATTCTGAAGATTTGTGGATAAAGTCAATCTCAACAGACTGACAAATGGAATCCTGAAAGTACTGCAAATTAAATGTTTATATGTGGTTATAGTTTATCCCTTAATTTCTGCAGTAGGTTTTGAAACAATATATATTATGGAAGAAAATAAAAATAATAATACTTATATTTATATAAGCATTCATAACACTTGCACATATATACTTCATTTGATTTTTAGTTGTGTAGTCTATTTAATAAGTATTTACTGAGTGTTTATCATGTGTCAGGCACTAAACTAGGAACAGGGGGTACAATGAAGTGTAAGGGCCCTCTACAAGCAGTGGTGAAGGAGGCATCTTTAAATATATAAGGAAATAGTTTCACAAAGATTAAGTGATTTGCCAAGGTAACTGATAGGTAAGTTGGTAACAGAACTAGAACCAGTATTCACTCTGTGAGACTCTGATTTCATGTCAACTACTGACACTCCAATTGGATCATTTGGTCTAGTAACGTGACTGTATATTTATAATTTCCTCATCCATAATAAAATCAAAAGTAACACTTCTGGCTGCAGAAAAATCTGCTTTTACTTGAAACCAAATTTTCACCCAGATTTGTGTCTGTAGCATAGAAACATTTTTATACACAATCAAGTGAACACAAACTCCCAGTTCAACATTGGCAGGCTTTGGTCTGTGTTCTATTTGGGGACTTTGAGGTGAAAGCAGTCGAGGAAAGAGAGACTTTGTCCCTGAACTGGATTTGTTCATCTAAAATTATGCTGGTGCTCATTACCTATTCAGTGACTCACTAGCCTATCAGTCTACTGTAGAAATAAAAGCTGCAGTTACTTTTCTTTCTTTAATCTCCCTGTTCTTAATTGCCATATTGACAAAAAAGAAACAGTTGTTTACTTTCCAAATTCTCTGGAGCACCAGCCAAATTAATCCTTTTAAGCGGTGTTTCTTCAGCTCCAGAAACAAGTAGCATGCAAACTAGCTAACGACTCCCTTAAGAGGCAGCAAACACAAGATGCCTAGACATTAACCTTGACTGGGAGAGGCCTGCAGGCATTTGCTTCTCACTCTGGAAATAGCCCTGAGGTTTTGAGGAGAAGGAGGGAAATAACTAGGGTTAGATAAAGGAGTAGGCCTGCTGGGTACCCACCCCAGCTCCCTGAGGTGTCAATCTGTAAGGGAGAGCCTGGTAAACACCTTCCCTCAGGCCGTTCCCTTTCTTTCTGGAAAACAGAGTCCAAATTTTGTTCCCAACAGCAGTATGTCCAGTCTGAGTAATGCATCATGATCCATCTGAACTAATCCTGATGTCTCCCTTTGAAAGATACTTTCATTCCTAGCCTCCCTTGCAGCTACAGGTGACTATCTGACCTGATTCTGGACAATATTATGAGACAAATAAAATGTTAGAGCTGTGCTGGCTGGTGCCACCCCCTTCTTCTTCCTTCTTTTTTGGAGCACTGCTGTGATGCTGTGCCCACAACCAAGAGGTAAGGAGAAGGGCATTCCAGAGGAAGTGAGACCTAAACGTTAGGTGGAAATTATCAGAGTAAAGAGGGTAAGGAACAGAGCTCCACAAAGAAAGAGAACTCAGTATACATGCCTAGAGACAAGAAGCATCACGGAAACTTGAAGAACATGTAGGAAATTTAATACAACAAATTATAAAGCATGAGACTGTGAGTGGTAAGAAATAAATTGGACAGATAGAGAATGATCAGATCGTGAAGGGCACTGTAAGCCACACTAGGGCGTTTATATTTTACACTAAAAGCAAATGAGAGCTATTGAAAGCTTTTAATCAGAGAAGTGACAGGATTAGATTAAGATCTTAGAAGGGAAATATGTGGGAATTTATTAGGGATTGGAGAAACATAAAAATTACTGTTGTAATATTTTTGATGAGGGATAACACAGGCCAGAGTAAGTAGTAAAAATGGTACTGGAGACAGTTGGATTAAATGTACAAATATTTAGAAGGCAGAATAAAAAGGGCCCTGTAAATGAATGAATCTAAAGGAAAAAGACAAAAATTAGGGTTGTCTCCTAGTTTCTGGCTCTGGCAGCTATGTAGATGTGGACGATATAAATCACTGAAAAGGGAGGGAGGAAGAAGACCAGGTTTAAGGGAAGTTGAGGGTTTTCTGAGCTCTCCAAGGAGAGAGAGGACTCTGAGACTCAGGAATGAGACCAGTATCAAGGCCAGAGGAGGGTCCATGCACTTTCAGATAACAGGGTGAATGCTGGTGTGATTGAGGCAGAGACATGGAATAACCCTGAAATGGCCTGTCATTTTAAGGTAGTAGATCTCAAACTTGACTGTGTGTAAGATGAACTCAGAGAAACTTGCTACAAGGCAGATTCTTGGGCTCTACCACTAGGAGATTTCTCTTTGGGAGGCCAAGTCTTGAATCAAAGCTGCATTTTTAGTAGGAATCATTTTATAATGATTATCATGCATGCAGATAAACCAAGGATCTTACTTGGAGAAACACTGATTTAAGGAAGAAGACAAAGACATGAAAGAACTCAGAGAGCTAGGAAGAGGATCAAGAACTGTGTGCTGTGAGGAAGAGTGGGAGCATTTCAGAAACTAGAGACAGTCAGCAGTGCCAAAATTAAAATGAAAAGTTAGGCTGAGTTTTACTTTAGTGCTTTAAGCAACACTGAAATCCCACCAAAGGCAATGAGAAGTCACCAAATACAAGAAGAAAGAGTTGAATATTTTCTTGTTTGTTTTCTGACATTTAGTTGCAATTCACTAGCTACTTTTAAAGATTTAAGTACACTTCTTCAAATGTCCTATACAGAGAGATTTTTCTCATAAACTGTTTTTAAGTTCTGTTTAAAATACTTCAAAATTATTTTCCCTTTAAACATAAAAATAAGTATTACAAATATCAAACCCAAAAAGGAATGAAGAATGGTAGAATATGCCACCAGAAAATACGTCTCTTTGACATAAGGATTATTTTGAGAAACAGACACAGGAGAACCTCTGAAAATACAGTAGAAGTGAACTTCTTACAAGGAAAATTTACACTTACAAAGGAAGGCTCCATTTGTGAGGGTGTACCAAGAAGAGGACTTACTAGAAACTCCTATCATTGGAGAGAGCACAAACTTAAATCTGTATCACAAGCCTTACTCTTATTTACCATACTTTTCCTGGTCACCTCTCTATAACCAGCCTCCCCAACACCCTTTTGTCTTTAGCTGAAGATGATATGTAAGCCTGAATTTTAAGCCATATATGAGAGATCCTCACTTTTTCCTTGGTATCTCCCTTGTATACGTGAGTTATACATGTTAATAAACTCCTGTTTGTTTACTCTTGCTAATCTTTTGTTATAGGGGCCCCAGCAGAGAAGTTAAAAAAGTAGAGGGAAAATTATATTTTCCTCCCCTACAGAAGGTAGGATTAATACTACAGATAAGTAGCAGAAAATTACATATTCTATTATTGAGAAATGAATGTATGATTAACATAAGAACATGCAAACTGGTTATTTGATGAGTTTTGATAGAAAGAAAGATGATGTACTTTGAGTTTGGCTTCTGATTATAAAACAAAAATGTTGTTTTTAAGAGAAAAAAAATCCAAGACTGAATAAAAATCTAGTCTCAATAGACTCCGTGTTCATGGCGTGAATCCACAAACTAGAGCATTAGGAACGGATCATGTATTAAATGTGAAAAAAATTAGTTACAAGGAAAATTATGAGAATTTCAACTTAGAAATAAATTAAGAAAATGTATAAGATGTCACTGAGCAAATTTCTAAGAAACAAAACCTTCTGGTCTCTCTCTAGTGGCTTATGAAACAAAAAAAGCCTGGTCAATGATGCATGAAAAAGGTGACAGAGAGTAGCTGTAAAATGTGTTCCATTTCTTTTGGAGATTAATTAATTTAAATCAAGTATATATAGGTGCTAAATTTATATGACTGAAACCTGAAAGGTAAAAACAAATTGTAAGAGCTCCTTATGTGCAAGTGAGCCAAGTAATCACCTCTAGGATTGTCTCACCTTAGTCAAGGAAGGAAGGAAGGAAGGAAAGAGGGAAGGAGGGGAGAAAGGAAGGTGGGAAAGAGGGAAGGAGGGAAGGAAGGAAGGAAGGAGGGAAGGAGGGAAGAAAGGAAGGCGAGAAAGAGGGAAGGAGGGAAGGAAGGAAGGAAGGAAGGAGGAATACTATTCTGCTAGACTGTCAGGTAGCCTAGAAGCTCTGCCGTTGCTTTTTTTCCATCACAAAAATTCAACTCTTAAGTTCACAAACCCAATTGTCTTTGAAAGACATCTTGTCAATTATCTTCCTATTTCACAGTGTAGCCAAGCCAATTTGGTGACCACAACAGTTCTTCCCCATTATTTGATCATGCTCTATAAGCTCCAGTAAGAAACAGATTTTAATGCCATTCCATTTCAAGATCAACTTGAGTGCACTGTTCTTACATTCTACTTCTAGTTAGTATTGTGATTGTTTCTGAGTTTGCCTTATAACAGATATTTACACTTTGGATAACTTTTCTTTAAATGCCTGCCCACTAGAAACTTCCACTATTTGGCTAAGAAAAAGTGACAGATTTCCATGGCTTGACACTCCTTGTATCATGACTCCAACATAACAGGGTCACTCAGATCAGAATGACATTACAACAGCAATTGTTCTGGTCTCTCCCTTGTTACAGTCATTATCTTTGGTCATTTTATTTAAATGCATCATTTAGTTTGACAGCAAATTGCATGACAGAATAAAAAGGACCTTGTGGGGGTGAAAAAACATCCCTAAGTAAAATTGATTTAATATTAAATAACTTCAAGGTTAACTCTCTAAAATGAGTTGCTGGCTTGCCACATCTCCTTTACTAAGAAGAGCACTGGCATAGCTAAACTGGGCCATTTAACCTTGAGGGTCAGAGAAACAAAGTAGGCTGTTGAAGCCTTTAAGAATATATATATATATAAAAAACTCAACAATTATTTTTTAAAAACTAAGTCATTTACAAAAATATATTTCAAACATTAGTAAGTAGGGCCAAGGATTTTTAACTTATTCTCAATTTTAGTACAGTCTTCAAAGTTATAAGACTTGAGCTTAACTCCTGGTCTTGTTACTTATAGGCTACATAACCTACAGGAAGGAAAATGATTAAATTTATTAGTACTAGTATCCTCATCTGTAAAATGGATTTTGAAATACCTATTCACAGATCTGTTTCTAGGAATTGAGTAAAATCAAAAGACTTTACCTAACACTAAAAATATTTAAGAAATAGGTAACTCTTAATAATGGAATGGTTGTTCTGTAACTAATCAGAGAAACGATAACCTCTAATCAATAGGAATGTTTAAGTTGAAGATTAAGTTTAAGGAATAGGTGGTTATTTCCATATTCCTTTCCACTTGGCTTATAAATCCAGATGTGTCTTTAACCAACATCTATTCTTATCTATTTCTATTTCATCTCCTTTAAATTTTCAGTAATTAATGTAAATTTTGAAAAGCAAAGAAAGGAAAATAGCACATATATATACATACATATATGTAATTCCTTATAAAATTGGCCTGTTGTGTTAGCATGAAATCACAACTTAAATTTTTAAAGTATATAACCAAATGTTATCACTAATGTTCTTCCATTAGGAATTTATTCCTTTGTGTTAATAAACCATTGTTTTCAAAATATCTGGGAGATAATTTCATAACAGTCAGACATTCATGTATCAATGTAAACAAATGAGGTGTTTCTATTGTTTTGGGGAGAATAGGGGGAGGACATCTGGGAATGACACAAGACCTCAATAAAACAGCTTGAGTAAGGTTGGTACCTTAGCAAGTAGGAAAATAGGACTGCCAATAGACTTGAAAAGGGAAAAAGGAAAATTGGGGGGGGGGGGCTATTTCACAGTTTTACCTAGAGGTTTCACAAGCTTGGATTCTAATAGGATCTTTATGTGTGATACTTGCTCATAAGCTGTGAGTAAATCTGCACTGAGTCTACTGAGGGTCTAGAGACACCCTCTGTATGAGATACTTCATAACTGGGATGCCCACTGAGCCATTTAGGAACATGGAGAAGAACTGGCATCTCCGGGAATTTCTCGCTAATCTTAATTTTTTGTCTAATCTAATTAAATTTAGTGAATCCTATAATTCAGTGGTCTCTTAGTGGTTAATTCAGTCTCTCTAAGGTTATAGCTTAGTTCCTCAGATTTCTCTCTCTCTCCTAGTCTACTTCCTGAGATGGCATATTGCAAGGGTGGGCCAACTTTATCTGTAAATGGCCAGACAGTATATTTTAGGCTTATTGGCCATCTAGTCTCTATTGCAGCTACTCAACTCTGCCCCTGCAGCAGGAAAGCAACCATAGACAAGACTGAAATTAATGGATATGGCTGTGTTCCAATCAAACTTTATTTACGGATACATTATATGAAATTTTACTTTCATATAATATTCAAGTGTTATAAAATATTGATTTTTGTAACCATTTAAAAATGTAAAAACTATTCTTAGTTTACAGGACATAAAAAATTAGGCAACAGGAAATATTGGCCTATGGCTACAGTTTGCTGACCCCTAGTAACTGCATAGTGAGTTTGGGCAGCTTGTGACCTTAGGCACTGAGAGAGGGAGGCTCTCTTCTCTTGAGCTAATCCTTGGGTGTGTTAGCCCATGACCACTTCCCCAAAGTTAGCCTAATTGTTCTATGGCTGTACCCACATGATCCTAAATTTCTCAGCTTTGTCAGTTCTTACCCCTCCAAGCTGACGCAGCTTCCCTCTACTCCCTGACTCTGCAGACCTGTCTGAGTCATTGCTACATCCTTCATCTTATCCTCTGACCGACATTGCTCCCACCATGCTAGGTTCTTTCGTAGGCCTCAAACCAGTGTCCACACACTCTGCAATTGGAGGAAGCAAGCACGTGTCACTGAGACCCTCTCTCCACCAAACCAAACCACTCATCCTTTTGACTGCCGAGCTACTCACTCTATGTTGGCCAAAAGAGCTCTGGAGTTTCCTACTGGAGAAACAAATGATGACCAAGGCTATAGCCCTTCTGCTCTTGGTTTTCCTGTTCACATGTGCAGTAAACTTTCTCCCCACTCTGGGGCTTTAAAGCATTGGAAGTAGATTAAAATCCATCACTTTTGCCCCAACATCACATTCTTCTCCTTTCAGAGAGAGTATTGTCCTTCTCTCCTTCCCTGATGCCAACTAGTGGACAGCTTGCAGGAACAAAATCCATTTATTAATAAGGAAAATAATTTAGCAAATATTAAAAATATTATACCTTTAATATTCAGGGTTTCCTTGGACAGAAATGAGAAGGTTGAAAATTCTAATAAAAGAGAACAGTATCAGCAAAGAAGAAAGCAAACCAAAGATTGTCAGCAAACACACAGCTTTCATTCCAAAGTATTATGCTGATTTTATGATTTGGTCCAGAAGTCATCCTAGGATAAAGAAACAATATAATGAGGCAAAAATCACCTTTATGTTAATTACTAACAGACCTTTTTCCAGATAGCACTGTGGTCAGAAAGTACACTTACTAGGAGAAAAGTAACATTTTATATCATATGCAAACGAGTGTTACAGAAGCACTTTTAATACTGGGTTTTGTAATGAAATAGAATAAAACCCATGCTGAAAATTTTTGTTAGTGAGACAGTTTCCTTTCACATGGCCGCAGACTAATAAAAGTAAAAAAGGAATCTGGCGGTAGTTTAGTAAAGATTTATTTACTAAATCATCATTCGACAAATATTTATTGAGTATTCACCACATGCCAAGCACTACTGCAGGGCCAGACATCATGTAGTAAACAAAACAGTGTCAAGCAGGAAACAGAATAAACAAGATAAACAAAGCAAAATTCATATGTGAATAAATGGTGTGTTCTAAGAAGAAATTATAAAACAGGAAAAGATTCTATGAAATATGAAGTTAGCCTTTGAAATTTTAGACAGAGTGGCCAGGGAACTCATAGTAAAAATGACTTTTGAATAAAATATGAAGGAAGTGAGGGAGCTAACCATGCTGATGTAATAGGGAAGCACACTATGCTGCAAGAGCAGCCAGCACAGAGGACCCGTCCTGAAAATACGTCTGACGTGTCTGAGAAAGGGCAGGGCAGCCAGAGTTGATGAGGTCCCAAGAGGGAGAAATGAAGGCTGAGGTCATGTGGGATCAGATCACATGGAGAGAGTCACAGTCAGGATTTGGGCTTTGGGCTTTTTGAGTTGGAAAACCATGGAAAAATTTGGTGCAGAGAAGTGACCTAATCTATGATTATTTAATAGGATCATTCACCACTGTGTTGATAATAGGCTATAGGAAGACAGGGTTAGAAACAGAGAGGCCAGCTGGGAGCCTGTTACAATAACCAGGTAAGAGATGATGGTGGCCTGGACTTGTGTGACAGCGGTAGCTATGATGAGAATGGTCAGATTCTGGACGCTTTTAAAGGCACAGCCAAGTGGACTCTCTGGACTTAGATGTGCGGTTCAAGAGAAAAGGAGTCATCAGGGGTGGCACCAGGTTTTTGGACTAAGAACCTGGAAATAGAAGATCGTCATTTACGGAGATGGCAACAAATTGTTGGAGGAGTTGGCTTGGAGGATTGCATCAGGAGCTCAGCTTTAGACATGTTAAGTTTTAGAAGCCAGTAACCACATAGATGCAGAGGCCAAGGGGGCCGTCGGAGCTTGGGAGAGGAATATGGGCCAGATATATAAATGTGTGGATCATCAGTACACAGGTGGAATTTATAGCCTGGAGACCGAACAAGATTAACAAAGGAGAAACAAGCAAAGAAAAAAAAAATCGTGTAGGAGTGAACAAAAAGGTAGAGGGAAGGCCAGAATGAGTTGTGTGTTAGAAATCAAGTGAAGACAGTACTTCAAGAAGTGGAGAGACAACAGATACTGAGACTGGGTATCTATGCTCAAGTTGTTAGGATTTTCTGATTTGCTTCTCTTTCATGAAGTCTTTGGATTAGCTGACGTTCAACTACAGCTGGTTATGTTTGAAGACTCACTGAAAGAGTAAAAGTATCTGGGATAAAGAAGATATGATGCATATGTACAATGGAATACTAAAAGATCAGGTGAGCAAGAAGTGTAAATTGGTGTATTTTTCTGTACTTCAACTTGATTTTGTATTTTGAGTGCCCATTTGACCAAAGCATAAAAATAAAATCTTAATCAAGTCAAGACCATTTCCTTTATTCCAGGGGTTTTGTCATAAACCTAGGGTTCTTAGGTAATGAATGCCTCAGCCTCAAGGAAAGAGGGGATGGTTTTGGTTCTTACTCATGAGCTCTTCCTGTCTGCATCCACTGAGACAAGCATGTTCCCACCTAATCCTCAGTCACTGACCAAAGCAGGTTGCCTCTGGATTTTAATCCTGCCCCTTCCTGTAGGAACTCTTCAAGCCTGGAGCTCTCTCCGTTACTTATACAGACTCTCAGAGGCACGGGGAACAACCAGCTGCCCTCCCTCGCTGCTGCAGGTTGTGAGAAATCCTGAGACTGCTCTGTTATCCTAGACATGCCACCCTGCCTGCCTTTTGCCTCCACACAACAGTGGCAACAAGGGGAAGGTCTGAATCTTGGGACTTGCTCTGGTACTCACTCTCCACTTACTGTCTCGGGAGCTTCTCCACAAAAAAATGAATAATTAAATTATTTTTATTCCCTTGTACCCCAAGGACTTGGGCCAACAGTCTAGATATAACTTCACTACATTCCTGCCACCACAGTTAGCTGAGACTTGCCTCTAAGAAAACTCACTCTGGTACAAAAATGGTTCTCAACTATCTTTGCCGTAAGTCAGCAATGATGTGCGCTGGCTCCCACCTCAATCTTTATCCATGCCTTCTCCTAATAGGATTGTGCCTAGCACCTGAGCTTCAGCTCAGCTTTCTCCTCAAGTCCACCTTAGCTTCTGTATAACCAATGATGAGCATGTTCTCTTTATAGATACAGGCCATCTACAAATTATCTGTTTTTCTTATAAACAAGACAAAAAGAAGGGCATCAGTGAAGCTTTTCAGTATTTTCCTTAAAATGGATCCCCTGCAGGACTGAGGTTTAATCCCTCACATTTACTGAGGATTAAAGAGCTTCTATAATTCACTAGCAGAAATTATTTTGTTAGACAGTTAGACAGAAATGAGTACCGGGCAGGGGGAGAGAAAGGGGGAAGGAGCAACCTAAAAAGTAACAGTACGCCTGCATTCAGGATAAGGGGCTCCAAAAACATACTTTCTCTAAATAAGAGCCAGCAAAGAAGTGGGCTAGAACCGAACCCTGCAGCTATGCAGTAGAGAGAAGGACCAGGCTTAACTTGAACCAATGCTCATTATAATGTAATTAACGTTGCAGTTTGAGCTCCCCCTATAGGTTTCTCTGTGTGCATCATGGGTAAGAACATGCACAAAAGGGATGGGCGTGCCTGAGCACAAGGAAACTGAGCTGTCAATCAGCCTGAGCACAAGGAGCCATCAATCAATCAATCACGAAAACGCCCCTAAGCCAGGATATGAGAGCAGGAAAAACAAAGGAGCAGCGCCATTCTTCCTCTCTTGGATTGGCCCGTCCCCAGTCCTTGGGGGTGTACTGTATTTTACGACCTTAACTTTACTAATAAAATCTTCTGTTTATATTACACTTTCTGTCTCTCATTAAAAATTCATTTTTTTCAGGTGACGAAGAACAGAGGTAACTTTTTTCTCCCATTCCTGGTAACAATTTCACAGGTGAGAAGAATCCAGTTAAAACTTTAGGTCTGGAGTTGATCCTCTAAGTTTTCCATTTCTTAGCTATTTTCCTTTTTACTAAAAATAAGAGTACAGTAGGTGAAAATTAAACTGGATTAAAGCAACTAAAATAATGTACTTTGAAACTCTATTTTGTTTTTAAGAAAATGTCATCTGAGTAACCACACTGATTTATTTTCTATGCCTAAAAATTGTTCAATTCTAGGATTATGGAATTTAAAAATTCCTTGATTCTAATTAATCAGAACATTTTCTTTCACTCAGTCCTGGAAACCGATAAAAAGTTATTAGCTGTCAGAAGCTTTAATGCCAGTTAATTAGAGGCCCTGACTCTGTGCCTGCTGATAGTTATTGTGAAGGCTGAAAGGTTAACAAGAACGGGCTGCTACCAACCGCCTTGCCAGGTGTTTTTCCCTGCAGTTAATGGACTTGAGCCAACTGAAATTATCACTCTAGAACTAGTCACAGACACTCTTAATCTTCACACAGAAACATTGGTAGGAAAAAAAAAGTTGGTATTTGTATCATTGCTTTTCACCATCATCACATTTGGAACAATTACAAATAAAGTACAGTTAATCTTCCATTTGCAAATGAAGGCCTGATAAATCCAAAAAGAAAGAAAGAAACCTTTTAAAATAATTTGCACGTATAACATGTCCCATTAAATAATAATAATCCTTCAATGAAACAGCGTCTTATAAAACCTCTCACACTCTTTTCAAGGCCGGGTGGTTAAGGACTACGTAGGTATTAACATGTCTAAGTTATCTTAATTGCTGGGTTTGTAAGTCTCAATAGTTGTAACGAAATAATCCGAATCAACCAGATAGAACTGGAGCCAGTCACAGTGTGTATTTGAGACAGGCACGCTGTTTGGGGGCACTGAATACGTACTTATCCAATCCAAACTGGAGCAGATGGCAGAGCAAACAGGTAAGCACTTGCTTTATCTTCCAGATATTGTGCTTCACTAATTATCCCTATTTATTTTGGGAACTTCAGAACATCTGTAAAAATCAGATGAAAGACAAACAGAGGTGACTGAGAAAGGTCTGAATGAAGTGTGAAATTTTAGCGCTTCCATGCTGTCAGTTGAAAACGGAAGGATTTTCACTCTCTGCCAGTTCTTAGGAATCCTACTGAATTTTAGGTAGCAGCATTTGAAATTAAATACTTAGCTGAAGAAAATACAAAGGAAGAAAATGTTCTAATGTATAAAATCCAAAATTAAACAAGTGAGAACAAAAGAATGAAAGTATGCTGTATATGAAAGTGAAAATTACCCATGCCCACCCTAATATCAACGTGTTCATCTAGTGCCAAGATCTTGGTTTTTAAATACCATTCTCCACATAAAGGAAAAGTGGCCAAGGCAAGAAAAATCTACTGGCAATGCTAAATGTTCTTGTAGTGTCAGAGAGCTAAAAAGTACTCAATGATTAGTGGGGACCTAACAGAAAAACATAGGGCTAGCTTCAAAGATCTAACTGGCCAAATCTGGGACAATTGGAGTATTTCTTTTTAAATAATGAAATATAGTACATTGCATTTTAAAGGAGTCAATAAAATGTATGGGGGCAGGGGAGGGAGGAAAAGTTCTATGTAATACAAGAATGCTAGCCATCATATGAAGACGGAATGATAAAATTAGAAAATCAACATTTTGCCAATGACAATGCTATTGACTTGGGCAAGAATCATCAAATGACGTTAAAAACATAAGGTAAAAGGATTCTCATATTTTCAAAATTTTACCCAACAGATTATTTATTATGAA
Source organism: Camelus ferus (assembly GCF_009834535.1). Classification (NCBI taxonomy): domain Eukaryota; kingdom Metazoa; phylum Chordata; class Mammalia; order Artiodactyla; family Camelidae; genus Camelus; species Camelus ferus. Next base: position 36,518,812 of record NC_045696.1, on the reverse strand, counting down.
GAAAAAAAGATATTTTTACAATAATGACAGGATCTTAACCAAGGGATCAAAGAAAGCATCACCAGTAATGGTACAAATCAGCATTCTGCTTCTTCTGATACCATGCAGTGGGAAGCTTACAATAACACCTGTGGCTGTGGTATATTCCTGCATAAAAATATTTAAATTTAAACTAGTTGTGAGAAGACAAACAAGTTCTAAATTGTAGAATACTTTACAAAACAATTGGCCCAGAGTTGACAAACCTGTCAAGTTGTGAAAGACAGGAAAAAAAAAAAAAGGAAAGAAAGAAAAGAAAAAGCAAATGAATGGTTATAGATTAAAGGAGACTCTGGAGACATGACAATTAGATGCAAATCGTGATCCTTGATCAGATGCCAAAAAATAAATAATAAAAGCCACATACACTCAACTTATAAAGGACACATGTGGGACAACTGGAGAAATTTTCATAGAACTTTGTATCAGATACTGTTGTGATGATACTCAGTTTCTTAGATATGAAAATGATATTGTGTTCATGAAAAAAGGATGTCCTTGTCCTTGTGAGATACATGTTGAAGTATTCAGAGTAAAGTATCATTAGGTTCGCAACTTAATTTCAAATATTTTAGCAAAAAAGGAGGTGTTTTTATTAAGGAGTTTTAATTCCCTGTGGAATTAGGGATGATGTACAGGAGTCAGAGAATTATTGGTGACCCAGGTGACCCAAGTTAAAAATAGGCAGGAAAGCAGGTCAATTCAAAAATACATAGGAGATAACTCTCATCTGAGTGTTCACTGTCCAAAGCTGTAGTGGGAAGAATAATATAAAATCTTACACAATAAACGGATCGCTTATTGGGTTTCTATTCAAACATTCCTCCTTCTTAATGGCTCTTAAGTTCAACATTTTTGCCTTGTGACAGTATTTCATTGAGTATAGGTCTACAATACAAATATAATATGAAGTATTTTTAAAAGATATTGAATTTCTAGCATAATAAGCAAAATTTCATGAAACTAATGAGAGTGACATTGGAGATTGCTTGAATCATAAGAATCATTATCAAATTAGGAAATGGGCAGTCTATATATCCAGCAGTCAAAGAAGAGAGGTCAGCAAGGATGATAACACAATTTGAAATTTAAAAGGAAATAGTCTGAATATCAAAGAACCTAGAGAAGCTTTGGAAAAACTGTTGAATAATTTTGTAAAATGATACTCTAAATGATGATCTGCAAAAGCCACACATGAAGTAATTATATGTGACAGTTTAGTCAGGAACATCATACCAAGGGAAAAACACTCCTTGTTCCCTACTTAGAATAGTTTTGTTATTCAGATATAAATTGAATATAAGAATTTTTTTTCATTTTTTAAGATAAAGTGCCATTACATTTTTTAACAATTTATTATAAGAGTTTGATCTGCTTTTAAATTGGGTTGACTTTCAATGGCCTTTCTTAAGCACCAATAATTCTCCAATAAACTTCCTATTTTCTGACTCTTGTATATCATCCCTAACTCCACAGTCCCCACAATGTATCAATTTACCATTCCCCAGCCTACTTTCCTTCCAGAAGGATAGGCTATTTCCCAGGCTCTCAGAGAACTTACAAATATAAAAATATCTACAGTAAAAATAAAATCTGGTACATGTTATAAGAGAAACAGAGAGTATTATGGAATTCAAAAGAAGATTAAATCATCTTTATTTGAAGGCATCAGTCAGTACTTCTTAAAGGAGTTTGCATCCTAGAAAAATGGCTAGGATTTCCACAGAGATGAATTTGAATATATAGTGAATGTCCAGGAAATAATTTATAGTCTACTTTGGCCTGCATAACATATATATATGGAAGGAGATGTATTTAAGGCTGACAATAAATGTTGGGGCTGGGGCTTGGAAGCCTTGAGTACCAAGCTGAGTTGTTTGGATTTTATACAATGAGGAGCAAGTAAAGTGATATGATATAATCAGTGTTGTACTCTTTTCTACTTTTTGAAGAATTTGATACAGTTCACTAAAATTTTATAAATTCAATTTCTTCAAACCTCAAGGAGAAAGCGATTTAATTTTCTTTACAGCCATTATTTCCATTGATTACTCTAAAGGAAAATGTATATATTTCAGTCAATTCTCAATTATCTGCACAACATGGGAGCACTGGCAAGAATTAGTCCAAAATCCTAAGATCATATTGTTGGACTGGGACTATGACCTGATTTCCAGAAGCAAGAAAAACTGCTATGAGGAGCAGGTTCATAGAACTTCTGGGCAGCAAACAAACAGAGAAGCCTGTCTCTATGGGGAATTATCCTGCTGCCATGTGAATGTTAGTGTCTGGTCAATCCACTCAAAGCTTTGATCTTATGCCCCTTCACAAGTGTTTCATCCAGAGGACTAGGGTGAATCCAGATAAAGGTGGTATAAAACATATCACATATTTTCAATAGAAAAATAACATGGAGCACAGATGATCCATGTATAAACAGCCAACAATGCAAAACACTGAAATTCTACTAAATAGTACCAGCAAATATTCACTCTTCAATACTTTGAGTATGATTGAAGATAATAAAGAAATAAAATTATTCTAAACTACTCAGGCATTTGCATCTCCTCTGTATCTTATTGCTGATTCATTTATTCGTTCATCAAACATTCACTGGAGCACCAGCTATGCAAAAGGCATTGCTATGAAGTGTGAAAAGCAATGTCCCTAATTATTTCCACTTTCCCAAGACTAGACTGTTATAATTCAATGTAGGTTTACAATTCTAAAATGGAAGTTTTACATTCAGATAGCTATACAGCTTAAATTTCTCTAGCATTGTCTCAGATGTTGAGGCTCCAGACTCATATCTAAGTTTTCCATTTATAAGCTGTGCTAGGTCAGGGAAGTTATATATCTCTCCCAGGGTCATTTTCTCATCTGCAAAATAAAAATAATACAAGCCCACAGTCCATAAGGTTGCTGAGAAAATGAGTGAGATTAGGCTTATGAAATATTTACAGTCTAACCTTAGCAATAACTCAATAAATGTTACTTATGATTATTATTTGTAATTGTTATTATTGGAATAAAGTCATGCTATTATTGAAAGTATTATTATTAGACGATCAGAATGAAGTTTTAAGTATTTAAATTATTCTTAAAAACACAAAGATTCAATATGAATGTATTTTTCTTGTAGCAAGAATGGGAAAAAAAAAGGAGTTTGTATTTATAGCTTCAAACTACAGAAAGGAATAGTTATTAAACTGAAAGAAACCAGAGGGACTCAAAAGGCCTAAATACCCCCTCTTTGGGATTAGGGTTGCATGAAGTCACTCTTCCTAATAATTAGAGGGGACAGGTTCACCTATAAAGCATGGGCCAAACAAAAAATGAACAGATCCACTGTCAGACACCTTGAGAAATAAAATTATTCAGATGTTCAGACCAGACACCTAAGGCACAGATGCATTTTATAAACTCGTCACAGTTGTGCTGGCAATAAAGTCCACGCCTGCCTTTTATTTATTTTCCCCGCTTTGGTGCTTGCTATCAGCTATTGTACGTGCTCTTTTTCGAACGTATTTGGTATCTGTGGGGCAAATGTTTTCATTCTGCTCAGTGAACTGTGCTGAAACACCTCTTTCTGAAACCCTTCATGACTGCCTTTGAAGGCATTTAGGCCTCTACAGCATTTTCAATTAAAGAGAACTTATACAGGGAAGCATTAGCCCTCATCCCACCACCCCAACCCAGGTGCTTTCTAAATCTCCTGCTGAGTATGAGCTATCATCTTGTTATTAATAAAACCAATACTCTATACTTGCCTTTTCCTCACTTCCATAAAGCTGCTAGTTCTGGAATGTCCTAACATGCAAAGAGAAAGTTAAAACTACTCAATGGTGGAGAAATATGTATCTTAGGCTGTTGTGGCTTTTGTTTTGTTTTGTTTTGTTGGAAGCAATAAAAATAGCTTTAAATAAAGAATACATGGCACTGTAGTCATAAAGGTTAGAACAAGTTGCTTCTAGGTAACTTTTTCTATTTAACTGTCTTTTCCAACCTCAAGTTATTCCAGACCATCAGGTAAGATAGAGTACCTATGCCAGACATCCCTGACCTTACATGTATTTCCTTTTCTTCTCCTGAAACCTTTCACCTGGGACTTTATCCTGCCATTTCTAACAGATAAATGGGGGAAAACTCAAGTGCACATTCTCAACACCTACCTGGTTGTTACATTCTGTATACTTCTGGAATCATCACATGGTAAGATGGGAAGTTAAACAACACTCTCCTAAATACAGATGATAAATGGAAATCTGTTTTAGTGGTTGGGGGTGAAACCTAGATACCAAACCCAGTCTCAAATCTTTAGCTGAGTAAACTTGAACAAGGTAGCCAACTCCCCTGACTCCATTTACCCACCTATGAAATAGGGATAAAAATATCTTACAGGATTGTTGTGAGGATAGATGTGATAATTTATTTTTAAATGTGTTAGTTTTGTCATGCCTGGCATTTAGTAAGCATTCACTAATTTGTGGCTATTATTCTAGAGCTCTCTTCATTTTCTCATGTTCCAGTTATAAACATAGACTTTCAAGTCAGCCAGACCTAGGTTCAAATAATACTATGTAGTATAAGATATTTGCAATAGGCTTCACCCTCCTGAATCTCAATTTATTCATCTGTTTTCTCAAAAATGTTTTGAGGACTAAATGAACTACTGACCATAGAATACCTAATGTACAACCTAGAACTTAATAGTTACTCTGTAAGTGGTGGTTTCTCCCCTCATTTCCATTAATATATATCTCAGCTAATATATAAATGTGGTCAATATATAATCATCATAAATCTAAATAGTAATGTTCACTGGTCACCATCCATTCCCAGCTCTACTCCTCATTGCCTGCCTACACTGGAAAACCAGTTGGAAACATGATGGCCCTAGTTTTGGCAAATGAGATGTTAGAAAAGGAAACGGGTTTTCTTGGAAGGCTTTTCTTTTTCCTAATAAAAGTGACAGAGGAGGCTCACTCCATTCCTTCCCTCCTTCTACATGTGTTAACTGAGTTCAGGATTTCTGGACCTGCAATAACCATCTTGAGACCAGAGGAGGAAGGACAGTACAATTTTAGAGACAGAAACCCTAACACCGTTATAGATAAACCAATGCTACCAACTGCCTACTCAGCATGTCTTGTTAACCAAGGTAATAGCTATTTAGTTTGGAGAGGTAAATATTGGCTGGGTTTTCTGCTACTTTTAAAGTGGTACATCTTGATAAAGACAGTAAATTTCCCCCTGTCTACAAATTTTTTATATATATATATATATGTGTGTATATATATATACATAAATATATATGTATATATATATAAAACCTTCACCCTTGCTACTAATTTGAATTTTTTTTTTAATTTTGCTATGTGTGCCTCTGACCAGATGCTTCTTTATTCTTTATCCTAATATTTCTGGGAATGATAATATAATATAACAGACAGATAACTGTGTATTTCCTTATGTTTCCTAACTCTCAACACTTCATGAATTCTCTTGTTCTTAAACTTCAGAAGAGGGAAAGCTAGATACATATAACATGTATAATATTGAATCTTGGAGCAACGCTTTGAAGTAGGTTCCATTATTATCACCCCCATTTTATAGATGAGAAAACTGAGGAATTAAGAGGTTTAAATTCCCTTAATTTGTAAGAGGTGAACCCAGGCAATATGGATTCTAGTTTATACTATAAAGGCCTCCTATTTTTTATCAGTAAAAGAAGATGGCTTGACTAGATTAGCTTCTAAATTTTCTTTCGCATCTAATTTTACACTTCTTTGAGAATATTAACTGCCAGTTTCTCCTGGTTCTGCTGTCCCCAACACCATAATTAGAGAAAAATACCATCAATGGGAAGAGAGTTTAGCATAGACCATGGCTTTAGACATCACCTGGGTTTCAGTCCTGTCTTAGCCACTTTTATTACTTGTCTGACCATGAGAAATTTACTGAACCTCTCTGAGCCTAGTTCCCTCATTTGTGAAATTGTATACAATACCACATAGATAGTGATATGATCTGAGGATTCAATGAGATTATCCCTACAAAGCACTTAACACACAGGGTCTGGGACACAATGCTCAACAAATAGTCATCATTTTTGTTGTTATTACTATTATGTTAACCTCTGAAAACTCAATTTCAAGCAAGCTGGTGAGGATTTTCTTGTGAACTAAAAATCTGTTGTCATGAGGAAACTATCACTGACATATTTGATAAATTTCATTAATCCTTATTCATAGTGTCATATTATAAAGTATTTTTCTTGAGATGCATATTCTCTCTTCCCAAGAATCCTGAAAAATGAACTTGAAATTCACTTTTATTTTACTAGGCCTATAGCAAAAGGAAAAAAAAAGCTACCAATGATACTAGCAAAGTAACTTTTCCCAAATTTTCAATACTAGTCAATAACTAGTTATGTGATAGGGTAGTAAAAACAGGCGAATTTCTTATCAAAGATTACATGAAAATGGCAGCACTATTTACGGTAGCCAAGACATGGAAACAATCTAAATGTCCATCGACAGATGATGGGATAAAGAAGTTGTGGTGTATATATATATACACACACACACACACACACACACACAATGGAATACTACTCAGCCATAAAAAATAATAAAATAATGCCATTTGCAGCAACATGGATGGACTTAGAGATTGTCATTCTAAGTGAAATAAGCCAGAAAGAGAAGAAAAATACCATATATCACTTATATGTGGAATCTTAAAAAAAAGACAAATGAACTTATTTGCAAAATAGAAACAGATCTCAGATATAGAGAACAAATTTGTGGTTACTAGGGGGAAGGGCGGTGAGAGGGGATAAATTGAGAGTTAGACATTTGAAGATACTAGCTGATATATATACACATATATACAGACTAGATAAACAACAAGTTCATGCTGTATAGCGCAGGGAACTATATTCAGTATCTTGTAGTAACTTATGGTGAAAAAGAATATGAAAACAAATATATGTATGTTCATGTATGACTGAAGCATTGTGCTATACCAGAGATTGACACAACATTGTAAATTGACTATACTTCAATAAAAAATATATATATACCAAAAAAAAGAAAAAGAAAAAGCTGGATTCTATCCAATTATCAGATCCTAATAACACATATCCCAAGATGCTTAAGGAATTGATTAAAGCAATTATTGAGCTGCTAAATATTATTTATGAGTTCTTAGAGGACACAGTGCCTCTAATAGCAATAACTCATCACCTTCCTTTTAGAAAGGGAAAGGACAATTCTGAAAGCAAAAAGCCAATCACCTTGACTAGCTGACCAACGAATTTGTAACCACAATCTTCAGAGCCTATTAAAGTCTTCTTAACCTTTCCCACATGCTTATCTACATCCCTCTTTTAACTCCAATTGAAGTATACATATGTATGACATATTAATATGTAAATTATACATGTATACAATATAAATTTTACAAATTGGCTTGATTTTTGAGAAAGGGCTTAAGGGCTATGAAAAGCAAGCAGTTTTTGAACTACTATGACTAAAAAGACACAAGAAAAAAATCACCAAATTGTTTTAAATCAATAGAGAATAAATATTTTGATTTCCAAGGCTTTTGATTTACAACCTTATATCAAACAAGAGTGTGTCCCGGGTGGAAGTGGGGTTTTATTCTCTGTTCTTTAATCGTGCCACTCAGAGCATTAATGCTTAGCTATTATTGAAATCCAGAAGTCCAAAGCTGGGGTTTATCTAGTTAATAAGAATGAGGTAGTCAGCATCCCCACCATGACCGCCAGCCACACAGTACAGCCACCACAGAGTTTCTCAAGGACATTAGTGATCCATCATCACCAAGGTGTTTCCTTTTTAATGCCTTGTTGAGAAAGTGTTCCTGGCCCTCCAGATAGGTATGATTAGAGGAGTATCTGAGCAGTTTGTCCTATTAAATGAATTCAATATTGCTACCTCCCTGGGATTTTTAACTCCTCCTTCTGTAGTATGCCAGTTTCAGCATGAACACTTTTTGATGGTAGGCTACCAATGACTTTAGCCTACCATTTGCCAACTTAATTGATTAAAATCACTCCTAAGTGCTTAAATGAGCACATTAAATTCTGTAACTTTTGTGAATATGTGTATATCAATCATTTTTGTCCAAACAAATAATACCCATAGAATCCACATTTACACATGCTCCTGATTCCTACTAATATAAACTGATGTGTTCCTACAACCCTTTGGATGTATAAGTTATACCCTTCCAGAGCATGCTTTGTGCGTCTTCATCTGGTCCACGTTGGGATCTAACTCTTATGCTGGGCAAAGGAGCTGTGAACAAAAGTGGCAGTAAGTACCAAGGAGAACTGGCACTTCTTTGTGGGACACAATGCCTGGGAGCAGTCATTAGAAGTTTCATTCAAGAAGAGTCCTGTTACTTTAGATAGCGTAGGGAGGAAAGAATCTTTTACACCCAAGGGAATGAGCCTTGAATTGGCACTACCACCCTGCAGCCCTTACAGTCAGGCCTTGGGCTTGGTTCTCAGCCGTATCTGCCTTGTGACTACAGGAAATGAAAGACTCCCTCAAAGATGCCCTTGAAGACTTCTGATTTCCATCTTATACTTTGGGTTGTGTTTTTATGACCTTGACCTTGTCCCTTTTACCCTGTATGATCCCCAGGGCTTCAGAAACAGCCAGCTGATCCACAATCTTTATAGTCACTCTTGCTATCATAAGACCAGGAGCCACAGCATTTGATCTCCTAATCCCTTGCTTTCTACTTGCAGTTAAGCCTGTGCTACATGAGTGAAAATCTGAGTAATGATAAAGACACGGTAAGCCATTCTTCCCTACCAACAGATTATCTATGAACTTCTCACATGTATGGAGCTATTCAATCCAAGAACCCATTTTTCAGGCCACCCCCACTACGAGACACTTTATCAGGCATATTCTGTCAGAAATCACTATCACTCTGAGCTTGTAGGGGCAGGGAGTGAGCAGTTATGAGAATGTGGAGCTGGAGCAACCAACTGCAGGGAGAGAGTTGAGTCTGTAAATGGCCTGACCTCACTCTGCTCCCACACAGGTGTCTTTGACTCTGAAGAAGTAAATAAAGATTATCCACAACACTTAACCTTAATGGGGAAGATATTTCAACAGGGATCTTGTAGCTGAAAATTAGGAGTTTGGATTTCACTTTAAGCACAATGCAAAGCCACTTAAAAATTTTAAGCTTAAAAGTAGCATGGGATTTAATTGATATTCTTTGGCTGTTATATAGAAAGTGGGTTGAAGAGGGTCAAAAGGAAAGCAAGAGGATGAATTTGGATGTTATTGTAGTGGTTCAGGCAAGAGATTACGTTCACTTGTATTAGAAAGGTAGCAGCAGAGATGGATATAAGGATGTGACCTGAAACACATTTTAGAGGTAAAACCAAGAGGATTTAGTGGTAAATATAATGTGGAGAATGAGAAAGAAAATGTCAAGTATGAATCTCAGTCTTCTGAACTCACTAACAAGCTAGAGGGTGGTGTAATTTACAGAGATCTGTTCGATATAAGCTACTTGAGAATTAAGTTTGGAAAATAAAAAATCCTTAAAGAGAAAAGAAAAAAATGTAGAGTATAAAAAGTCACACGAGCTGCACAGGTTTCCAGGAACAAAGCACATTTTATTATAGTCTGTTTCAGCATTTTGAAATCTAACTACAAATAGAAAAGTCGGCTTTATGGCTGTCTTCTGTCACTGGCAAATGGGAGCTTTCAGGGACGTCTGCTCACCTCTTTGAAATAAATGGTGTTAGTAACTAAAGGAAGTAGTTATTTGTGACAAGTGAATAGAATATTGATTTTATTCTATTTTCCTCTGGTAATTTTTAAAGATACAGTCATAAGAAGGTAGGTTCCAGGCCTAATCATTTGAAAATAACAGCAGAATCAATTTACTGTTAACGAACCCATTCTCAATATTTACAGCTCCCGAGTTTATTTGGCTGAAGTTTACGTATCTTCCATTAGTTAAAATTTTATTAACTCTTTCCAGGATTATGCACCCCACAGAGAGCCTCAGGAATGAAACAGAATTTAAAGTTTTGATGTCTGCCTTATCCACTTCCCAAAATTTCTGAATATTTTAACTTACTAGCTTTCCTGATAGAAAGCTGGTCATGCCTTCTAATAATAAAATCTTAAAAGACCCATGTTTCTTCTATTTTCCACGCTAATTAAAGCCACTTACACTAGGATATCAGAGAACAACAACCTCCCTAAACCTGACAGGCCAGCTGCTAGTTGCAACAGTGGTTCCTTCCGGTACCATCAAACAGGTAATTTTGTCAGTGCATTTTTCAGGACCTTTAGCAGGGAATCTTGGTAACTATAGTGCCAACTGGGACAAGTCCTGGTTTAAGTCCTTATTAATGGTGCCCAGAAAAAAATGAGTAAAGCCTGTCGAAAGCAGCTACTATAAACCACTTCAGTTAAGAAGACTAGTGCCTAGAACTTCATGGCAAAAATGTCCAAAAATTGCTATGTCCAGAAAACACATCATCTGATGACTCCTTTGCCTCTTTGGAGGTTAGACTGCTCTGGAACAGTTTAAGTTCCTGTATTTAAAGTTTTTGAATTACACAATTCATGATGCTTTGACTCCTAAGCCCGACCAAAAGTTGTTATGTGAGCAAAGTAACTAAGAGCTGGACCTTTGGAATTAATGTTGATGTTGATTTGGTCATGTGATCTGAAACTCTGGACTAGGATTTCTTCTTTTTTTTTTTTTTTCCCCCGTTATACTATCTGCAGCTCTGAATTCACTGAACTAGGAGTGGGTGCTGACCTCTAGAGGCTGGCCAATAAAGGCGCAGGTTTTGACTAGCAGATTAAATCAGACCTCTCAGTCTATGTGGGAGGCACAGGCAGGAATTCAGACAGTAGAGTAACCCACACCTCAAAAGTCAGCTGTTGTTGGTAAGAACACGGAAGCAAACTCACAACAGATATTAAGGACATAAAGTGACTAGTCAAAAACAAGACAGTTTTCTAGAGCTGCTTTGTGGAATCAAAGACAATCTATTTATCTATGAATCTCCAGCCCTAAAACTACAGAGACTGGTTCCTGTTTTTTCTTATTTTCCAGTGTATCTTTCCTATGAACTATCACCCAAAGTTTTTCAATTATATCTTGATTCCTTAACACCTAAACCCCTTAACACAAGTCCTTTTTTGATAATTATTTTTAAAAACATATTCTCAGTAAATCATCACTTTCGATGTATTAAGTGGGCACACTGTCTTTGAAGTAGAATATCCTGAATTCAAAGTATGGCCTTTCTATTTACCTACTAGATTTTGCCTAAATTATTTAACCTCTCTGATCTTACAGGTTTCTCATGTGTGAATGAAAGATGAGATCAATGTCACAGTTGTAAAGTTTAAGTAAAATCTTGCATGTAAAGTATTTAACAAAAGATACTTTCTTATTATAGAATATTATATTTTCTAAAGATGGCTGGCATGTATATATGCTATTTGATCAATCCCACACTGTCTTCTCATAGTATGATATTGGCACTCCTTTATCTAGAGGGGGTCTATTTTACTTCCCTTTGAAACTGGGTGGATCGTTGTAGCCATCTTAACACAAAGAAGGTAGTGGCAGTGGCACTGCTTGACTTCTGAAGCTAGACCATAAAAGCTGATATAGCTTCTGCCTGGCTCTTACTCTCTCTTGAAACTCTTACCCTTTGAACCCAACCACCATGTTGTAAGGAAGCCCAGGATATGTGGAAAGTCCCTGTGTAGACATTCCAGCTGAAAGTTCCAGCTAAGGTCCCAGTTAACCGCCATCATTAGCCAGCAGACACAATGAGTGAAGGACCCTTTAGATCATATTATCTCTCAGCTTAGAGTCTTCCAGGTGAGACTTCAGACATCCCAGAGCAGAGACAAGTCATCTCCACTGTGCCCTTTCCAAATGTTTTTAATCTATGAGCTAAAATAAATCACTGTTCTACACTACTAAGTATTAGGGTTACTTATTACACAGCATAATAACCAGAATACTTGATAATTGGTAATCAGTATATGATATTATTATGTCAGAGCTCCTCAAATATGATGGTATAACATTATTATAATTATCAGCATTTTCATCATCATTATCATCCTTCTCATTACTATTTCTTACGGGTCCATATTTTATTGATGGAAACACAAAGTCAAGGGGAATAGCATAACTCAATTTATTTAAAGATTCTTTAAGCTTAACTTTCCTGGAGCACATCCTCCCTTAAGAGGAGAGCACCTTTAGTGTTTATAATGTTTTCTTGACACTGAAGGCCTGAGTCAGGAGAAATTTCCAGAAGTGTATGACAAGCTGTTTGTGTTTGAGGGCTTAATTTTAATTATGCTGAACAATCAGGAGAATTGAAAGAAAATGCTGTAAAGACAAGCATTTTTTGTAACTTCCCAAACACAATGCATATTTAATGTGCCTAACTTTTTATACCAGCTATAGGGAGCAAAAAAACACAATGATCTAGACAAGCTCTTTCAACAGCAAAAAGATGCTTCTTGATGATAATCATCAGCAAGACAATTTGCTCTTATTTATTTATACAGAATTAATAGAATTGCTTTTAAAAAGCAAAACTTTTGCTCTTAGCAAGAAAGTGTATGTGACAATATTTTTTCATGGGTACCAAGGACTGACAGATGCTGGTAATGTGGTCAACTGCCTGGCTGATTCCTACCTCTTCCTTGGGTTAATGAGCTTTTTATGGTTATATTTCATTCTCCCACTTTTCACCCTCAATTGTCTTTCATTTCCACCTTCTTGCTGAAACTTATAAAGGCAAAATTCCTTTTTAAATATATGAAATAGGCCTATTTTATTGAAGGAATAGTGCCAGTGTCAAGAAGTAAAGATAAGAACAAAAGGTGGAACTAGAAACCTGGAATTGTGAAATAGGTGCAATTCTGAACAGTCCTGCACAACTTGGACTTTGATAAATTATACGTTAGATACACTGTTAAAGAGTTTGATACCGAAAGAAATTCTTATTAAATCTGTTTATTTTATGAATATAACGTTCAAATATTTTTCTTATTTAAGATAAGCAATGCATAGAGTTGAAAATTGATAGCTTGTAAAAATTTAATTACAGATGAATAAAAAGTCTTAATGTAAAAGATTAAAGTAAAAACCAAAAAGTATTATATTTTTATATGGAAAAATATTTATCTGTTTTTGGATAAATGAAGAGATTTTTTAAATGTTTATAACCATAAGGAGATCTTTAAAAATAGACTGATGGATCTGGTTGTCATAAATATTTGAAACTTATACTCATAAAATGGGAAATTCAAATTAATTTAAAAAGAAGATGGAAAAGGGAAAAAAGCAATTGCAACATATACAATAATTTCATGTATATGTACATATATAAATGTATAAAGAGACCAAGAGATAAGATAGAAAGAAGGTGCCTACAAAGCAAACACAGTAAAAGAAAAATGTGTCAAGATGTAAAGACTGAAATTTTCTTGTATTAAAAGTTCCAAGAGGAAGACATTAGCAAGAGAATGGAATATCAGGCTCTTGTCTCTCCCTCCTCCCATGGAATACACCAAATAAACAGCTAAATAAGGATTAATTCCCTCTGAAATAAATGCAGAAACTAGTTGACTGACTCCTACACATCAGGCAGCTGAGAAAATAACCCACATTGAAGTGTGTAGGACAAGTGGAGACATGCTCACACCATAAATCCCACCACCTGCACAGTACCTTACAATCAGTGGGGAATTTCCGATGCCCAGCTTCTCCCTGAGAAGTAAAGGGTTTGGAACACAGAACTAGTGCCTCAACTTTTATGACTGCCACCTGAGGACTGGCTTGGAACTCACCCAGCTCTGAGAGCCAACAGGGCTCAGCATTTGTAAGTTCCCCAGTAGCACAGAAAAAAACAGTGGGTTTTTAAATGGGCTCATGAGCACCTCTCACAGCTACTCCCACAGGCTCAGAACAGAGGGAGCAGGCAAAAATACCCAGCTCCCAGTTCCTCCTAGGAAGGGATTTGACTACGTATTTTCCAGCTGCTTCCTAAGGGTTGTGCTTCTAATCAGCCTGCATCTGGGAGCTCACTGGGCTTCTCTTGGAGCCTGAAAGTGTCTGTGGGCATTTCCCACACCTTCTTCCCTAGGCTTAATCCAAAGATAAAACCATGTCTCCAGCTTTACCTAGAAGAATCTAGCTCATACATCTATTGCCCCAACTTCTACAACTGCTACCTGCTAGCTCCTAGATCACCTAATTCTGGGAACTAACAGGACTTGGCATTTACAAGTCCCCCAGGACCAAAGGGAACAAAGATGAAGTTTTATGTTGTTACACAATCAGTCCCAGTCGCTATTACTACAGGCTTAACACAAAACAAGTAAACAAAAAAACCTGGTTCCTAGTTTCTCCCTGATAGAGGCTAGACTGCATATCTAACATTCTGACTTTCCCAGCTGCTGCCTAAAAGTTTAGCTTCCAATTAACATGCATTTGGGATCTGACAGGGCAGGCAATTAGTAGTCCTCTGCGAGTCTGAACGGGATTGTAGGCATTTTCTCCACCTTCTGTGCAGTGACAGGACTTGGCACACACAAATCTCCTAGGGCCACTAAGAACAAAGATAGCAATTTGAACAAACACAAAGGTGTAAGAAGCACCCAGTTTCTCAGTCCAGGCCAATTGACAAGCTTTATTTTTCACGTGAAGCTGGTCTTTCAACACTGGAAGAGGTAGTTATTTCATGTAATGCAAAGAAACCAACAGAGAGTCAAGAAAATGAAGAAATAGGAGACTATGTTCCAAACAAAAGAACAAGATAAATCTCTAGCAACTGACTTTAATGAAAAGGAGACAAGTGATTTATCCAAGAGAGAGGATTCAAAATGAGTCATAAAGATGTTTACTGAAATCAGGAAAGCAATGGATGAACAAAGTGAGAATTTTAACAAAGAAATAGAAAATATAAATGAGAACGAAACCAAAGTCATAAAGCTGGTGACTAAAATAATGGAACTGAAATATTCAATAGAAGGATTCAAACAATAGACTAGAGCAAACAGAAGAAAGGATCAGCAAACTTGAAGACAGGTCAGTGAAAACCACCCAATCAGAGAAGCAAAAAGAAAAAAGAATGAAATAGAGTAAAGAAAGCACAAGGGACTTATGGCACACTATCAATGGAAGAAGTATATGCAATATAGAAGTCCCAGAAAGAGGATGGAGAGAGAAAGTGGCAAAAAGCTTATTCAGAGAAATAATGACTGAAAACTTCCAAATCTGGAGAAAGAAGTAAACATACAAATCCAGGAAACAACAACAACAAAAAAATTTCAATAAGATGAATCCACAGAGACCCACCCTAGGATACATTGTAATCAAGTTGTCTAAATTTAAAGAAAAAAACAGAGTTTTGAAAGCAACAAGAAAAAGGCACTTTGTTGCCTGCAAGGGAACCAATGAGCAGAAACCCAGCAGGCCAGAACAGAGTGGCAAGGTATATTTAAGGGGCTGAGATAAAAAACATCCAACCACGAATACTTTGCCCAGCAATGTTGTCTTCAGATTTGAAGGAGAGAGAAAGATTTTTCTAGACACCCCCTGGCAAAAAAAAAAGGCTGAAGGAGTTCATCACCAGTAGACTTGCCTTATAAGAAATGCTAAAGGGAGTTCTTCAAGCTGAAACAAAGGGTGCTAATTAGTAATATAAAAGTATAAGACTCACTGGTAAAGGTAGATATATAATCAAATTCAGAATAATATTGTAATGGTAGTATGTAAATCACTTTTACCTCTAGTATAAAGGTTAAAGGCAAAAGTATTAAAAAATACCTATAGCTACAATAACTTGTTAGTGGATACATAATACAAAAAGATATAAATTACAACATCAAAAACACAAAATAGGGGAGTGTAAAAATGTACAGCTTTTGTATGCATTTGAAGTTAAGTTGTTATCAGCTTAAAATAGACTTTTATAACTATAAAATGTTTACTTAAGCCTCATGATAACTACAAAGCCAAAATTTATAGTAAATACACAAAAGATAAAGAGAAAGAAATCACAGCAGAAAATCATCAAAGCATAAAGGGAGACAGCAATAGAGTAAGCAAGGAACAAAGGACCTACAAAACATCCAGGAAACAATTAAATAAATGGCAATAGTTAGCCCCCACCTATCAATATTCACTTTAAATATAAATAGCCTAAATTCTCCAATCCAAAATATAGAGTGGCTGAATGGATTTAAAAAAAAAAAAAAAGAAAATAACCTACTATATACTGCCTTCAAGAGATGCATTTTACACATAGACTAAAAACAAAAGTATGAAAAGTAAATATTTTATGAAAATAAAAACCAAAAGAGAGTAAGGCAGCTATATTTAAATCAGAAAAAGTAGACTTTAAATCAAAATTGTAGCAAGAGACAAAGAAGATCATTATATAATGATAAAAGGGGCAATTCTTCAAGAAGATATGACAATTGTAAATATTTATGTACCTAACATTGAAGCACTTAAGTATAACAGCAAATATTAACAGATATGAAGGGAGAAATAAACAGCAATACATTTGTAGCAGAGGACTTCAATATCCCCTTTCAACAACAGATAGATCATCCAGACAAAAATTCAATAAGGAAACACTGGATTTGAACTACACTGTAGATCAAATGGATATAACAGACATATACAGAAAATTCCATGTAATAATGACAGAATATACATTTTTCTCAAGCATGCACAAAGATTCAAAAGGATAGATCAAGTGTTAGGCCACAAAACAAGTCAATAAATTTAAAGAGTGAAATCATGTCAAGCTGTTTGCGATCACAATGGTATGAAACTAGAAATTAATATAAAGGGAGGAAAATTTGAAAATTTTAAATATGTGGAGATTAAAAAACACACCTCTGAACAACCAATGAGTCAAAGAAATCAAATAAGAAATTAAAAAATATCTTGAGACAAACAAAAATGTAAGAACACCATACCAAAACTTATGGGATGAAGCAAAAGCAGTTCCAAGAGTGAAGTTTATAGCAATAAACACCTATAAGAAAAAATAAAGATCTCAAATAACAACCTAAGTTTACACCTAGAAAATAAGAACTAGAAAAATAAGAACAAACTAAGCCCAAAGTTAGTAGAAGGAAGAATATAACAAAGATCAGAGCAGAAATAAATGAAATAGAAACTAGATAGCCATTAGAAAAGTCAATGGAACTACAGGTTGTTTTTTTCGAAACAAAATTGACAAAGGTATAGCTAGACCAATTCAGAAAAAAAGAGAAAAAACTCAAATATATGAAATCAAAAGTGAAACAGAAGACATTACAACCGGCAGTGGATGGTGGTGACAGCTGCACAGCAATATGAATGTATTTAATGATGCCAAACTGAACCCTTAAAAATGGATAAGATAATTTTATATTATATGTATTTTACCACAATAAAAAAATTACTACTGCAAAAGCAAAGCCATAATGATGGTGGATAATAATAAAAATTAAATAAATAATGAGAGGAAAAAAGTAAAATGGAGGTACCTTTTTAAAGTATGTTAGAACAGTGTTAAACACAGGCTCCTGGGGTTCAGATTCTTGGCACTTAGAACAAAACTTTCCCTCAACAACTCTTTTAAAAAAAAGGACTGACTAATCAAACCCATAATATTAAAAAAGAGTATTTTAATTACTTCAGGAGAAAGCTTTTTCAATATATACAGGGTCCCCGAGTTAAGATGATTCGAACTTTGATTTCTCAACTTTACAATGGTGTGAAAGGGACATGCATTCAGAAAATACACCAAATTTTGAACTTCGACCTGTTCCCTTGGCTGGCGATACGCAGTACAACACTCTCTAGTGATGCTGGGCGGCAGCAGCTAGCCACAGCACCCAGTCAGCCACTTGACCACAAGAGTAGGCAGTCCGTATGTTCACAGCCATTCTGTACCCATACGACCACTATGTTTTTCACTTTCAGTACAGTATTCAATAATGACATGAGATATTCAACACTTTATTATAAAATAGGCTTTGTGTTAGATGATTTTGCGCAACTGTAGACTAATGTAAGTATTCTGAGCACACTGAAGGTGGGTGAGGCCAAGCTATGTTTGGTAGTTGAGGTGTTATCAAATGCATTTTTGACTTAAAATATTTTCAACTTACAATAGGTTTAGTAGAAGGAATATATGTTTTTAAATAATCCATTTACAGATAAAATGACTGTTCATGAAATAATAACTTTGAAATTGTGTAAATGTTGTACTCTGAGTGTATTTAATACTTTCTAACTGGCCAGTTCCTCTGGCCTTTTCATCCCAACCTGTTCAACACTGAGATTTTTTTTAAAGAATACTGGTAACTCAAACACTGTTTCTAGGGGTGGGTCCAGGTTTTGTGTGGCTTCTACAATTTAGAGAAACACTTCTAAGAATAAGAATAAAAAGGCATCTGTCCATGAAAATGTATAGCTAATGTCCCTCCCACAAACATCATTAGCTGCACAGTAAACCCACTTCTTCCTCATTTTATGATCAAAGAAGAATAGTTTTCTTGTACTTAGGTACAATTGTACTCTCCCTGAAGAACTAAGAGAATACTTTCTTTCCCTAACAGATCCTAATTTACCTTCCAGACTTTTTTGTTCCAGTGGGAATCCCTTAACCTCCTTTCAGCAAGGGGCCTGATGAACCCCTTTCTGCTTCATGCCTTTGGGAACAAAAGCCATGATTCACTTTTCTTCCTAGTAGTATGCTCTTATGACTGCAGCATCACTTCCTTTCAATTTTATAAAATGAAGACCACAAAGAAAGAGTGAATTAAATGTTTCTATGAGTTCCCCCGCCATGGAGAAGCAAGTTCCTGCTGTTCCTGAGACAATTACAAGGCAAGCAAATGGCCTTCCACTGTGTGAACATGTCAGGATCTAGAATTTTACTACCTTGTTAAAACACTGTTAATAAACAGGATGCAAAAATGAAACAGGTTTATATTTCTTCTCAGATAGCTATAAATCGCAGTAGTTTATGCACAGAAATTTCTCAAAGAATCTGAAGCATAAAGGAGAATATAAAATCAAGAGAATATAAAGACAAGGGCCAGCCAGATTATTACTTGCAACTTGTCTTCAGATTCTAGTTGCAATATCATGAGATATGAGAAATACAAAAAATAGAGAATGGAAAGAAATGAGAAAGGATAAGAAAAATTAATGCTGGCAAATATTGTTGGTACCGGTAGCCACAGAACCAGTCCAAAACTGGCCTTGTTCTGTTTCTAGCCAGATACTGAGTTGTTTTTCAGAGAACAGAACAAAACTGCAAGTCATACAGCCAACGCATGCACAGAGAAGAAAATTTGACCTCAAACAACACTCAGAACCAAAGTTTCTCTCCTATCATGGAACCAAAAGATTGGGACATGACAGGAACCTGAATACTGGAACCCTTTCAGAAACAAAGGGTCTGTTGTCCAAGAAGAGGAATGCTGAAGTCCTTTTGCCACACCTTACCATAAATGGCCAAGTTTCAAAGCCCTCCAGTTGAAACCTGCCCCACCAGTACCTCCACATACCAACTGGTCCTCCCCTAATTGGTGAAAGTTTGACTAAACCCCTTTTGTCTCCTGTGGATCCACCTCACAATAAAGGTCTTTCTTTTCTCAAAAGTTGGTGCCATAGTTTTGGCTTCTATGCATGTCAGGCAGCCAGCCCTTTGCTCAGTAACGTACTTTTGTTCAGTACAAACTATTACTACATTTAAGTAAGAGAACCACATACAAAACATTTTAGATGCTGAAGTTCATTTAAAATGGATTTTAAATCAGTGTTTTCATAATCCAGCATTTTTTCTACAGGACAAGCTTTCATGGGAAGGCTGGCTACATACTTCCAGTTTCCTAGGTTTCTCACCTAGCAATCAAAAGTATATGCTCATTAATTTTAAACCGCTGATTTCAAGCTAACAATGAGTCAACATATTGTATGTGCTGGAAAGGTTGACATGGAAAGAGCTTTATTCAATATTTGTTTTTATTATTATCTCCACACCATCTTACTAAATAGACTACTTATGAATATGGTAATGAATAATTTGGACTCATAGTTTGCTTTGTTAAACAAAGCATCAGAATCTATCTCAGGGGAAACTCTGATTTGAATCTCAGCTTAAAATATCCCTGTCAGTTAGTGAGTGTGCAACTACAAGTTTCCTCCAAGCCCCTGAACTGAAACCTCACTGACGTTTTGTCATTTCCTTGAAAGACAAAGAGGCCACCTCCCGAGAAAACAACTGCAAACGGTTGAGCAGGTAATTGCTGCCTTGTAATACTACACCATGCTTCATGATCTCAAGGCTTATGTCTAGGAGATAACCCTGAACTGAGGTATCAGCCAAAATCCATAAATTCTAGAATGAAGTATAGCATGCACCATCTATTTCCTTAAAATAAGTAAATATAAAAATAGAAATAAATACAACCTCCATCACTCTAAAAATACACATGAAAGCCCGAGTGCAGACCACCACCCCACCCCACCCCGCAGAACATGCATGGCAGCCATTTGAGATGACCTGCTGCAATGAGATGGAGTCACCTCTCCTTGGAGCAACCCCAGAGGAAGCATAAGCCAGTTACCTATTTCAAATCAGAGGCTGCTGAACATCATTTCCTATGCCTTCTTTCCTCTCACTCCTTCTACTCCAAAGAAAAAGAGTACAAGTTTTTAATGTCTGTAACTAAAGTGTTGATTACTGCATTCCATCAATTTCTGGACTCTATCAAAGGCAATATAAATTCTATTTTACTTAAATGTAGCATCAGTTTATATTCTGGCTCCTCCTAATCAAGTTTTGGGAAACCAAGTCAGCTTGGTTTAACCTATGCTAATTACAGAACTGATTTCCAGGGAAAGGGATGGGAGAATCTACCTCCTTTGACTCTCCCTGAAGTATCTGTGACTTCTTCTGTTCTGTGACTGATAACACAAGTGTCACCCATCATGGTTCACACCGGGGTGTGCAAGGAGGTAGCACAGTGTGGTGTTTGAGAGTGTGACCTCTATGGTGGGATCTCAGCTCTGAAGCATGGTCACTGTGTAATAATTGACAGGCTACGTAGCTTCCCAGGCCTCAGTCTTCTCATTACAAAATGATAATAATAATAGAACAAAACCCAGGCTGTGATGTCGGGAGGATCAGATATGTTAACCCAGAAAAAATATTCAGTACAGTGACTTCCACGGGGTAATGCTCAGTAAATGTGAGCTACTGTGGTTGTAGAAAGATTCTCTTACAGGAAAAGCATACGGCCTGAAAAGCTCCTATGCATATTCAAGGCCTCCAGTACATGTCCATCCTTTTCAGAAGCTTGAGACATTCAAATTTTTGCCACATTTTTCAAAGTCTCAAATTCACAATATGTTTTTCTCTAAATTTCCCCAAACCCTTTGATACCTAAAGATATCCACAAGTTAGACAAAAGCTTTGACTCAGGAGATTTTATGTGTTTGTTCTTAGAGAAAACAATTTTAAACACATACTACATCCATGAATGTTAGCCATTAGGACACTGGAACAAAAGAAATGACAGACATTTTCTCAAGTCTCCTAATTGAGCTGGGGAAGGCAAGGAGGAAAAGGAAGGTAAACTAGTGAACAAGTAACTACAAGTTTTCTGCATCACCCTTGTCTTCAATGTGCAAATGATAATATCCCAAACTGATACCCTGTCTTGCATCCTGTACCCTAATTTGTTGGAGTTATTTTTTGTTGTTGCTGTTGATTCGAAAATCTCAAGTTCTAGTCCACACCACAGTTCATTTCTGACTGCCACCAGTCACCTCTCCCTCCAGACCACTGCTCTGGTTTCTCCAAGCCACTTCATTTGCTGTAGTCAACTGATCTGCTTCATCTCCAGGCATGTTCAGAGGTAAAACCGAAGGGTCTAAGAAGACAGGGATCTGAGGGTTTGTACATTATTTATAACCCCAGAATGTAGCACAGTGCCTGGCACATTGTAGGTGCACTATAAATTCCAACTGAATGGATGAATGAACATATGAAAAAACTAGTGATGAATACATAAAACAATAAATAGCATTTTTCTTTTTCTCTCTTTTCCCCCTAAGTCCTGGGCCCCTTACTCCATTTATCAACCAAGAAGAAGCATTAAAAAACTTTGTTAGTATCACATTAATTTCTTCAATTATACCCTCTGTCCATAAAGAGAAAAAAAACAAGCTTGTTTTATACTATTTTACAGTATTCTAATATCAAACATCTCAGCGTACCTGAGATCTCTTATCTGTAGAATACAAAAGCCCCTCCAAAGCAATTCTCAAAATAAGGGAAGCATTGTATTTCCCTCCTTCAAGGATGAATTTTGGCTTCCATTTCTCCCTCTCCTCCAATGTAGAAACAGTTGAAAATTTCAAAGTATCTCACATTGGTCCCTGTACAAATTGGGAGTGGTGGTGATTATGTTGATCATATAGTTAACATTTATGTAAGTGCTTTAAATAAAATCATTTCAACGCTCCATAAAAGTTGTCCATGAACTAGGAACTACACCCCCATATACAGATAGAGAAATTGAGGCTTACTGATGATGGAATTATAGTAAGTGGTGCAGCAAGAACTCAAAATCAAGTGTGCTGTCTACCAAGCCCTGCAACTTGGTAAACAAGGGATCATTTAGTTTAGATCAAGACCAGATTTTAGTGGACTGACAGGTAAATTGTACTATTGTACCTTATACATCATCCTCCACTTCCACTGCTGTTTGTCTTATCCACTTGCTATGGGTGGAATTATATTTCCCATCCCACTGACTTCAATCTGGTCATATAACTTGGTTTGACCAACGAGATGTGAGCTGAAATGCTGTTGGTCATATCCAAACAAAAATTTTACATGCAGTTGTGTGGTTCAGCTTAGCCTCTTACACCTCCTTTCTGCCCTAAGAAGGGGCATGCCCCAAATACGACAGCAAAGCCAAATAATATCTGTATTGTAAGACAATGAAATTTACTGTTGTTCATTTGGAACAAAAGTGACTAATATAACTGAAAGATTCAAAGTTTAGACTTGAAGAAATAGAAAAAGAAGATGCAACGAGCTCCATCAGACATATATGACTATGAAGGAAAGGAGAAAGACAAAGCAAATGCCTAAAGAGATCAGGGCATGTGGAAAAAAATATTTTAATACATTGTTTAAAAAAAGATAGAGATTGGCTTTGCATTATCCAAAGGGATGATTTGTCATTTAAAGTCCCAAATAAGAAAGAAAGGAAAAAGAAATAAAAGTATAGAGCACATTTAAGCCAGTAAGGAAGATAAAAATTACCATACAGAAGTTGCTCATCACATCTGAGTGAGTACACTTCCCTGAATATATGAGAGATGGAATCTAGGGCCCAAGCATTATGAAAAGATATGACTCATGATAACTGTGTGTCAGGTATGATGCTAAGCACATTGCATTAAATGGGAAAGTCCCATTAAATTCTCACAACCACTCTACCTAACTATGCCCCTATTACTGATGAGAGAGCTGAGACCTCAAGCGAAGCCATGTAGTTCATGAGAGGCCGACACAAGATTTAAATACAAGCAGTCTGGCTTCATAATCTGTGCCTCTAAATACTGAGCAATGTCGTTTGCTTGTTACAGGAAAGAGGAGACTTTTCCTACACTGAATGAGAAGGACTGTAGAAGAATTTGCGCATATACAGATCATCTGATGAGTAGAGAGGAGGAGGTTCAGAACATTTTGCCTGGTATCATTGGTTCTCTTTAAAAAGTGAGATAAGAGAATGAGGATACTGGTGAGAATGTGGGATTCTTGATGGGGGGAGGGCAGGAAAAGAGGGGGATCAGACAGGAAAGGATTCTAACACAAAGCTGAAGACCCAGCAGTGTCATCAGTTTGCCCAGTGATGTGATAACTGAGGCAGTGATACTGTAACTGGGGATTTTCAGCTCCTCAGCATTATTTCCAGCTTTATTTCTTAGTTATGATATGGCTGTGATCTTATGCTTACTATGCCTGACTAGACCCCAGTTCACCACTAACTTTAGCTTAGCTTGCTGCTGATGGAGAAAGCTGTTGATGCACATAGAGACTGAAGATTAGTTGTTCTATAGGCTTCACCCTTGTTCCTTATTCTCTAGGAATAGCTAACCAAAGACTTATGGCTCAGATAATATCCAACCACATGTAAGACATGATGACTATTTGAAACTATGTGATCAAAACAATCATCTCTAAAAGCAAGACTATCCCCTCCCCAGCACATAGGCCTTTCCTCTTCTCCCTATATAATCTCTGAGCAAAACCTGGGAAATTGGGAGTTGATTCTTTGGGACATGAGTCCACCTTCTCCCCAGGATTGCTGGCTTCATCAATAAAGGTATTTTTCCTTTCACCCAACAGTTGTCTCTCAGGTTATATTCTTAAGCAAGGAACAGCCGAACCTGAGTTTGGTTTAAAAAAAAATGCTACAATCTCCAAAAGTGCCTAGAAACTCAGATATAAGAAAAAAATGCACACATTGATGACAGGCCTGATTTAGAATAGAGGGTCTACAGGATAGGTGTGGTGGAAGAACCAGGACATGAGGATCTCTGAACCTCCAGGTTTAAAAGCAAAGAAAGCAAAGTGTGATCCCAAGAAGGAAAAAAAAAAAGACATATTCTCTCCACTCTGGACCAGACACAGAACGAACAGATAAAGTCAGTGGTGGCAATGCCTAGGAGCAGTGACAGCATGAAGTTGACCATGATGTCTGACTGAGGAAGATGAATTCTATGCAGAAAAAGTGGGCACCATGCCACCCAGCTGTAAGGAGGCAGGTTAGTGAGGATGTATAAGGTATCTCCTGAAAACACCAAGAAATAACCAAAGGCGCTGAGATAGGAAGGAAGGAGGCAGGGCACAGCCATTTAAGAAATAACACAGCAATCAACACCAAGGTGGCAGAAAATTCAACCCCCAGTAGGTGTTGAGGCCCAAGATGGAGAGAGATTTGACTTCTAGTAGACCTTGAGCTTCATTATACACTCACTGTAATATATTAACATGGTAAATAGCACTCCCTCAGGGGCCGTGACAGTTCCTGAGGCTAACCATAAAAGGTCAAAAAAATGGGTGTTGGCCCAAATCATGGGATTCTCTGTCCCTTCCCCAAAGTAGTTGGAATAATCCTCCCACTTGTTAACATATGAAGTTACTGAGCTCATAAAAACTAACAACCCCCCACACCTCATGGCCGCTCTCTTGCCTTCTAAAATAGTCTGTAGTCTGTCTATGGAGTATGTATCTCTCTAAATAAATCTACCTTTAATCAACTGTGGCTCTCTCTTGAACCCTTTCCTGTGCAAAGCCAAGGACCCACACTTGGCAGGACACGTCCCAGGGACTCAACCGAGACCTGGGACACGGCCCTCCTCTAACCCCACATTGTTTTTCCTGTATCAGCACCATCTGCAGAGGGCCAAGGACCTGAGGTTCCAAGGGAGTAAACCCTAAGGAGAACTATTAAAATGGCCACACATGAATGCACAGGCTAAAGGTAAATTCTGGAGAAATCTGTGATACTTTAAATATTGTGGGACATTAAATTTGGGTAATGTCTTTCAAAATAAACAATTTAAACTATAATGAAGTCTAGAAAAATAGGCTGTGAATGAGGTTTCTGACCTTCAAGATCAACAACTTGCCAACAACAGTGAGAAAAAAGAGTGATTTCCTGCCTCTTGAGGAAACATGAACTGTGTCTCCATATCCTCTCAGCCACTGCAACCTCTCCTGGCTGCCCCTGTCAATCTAACTAATAACACCACAGTCGGTAAAGTAAGCTGGTGTCCCCCACAGTGAAGTGTTTTCTTCAGATTCTAATTGGGCCACTTGCTCATCAGCGCTGCGCTCACAGGGGAGCGATGGCTGGGACTGCCACCTCCATTCCCGTTGCGTGACTTGACACCCCACAGCAAGAAGGCCACCCGCACAGATGCCAAACAAATGCTTTCAACCTGAAAGAGACACGGGTGTTTTCATGGCCTCTGCAATCAGCTTGTCAAGTTGGAGGAGAGGAAGTCGGGGGAGGGAAGGAGGAAGAGCCTTTCAGATCACACTCCTGCACACCTTCTTGTCAAAAGAATTGTAACTGCTCCGTTTACTAACAAAGATGTCAAAGCCCTCTTTATGCCTTGGGTTTTACATATTGATAAAATCAGACAAAAAAAGGTAAAAAAAACTAAAACAAAAAAAAAAAATGGGATTTTTTTTTCCTTCTTCTTCTTTGCCTAACAGAATGTCATTAAAGAACCATGACTTGTAAATTCTGGAAGATGAAGGCATTGTTGACATGACCTGAAGAGATTTTACTGTTTGCAAATAATCCCACCTAAGAGGTGTCCTGGACATGCCCAGGTGTTACATGGGCTTGCTTTTAAAACTCTGGTACAAAATTATCTTTTTTTTTAAATATGAGAAATGTGGGCAGATTAAAGGATTTGGGGGTTTCTCTGCTTTTGTAATACATAATAATAATGTTGTAATTTCTTTATATTCTTCAACACTGGACTCCAAAGTGATTTAAAACATACTGAATTCACAGACTCCTTTGTCCAGTACTGAAATGCACAAATAGGACAGACAAACATTCATAAGAAAATTATTACCATCTCTAACAGAAAAATAGGATAGTTGGATTTAAATGTTATCACCATCTTTGTATTGGACCCTTCAAGAACCAGTGTTTCCAAATGCAAAGAGGATTCAAGTACCGATACAGCATTTAGATCACCTGTACCCGTCAGAGGAGAAGGCTAAGAATATAGATTCCCAGGCTCAGACTGAATCAGCATTTCCATGCATGGGTTATAGTTTTCAGTACTTTAAAGAGTCCCGCCCCCAAATTCACATTTAATAAGTCAGTTGCAGTGTGCTATACCTGCAAATGGGACATCTTCAGACATCAAGATGTTAGGAATAGTAGCTTCTTTTCTGTTTGTTGTTTTTGGTTTTTTTCTTTTTTTAGTGAAATGCCTACATTTGCAAGAGATATGTGAACTGAAGAAGACAGCATCCTTTTCTTCTATAATCTTTATCGTCGATACCCCTAATGCAAATGACATGTAGAAAAGCGTATCTGCCCACAAACAATAACTGACCTCCAAAGCACTTGATGACTGAAGTGAAATTGGCAGCTGGGAGTGGAAAAAATGAACTTGTGACTTGACTTTTGCTAGTAAGGAAATAATTCCCCCAGGAGGACTTCAGTGTCCTTTCTAAGGTGAATGGGGAAGTGTACTCGACATGTTTAGCCATAAAAGGCCTGGGAGATGTAATGGACAAAAAGACAGCAGGTACACAGAAGGGGTCTCAGCAGTGGACAAAGAGAGATAATCTCCAGCAAAACTAGCAGTTATTCACTGCATGGGGCTTCTGACAAAGGATCAGAAGACTCAGATTCCATGCAGATACCGAGGGTGTCCTGAGAGAGTCTTAGTGCCCCCACCGCCAATTCTACCAACCTCCCAGCTGCCCCAAGTGTTTTTAATAATAACAGCATCCTTTAATATGGAAAATTGACATTTCTCAGTCTTTAATTTAATAGTGAATAAATTACCTTTAGAAAACTGTGCTATCCTTACTGCACTGCAACATAAATCTAATTTTGACAATATATTTGCTGGGCATACACAGCTTCAAGACAAACCCCTTCATTCTCCTTCCCACTGGCTAAGTCCCCACTAAATGGAAATATTAACTGACCGCTGCCCTTGTTCTAGTCCTGGCTTAGAGAAAACTTTCCTTCTCTTTGGCACTTTTTTTTCCCATCAGAAACATTCAGGGTTATGATTTCTATGGTCATACAGCTAAAATACTATATTTTTATTCTTTTCATGCTATAAAATGTTACTACCCTGCTATCACCAAACCAAACTCTGAGTCATCTTGTGCTGGGCTCTTTAATTTGCCATGAGACTCTGCTTGTTCTGATTTGATCTCTTGATAGTTGCTAATCTTCTGATGGAGGGGGAAAAAAGTTAACTCCATCAATGGATCTCTGGTGATCAGGGGCTCTGAAATGCTAAGCTTTATTTGTTAGCAACTCCATTCTCAGCATGAGTCAATTTTTCTCTTTGCACATACGACAAATTCCAACTCTGTTTCTGTGCCAGCTCCTGGCAAACACCCACATTACCCTAACTCACTATGATCAAGTTAAAATGTGTATCAAAATAAACCCTAAACATTGCAAAGCCTAATAGAAAATTTACTCCATCTCTATTTTTGTGAGTTTTGCTAACATTGTAAATTTTGTTTTTAACTGATGAATGCCATCCTGTGGGGAGACTTGGTAGTACTGAGGTATTTGCTAACTCACTTTTGGTCAGCTCTGATGCAATTAGCGATAAACATGCACCTTATACTCCACTAGCATGGGGATTGATCTGGGATAAACTCAGGATGGTTCCTACCAAAACCTTGGACTCCCTGTTGGTGATAACAGACTAAATCGTTTATTGAAAGGCTGCTAGCAAACTCAGTAAGGGAACTGGTTTTGCTGCACAGATGATTATATTTTCTACTACAAATATAAAATCTTATGTCTTCACAACATTTCCTGAGAAGTCTGCACAGAGATTTCTTTCCTTCAAAAAGAAGAAAGGAAAAAAATGTGTGGTGTTATATTTCAGTGAGGTAAGAACTCAATTCTGCTTTATAACTGAGCTTACTGCCCACCTCACCAAATGAATCAACCTGATTAGCTGTCGAGTACAAACTGCTGAGAGCCCACCATGGAGCGGTCACCTTTACACTTAACAGCACAGGAAAATTACAATTTCAAAAAAAAAAACATTTAGTCACTTACTCTAAAATAGCAAATCCAGTCGTTGTCATGAGTGTTGCTTAACACAATTTCATGCCCTCTCAGCCTTGCTGAGCTGCGTTTTCTCCTCGCTGTCTTTGCACAGGGGAAGGTGAATGATTAAAGCTGGCAGCCTCACCCCAGGTAGTTACCTATCAGCCCCTGAAAGAACATAAGAAGTCTGCCACCCGAGGAAAGTGACAGGCCGGGAGTGACCCTTTAGAGTAGCCGTATTTGTCTCACAACTTTTACCCTGTGAGTAGGTAAACTGTAAATTATTCCTGGATGCTAAGCGTATCCTCTTTCACGGGTTCTGCAATAGCACTCCAGTGATGCCACTATCAACTACGACGGGTACCCCCTTATACTAAAGTAATTTGACTCTTTGTACCATTTCTACCATTAGATTCAGAGCTCCTGGAAAGCAAGAAAAATTTTACACAACTTTGAGTCTTTCAAAACACGAAACAAAACAAAACAAAACAAGTAGTGCATGGTAAGCATTCCTTCCTTAGAAACTTAGGGGAGAAGCAGCTAAGGATAATGCAGTCACCTCTTGGTTACAGAATATTTCTCTAAATTGTCTAATTGTGTCATAGAAAAAAAATTACGTCAACTTTCAAAGTTATCAGTTTCTCCCAGTAATCAAAATAAAAATCAAAACCTTAATCAAGAGGCCCTGCAAAACAGTAAACTCCCAGCTCATCCAGCACACACAGAGAGACAGAAAATAAGACTGAGCAAGAGTGAAAAAAAGAACAACTGCTAAACCATCAGTTTCATTTGCTACCTTACATGGTTAGAACAGGGTTTTTCATGCTCAGCACCATTATCATTTTAGGCAGGATATTCTTTGTGCTGAGGCTGTCTTGTGCATTGTAGGAAGCTTAACAGCATCCATAGCCTCTACCTGCTTGATCCCAGTAGCACATTTCTCACATTTGTGACAACCCAAAAAAGGGGTCCGGATGTTGTCAAATGTCCCCACGAAGACAAAAATCAGCCTCGTTGAGAACCACTGTGGCTTAGAGTTACCTTGTACTTAAGAAGGACTCTCTAAAAGGAATAAAAGGTACAATAGATTTTTTTCGTCATGGTCATATCCTATTCAGTTAACATCTTTCTGCATTTCCCTCTGTCTTTGTAATCAAATTAAGAATGTAAAGTAGAAGGTAGGTATACTAGGAAACCCAGACTGGACTAGCCTGCGAAGGATGGCAAATATCAGACTGAGTCAGGGGCACTCAATGGCTAAGAGAGGCCTTTGCCACTTCATGATTCTGAGGATCTCCAGATATTAAAAATTTAAGAAATCCTGTATCAGGTTTATAGAAAAAGGTTAAGAGTCTTTATGTGACCAACAATAGAAAATCTAATTCAAACCCAGCTTCAAAAGTGAGGAGAATTATTGATCACAAAGAAGGAGTTTTCTCAGATAAAACAGGCCCCAGGATTGGCGTCTCTCTGACCATACTGAGGACCTTGTTCCTTCTTTCTCTCTCTCCAATCAACCATCTACACAGTGGATC
Organism: Camelus ferus; assembly: GCF_009834535.1. Lineage (NCBI taxonomy): Eukaryota > Metazoa > Chordata > Mammalia > Artiodactyla > Camelidae > Camelus > Camelus ferus. Next base: position 36,488,295 of record NC_045696.1, on the reverse strand, counting down.
CAGTTTCTTTGTTTCTCCTCCCTGCCTTCCTAAGGTTCATTCTTCTCATGATCTAAGGTATACATCTCCTCTTTTAAATCTATTGGGAGAAGGACTCTAACAGCTCTCCCCCAGAGGGTCCTGGAACTTAATCAGGAGGGACAACTGAAGTCATATGCATCCCTGAACCAATGACTGTGACTACAAGAATGAAAGATGTTGATGGGTTCAAGCTATCTGGGGCCATTTCTGCATTGAAGGTAGAGTGAGTAGATGAGCATGAATAGAGCCAAAAGAAAATCTGGCTAGTATTTGGAAGAGGCAAGGGAGGAAAGGAGTTCCAGAAATGTTACTAATACCGTTCATTACCACAGTTAAATTGTTCAGTGTTACCTTAAAAAAAAAAACACTTTTAAGGCAAAAATTACAATGCAGTATATTTTGCTATTTGAAAGATAATTACAGGATTAGTATTTTGAAATAAATATCTGTTCATGGAGTGCTGCAATGGTGTGGTTTGGATAACAAACACAAGTTTGAAAAATAGGATAATCATTTTTCAATTTTTTATTTTATGTATACAACTGCTTCTTATTTCCTCATTTTGAGATTATAGCAAAAGTTGTAACTTTGAGATCCTTTCTGAATATAAGGTACTGGCCAAATGGCGGGAGGGTGTAAGGCAGCCCCCATCACCACCACCACCACCACCACTACTATTACCGTGGACAGGGTTTCCGCTCCTTTTGGTCCTTTTAGACTTGTTAGTAAACTTTCAAAGATAGTCACAAAATCAGAAATAGGTTCATGTTCAGATGATGAAAGGAAATATAAATATCCCTGCCTAAAGTGTATTCCCTGCTACAGAGAATTACTTAACAATTTCCATGAAGGTGAGTGAGCACTGCGGTAAAGAGCTTTAGAGATTGGGAAAAGGCAGAAGTTAAGCTGAGCTCCCTGGAGGATTGTAGAAGCAGTTTACTTTAAATATGCTAAAATGTTACGGCATTATCTTTCTCATATGATGAGATCAAAGAGGAGTCAACAAACAGAACTAAGGAAATAGATGCTGTTTCAGAGTTCAAAAGTTCAGTAGTGTGTGCCTTCCGGCTTCCTGCTGACGACTTCTGCTAGGGCCTGTCAGAATGCTCAAGATTTTCAGGAGAGTTTGGAGAGCAGCCAGTAAGGATTTCTTTGATATTTCTAAACATAAAGGCACCCTCTAGCTTCCACATGGACTAAGAGGTCTAAGAGTTCAGTTTGTGAGTTATTTATTTAGCACTCAGTTTGCATTTTCCCTAGAGACAATCAGATAGCCACAGCAGCTGAAGCAAAGTTCTGTCCTGGGAATTTTCTGAAACTCAAATGCCATGCTGCAATGTTTCTGTTAGAAAATGCATTCAGAATCTCAGCTCGAAATGGCAGGGACATATTTCCCAACAGAGTGAAAATACTTTTTTTAAAGTCCCTGTGCCAGAGGACCCTGAGCTCGAAAAAAGGATAAAATATTGGAATGATAGGAAATCTAAAGGTGAAAACCTCTAGAGCCCAGGGAGTAGGAATATTCCTCTCTCAGACTCCACCCTCCGCCTCCGTAGCCCTGGGTCGTCCTCACACTGGGGTCTAAGAAGTTTATTTTCCTAGCTGACCTTATAGAATGTAATGGCTAACCATCCTCCTAGCTTTTCTTCTGTCATGAAATAAACTCATCACCTTTTTGAGATTTTATAAAGATTTATAATTTAGGCAAAAGTACAGAGCAGCTATTAAAAAGAGTATTTCTTCTTTTGCCTTTTTTTAACCTTTCTTTACTTTGACTCGTATAGTTATGTAAAACTGCCATGAATTTGAAAATATCAGCTTTTTATAATGTTTAAGATAATAACTGGCCATAAGAAGCATCTTACTAGTCTTATAGACATAAGACGATTAATAAATCCACCAAAGTTACCAGAAGAAGCTGAAGTTTAGAAGAAGAAGTTTAAATCACAGGAGAATATAGATTAAGAATACATTGCCAATTTCTATTGCCGGACTTTAAATGGTTAAAATTCATTTCATGTTGCATAATTCAGAGCTGAAATGAAAGTTTAAAGTTGGATATTTGATGTAACTGCAAATAGATATGATCAAGCAAGTCCAAACTGGTTATGCTAGGGCATGAGAGACTTTTTGCCAATGCACAGGAAAGAAATAGCCAAATAAACAAAGAAATGACCCTCAAGTAAAGGAAAAAAAACTGAAGAAAAGACACTCATATTGCATAGAAAGAGAAAAAAAGTGACTAAGAAAAACAATTGTTTTACAGAAAGAGTGAAGAAGTGACAGAAAGAAAAGGGCATGATTCCTTTCTGTCCTTTTCTCAAAACAGATGCGTATTTGGCAAGCAAGATAGAGTTTCCAGAACTGTCAAGGCAATGAGAACAAAGTAGATGATTTAACTTGGCTCCCATCCCTAGGATTAGGGAGAACTATGCCTGAAACTGATGTAGGGACATTAAGAATTATACCCACATCACTCGCCAGCCACAATGGGCAGTGTTTTGTCCACTTTCAAAATCTGGAGTTTGCTGTCTTAGGGGAACTAGTGGTTGTACACCAACCACTGAACTACTGTTACCAGCTATTTCACACTAGTAAGCATTAATGTTATTTTCTTGGAAAAGTGCTAATAGGCCTGCATCGTATTGAAGAAATTCTCAGGAACACAAGTAAAAGGATACATGCGAGGATTGATAGTCCATGATTCTGATCTGGAAAAATTATGTAAAAGAGAACACTAATGCACATGACACTCATCTAATAATGTAAATAACATTTTTCCTCTCCCATAATCTAAAAGCACCCCCCACAGTAAGTGCACATTAAATGCATTAAGTCAGAAAAATTCTTGGGGAATTTTTGCACCATAAAACAACCAACTACTTTCTGGAATTTTCTGTAACACAGAGAACTTTTCATCAAGAACAAATTATCAAACCTGGCTTTCCACAGTCAACAAGAAACTAGAGTGAGCTGGGATAGGATTTATGTAGCATCTATTTTATTATTAGATGGAAACCACCAGATGGCACTGTGTTAGGCTTTATCCCTGTGATTTTCATTATGCAGTAATGTGCTTGTGGCTGGTCCTTGGAGAAATGCAAGGCAGCACTTTGGTGTAGTATCTTATAGGAAATAATTAAACATGCCAGTAAAGCTTGTTCTATTGCTAAATTGGTGACTATGATCATTTCTTTGCTCTCTGCTACCCGCAGTGTAGAAATTCAACAACCACAACACTCTGTGTTACTAACTGCTTAACCAGACAAGGAAAGAACCACTTTAGGGAGATGGAGGGGAGTGTCTTGTGGTTGTTGGACTTCTGCATTGTGGTCAGCTGATAGCGAGAAATGATCTCAGTCAAATACTACAGTGATCTGGGCGTCTCGTAGTTTATCTAAATAATGTTTAGTGTTTTACATTGTGTACTTCATAGACATTATTTCATTGATCCCGAAAATATCTCCACAAAATAAGCAAGTAGAGATGTTGCCACTGTCTGTTATAGAGAACTCTTTTACCTAGCAACAATTTTATAAGAACTCAAGTATTGACGAAACATAAATTAGAAATATAACTCTGATATTTAATGATCTAGACTATACTTGGTGAATATTTGGAATGTAGAGTCTCTAAGTAAAATTTAAAATCTACATAGTGTCATGATGCGTCGAGAATCACAAAGTATTTCAACGTAGTACCTAAAGGCCTGGCTAAATAACTATTAACTTTGTGACCTCGGGAAGGTCATATAACCTCTGGGGCTCAATGGTTTCATCATTAAATTATCAGGGCTGAACTAGATCTCCGTCATATTTGCAGTAGAGTGAAGTGTCTGCAGGTATAGACTTTGAGAGTCAGAAAGTCTCTAGTTTGAATTTCTGCTCTGTCACTCAGATAATGAACTTAAAAAGTTATTTAACTTTTTAAGCCTCGGCTTCCATACCTCTAAAATGAGCATAATGATAATACCTATCTCAATTTTCTTATTTGAGAAAATTATGTGCAATAAATGTAAAACGTTCAGCACAATGCCTAGCCTATACTAAGCTATCATTATTCTCAAGTGTGCTCACAGTCTCATGCTACTAAAGAGCTTCTGTGTTAGACTCAACTTACTGAGTCACTGTGACAGGTCCTGTAGCTGATTCAGGATCTGCCCACTCATCCTGTAGCGCTCCTTAATTTTTAACATATTTAGTAAGTGATAGCTTGCTTTGTCAGCCCTCCCTCTCTCTCCTGTTCTAAAAGGGGAGTGAGAGGGTCTGGCCAGAAAGTTAAGGCAGATATCCAGAAATGTAGGAAGAGTGTCTTAATCAAAGTCACAGCTGGTATGAGTGTCAGAGCTTTATCTACTGTTCCAAAAGTTTTAGGCTTGCAGTAATGTCCTTGGTCCAGGCTGCATTATGCCAACCCAAGTAATACTTCAAAAGTTGATTTAGGTTTGGCTGCTCAAAACATAGATCACTACTCCAATCTTCATGACACTTCCAGCCCAGGGCCAAGATTCTACCATCCTTAAAAGTTATAGCCATAAACAAAGCAGTGGTACATTGCTAAAGTAAAATGGGGAGGGAATTATTATCCACAAGGAAGTATATTTTAGTTATTTCATCAAATTTAGATCAACTCAGGTTAATTTTGTGGCATTTCCTGATGAGATCTGTGTTTATGAATTAGGGAAAATGTTCAGAAGTGGCTCACTATGGTCCAAGTCATCTCTGAAGAAGAGTGTAATATACAACTTCTCTAATATTCCCACTAAAATGCCTCTGAGGATTAAGAAGCAATTAAATAATAAACATAAAGACTTAAAGCCAATAGTCAAACCAGAAGCTAACTAAAATTTTCACTTAGTATCATAGTAGGGAGTAGAAATAAAAATTACAATTAGCAAAATCCACTGTAGCAGATATGTTCCAAAGATAATCACACTGATAGATCCCATCCTATGTATTCTTACAATGTTACATTGATGGTCCTTCATCAAAAGGTGGGGTCTGTTCCCCCTTCCTTTGAATATACACCTCCTAAGTATCTGCTTTTAACAGACAGAAAATAGAGGAAGAGACACTGCATGACTTCTGTGCCTAAGTCAGAAAAAAACAATACTCTTCCACCTGGCTCTCTGTATCTCACCCTCTGAATTCAGCCACATCTGTGAGGAAGCCCAGACCACACAGAGAGGCCACTAGGTGGTGCTCTGGCCAACAGCACCAGCTAAGGTCTAAATCAACAGCCGGGATAATCAACAACTAGATGTATAAATGAGTGAACCTCATGATCCTTCCAGCCCTCAGACTTTGCAATGCCCCAGCTGATGCTCCATGAAGCTGATGAAGAGCCACCCTAGAGAACCTTGCCCAAATGTATTATTTGTAAGCAAAATAAATGTTATTGTTTTAGGCCACTCAGTTTTGGGGTGGTTTATTACACACCAAGAAGATGACCAGAAGCCTCTGACACACACACTTTGCCATCTAAAAGAGAGGGATCCCACTGTCCTTATATTGGAATCAGAGATTCTGTGTCCTTCTCTCACTGCTGGTCCAATTGTTCAGAGAACCAGGTTTAGCTGGAAAATAAGATGGCTCTCCCTCCATAGGCACAGTTATTACCTTTAGAGTTTAGCAGAATATTAAATGAAAACAATGTCAGAGCATTCCCTGATATTTACTGAGCGATTATGGTTAACTAGACATAGTGTTAATGATTTTGACTGAAATTTCTCATTTAACACCCTCAACAATACCAGGAAGCATATGAGAGAAGTTCAGAAAGTTAAAAAAAAAAAAAACTTACCCAACGGGAGGGAGAAGATGGCGGAGTAGAAGGACGCTCGCAGGTACATCCTCTCCCACAAATACACCAAGACCCACATCTACAGACCCACTCAGCCAACCAGAGCACCTGCGGAACTCCGACAGAACATCGCCCTCTTCAAAAGATAAAGACGCCAAAAATCTGGTAGGAGAAAAGGAAAAAAGAAAGAACAAAAGGCAAAGCAGCGCGGGACGGGTCCCGCGGGGAGGGAGCGGCAAAGGAGGACTGGCGCTCGCTCGCTGGGTCTCCCCTCTCCAACTGAGAGGCCAGCGGGACGGAGGGGGAGCCTCCGAGGCTCGGATCTGTACAGAGCAGCCCTTGACTAACAGAACTAAGTTAAACGGGCACAGAGCGTCCCCCCGACACCCAGCCTGAGATGCGGGCCGGCAGCGGCGGGCAGGGCCAGGCTGCACAAGCCGGGCGGAGGACGGGGGCGGCTGCACAGAGGCAGCCCCGAGGGACTGCTGGGGGCTGCGCGCCGTGGCTGTGGGTGCACAGGGCAGAACAACCTGGGCCCTCCATAAAACAGCAAGGTTGATGTGCTCTCGGGGGAAGGGTGCACACCCCCATCTCTGAAAACCCGAGGAAAGGTTTCCGGGGGAAGAGAGGCGGGGCTCAAGCACAGCCGCCATATCCTCCGCGCTTAGCACCCAGGCGGGGGCGGGGCGAAACCTGCATCCGCACGGACGGGCTTAGCAGCCTCAAAGGCCAGACTGAGACTGGCCTGCAGCCCGTGGCAGATAGGATCCTTACACCCTGGTCCCTCAGAGAACTTGCTCCACAAAGACAAACAAGGAACTGGGTTTTGGCTCGGAGCAGGGACAGGGCTGTCCCTCCGTCTTCCCGGAGCCCACCTGCGGAGCGCCGACCAGGACGGAGCGCGCAGCCGCACAGAGAGCGGAACTACCGGCGGCGCAGGTAGAGGGAGAGCGGCCCCCCGCCCCCCCGCCTTTAGGGCAGGAACACAGCCCCTGACCAAGGTGCTGGGAGGGGGCACGACCCGCCCTCCTACCTGGCCAGTCTGCAACATCTGAGTGCGGCATCCGGAGGGGCAGCGACCCGCCCGCCCACAGCAGAGAGCTGCACCTGACCCAGTGTTAGGAAGAGGCGCGATCAGCTTGCCGACAGGTGCTGGGAGCAGCACAGAAGAGGGCGCCAACGGAGGGCCTCTGAAAACAGCAAGCTGAGCTTCCAAAACAGGACGAAGACAGGAAGACTTCACATTAAAAGCACACAGACTCCAGGAGAACACCGACAAACCACCCCCCCCCCCTTTTTTTTTTAAATCTGTTTTTACCTGTTCTATTTTCTATTACTCTCTTAATTTTTACTTCTTAATTCATTTCTATTTCTCTTGGGTTTTGATGTCCTGCTATTGATTAGACACAGGTTTCAAATACATCTATTCATCTCCCCCCCCCTTTTTTTGTAAAGGTTTTAAAAGGACGTCTCAACCCGATTAATACTCTGCTTCAACTCACTCTTCTATTATTCATTTTACACTGTTTTCAAACCCTCTTTCTCCCTTCTTTTAAAATTCTTTCTCTCTCTTATTTTTTTTTCTTTTTTTCCTAAGTTCTATTCCTAAATAGGCATTAGATAGATAAAATCCTTAAGGACCAAAATAAACAACTGATACTCCATAAACCACAGTGCCAAAGAGGTATGAGCAAGATGAAGAAGCAGAAAAACCTTTCCCAATTAAAACAACAAGAGAAATCCCCTGAAAGAAAGATCAATGAAATAGACATCAATAGCCTACTAGATCAAGATTTCAAAAAAGGAGTGATCGAATTGCTGAAGGAATTAAAAGAGATAGTGTTTAGAGATATAAAATATGTCAAAAATGAAATTGAAGCTATAAAGAAGAGCCAAGTAGAATGGGTAAACTCATTGACAGAGATGAGGAATGATCTAATAGCTGTGCAAAGCCGACTAGATAATGCAGAGGAGCGAATTAGTGATCTAGAAGACAGGGCAATAGAAAGCACCCATTCAGAAGAACTACAAGAGAAGCAAATAAAAAATAATGAAAATAGCATAAGGGACCTATGGGATAATATAAAGCATCCCAATCTTCACATAATAGGGGTCCCAGAAGGAGAAGAAAGATCAAAGGGGATTGAAAAGGTTTTTGAAGAAATCATGACTGAAAACTTCCCAAACTTAAAGAAGGAATCAGATATCCAAGTACAGGAAGCTCAGAGGGTCCCAAACAGGAAGAACCCAAATAGACCCACACCAAGACATATCATAATCAAGATGGCCAGAGTCAAGGATAAAGAAATGATTCTAAAGGCAGCAAGAGAAAAGCAAAGAGTAAGCTACAAGGGAACCCCCCATAAGGCTCTCAGCTGATTTCTCTACACAAACACTACAGGCCAGAAGGGAGTGGCAAGATATATTCAAAGCCCTGAATGAAAAAAAGATGCAGCCTAGGATCCTTTATCCAGCAAGGCTATCCTTGAGGATAGAAGGAGAAATAAAGAGTTTCACAGACAAAAAAAAGCTGCAGGAGTTTAGCAACACTAAACCCATGCTAAAAGAAATATTGAAAGGGCTATTCTAAATAGAAAAGCAGCAGGATGCTACAGAAATGAGAAACACACAACTGGAAAGGTGATAACTCATGAATTACAAATAAAGTAAACATGAAATTATTAAAGAAGACATACAAATCACTGAGAGTGGGAGAGGGAGGCAGGGAAATACAGAATATTTTTTTCTTTCTTTTTTAAATTTTTTTTAACAGTAGGATGGGTTTGAGATCATGTTACTATCAGTTTAATAAAAACAGTTCTAGTAATGGGTTGATAGATTTACAAAAAAGGGTAACCACAAGCCAAAAATTTACAAAGGAGTCACAAAAATTAAATGAAATCCATGATAATACAAAGGAAAATTACCAAACCACAAAAGGAAGAAGAAAGGACAAAGAGGATATACCAATTCAACTGCAAAGTTAAGTTCAAAATGGCAATAAACACACATCTATCATTAATTACTGTAAATGTTAATGGACTAAATGCTCCAGTCAAAAGACACAGAGTGGCAGACTGGATAATAAAGCAAGAACCTTCAATATGCTGCATACAAGAGACCCACTTTAGGGAGAAGGACACATATAGATTGAGAGTGAAAGGATGGAAAAGGATATTCCATGCAAATGGAGAAGCCAAAAAAGCAGGTGTTGCAGTACTGATTTCAGACAAAATAGACTTTAAAACAAAGGCCATAAAGAAAGATAAAGAAGGACATTTTATAATGATTAAAGGAGTGATACAAGATGAGGATATTACACTCGTTAATATATATGCACCCAATATAGGAGCACCTAAGTACATACAAGAATTACTAACAGAGATAAAGGGGGATATTGATGGGAATACAATCGTAGTTGGAGATTTTAACACTGCATTAACATCACTAGACAGATCTTCCAGACAGAAAATAAACAAGGCAACAGAGAAATTAAATACTACAATAGAAAAACTAGATTTGGTGGATATTTTCAGAGCATTACACCCCCAAAAAATAGGATATACATTCTTTTCAAGTGCACATGGAACATTTTCCAGGATCGATCATGTATTCGGACACAAAAGAAACCTCAACAATTTTAAGAAGATAGAAATTATCTCAAGCATCTTTACTGACCACAATGCCATGAAACTGGAAATCAACAACAGAGAAACAAAGGAGAAAAAAAGAAAAGCATGGAGATTAAACAGTATGTTATTGAAAAAACAATGGATCAATGAGGAAATCAAAGCTGAAATTAAAAAATACCTTGAGACAAATGATAATGAAAGCACAACCACTCAAAACCTATGGGACACAGCAAAGGCAGTGCTAAGAGGGAAGTTTATAGCGATACAGGCCTTCCTCAAAAAAGAACAATCTCAAATAAACAATTTAACCCACCACCTGAATGAATTAGAAAAAGAAGAACAAAAAGCCCCAAAAAGCAGCAGAAGGAAGGAAATAATAAAGATCAGAGAGGAATTAAATACAATAGAGATTAACAAGACCATAGAAAAAATCAACCAAACCAAAAGCTGGTTTTTTGAAAAAGTAAATAAAATCGACAAACCTCTGGCCAAACTCACAAAGAAGAAAAAAGAGAGAGCACAAATTAGCAAAATAAGAAAGGAAAATGGAGAAATTACAACAAACAAAATAGAAACACAGAATATCATACGAGAATATTATGAAAAACTATATGGAACCAAACTGGATAACCTAGAGGAGATGGACAAGTTTCTGGAAACATACTGTCCACCAAAACTGAATCAAGAAGAATCTGAACACTTGAACAATCCGATCACTAGAAAGGAAATAGAAATAGCAATTAAAAACCTCCCTACAAATAAAAGTCCAGGACTGGACGGCTTCACCAGGGAATTCTACCAAACATACAAAGAAGAACTCATACCAGTCCTTCTCAAACTCTTCCAGACGATTGAAAAGGAGGGAATACTCCCAAACTCATTCTATGAAGCCACCATCACCCTGATACCAAAACCAGGCAAAGACACTACAAAAAAAGAGAATTATAGGCCAATATCACTGATGAACATAGACGCCAAAATCCTCACCAAAATTTTAGCAAATAGAATCCAACAACACATAAAAAAGATTATACATCATGACCAAGTGGGGTTCATCCCAGGGACACAAGGCTGGTTCAACACACACAAATCAATCAGTGTAATACATCACATCAACAAGAGAAAGAACAAAAACCACATGATCATCTCAATCGATGCAGAAAAAGCATTTGATAAAATTCAACACCCATTTATGATAAAAACTCTCGCCAAAGTGAGTATAGAGGGAACATATCTCAACATAATAAAAGCTATATATGACAAACCTACAGCCAGCATAGTACTCAACGGTGAAAAACTCAAAAGCTTCCCACTAAAATCTGGGACAAGACAAGGATGCCCACTATCACCACTCCTATTCAACATAGTCCTGGAAGTCCTAGCCACAGCAGTCAGGCAAGAGAAAGAAATAAAAGGGATCCAAATTGGAAAAGAAGAGGTAAAAGTATCATTATATGCCGACGACATGTTACTATATATAGAAAACCCTAAAAGGTCCACACAAAAGCTACTAGAGCTGATTGAAGAATTCAGCAAGGTAGCAGGTTACAAAATTAACGTTCAAAAATCAGTTGCATTTCTTTACACTAACGATAAATCAACAGAAGAAGAAAGTAAAGAAACAATCCCCTTTAAAATAGCACCCAAAGTAATAAAATATCTGGGAATAAATCTAACCAAGGAGGTGAAAGAATTATACACAGAAAACTATAAACCATTGATGAAGGAAATTAAAGAAGACTAAAAAAAATGGAAAGATATTCCATGCTCTTGGATTGGAAGAATCAATATTGTTAAAATGGTCACACTGCCCAAGGCAATCTACAGATTTCATGCAATCCCTATCCAATTACCCAGGACATATTTCACAGAACTAGAAAAAATCATAATAAAATTCATATGGAACCATCAAAGACCTAGAATTGCCAAAGCTTAACTGGAGAGAAAGAAAGAGGCTGGAGGAATAACTCTCCCAGACTTCAGACAATACTATAGAGCTACAGTCATCAAGACAGCATGGTATTGGTACCAAAACAGACATATAGACCAATGGAACAGAATAGAGAGCCCAGAAATGAACCCACAAACTTTTGGTCAACTCATCTTCGACAAAGGAGGCAAGAATATACATTGGAATAAAGACAGTCTCTTCAGCAAATGGTGTTGGGAAAACTGGACAGCAGCATGTAAAACAATGAAGCTAGAACACTCCCTTACACCATATACAAAAATCAACTCAAAATGGATTAAAGACTTAAACATAAGACAAGATACAATAAACCTCCTAGAGGAAAACATAGGCAAAACATTATCTGACATACATTTAAAAATTTTTCTCCTAGAAGAAATAAAAGCAAGAATAAACAAATGGGACCTAGTGAAACTTACAAGCTTCTGCACAGCAAAGTAAACCAGAAATAAAACAAGAAGAAAACCTACGGAATGGGAGAAAATTTTTGCAAGTGAAACCGACAAAGGCTTGATCTCCAGAATATATAAGCAGCTCATACGACTCAGTAAGAAAAAAATAAACAACCCAATCCAAAAATGGGCAGAAGACCTAAACAAGCAATTCTCCAAGGAAGACATACAAATGATCAAAAAGCACATGAAAAAATGCTCAATATCACTAATTATCAGAGAAATGCAAATCAAAACTACAATGAGTTATCACCTCACACCAGTCAGAATGGCCGTCATTCAAAAATCCACAAATGACAAATGCTGGAGAGGCTGTGGAGAAAGGGGAACCCTCCTACACTGCTGGTGGGAATGCAGTTTGGTGCAGCCACTATGGAAAACAGTGTGGAGATTCCTCAAAAGACTAGGAATAGACTTACCATATGACCCAGGAATCCCACTCCTGGGCTTGTATCCAGAAGGAAATCTACTTCAGGATGACACCTGCACCCCAAGTTCATAGCAGCACTATTTACAATAGCCAAAACGTGGAAACAGCCTAAATGTCCATCAACAGGTGACTGGATTAAGAAGAGGTGGTATATTTATACAATGGAATACTACTCAGCCATAAAAACCGACAACATAATGCCATTTGCAGCAACATGGATGCTCCTGGAGAATGTCATTCTAAGTGAAGTAAGCCAGAAAGAGAAAGAAAAATACCATATGAGATCGCTCATATGTGGAATCTAAAAAACAAAAACAAAAACAAACAAACAAAAACAAAGCGTAAATAAAGGACAGAAATAGACTCACAGACAGAGAATACAGACTTGTGGTTACCAGGGGGGTGGAGGGTGGGAAGGGATAGACTGGGATTTCAAAATTGTAGAATAGACTACACTGTATAGCACAGGGAAATATACACAAAATGTTATGATAACTCACAGAGAAAAAAATGTGACAATGAGTGTGTATATGTCCATGAATAACTGAAAAATTGTGCTGAACACTGGAATTTGACACAACATTGTAAAATGATTATAAATCAATAAAAAATGTTAAAAAAAAAAAAACTTACCCAAAATTCCTCAACTATAAGCAGAAGGGCACTATTTAAAACCAGTATGCAGAACCACACGTAAAACCATTTTCCCAAACTCTTTTATCAATGAGGAAATAAAAACTTCCTTGGGAGCCCTTTGGAAAATAATAACTAAGAGAGTATAATAAAATAAAATAATATATCAAAATGTATGGGATGTGGCCAAATCTGCACCCAGAAAACCAGAGTAAAATGTACTCAGAGTAAAATTAATAGATCTAAATGCTTTCACTTTAAACAAAGAATAAAAATAAATAAACCAAGTATTCAATTCAGTAATTAATGAACTCAGAGAAAAGGAAAACAGAATGTATTATCATACTGGTTAAAGCATAGATTAAACAAAACAGAAAGGCTTGAGGTATTAAAAAATACAGAATAAATCTAAGAGTGGTGTATCATTTTTAAAAAGTTGTAAATATTGCATGTACTAGTCAGGATATGCTAACTGATAGAAAAAAATGACTCAAAGTTTCAGTCGTATAAATAAAAGCTCATCAAATGCCTGTGCCATAATCTAATGAAATGGTGATGGGGGTGGCAGGACTCTACTTCACAAACTTGGCTGCTTTCATTTTATGATGCCACCATCTACACACATAAACTCCAAGGATGCCCTAAAAAAGGAAAAGAGTAAATGATTGCTCATGGGTAATTTTTATGGTCTAGATCTAAAAACTGTATATAACACTTCTCCCTGCATTCCTTTCACCCGAATCCGTTCATGTAGGTTTATCTATAGGAAGTCGACTAGGAAACAGTCCATCAACACACCCTAGAGGAAAAAGAAATAGGTTTGGTGAACATATTCCATTGTCTCTGCCACAATCCTCCTTTGTGGTCAAGAAATATCCAGTTCGCTTTTCATCCACATGTAGAACACATTCATCCGCTCTCAAGGAAAACTTAAAGTCCTGAGCATTCACTGTAATCAGCTGAAAGTCCAAGAACTCCTGATGATGCAAGGCCCTTCTTAACTTGTTCATATTGCTTTCTCATGGTCTAATGACTAATGAACCGAAAAGAGAAATCATCTGCCTCCCTCTGACACTGATTGGCAGAGCAGGGAGAGTGTAACTTCAATAAACATTTACATTCAGAAGAGAGAAAAACAGAAATCACAAAGCAGTTACTGGTATATAGCAATTCTGATGCAATAGATATTACAAACCTAATTCTGTTCTTTGGAAGGAACATCTTCATCCCCTGTTCTTTTGATCCCAGGACATCTTGGTTTGGATAATACGGTTCTTCAAGTCAAAATTCTCATAGCCATATTTAAAATAAAGTTTGGATATTCTGTCCACTGGAGAGAGAAGAGCTTTGGGAACTCACATTCTGCTCACTGTAAGCATACATTCCAATAGTAGAGTTTTAGCTAAACTTCAGTCTGAGTTAAAATTTAGTAAAAGAATTTAGTCCTGGCTTATTGCTTTTTTAGGCTTTTTAATTATTTGTTTCCAGTTCAGTATGATGTATAGCAAACATACCCAGTTCTTTCATGGACATAGTTCCCAAATGGGATGTGTTTATTTGCTTGTTTGTAGACAGCCCACTCCAACCTTAATGACCACTTCCTTGAGGCAAGCAGGCTTGAGTAGGAAGACTATTTTCAATAGATTTCTTTTGCTCACAAGATTTCTCAGTCATATTTGGCATCCAATTTTTCTCCAATTGTTTCAGAGCCACAAACAGTCAACTTTTCCAACTCTTCAAGGACCTTTTTACTGGACTTTCTCTGTTTCTATTCATTTATGCTTACAAGTGGGTCAGTTCTTTCCTCAGGTCACCTTTCTCTTTGCCAACCTCAATTAATATTAGCCAACATGCTGTAACAATTTTATTATTTCAATTCACTTTCCCTAGGCCGGCTAGCTGATGAGGCATATATCCTTCCTCTCAATATGGCAGGTTAAAATCTTACCACATGTGTTGTCAGTACATTATATGAAATGCTGTATCTCCAACCTTTCATATCTGATTCTCTGAATTCTGTTACCAAAATGCTAATTCATTGCCATATATTTTCAATTTTTTATGATGGCCACAGCCCACTTACAAATATATTAAAGTAAGTTTTTGCTTTAAAAAAAAAAAAAAAAAGCCTCAAAATCTCTGTGGCTTAACATATCCTATTCCAATGCAGAGTGACAGCAGGGTTTCTGCTATGTGCAGTCATTCAGCAAAGGAAACTTGTTTTAGTTCCACTCTCTTCAATGCACGTTTTCATAATCAGCATAGTATCAATCAGTCCACTGAGACAGAGACAGAGAGAGACAGAGACAGAGACAGAGAGAGAGCTTAGAGAATGCACATCTGCTCTTAATGGGCTCAAGCTGAAAATGACACCTCGCTTTTGCTTAAATTTTATCAACTGGAACTAGTGTCACTGTCTCACCTAAATGTGAAGATCTCCAAAGGAATGTTTAGGTGTGGATGGACCCAGGCAGAAGAAACAGATTTAGTAAGCTTATGCCCAGTGTTTTCCAGCTGGACAGAGCACATCCACCTGCTGCTCTGAGAGAGTTTACAGTGTAGACAGGAAGGATACGGCAAGGAAACCACTCAAAATAAGGTGGGAATTATTACCAGTAACAAACATCTGTGGAACTGATCATTTAAGATTACAATCTGGACACCTTGAACAACTGGATTCAACGCCCTGGGACCTAGTGACAGAAGAGGAAATGGCTCCCTCCCGAAGAATGAAAACTAGGAAGAGGAACTCAAGTTCCAGACGACTAGATCGCCAGGGTCAGAGTAGAACCACAATAATATTGTTTCAATTTGAGGCATCTAAGTTTCTAAGCAGGATTATTTATTACTGCTTGTCACCACATTCGTACATCGATCCTAAGATCAAGATTGGTTCTCAAGTATGAGGAACAGCTGAACCTATACATGGGGGTTAAGCTGCCAAGTTTGGACGGATGTAGAGACAGAAACCAAAGCACCACACTAACAGGCTTGGAGACAAAGAAACCAGAGACAACGTTAGAGGGAAGAGAAGATCCATGGATGACAGAACAGATACATTTCTCCAGTCCCTATTTTTGAGAATTTACTGATGCTGAAGGTCCAAAAAACAGGATGCTATCCTCAGAAGACAGCTTACTCTCAACTGCAAGGCCAAGACTAAATGAGAAGGCATTGTTCAACCCAACAGGGTCAGCCCATTTCATTATTACCCCACTGGTGTTCTACTATTCATTCAAATCAGTCTCTAAAGTTTTGACAAGAACAGTCAAAAAGCCTTAGACAGTGTCACATTTTTAGAGGGCACTAACTTTATTTGGGGAGAGGCTGTACTAAATATAAAATAATTTTTAGTACTTTGTATCCCCAGTTCAACTCTGTAGCATGAATACTTTCTTTGCCTGGGAATCCAGGCTTTTTGGCATTAACATTTGTTCTACTAATTAAAAAAGAATATGCATCAAAAATAACAACTTGCAGTAAATAGGTCTATTTCATTCTGTATTTTATGAATGATATTACATTCTCATATGCTGTGGCTTGCAATAATCATGTAATCTATTCTGCATCAGTAAATAGTGATTTATTCTTCTGAAGCTTTAATATGATTCATTTTGCAAGTAGTTTAAGTACCCATTAGTTAATGCTTTGATGTTGCTGACCTCAGTAGATTTTTTGGTAAAGCTTTATATAGCATTTATAGGTCACAAAAATGCCAACAATGTTCATTATGGTCATTTTCCAAACTACCTGACAGCAAAGTGTTTTCCCTCAACTCATTTGTATGTATATCCCTTAATTAATGCTTCACCTTATGCCAAATTATAGTGAAATTCTTGTCACTTTACATGCTGTATGACATTTACACAAATATCTGCTGAATTTATCATGAGCAATGCACACAGAATTTGTATCCTATGGCTTGAGGGCAGACAAACCATAAACCTGAACCCAAATACTTGCAGACTGAAAAGCATTAGGGAAATTAGAAAGTGAGAATCCTTGCAAAAGCTGAAAATTTGCCTTCTTTACCATCCTCAAAGTCATCAAGTCTACCAACTACAGTCAACAAATAAATCTTTTAAAACCTGTATAAAAACTTTTTAGGGGTATTTTTAGAAGGTGATTTTGTGTATAGGACATATTCCCCATTGGAAAGAGGTGGAAATTTTTTTTTAATCATAAAAGGTGTCTGAAAGACTCTTAAATGCTCAAAAATGAAGAGGTACATCAATCCATTATGGAAGGAGTGCTGTCTGAGGATGAAGGGTATTGAAATTATGCCATTTGACTATTTCAGGCATAAACATGCACTGGGACCATAAAAGAGTTCAATGAACAGAATTCAAAATGTTTAGATCCAAACTCTTTATGGGTTAAAAACAACTAAGTGCTTAAATCAATCACCAGATAGATTTGCATGAGATGCATCTAATATACAAAAGTTCCAATAGCCCAGTTTTACTTAATAAAACAGCCAGAGCTGACGGTGTAGGGTGTAAGCATAGATCTTGAGCTAGGTCATTTGGGCTTGCATCCTGGCTCTTCTCCAACTCACTGTGGCACTTTGGGCAAGTTATCTAATTTCTTCATTGCTTGAATTTCCTCGTTTGGAAAGTGGGGGCGGGCTTGTAACAATAATGATCTCAAGGGATTTTACGAAGTTTAAATGAGTTAATAACATGTAAAGCAGTTCAGAACAATGCCTGGGACATAGTAAACATTCATTAAAAATAGCTATTACTAGTGTTCCTAATTTACTATGAAATAATATCAAAGACGTGAAGTGACTTCCAAGGTGCACAGCTGCTTAGTGGCCAATCCTGTCCATCCGCTGAATTCCAGATCCCACTTCCCTGGTAGCCTTCTTCAGAAACATCTCACACAAATAGACATAAAAACAATCTGGGTTTCAGCAATGTTGTTAATTTTCAGTTTTATCCATATTCAAGTTACTGGCTAGTCCTACTGTGCAAGTAAACTGCACTAATTTCCCAACTCACAAAATGTTTCCCAGCCTTCCTTTCCTTTACCCAAAAGTGTCTAAAAACTCTTTTAAATTGAAATTCAATCAATTAGAACTCAGAGAAGAGATCACATTTTCCCTGGACCCTGTCAAGGACCAGCACTTACTCTGAGAAGGGTTAACCCTCAAAGGCCACAGCTACATGAGCTACCTTGTTTGTTGCCCAATCTTAAATCACTGCATGATATTTTAAGGATTAAAACTCCAAACTCCATAACTTTGCATTGCAAAGCAGAGCACCCCCTATGAAAATATCTGACCCCAAAATACCTGATCATAAAGAAGCCATACAGTTAAAGAGGCACAGTGTAAAGTCATGCAAAAACAATCAATCTGGCTCCTTCTCAGATGTAAAATTTCAGTACTATTGTGGGTTGGTTTTGTTTTTGTTTTTGTTTGGGGGTAAATGTCTAATTTAAGATTCTATGTTGTCATTTAGTGATCTCTCGTATCTTTCTGATATATTTGAAACATAATGGTTTTCTCTATGAGAAGAAAAATATATGGCTCTCCAAGCAGGAATTAATTTGCAAATAATCATCTAATAAAACAAACTATTATGCAGACTACTCATTAGCTGAGGTTTTCACACAGGAATCTTTAAAACACCTACCTAGATAAAAGATAAAATTTAATTTTGCTGATAAAATTAGATCAATTCATCAGTTAACTATGCAACAGACATGTTTCATACCTGAGGGAATATCAACTAAATGATCTTAAAGAGTTTTTTTTCTGAAACAGGAAGTCCTGTTGGATTTTGCTGGGGAACAAAAGGCAAGGCAATTGTAAGGTCTTTTAAAATTTATCATGTGTCTTTATAACATCGATGAAACAGTTGCCATTTATCAAAATTATTAAGGTGAAGTCATTAACCTTGTGACAGTTTGACATTATTCTTTTTTTTTTTTTTTTTTTTTTCAAAAATGATAGATTCCCGTTAGAAATTGAGTTTCACTTTGGTGGGCAGTTCTCATCAGATGTTATGACAAACAACTGTATTTAAAATATATTCAGATGCTCCTTAAATGATCTTTGTTGCTAACTCTGGACATATTCTTTTCTGCAATGGTACAATATTAGGAATTTAGGGATTAAATTCAGGGATTAAAACTCCAAACTCTACATCCATTGAAACCACACTCAGAAGGAAATGAGGAAAAATAAGAAGGTAATAAAATTATGTATTTTCCTAGTCAAGGAATTTATACAGCATATATGTATTTCTGCAAGATATGTCCTACTAGAATTCAGACACTTACGGCAAAAAATGAGCAGATATACAGTGACATAAGCCTTCTGACTCACTCCAGGTAGGAGAAAAAAATAGAGATTATGGGGAATAAAACAAGAGAGACAGCTAAATTCTCCATACATATACATTATTACAGATTAAAGGAAAGATGATTAAGCCTGGGAGAACTTAAGAACCAGACAAGATTAAAATGTTCCAAATAAGCAGTATGGAAATGCTTCTAAATATTTATAACATTTATGCTGAGAAAAATTAAAGCTTTGTACTGTCAAGCCCCAAGATCTATTTGACTGCTAATATTTTATAAATCTGGAATAAACTCAGAAATTAAGTATTCATTTGATGAATTGCTCTGATATCTTAACCTGGGATACAAAGAGGACTTAACCTATTTTTATAACATTTAATTTATTCTCAAATATTTCTTAAAGGATTCAGAAGTGGTTACAGGCTCAGTTGGAAAAATGCAAATTGTTTGATTAACGGTATTTATGGAAAGGAGGGTGGAGCCAAGATGGTGGAGTAGAGATACTCACAGCTCACCCTCTTCCACAAATACACCAAGAATTACATCTACAAACCCACTGAATCACACAGAACACCTACTGAACTTTGGCAGAGTATCTCTCATTCCAAAATCCAGAAAGACTCCCACAAAATCTGATAAACAACAAGTTTATACTGTATAGCACAGGGAACCATATTCAATATCTTGTAGTAACCTATGGTGAAGAAGAATAAGAGAACGAATGTATGTATGTTCCTATGTGACTGAAGCATTGTGCTGTACACCAGAAATTGACACAACATTGTAAACTGACTGTACTTCAATAAAAATATATTAAAAAAATTTTTTAAAGAACAGCATTTCTGATGGGTAGGGAAGAGAGAAATATACCAGGTTTTTATCATCCCTACTTTGTAGGCATTAAGCAGGAGACAGGCATGATGAATGTTAAAAAGTCCCTCCTCAACATTAGCATTTAGTTCTTTTCTGAATCAAATTTTAGAATTATATATATATCCTTTTAAAAATTGATGAAATTTTTTTTCAATAACAAAGAAACGCAACTTTCATTCAGATTCTGTATTAGTTTGCCAGGATTGCCATAACTGTATACCACAGGCTGAATGGCTTAACAACAAAAGCTTATTTTCTCACAGTTCTGGAGGCTGGAGGTTTTAGATCAAAGTGTCAGCAGACTTGCCTTCTCTTAAGGCCTCTCTCCCTGGCTTGCAGGTGGGGCCTCCTTGCTCTGTCCTCACATGCCTTTTTTCTGTGCACATGCATCCCGGGTGTCTTTCCTTCTTCTTATAAAGACACTGGTCATATTGGATTAGGACAGACCCATACGACATCATTTAGTCTTAATTACTTCTTTAAAGGTTCTGTCTCCAAAGACAGTCATAATCTGAGGGGTCAGAGCTTTAGTGTATGAATTTTGGGGGAAAACACTTCAGTTCATAGCAGAATGTAAGCCTCTAAAATCACTGTTTTTCTCACTTAGCCCATGTCTTCTTGAAGATGTTCATCGTTTGTGATGGGATCTGCTACAGGGAGGACCAGTATCCTACCCAGATTGTTTGGTAGCAGTGCAAAGTCTCGTCCACTCAATGTTGACTTGTCTTATGGCTAGTGTGTACAGGTTTACTTGCTGTTAAGGAAACTGAGGGCTTTAAATTTACTATCTACTTGTGATAAATGTAGTCTATCCCTGATACTGAAGCATTTGAATTGCTCAGAGACCAGAAACAGGAAGACTGTTTAGAATATTGACAGTAGCTGAAGAAATAGAAAAGAAAGGATAAATGCAAAAGCTGTTAGTGGACTGCTTGGTTAGACTTGATGAGAGCTTGCAGATGCAGCAAAAGAAGTAGGTGGAATAAGTGGCCTTGGCAGGATTCTACAAAACTAGCTCTCCCCATCCAGGGAAGACCAGGTCTCAGTTCCTCTGCAGAGGACTCCACACTGTAGCAACAGAATGTTAGACCAAAAGAAATATTTATTTAAGAGTCAAAACAGAAACAAATCTGAACACACTAACTGGCTTTTAAGTGAGGTTTAATAAAGCCCTGTGGTTCCACAGAGAACAAAAGGAGAGGACCATGGGCAGCATTCATTGCCAAGGCAGCTCTGCTTTTCTCTTCTGCAGGAATTTATTCGAAAACAGGATTTGGTCCCACTTTCCTTTCCAAATTTTGAAAACCACTAGACTATTCAATGTTAAAATTCTCCTTCCTTTAAAAATTCCTGAAATTCTGAGTCTGAAAATGTATTTAAACACCTCAATCAGACATTTCAATGAGCTGTGTTACAGCCCCTTTCAATAAAGTCCCTGTTAGTTGAATATATGTCTGAAATTAGTCTTAAATTTTAAATTATCATCTTCATATTCATGATGGAGAATGGAGTTTAGGAAATAAATGTACATACCTAAGGAGCAACTCTTATAAATAACTTTTCTTTCTTAATTATCAGATTAAGTAAAAACACGCATTGTTTAACATTTTATACAGGTAATATCAAGCTTGAAAGAACTTTTAAGTGCAACAGGAGGTATAGGTGTTGTAAAGGAAGGGGTGGTCCAAGCTTTATAATAAGCATAGAGGCTTGAAGTGGGGTGAATATTAGAAGATAACAAACCTTTGTGAATCAGGAGGTGCATGTGGCTAGGGAGGAGGATGGAAGCAGGAGAAGGTCTGGGAGGATCCTCTGGGGAAGGGGACTCTGAGACAGATTAGCACATGCTCAACAGTTCCCTCCCAGAGCTACTGCCCGACAAATACATCCCATTTGTCCATAGCAACTCTGGGTTCATGTGGGTCCCCCTGAATCACCATAGCCTGGGCACACAATCTGTCTCTCAGCTCACAAAGAATATAACTTTTTCTTCCTTTAATTTCAATTTTTAAAAATATTTTTAAAAGAATGATTTTTAAATGTTGTCCTCAGGTGAAAGAGCTCAGGAAAAAAGAGAGAAAAAGTTAAGAATATTCCACTAAAATTTTCAATAAAGACTCTTCATTGCCACATACACTCACACTTCTAAATATTAGAAACCTAGAGTACATTTCTACCTGGTCCCCCAAGTCCAGCCACCCACCCCCCAAGAAAAAAAAAAAGAGAGAGAAAGAGAGAGAGGAAGGGAGGTTGGGAGGAAAGAAGGGAAGAAAACAGATCTAATGCCATTTAAAAGAGAACCAAGTGAAAAACTACTGTCAGATATTACATGATTTCTACTTGAAAGTGAATGTCAGATTGCTGCAAAACTAGTTCCCAAAAACCTCACACTACATAACTGACATTTCATTCCTAATTGAGCTTTCAAAACAACAGAACATTTTCAAAGTCTAATTTCTACATTATGCACTTATTTTTTCCCCTGAATTTTTAACATGTTGAGATACAGTGAAGCTAATGAGGTCAACAATATCAATGTCTGTGATCAAACTACTAACCAATTAGTGTTTAAACTAGAGAATGAATGTTTAAACTACATTTTTCTATGTACTCCTGACTCCCAGAAATTGTCAGCCTGTGAGCATCTTTCTTCTGTCATTAGATTTTATGACAGCTACTAATTTATCTATGAAGACGGCTCGCATATTTTGAAGTTTATATAATTAACCCTGCACCAGTGGGTGATACTTAACAATGTGAATCTTGAATTTATTTTTGATAAATTACAGTTTAGCCAGAGAAGTGAAGACTACACTCAGCCTTGCTGAGTACGCTACTTCATTGATTAGGTTCAAGCCACAAATTGAGCCAGGTTCTCCCACTGCATAAATCCATACATCTTTCTACAGCAAGCGAGCACCCTGAGAGTAATTCAAGTGAGCGTTCTTCTCAAATGCAACTTGCTGAGCATTTTAATACTTTTAATATTTGGAAAAAAAATGTTTCTTGTGAACATCATGTTCACTTTTTTTTCTGATCCCTTCCCTCTTTCTCTCACCCACATTCCTTCTGTTCTAACAGCCTTCCTAGAATAAAAAAGTCTCAAAACTGTAGTTTGAAGAATAGAGAAAATCACAATACTCTGCCTCACTGACGACATTTAGAAACTACAGAGTCAAAGTTTATTAGCCTCAGTAGAGGCTGCTCCAGAATTTCTATAGGGAACTGGCTTAGGGAAGCAGCCTGGTGGGGAAAGGGCAGGGGGAAAGGGAACCGGAGAACTCACTCTCAGGCTGTACTTACATAGTGGTTAACCACTTATTTGCCCAGGTTCAGGGCTGATGCCAATGGAGATTTTAGGATTCTCCCACTCCCAAAACCAATGCTATTGCCACCTCTCTCTCTCATGGTCAAGAATCACACGCCAGTGAGACCCTGTGGAAGAGACTGACACACGATAGCGTAAAAGCATAGTGAAGCTAAGTGTCTGTGTTAGACAGCAACAAATGCACAGAGTAGGAAGGTGAATCAAGAAAGCGGGACAGTCACTGTAAGTGATGACAAACACTGTAATTGGTGCTTTCATAGAAAAGTTCAGGATATCATAAGTGTATAAGGAAACCTAACCCAGGCCAGGAATTCAGGGTAGAATATTCCAAGGAAGTTAACACTTAAGCAGTTTTAATTTATCTCTATATTCCACATGTTAACCAAATGCAAACGAGTTAATTTGTTGATTCAACAAAACTTTCTTAAGCCCCCTACTATGTGCCAGACATTCTTCTGAGTGCTGGGGATACAGCAGTAAATAAGACACACAGAAAGCCCTGCCTCTATGTAATTTAAATTCTGAAGGAAAAAAAAGGACAAAAAACTAACCAATGGGGTGTGGAGTCTGGCGCTCATCACTAAAGAAACAACTAAGATGGGGCAGATATATTCTATAGGATATTTTATAGCAGTTAGCAGCAATGAACATGTTTTATTGAAACAAAGATTTCTTAAAACACAGTATTCAGTAAAAAGAGTGAGCTATAAAATGAGCTCTAAAACATAATACCACCAAAGTAAATTTAAAAATGCCTCCCACATAAACAACACGATCTCTATGACAAGGATTTGTTCATCTCCCTCTCAAACCTATTACAGTGGGTGACTGTGAGAGGAGGGGAGAGGGAAGGAGAATCAAGAATGGAGAGGGAAGCATCAATAAAACCAAACAAAAAGCAGATTTTACCAAAACTGATGGGAATAGTATGCCAGGAACTTCAGAATGTGATTACCTTAATTCTTTACATTTAAGATTCCAAGAACAAAAGGTAAAGAAAAAAGAGAGAGAGAGAGAAAATAGGCATTATTTCCCATTTCATATCACATCTTCACTTTAGCTACTTTGTAATAAATGTACTTTTAAAGTATACAATGATGTGACCACACATTTTCAGCTTTTCTTTTTGAAAACACATGAGAAACCAGCCAAAAAATGAAATTCAAAACTACAACTGCAAAGAGCAGGCCTTCCATGTTCCATGCAGATAAAACAGAGGGATGCAAAAAGAGTCAACTTCTTGGAGGTGGGCATTACCTATTTCCACAATTACGGCGTATTTATTGTGCTGAAGTCACTCCCCAGAGTGTCCCACGTATTTCCAAGAAGACTAGAGATCTATTATCTAAATTATTCAAAACATGTAAGCTGATAGCCTTAATCACCTCTATAATTCATGAAAATTCAATTTTGTAGGTCTTTCTAAATAAAGATAAATCGTGCATGCAATCTTCAGATAATTGCTCAGTGTCGGTTTATCTTTTTATTGCGAACAAGAGTACAATTTAGGATACAGTCTGTACTGCTTAGGGAAAGCTAGATGTGACACACACATTCAGCAGTGGCATCTTAAAATGGGTCATTCGGCGTCATATTTCCTGGCCACCACTATTTTTCCCAGGGTCCACAGACCTACCCACTGGGGCGTTCACAACTTTGTCAAGAGTTAGCACAACTCTTAATTTGAGGTAGGAGAATTATTCTGCTCTGATTGGCTGGAGAATTGGGATTCCTATTGCCTTCCTGTAAGATGGGCATAAATATCTATTGCCTATTTAGCTAGTTCCTCGTCCTATTTTACAGCTGATTAAAGATGCAAAAGATTAATGTTGAAAAGGCTGGTTCTGCCACAAAAAAATCCATTTGCTCTCATTTGATTTTAGATCTAAAAGTCTTTGAATGGCATAAAATGCTCTAACAAGATTTTCTCCTCCTTTTCCTTTGGGATCTAAGTCTATGAGTTCTAAAGTAAGGAAAGGGAAACCAGAAGAAATGAAAACAAAAGGTCCTGAGCAATCTCATCTTGTCAAATATCCCAACCAGTTTTAGAAGCAGCTAAATTAACAGTTCTCAAATTTCTTAGTCCCAGAATCATTTCACATTTTTAAAATAGTTACTGAAGACTCCAAAGAGCTTTCATTTATGTGGGATATAGCTATCAGAAATTAAAGGTGATTCATTTTTTAAATACAAGAATGCACAAGCACACATTCTATTAGCTGTCAAATCAATAAGGTCATCACACATCATTTAGTCTCTAGAAAGTTCTATTGTACACTGCTGTGAGGGGCAAATAATGTTCTAGCATTGCTGGGAAGATAGTTTTGACCTGGAAAATCCCAGATGTGTTTTAGGGACCTGCAAGAGTTCACAGATCAGATTTTAAGATCCACTCTTCTGAATGAATTCATGCAGAGATATATTTTATAGAAATTATACAGCTTTTGCACATAGGAATGTGCTGAATATCTTTTTTTATCCCTGGAGTGATTAGTGTAGGGCCAGATAGAAGCCAAATATGAAATCTGCTTCAGGCACAGTGAAATAAGAAAATACATATACATATTGGTCTCTGCCCCTGGGTCCTGGTACAGAGCTCCTAAGTCCCTTGTAATTTCCTGAGTAATAAGAGCACTAGTAAGAGCATCTTTTGTTTTGATATTTGGTCTTTAACTCTGGCTCCTGATTCCTGACAGGGAGCCCCTAAATCTTTCGGACATTCCTGGGCGATAGGAGTGTATTTTGTTCCAATGAAGCA
The DNA here is from genome assembly GCF_009834535.1 of Camelus ferus. Lineage (NCBI taxonomy): Eukaryota > Metazoa > Chordata > Mammalia > Artiodactyla > Camelidae > Camelus > Camelus ferus. The sequence continues at coordinate 36,462,088 of NC_045696.1, read as the reverse complement.
ACTCTTGGTGGGCCCCTGGGGAGCATCAGGATGATGGCTGGTCACCAGAAAGACCAAGTTGTGATTAGAAGCTTGGAACTTTCTGCCCCACCACCCATCCTCTGAGAAGGGAACAGAGGTTTTAGATTGAATTAATGATAGATCATGCCTATATTATGACACCTGCATAAAAATCCCAAAAGTGTGGATTTCTCAGAGCTTCAAGGTCAGTGAACATTTCCAGGCACCAGGAGGGTGGTTCACCCCAACTCCAAAAGGGAAGAAGTGCCCAAGACCCTCCCTGACCTCACCTGTGGATCTCTATCTGGCTATTCATCTGTATATCTTATCATATCCCTATTAGATAATAAACTGGTCAATGTTAATAAGTGTTTCTCTGAGTTTTGTGAGCTCTTCTAGCAAATGACTGAGGAAGGGGTCACAGGAACCTCAGATTTGCAGCCAAGTTGTCAGAAATTGTGGTTAACTTAAGGACTCACTACTTGCAACTGGCATCTAAAGCCAAGGGTAGTCTTGTGGGACTGAGATTTTAACCTGTGGGATCTGTACTAACTCCAGGTATAACTGAACTGAATTGTAGGACACTCCGCTGGCGTTGGAGAATTGTTTGATGTGTGGAAAACACTCACCCCTAGTGTCAGAAGTACTGTGAGCGTAGTAGTAATATTGAGGAAAAAGCAGAATTTTTCCTAGGCAAGCACCCTCCCAGTGGTGACACTGGGTTCTCTCTGCAGCCAGGCAGCGACTCCATTCTCTTACCATTAACTGTCAGTGGGGCAGCCCTCCCTCTGGTCTCCTCCCTCCCCCCTTTCCCATCACCTTTCACCCTACCTTCCTTTGCCCTATGCCCTCCTCCTAGATCTCCCCTAAATGAATATGATAAACTACCTTAACATGCTCACTAATAGACGGGAATAACATGTTTTTGTAACTGAGAGCTCTAAAAAAACAAACAACTTTAAGCTAAAAAAGCAAACTTACACTGATAAAAATTTATAGTGTAACAGGCAGTGTGTCAGTCTCATGTTGATAAAAAATTTCTATGGCCAGAGATCAGCAGAAATTTTCACCTGGCATGAAATTTTACCGGGCAAAAAGTTGTGCCAACAGCAATCACTTTTTTTCCTAGATACAGTAACAATCCTGACCTGAAAAACACTTTGATGCTTTCAAATATCTGCAAACCCAGCTCAGTTCTTGGCACACAGCAAGTCCTCAATAATGTTAAAGTGAGTTCCACTGAATTCACCCTCAATCTCTTTGTGTAAAAACAGAAATATCTGAAGGTTAATGGAATTCCCTTAAGCTATTAAGATGCAATCTACTGCGTTTTCTATGTGTGAAAATGCACTTCTAGTGCATTTGCAAAGTTAAGGCAGTTTCCAAAGGTCCCAAATGTAAGAATTTAGATAAATGAACCCATTTTTTTCAGCCAATTCTCCTTTCCTACCTTTCTTCCTTCTTCCCTTTATTTATCTATTTTTTCAACAAATAGTTATCAGTCACTGTCTTAGTCAGTTTGGGCTGCTAAAACAAAAATGCCACAGGCTGGGTGTCTCAAACAACAAACATTTCTCTCTTACAGTTCTGGAGGCTGGAAGTTCAAGATCACGGTGCCAGCAGATTCGGTGTCTGATGAGAGCCCACTTCCTGGCTCACAGACAACACCGTGTCTTTACGTGGTAGAAGGAAGGGACAAGCCCCCTGGGGTTTCTTTTCAAGGGCACTAATCCCCTTCACGAGGGCTCCACTTTCTTGACCTAAACACCTCCCTAAGGCACCCACCTCCTATCATAATGATGGCTAGGATACCAACATATAAATTTGGGGGAGACACATTCAGTCCATAACAGGTACCTGGTATGTGCCAGTCACTGTTTTTGGTGGTTTGGACCTTTGATTTAATAAAATAGATCCCTCTGCCTTGGAGACGCTTACTCACAATGACGCAATATCCAACAAGCGTCTTAAATAAGTAGACGACACGAGGTTGAAGTTGTTTTGTGCTGTGTTAACCTGTTGAAGCTGGGATCCCCTCGATGTATGATGCCGGTTAGAGTTGTCCCAAAGCTGAATTTGTGGGCGATTGGGAAGTGGGACACGATAGTAAGAGTTCTTTAGAGAAACAGAACCAACAGGAGATATATGTGTCTATAGATACATGTATCTGTAGACATAGATATAAATATATACATATCTATGAGAAGATTTATTATAGGAAATGACTCACAGATTATGAAGGCTGAGAGGTCCCATGTGCTGTCTGTAAGCTGAAGAGTCCAGAAAGCCAGTAGAATAACTCAGAGTGCAAAAGGCCTGAAACTTTGAGGGCCAGTGATGCAAATCCCAGTCTGAGTGTGGAAGCCCCACAGCCAGAAGAGCCAATATCCACAGGCAGGCGAAGATGGATGTCCCAGTTCAAGCAAAGAGCAAATTTGCCCTTCCACCACCTTTTTGTCCTACTGGGGCCCTCAACAGATTTCTGAGGAAGATCTTCTTCACTCAGTCTACTGATTCAAATGCCAATCTCTTCCAGGAACACCCTTCCAGGCATATCCAGAAATAGTGTTTGACCAGCTATCTGGTACCCCTTAGCCCAGTCAAGTAGAAAAAATTAACCATCACAGTGGGAATGAAATAGCATCCATTACTCTCTGAGGGTCGTTCTGATTGGATGAGGTGAGAGGCAGAAACGCAGGTATCAGTGGTTCCAGCTTGTCCTCTCTGCTCACATCTGATTCATTTTCCCCACAGCAGGCCCTGCTGGCCAACAGCAATCCTGGCTCCACCACCAGACGCAGAGGCTGCAGCCTTCCGTAGACTTCTACACCAGCTGCCCTTCTCATTGCGTGGATGTGCTGGCTCCCCAGATTTCACAGCAAGTTCCAATTCGTACTGCACTAGCACTAGAAAGACTGGTCAGTGACTTTGAAATTATCCTGGGCTAGAAACAGAAATTTGGGTCATTAATATGGATGATATTTAAAGGTTTTGTAAATCACTTTACAGTTGACAAAGCCATCATTATCTAATTTATCACACATCTGTAAAGTATGTAGGACTAGTATCATGATCCCTATTTTCCAGATGAGAAAATTAGGTTTCAGAGGTCACACCAGATATAAAAGTTGATACCCAACTTTTTTGTGAACTTCCAGTCCTCCATTTTTTAGGACGTATCTTAAGATCCAGGAGGAGACTTAAAAATTGAAACTTAGAGATTATCTTTTTTTCTTGACCAGACTGTTAGTAAATTTATAACCAAATGTGGGCTACACTCACACCCTGCAAGCATCAAAGAGCAATGTAAATTTTACCAACGTTTTAATGATGGGAAAATGGAATATGTTTGTTTCACCAAGAGTGCGTCATTTCACTTCTACAATTCTCATTTATCACCATGTTCTACTCCACAAACCTCCCTAGTTTTTCCACAAGTTATTCCTTTTTCAATACCAACCCCCTATCCTTCCCATCTCCCACACCCATACTCTAATTTTACAAACATTTCCTCAAGGTTCATTATATTACACTTTATTCTCCAGAGCAGTTCAACACCATCCCTGCTCCTGCAATCTTGTGCCATCACACCCTTTAACCAATGCTTTTTCAGCTCTGTGAAAAGCCAGCAGGCAAAGTTTTCCCCAATACCAGGATCAAGACTGACCCTCCTTAGTTGGTACAGGAAGCCATAAAACACATTTTCCTGCTGCAAATCTTTCCCCTGTTCTACAGGCATTAGATTTGGGGAGAGAATGGAGCATACTGAAATGAGCACAACATCTGGGGGTCAAAGAGCCTGGATTCTAGACCTGTTTCTACCACATCACAGCATCACCATAGACCAGGGTTTCTCTCCCAGGGCAGTACTGACATTTTGGTCTGGGTAATTCATTATAATGAGGAGGTGTAGCAGCAGCCCCGACCCCTACCCACCAGATGCCAGTAGTACCCCTCCCCTAACTGTGACAACTAGATGTATCTTCAGACATTGCCAAATGTCCCCTGGGGTGGCAAATTACCCTCGGTTGAGAAACACTGCATTAGTGAGATAGGTTTGCTTCCTATTTTGTAAACTGAAGAGATCATCACATCTACATCACAGTATTGTTAAGAAAATTAAATGAGATTATCCATTTTAAACTGCTCTGCAGATATTTATTAATATTGACAAAGTAATCAGTTTTTCCTCTATTTAATCACTTAGGGGGTTTCCAATTCATCTAACCATAGACACTCAAACATTTCATTTGATATTTATAGTTATAATTTAGTCTTTCTTATTCACAAAGTAAGGTGTATAGTCCTGGTCTCTGCTCTTCTGCCAGGGACAGAGTCACATCTGCCATTCAATGCAACAGACATTCCTCTCATTACAGTGCAATATTCGATTCAAAAATTCATATTCAGTTTTAGAAATGCTCACAGGGTAGACAACCGCCACTACATCTGACAGTGCCTTTTAAATTTGGGCAGCTCTTTCCCCTAATCTGCATTACAATTCAGTGGAAGATGATCTACCATAGCGAGAAATGGTCTGGACAAGCTTCTGATTAGCAGGAGGTTCCAAACAGCGGTGTCTCTGCCAGACAGATGTCAGCAGAATTCAACCTCCCAACCTTGTTGCAACTGTGCACCAGAGCTGCCTAACAACGCTGCTTTGACATGCCTCTCATTAGTTAAGATTTCATACAAAGACTGTTCAATAATAAAACCGTTTTTTTCAGAGGTCAATATGTATTGGCCCTTCCAAAACCACCCTGGCATCAATTCCAGGACACAATTTATTGCCTAATAAGCAAGCAAGCTTTTCAATTATTTCCTCTCCCCCAAATCTTACTCTCTGTGATTTGACTGTCTTGTTGCCAAGTCTGAGAAACCTGAAGCTAGGTGGGGAAGGGAGGAGGATTCTTAAAGAGACAGTCAATGCTACACGAACATTGGAAACAATGAGAGGACCTCTGCCTGACTTGGACCACTGACCAATTTGCACTGTGTCATTCTAACCTCTCTCTCCAGAGTCTGAATCTGTGTGAGAAGTCTCCTACCAACAGCTGTCCTTTCATTCCTACTCCCCACTTTCATTTCACCCAGAAATCCACCTATTTAACTCCACTCAAAGGTCCCAGTCTGGCTACCCTAGAGAAGTTCCTGATTTAAACAGCAAGTTTCAGCTTTTCCTGACAAAAGCAAAGGGGCAGCTCAGAACAAAAGCCAAATCTGACCCCTTGCGTCAGTCTCTCACCTGCTCTTTCCCTCTTCACAGATCTGCAGTCGTTTTCCCAGCATTAGTGTCTAATTACGGCTTGTTCATCCCCAGCCCTGGTCTTGTGAGTGCCTTCTGACACCTGGTTCTCACCCATACCTACTCTCCTTTCAGGTTCAAGTCATCTTCCCTGGCTTACCATCTCTCGGTCACTGACAGCTGGCGTCACAATACCTGAGGTGCCCGCTGATGCCAAAATAGACTCTATTTGACAAGATAACACAGCTTTTAGACAATCGGAGGCCAAAAGAAGTGCACATGAGGAGAAAAATAACTGTCATATTTTTACAACTCATCCTTTCAAAAGTAAGCTGCTTTCATGATTTACAACACCAAGACATGGAAGCGACCTAACTATCCAACAACAGATGAATGGATAAAGAAGATGTTGTATATATACAATGTAATAGTACTCAGACATAAAAGGAAGGAAATATTGCCATTTGCAGCAATATGGATGAACCTAGAGAGTATCATACTAAGTGAAATAAGTCAAAGATAAATATCGTATGATATCACTTATATGTGGAATCTAAAGAATAATACAAATGATTCTATTTACAAAACAGAAACAGACTCACAGACATAGAAAACAAACTTATGGTTACCAAAGAGGAAGGGGGGCATTAATTAGTAATATGGGATTAACAGATACATACTACTTTATATAAAATAGATAAGGATTTACTGTAAACACAAGGAACAATTTTCAGTATCTTGTAATAATCAATAATGGAAAATAATCTGAAAAGGTTTTATGTATATAAATATTGCTGAATCACCCTGCTGTACACCTGAAGCTAATACAATATTGTAAATCAACTATACTTCAATTTTTTAAAAAGTAAGGTGCTTCACAAGCATTTTCTTTCTAGCATTTTATTAAGTTTTAATCCCTTATTAGAAACAACTAGAAGGCAAAGGCTGGAGAATGTGGGAAAATTTATTTCTTAATAAATTGTTATTTACATTTTTCCTAAATAATCTACTCCTGGAAAAGAAGTCTGTCTAAGAGTGGTGATGGATTTGCATTGGTTCATCAATAGATTTCCCTCCCTCTAAGCCCTGCCTGGAAACACTGACTGGGGTGTAGTATATAATACCTGTAAACCCAGTCAAGCTTAACTTATCACACTTAAGTTAAATTTCAGTGTAATTACAGTAATACCAAGCAGATGCTTAGAAGTTAGAACCAATTTCCTTGCGTGGGACTATGAGGATGTTGTGAGAAGCTAGTAAGATATGTATGTCGACGTGTCCAGCAAAGTGTGCATCTATATCACCATCTAATATTTGGATACTTTGGTTACCACAGAAGTTTGACAGAAAAAGAAGTGTACATGCAGACAATTAAAGAACTGTTGATAATTTAGAGCAGAAGTATATGGCAGGGACAGAAAAACTGTTATTTTCACTTTCTGTCTTCTGGACACCAAAGAAAAATCACTGCCCATGTAACCTCTGAGATGAGAATTTGAGACAATCCAAGTAAAGAAATCCAAAAAAGAAAAGAGGCTTGCCAGGTGACCAGAAGAAAAATGAAGAGAGATCACCTCTGTACTGCCCAGGGAATGAAGCAGGCTGTCTAATAAGAACCCCCACAAAGGGCCATTCATTAGCTTTGTGGGATAAATTTCTCCCCGGGCTCTGGCCCTCAGCCAGGCCCCTTATTTCATCAGAACAGCAAGAGCATATCCATCTCTGAGGGCCAGATTCTTATCAACAGGTTTACGAAGAAGGTATACAAAACCGCAGTGCCAATGTGTTATCATTCTGTGTAATGGATTTGAACCTTGGCAATTTAGCTAAACTGGAACTACATTTCCCATGACTCTCTTCCCTTGTTGGCTAAAAGAGGCTTTTTGCAACTGGTGACAGACTGTTTAACCATCTCTTACAATTGCATAAGGTACAATCTCTGTTAAAAAAAAAAATCATAGTGCTTCTGTTTCTCTGACCCTAACCTGATTTATATTTTTAAAAATAACTAAAATGGACCCTGAGTTCTTCAAGCCTATGTGGTCAGCACATTCCTTTCCTATAGACAGAACTCTCTGGGAATGAAACAATCACCAGAAACTTGCTCAGAAAGCTTAGAAACAGAACAGAGAATTAATTAGAGAAATCAAATGTGTAATGTAAATTAGATCTGTTTTAATATAGGATCTCCTTGCCTGTAGAGAAAGATTACTAAAAATTCTGAACTATGCTAGGATAGGCCTTGCCAAAATGTGCCTGATTGTTCTTTTCAGTACTTTCAAGAGTAACCAATCACTGAATGAGAACTTTTCCCTTAAATGTGTTAATCACTCAGTAATATTTCAATCGATTTTTTTCCTCGTTAGCGTAAGTTGAGTTTGAGTATCTCTTTCCTGATCTATTATGGTCCAAACACCTAAAAAAATCCATGACTCTTCTCCACAATTGAAATTCTTTACTTCATTTTCTAGGTTCTGCAAATTCAAGATAAATTTAGCTTCTCAAGCAATCTCTTTTATGAAGGAAATACCCTCATGGAGGATAGCAGACTTTCTCATCTTAGCATGAATTAACTCCATCTGTTTGTTTTCCTCTTGCTGTGGTCAGTTTTACTGAAAGAACTGGTGCTTTATCAAAGAGTTAGGAAAGAAGAAAATCATTTTAGAACGCAGGGATCTTCGAGGGAAGAAGAATGCAGCTGAGTCATCACAGGGGGAGCCTGGCAGACACAGGCAGTATCATTGCTCAGGGCTTCTGAGAAAAGGAGGAGAGGGAACACTCTGCAGATACTTTCTCTGATTCCAAATTCTGCAGTCATACGTACTTCAGTAGCCGAGTTAGGCTCAGCAATAGATTCTTCCCAAATCTCAGACCCCCGACTGAGAAAATCAGTATGGTGAGTTCTATTTCAAATGCTAATATATGAACAGCTCTCCCCCCAGACATCAAAGTCATCTCCATAAATGGTTCTCATTAGGTGTCATTTGAAAGGCTTTGGTACAAATGTGTGGCTCTAAGACATCCTTGAAAATTTCAGAATAATCAAACTGCAAGCAGCAATTATTGACAAGATACAAGAATCATTTCATTTCTGTTGTTGTTGTTAACTTGAATACAACCTCCAAATTACATGCCAAATGGAAAGTTTTCCTCACTGTCAGAACTCCAAATAGAAGTTTATCTGATTCTTAAAAATAGTATTTTCAGCCTTGAAAAAAACCTGGAATTTTTGGAATAAAAATGAAAGAGTGAAGACAACCGTATTTTATAAAATTCCACTTTCAAGCAAACTTTATGAAGCATTTTATTTTGTATAGAAACTTTGAAATAGCCTAAAGGCTTTCTTTGACCAGCTGTATAGTCTATCTGTTAAATGTCCTCAGAGTGAAAAGCTTCCCTCAGCAGAGGCACCTGCAGGATGTGGAACGATTCATTTTTACTCCAAATATCGGTTCTGTGGTAGCATCAGCTCTACTGGCTCATCATTTACATTCACAATGGACATCTGGAGCCAGCAAAAGGAAACATCGGGCTTGTGTGTGTTATCAAATTAAAAAGGAAAAAGAGAATGCTATAAAGTTCTGAGAGTCTCTGTAACATTTAATTATGCTTTCAACTGTAGTCCAATCAAAAATATGCTTTTGCAGGAAAACTGGCACTAAGAAAAAACATGCTTTGCTCTTCAGATTGTTGCTAGGTCAAGCTCTCAATTCACAAGCTGAGGGAAAAGCAGCCATGCTACAACTATAGGGTCTTTCCTCCGTGGAAGCCAAAGAGCTTCACCGCTCTTCCCAGCAGGACTTTATGTCCTCCGCTTCCCCGTGACAGGTAATCACCCCTCCCCTCCTGATGGAGGAACCAGAAACTGTTAAGCCAGTTAGTAAGCATAAGATTAACTAGATCTGCAAGGCTGGGTTGTCAATAAGCCTACTATTTCATGGGATAAATCCAAATCCAGTACCTATGGCTGGATACAGATTTGATAATGGAATGCTATACTATTCCTATGGGAAGTTGATTTGATTTTGTTTTAGAAAACTTTTATACGAGAATTTTAGTAATTTTTGAAATCACGTCTCTGAAAGAAAAGGCCTTGCTCTACAAAAAAGGGAGGGGGAAGTAATAACAACTTGCTGCTTCCAGATGATCTTTATACTGACTTTTCCTAGTGAAATTGTTTCAGATATTAGGCTGTTTCTATCCTAACCCCAAATTAACTCAGTCATCTGTCTGCTGAGGGACCGACAAAAAAGACTTCAACAGGCAGATGATGGTATTGGTGAAAAGAGTGTTTTTCTAGCTTATCCAGCCATTGCATAAACATTCACTGAGCCTTTACTGTGTTTACTGCACTGTACTAAATAGTATGAGAAATTCAAAATGGAGCTTATAACCCAGCTGGAAAGAAAGAGCATAATAAAGAAAAATGAGAGAATGATTTATTTTAAAAAAAGCATATTCACAGAGAAGTTTTGTATTTAATATGTAAGTAATATCATTGTAATTAATGATACCACTACCTCAACCCCCCCAGCCACCTACACAAACTAACACACACACACACACACACACACAGACAAATTATATTTGGATTCAATGGAGCTATATAAAAAATTGTTCCTCTGGGAAAAATTCTATTTTAAGACTAAACGTTTTAAAATTTAGGTTTTTAAAGAACACTGAAACAAATCAATAACCAGGAGGTTATGTTTTCTTACAGTATATTACAGTATAGTAACAACAGGAGTTTACATAACCTGGTTGCTATTATAATATACTATAAGAAACATAAACATAAGATCACTATTCTTAACTGTTGCATTATGATTGTTCCTCTCATGTTGTTTATATTTAAAGTATTCTTTAAAATATTAGTGCTTTCTGAATAAAGGTTTCATTGTCCTGAGTGAATTTATACTCTGAATTTACATTTAATTCTGAATTCTTTTAATATTATACTAGATCTCATTTTTTTAAGGGCTTTGAATTATTTGGTTTTGGTTTTCACATTTTCTCAACCATTATAATTCATGTCACCTGGTAACACCTCTGTGCAGCACCATGTATTTTTATTTAACAAATGACATGGGGTTGGCACAATGTTCGGGCTTGAAAATCTTTTCATCACTTATTTGTATTTTTTGACATACTTACTAACAGCTAGTCCATACTTTTTTAATTCAGAAAAGTATTTAGACTCTATGCTTAAATGTGTTTTTCCTTAAGTTTTGTTCCATATACAACATGGAAATGTTAACATAGCAGAATGTCTTTGACAAACTAAGATATTGCCTGTCGTTATCCTGCTCATGACTAAACGTAACACGTCAGTTAAAAAAAACCACCATGTGCTGGGTGAATCAAGTATAGGAAGGCTTCCCCTGACATTGTGGTGCCAGTTTCAGCACAGCTATGTAGCCTGCCCAGCTGATGCAGTGATCAGGACACCCCAACCCTGGATCTTTGCTGCCCAGGAAGTTCAAGCAGATGTCCTGGCAGGAAAACGGGTTTGTCAGCCAAAATTTGTCATGAATAATCACTGTTTCATTTCCACATATAACCCCCAATGGTTATATAATGAAGTGTAGGCTGCATTTCTCCACCCTCTTCCTGTATCTTATTATTAGCAGGATAGAAGCCCCTGTAAAGCTGGAGCTTCCTCCCTCCTCCAGCTCAGTGGTTCTCACACTTCAGTGCACATCAGAGTCACTGGGAGGACCAGCTGGGCCCTAGCCCTCGGGTTTCTGACATGGGGGGTCTGGGTGGAACCTGGGAATCTGCATTCCTGATGATGAATTCACATTCCAGGTGATGCTGATGCTGCTCCAGAAATCAGGCTTTGAAATCCACTGCAGACCCTGTGACTTTTCTGCTTATGCTACAATCACACACAGTCCTGTAGTCAGTTTAAGCTGCAAAACACCAACTCATTATACATATTACAAGTATCCAAGCCAATCCGGTTCGAGATAAGAGCTCTCCAGTGTTCCTGATTCAAGCCTGGTACACCAGCAGGCTGTCTGCCTTCTGGAAGGGGAGTATTGTCAGCCTCTGCCCTCTCTCTCTCCACTCATCTCCTCCCCACTTGCAGACTGTTGGCGTACACCCTGCTAGCTGGGGAAAGGATACAAGAGGAAACATATTAAGGGAGATAAGATCAGAAAGTTCTTAATTGGTTGAAGTTGCTGTTGCTGTGCCAAGCTGACTTGTGCACCCAGGTCTGGCAAATGTGGACAGCTGATTCCGTCTCCTGGGCACTTCTGAGGCATCTTTGGAGCTGTCATGCTGAACTTGTCCTACTAAAGCCCTCTGAGCAGGGTAACATCTGTTCCCTGACTGGTCGCTGCACTCTGAGCCCTGCTTCTCTGGTTCTGCCACTTCACTTGTACATTCTTACATGGGAACTGCTCACCCTCCTTGTGGATTCCTTTGGGCAGCTGTTAAAACAGTTCCAGGCCAACTCTCTCTCCCTCCGTCTCTCTCTCTCTCTAGATCTGAACCCCAGAAAACACTCACACATTCCTTGCCCCCAGCCAGTGTTGGAGGGTGGTGTGTTATAACTTCCCAAATGCAGCTCTCTGTGAGCAGTCTCTCTCAATTCTGCTACAGGACACACTGGCTTTCTCAGGCACCTGTGCAAGGTGTACCCCAACTGTAGAGAACACATGTCAGGTTCTCCAGTTGGTCCTTTTGAGCCACTTCATCACCAGGCCTTGAAGTGAAGTGCAGCCACTGTCCCCCTCTCCCTTTATGAGTGATGGGACAGGGCAGGGCTCAAAGGACAACTTTCTCCTAAAAGATCCTCTCCACAAAAAGAATCACATCAACATCTTTGTCTTCTTTCGTTGTTCCACTTTGTCCTTTCAGTTTCTTCTTATAAGTTTAAAGCCTTCCAACCTGTTATTTTCTTTGAAAATGTGCAGTTTAGTCTGGCATCTCACAAGGAATTTCTTATCTCTTGTTTCTCTGGGTGCCTCAGCTGAAACTTTCAACCTTAACATCCTTTAACCATGGGAACCTTGTATCCTCTTGAGTCAACGCAGTTGCAATACCCAGCACCCCAGACTTGGTGTTCTCCAGATGATTCACTTATACAAATGCCTTGGTGCACAGCGTAGATTTTGCTGAAGATACTACACGGACAGAAGAGGGCCAAAAATCACATACACTCCTGTGTATCAAATGCTAACCTTTTTCAGCCATTTAATCCCTTCCCCAAAGTCTGTCAACTGCAGGCCTCACATTTTATCTTTCCTCTACAACCCTGGATTCAACTTTTCTTTCCTCTCCCTCCACCCTCCAGATGCCCCCATAGGCATGTCAAATCCCTTCCTCCTTTATTTTGTAGACTTATTTTCTTCTTCTTCCCCAGGCAAGGAGGATCTAACAGATGTCAGGGTCCTGAAGGTTCAGCTTCTTCCTAGCAATCATCTCTCAGTAACAAAAAGTAGGAGCCTCTACAAGCATCTAGTTTTTACCCCTTGTTGTTGTAACTACATTATCTCATTTAACCTTCAGGAAACACACTTAAAACAATATGAGTGAAATATTGGAAGCGTTAATATAGATTATATAATTCAGATGCAGAGAATCTTAAGCTACTTGCCCAACATCACAAAGCAGAGCAATGGATACATTTACTTTTTATATCTCAGAAGCACATTCTACTATCAAATAGTGAGCCCCAAGCTCGTAGCCTTACCCACAGGCCTCCTTCCTCATTTACCCAGGTACATCCAGACAGGCTGGTGCCAAAAGAAGAAACGGGTGCAAGCAGATAACCTGGCTCAGGAACTGTAAAGGCTCATATCAACCTACCAGAGCTGGCACGGCAGGAAGAAATATCACTTCTCTTTAGCCAGTGGCTGCCATCATCAACAGCTGTATTGGCCACTATTTTAATTTCAAATTGCTTGTATTCCAAATTCTTACCGATTAGCTTGGACTGACACAGGTTTGTAGCATACTGAAAGGAGAGAGGTGGCTGTCCTCTGCTACAGAGGAACAAGGGATTTGCTTCCGAAGCTGCTATTAGCATTAATGAGAGTTGTGAATTTACCTTGTCTCATTTCAGTCAGAGGAGAGAGCTAGCTGGATGATGAATGTAGATAAGATTATTCTATTCAAAGCATTGCTCAAAATTTCTATTAGTAGCCATGGTTTATCTCCTTGGATATCATTATGAACCAAATTTTGCTCCAAAGTCGTAATGGTTTAGATTATCAGCCATATCAGGTAATGTCACCAATGATAAGTGTCTACTGTTAAAATAAATGCTATGTTCTGTTTTGCATCTCAACTTGTTTTTAATGCAGACTCCTAGGGGCTTGTGCAACAGTGGGGATCCATTTATCAGCACAAAACAGCCACTTCTTTACACATGACCACTTGGTAATCATGCAGCCTCTGTACAAGAAGTCAAGGAAAATAATAAGGGTGGCTCGGCCTGCAAGGCTGGAGCAAGGGGGCTGTCTTTCGACAATCAAGCACTATTTGTGAGGATTAATGTGGCTTTTGATAAACTGCCAAACAACCATAGAAGCCAGATTTAGAACAAGGCCCACTGAAGAACTTTGGGCTCTTCATTTTTATGAAGACCTCTTCACAGGGCATGCTGAGCAACTGCTTAATAATTGGAAATCAAATGTATTGAAAGAAAGCATAGCTACATATTCTCCTAGAAAACCCAAATAATCTCGTGTATCCTCTTTTTCATACCAAAGAAATCACATCCTGCAATCATAAAAGGTAAAGATATTGTCTCCTTTATACAGTGAACCCCCATGTCCCCAAAGCATATGTACACTTTTTCTGAATTTGAATTGATGCTCTTGGAATATGGCTCCACAGAGGAGGAAACTGCCTATGTGATATGACTTCAGAAATACTACAAAGCCTCGTCAGCTCCAAAATTTCCTGTTCACCTTCCCAACTGTCTGAAATGGGAGTAAAGTAATATATTCATGCTCAGTATTGAGAGACAGTCTTTCATGTATTTCTCATGTTTCTATACAACTTGTTAGGTATGCAAGGAATGGGAGGCCATGGTTACACACATGCCTTTTTTCAGGGGTGTGTTTGCATTGAGCTATCTTGAGAGATGAGGTAACATTCCTCCCCAGACAAAGAAAAGGCTTGCTTACTGTCTGTTATAAAAGCAGTAAATTTCCCCAAGTTTTTGTGGAGGAGCCAACTGCATATGAGGCCTCCATCTGCCCCATATTCCACAGGACTTGGGGCAAGAGAAATTGAAGCAAACATACTGATGCATGCCTGAAGCCAATCTACCCCTGAGTATTTCATAAGAAGATTAACTCCATTTCTAAGTCAGGACATTTTGTAAATGTTTCTATCACTTAAAACCAAGAGCCCTAATAATACCGGGATTAGGTTTGGGTAATATTGCTTACTATACTGGAGAGTCCTAGTGCAAATTAACATATTCAAGTCATGAGAAGTTCTGCTGTAAAAAAAAAAAAATTGTTTCATTTTGTTTAACTTGTGATTTCTCTATTTTCTATGAACCATCCCATTTTTTTTAGTAACATTTATCAATTTCTTGTAAGACTGATGTTCCAACCTCACTTGGAGAATATTAGAATATTCTTTTCCCTGAAAATTTGTTATAAACTCATAAATCAGAAAATTAAACAGAACAAACAGAAAATGTGTGTACACATGAAAGCTTTCATCTATGCAATCTTGTACTTATTCTACCAGCATTTAATGAAAACCCACTATGTGTCTGGCAGACATAATAGAAGGCAGTGAATACATACCTCAGGAGGAAAATAGAGCAGAGTATTACACAAAAATCAATGCGTTCCTATTGACCACAGAAACATTATCAATGTCTAAAAATATTGGAGTGTTTCATTTCAATAAGAAAGTTTGATATCAAACTTTAGCACACTAAGACCATATTAAAACATTGAAAAGTTTATCAATTTTCTTGATGGGGAGGTTACAAAGCAAATTTCTCAGGATATAGACAGTCATGATCTTTCAGAAGACAACTAGAAATAGTTGAAATATCTAACCTATTTAGAACATGAGGATAATGTAATTTTGTAATAGAAAACCTAATAACATCAGATTTATAGCCCAATTTATAATCCAAAGGGTTCCAATTTGGTCAGGAAATAAAACCAAAGTCAATAAACTCTTGTGTTAAATATTCTAGACAATGAATGCAAACTGCTTTCAATGTTCTAAGATGGAGAAACACATAAAAGAAAATACCTGTGGAGCATAATTTAATTTTGAAAACAGACCCACCAGGAAATGAGTTATGTGAATCAATTCAAGTCAACACATTTTTTTTTTTCAGTTCCTATCATTTGTCTCATCCTGTGCTAGGCACTTGGGGATATTTTTAAATACAACAACTAATACAGCGCTCTACAGTCATTTTATTTGGTTCAAGTAATCAGTGTGGAAGGCATATATCATTTCTGACTTGCCCTCTAAGTGTCCCACGAAAAACCAGAAAACAGAAATATATCTACAAAGATGCAAGCTCTAAACACTAGAGGTTGAGGAAGGGAGAGATGAATGAGATCAGTGTAGCTTGGGAAAACTTCAAAGAGAATCTCAAGGGAAGAAATTAATATAAGCAAAGCCATAGGAAGTTTATTTAGTTTTGTTTTATTTTTAGTTTGTTTTTAAACTAAAAAGTGTGTATAGTATCACTGCTTTGACTGGGGCAGAAAGAAAACATTGATAAGTAACTAGATTTAAGTTTGGGCAGAAAGGAAAGGATCAATGATAAACAATAGAGAAGGGAAATGTTCACTTATTTCAACAAGTATTTCTTGGGTAAATACTATGAAAAACACATTGTGGTAAGCCTTTAAAAATATAGAATAACTAATAATTTCTAGAATTGTCACAAAGAAGTGTCAATAAATCAGATGCAGAAAATAGTGCACTAAAGGAAGCGTGCAGCAAGGGCCATATGATTGAAACAATTGCAGGCTATTGGAGGTTCAAAATGGGGGAGATTCCTCCTGGTTGGAAGTTAGAAAGAGCTGGATATTCTCTGAGTCTTAAGGAAAGAAAGGTAGTGACACATGAGAAAAAGGAAAAGCGCATTAGAAAGAATGGATAGACCTTGATAATTCACAGCAACAGGAGAATGTGGAAGACTCTTCCAAACGAGATAACGTATCTGAAATCATCTTGAAATGGTCAAGCACAATGTAACTGCAGAGATTTACACAGTGGCCTGGGTCACTTAACTGGTAACTGAGCTTTGGTTCTTTAAATGCAAAATGGGAGCAGTCATGACTCCTCTGCCTTTTTCGCATGGATTTTATAGAGGCTCAGTTAAGAAAATAACCAGGGAATCTCGCCATTTGCCACAACATGGATGGGCCTTGAGAAAAGCGTGCTAAGTGGGATGTTAGAGAGAAAGACAAATGCCTTATGACCTGACTTACATGTGGAATCTAAAAAAAAAAAAATTTGAAAAAACCCCAACAAACTCATAGACACAGAGAACAGTGTGGTGGTTGCCAAAGGTGGTGGATGGGAAGTAGGTTAAATGGGTGAAGATGGTCAAAAGGTACAAAATTCCAGTTACAAAATAAGTAAGTTCTGGGAATGTAATGTACAGCATGGTGACAATAATTAATACTACCACTGTACGGTAAATTTGAAAGTTGCTAAGAGAGTAGATCTTAAAAATTCTCATCACAAGGAAAAATAGCTTTTAAGTATGTGTGGTGACAGATGTTAACTAGACTTACTAAGATAATCATTTGGCAATATATACAAATATCTAGTCAGTACTGTTGTACACCTGAAACTACTATAATGTTATATGTCAACTATCTCTCAACTTTAAAAGTATCAATATATTTTAATTTTTTACCATACATATTTCTTTTTTAAAACAGCTTTACTGAGGTATAACTAATATGCAAGAAGATTGGACATATTTAATGTATACAATTTAATGAGTCTGGACATATATACCTGCAGACTATTACCACAATCAAGATAATAGACATACCCATCACTTCCAAAAGTTTTCTCATGTCTCTTTTTTGTTGTTATTTGGTTTTTGTTTTGTTTTGTGGTAAGAACACTTAATATAAGATCTACCCAATTAACAAATTTTACAGAATTTTTAGCTGTAGGCACAAGGTTGAACAGCAGATCCCTACAACTTCTTTATTTCACACAATCAAAACTTTCTATCAAACTCCCCCATCTCCCCCTCCAAGCTGTCCCATGCTACGCTTTGGTTCTATGAGTTTCATTATTTTAGATAATTCATATAAGTGGAATCATGCACTATTCATCTGACCAACATATTTCTCAAATTAGTAATCATTTTGAAGTTTATTTATGACTCCAAAACCAAAACTTGGACATTTAGGTATGTCAGACAACTTTAAACAAAGTCAAAATAAAAACAGAAGTATCATTTCCAAGAAAAATCAACAAGGCCAAAGCAAAAATCTTCCGACTAAAGATACAAATATTAAAACCCAACAAATAGGCTTAAAGGAACAAAAATAAAGTCAAACCTACCCATCTGACAGCCTGCTCGCAATGCAAGTTCCTGCCATAGCCTCAGAGAAATTCTAATGTGTTTTGACATATTTATCTGTGGGAGACGCTGCCATTGCATTAGCATTCTTCATATTATTTTTACATTTAAATTGATTTCAATTACATAGACATTTCAAAACATTAATATTCATTGGAGATATTGCTGATATCTTCTCAGTGTGCTGAACTTTTTTAGGCACTGGTTCATAATTAACTCGCTCCACATGTAACTGCTAGAGAACAACCGTATGAAATTCTGATTAATATAAGAGCCTTTTTGCATATGCTCAAAGTTCCAAAATTATGAACATTCCATTGACAGAGGATTCACACATACAAACTATTCCACCAAGATAGATTTCACTTTCAGATTTCTCTTTCCCATTGTTTGAGAAGTAACTTGAGTGAGAAAGGAACTCAAGCAACAAACACATTCATTTTCTTGTTATGGAAGAGAAAAGGATGGATTTGATTGGTTCTCTGGGGAAGGTAAGGGAAGGGAATAAAAAAATGTCTGGAGGGAAAAAAGAAAACAGACAACAACTTGACCCCTATCTGTGGATTCCCTGAAAGGCTCAGTGTGAATGAACTGGATGTCCTATGGAAACTCATAGAAAAACTAAATTGATTTGTGAAAATAGAGGTAGCACGGACAACTTCAGGAGCCATAGGCAAAGAGAAACGTGAGTATTTAACACAGAGAAATTATCAGACCTTGTGGGGAGGAGTCATGGAATTGTTAGCGTCTAAAGCAGTACCACTTAAATCTCACTGGCAGAGAAACTCACAAATGTTATCTGGGATACGTGAGAGTTAGATGAAATAATACATAAAACAACATTAGAAGGCATTTAAGAAATAGTGATTGCAACTATTACATTACTTCATTTAGGCTTCACAATACATCTAATCTTGAGTTCAACAAAAAAGGTTTGGGGATGGATTTCCCATCAGTTTGGCTGGAATGTAAGATTAGGCGACACTGCCCCCTCACTGGTCCACCTGGGCTCTGAGAGGAGCAGCCTCATTCACAGACATTGTAATCCATGAAAGTCTGTATTCCTGCTTTTGTTTGGGGTCTTGTGGACCAAATCAGTGGGAGAGAAGATTGAACTTGATTTACAACTGGGATATGATCTTTTACAAAGGTCTGCAAGTTTCCCCAAAGTTTATTAGACTAGAGAGAATCTCTGGAACCCCAGAGAAAAAGTCCAGATGGAGTAGCCAGATGGGGACTGCAGAACAGGTAGTTCCAGGTGAAGGTCTGAACAGGTTTGATCATCCCTTAATCTAGTCTGTCAAAAGTTCTGTCTCTTGGGACAGAAAGTTGAACTATTAAGAGGAATTCAGCATCACTAGTGATATAACAGTTTAGTGTTGAAAACAGCAAGTGAAGGTGATTTCCTGGCTAGAGAAGAGAAGATTAAGAGTCAGAAGGGTAAACGGGGTTGACAGCAGCACAAACAGAGGTTCTGTGAGTGGCATGGAGGTCAGCTCATCAGAGGACCTCAGCACCAGCTCAGGCAGAGGCTGGTGAAACTGGTCCAGCTGATGTAGCAAAAATGGGAGTAGACAGATTGCTGCTCTGCAGGAAGCACTTTTTAGAAACTGCCCTCATTCTTCCTGAGACATTTCTAGAGGAAATGCAAAGGAGATCTGAGGGAGAAGGAATCTTCAGGAAGGCTTTGCCATGGAATACATTCACTAGCAAAGTTAGTTACACTTTATATCCGTTTCATAGATGTAGATACTGAGATTCAGAAGCTTGATCAAATTCATACATTTTTTTTTCAGCAGAAAGATTAGGACATGGATCAATGAGATATTAGTTCTTATTTATACCAACCTGTCTCCCTTTAAAAAAATCTTGGGTACACAGAGACATTTATTTGTTCCTTTCAATTTTTAAGTTTTCTTATTTTACATTACACTTAATTACATAAACTGCTCTCAGTCTTTTCTGGAGTCTGTAGGGTATAAATATTACACAAACAAAATAAATTATATTTCTATGGAAAAATGTGTTACAAGTTTCAAACAACAACTGGCCTTTGCATGAACTTTAAACTACAACCTTTTCATGATTTGAGATCAGAATATATTTGGGTCAGAGGACACTTTTACTATCTACTAACAAGTTCCGTTAAAACTACTTTGAAATGACTATTCTGAAAAGTTCAATTATCTGACCTTGATGGATATCTTCCAATACATAGTGACTTTATAAATTTATATATAGTTCAAAGAAACCTGATGTGACAAGGTTATACTCTTAGAATTATGTATTCTCTTCTTACAGAGATTTTTTTTTTTGGTCTAAACTTTCAGTGAGACAGAAATAAACAGAACTGAAAATGACTGAGTCACTAATATTTATTTAATGTATATTTAATGTCAAAGAATTTTTCCATAATGAATAGAGAAATCCAATAATCAAGGCTTTTGGGGAGAAAGAAGTCAAAGGATGACAGTGTAGACAATAATAAATTTAAATTAGGTAGGCTAGGATCCACTGAATTATAGCTCTGGTTGCTATACCATTTGTACAGTACCTACCAATCTCTTTGTTTTCTAAATAAAATATTAAACGTTTTCATGTACCTGTCAATTAATTTTTCTCTAACCATATTTCATGCCCCCTTTGGAAAATTAAGGCAGTCCTCAAAAAATTTACATTTGACTCTTGGATTTCCCCCCACACTTCTGTGTGGAGCAGGGTGCTTACCTAGTTCAGCAGCACTTAACTCATAACCCATAAACAAGGCCCCTTGAAGGAGCTTCTACTCGAAAGTTACCACATTCTGTCGGTGTTGGCAACGAGCACTCAAAGCCCTGAGAAAAATGTGCAGCAGGAGAAGATGGGTACAATAGCAGTCATGATTTGGCCACTCTAGTGTTTTAAGCACAAAGAGAATTAATACAAGGAGTTAGGTGCTTACCAAACTGTCAGACATGCTGGAGGAATACAGGTCAGAAAATTCGGCCACTAGCACTCAGGCTTTGCCACTACCTCTTTGAGGTTTGAAAGTTTGCAGTAACCATGGGAAAATGCTGACAGTGATCAGCACTGCCTCTACCACTGAGATGCGTCCTTCACAGGACAGTACTGGAGGCCCCTGTGACATCTCCCACCAGCTGAGGCCCACATATCTGACCACGACTGCCAAGAGGAGTAATATTGGACTTCTGGTTCTCGCTCACCTTCCGAATCTCATACAAGTGCTGCTAACCAGAAAAACCTGTGCTTTCTCCTATGTCTGGGGCTCGAAGTTCTCAAATCGTGTCCAGATTTCAAATTACTAGAATGACTTTTGGCAGGAAAAGAATCTAGGGTCCTATAAGAAGCACTTATTTTTATGGACAAGGATCTGAATTGGGGACACGGGCTTATTTAGTCAGGCTTCATTCTGCCTCAACATGTAGCTGAAGCTAGATGCTCATTTTAGCCAATATGGGCCACACTCTGAAAACAATAGCTAAGTATGTCAGTGTGAACTAAGAAGATGCAACACTAAGAGAAAATATGGACTACCCTTGGCTGAAGGAATGAGGTTAACCTCCATCAGAGAACCTGTACAGGGATCTGGACCAGCAAAGCATAAATGTAGCAGTGAGCTGTGCCAAACCAATGTACAGGAGTGATGCTGCACACCAGCTGCAGAAATAATGGCAGCAAAAACATTAGCCCCACTAGAAAATCAGTCATTTCCCCAATTCTCTCTTGGTGAGGCAATCGTAAGCTAGATCTGCCCCTTTGAGTAATCCTCTGGGGTCAGTGAACAGTTCAGAGAGGGTGAAAAAAATACTGGATGTCCCGCCATTTGGGAAATTATGAAATTGAGTGAGCTTTAGTTTTTAAAATTTTAAAGTTTACAGATGAATTTGGCAAATAAATATACTTATAGACCTCTACTGTCTTCTAAAACCCAATAAACTATATTTTTTTAATTAAGGCATAAACTCACATGGACAAAGAGTATTTGGAAAGGAGACCAAAACGACACAGTTTTGGAAGCTAGAAAGCAATTGGATGAGTGTAAATTACTTGGCAAATCTGAGAAAGCTGAATTCTAAGCCAGCAGTAGGAAAAGCTGAGAAGCAACCTAATATATGCAATGGAGTTCCCAAAGACCCAAGATTTAGAGGACCAAGTACCTCTGGAAGAGTTTGGAGTAAAAGTGATGGTAAAACATCAGGACTGTTTGAAAGTCATTTCTGAGAAAGAATCAGACCTCCTGGACCCTCGCCAGCTTTGTGAAGCTGGACAGCTACTCCTCTCTCATTCTGGCAGACTGGACATTTACTCTGCAAACAGAGTAAAACTGAGGGTGTCTCTGCTGGAAGGCTTCCAGGCAGAGCTACAGGCAGAGGTGTCATAATAAAAATAGGAGATTAAATGAAAGTTCCCCTTCTGAATGCTGAGACACCCCCCCCCCCAGCATTCTACACTCTCCTCTTCAACCCCTCCCACTGACCCCCGTCTCTCCAAATGCTAGCTGTAAGTACTGAAACCTCCAGGCAGGAAGTCAAAAGCACCTTTTCTGGGCAATCTTGCAAGTCCAAGCGAAAACCCTTAAAAATGCTCTCATAAAGGATTTCCCAAGGAAACATACTGGTCAAATCACTCTACTTTGAAGCCTACAGTCCACATATCCTACACATGCACACAGCTTCCAAACAGGATTTTTTGGGTGCCTTCTTAAATATGAATGGCCAGTAAAGATATTTGAGGCAAGCCTCTAAATGACAGACAGTGACCAAACATCCAGAAAAGCAACGTTAGTGAAAACAAGACTGCACTGGAAGAAACATGAATTTTAAAAACAGCATTAATATTTTCAGAGAAACAAAACAAGATCTTGTATCAATCAATCAAAAAAGAATGACACATTAGAGTAATACTAATTGTTACAATAGCAATACCTTGGCATTTCAATGGCTTGACATCATAGATACTTATTTCTCACCTATATAAAGTTCAGTTAGAAATGGGAAAAAGGTAGGGGCTGTGTTCCACATAGCTATTCAGGGTCTCAGGCTCCCTCCATTTGTGACTTCTCCAGCTCTTTGGTACTTAGAGTTCTATGTATTCATCTGACCAATGATGAAATAAATGACAAAGGAGAAATACATAGTTTCTAAATCTTTGGCCTAGAAAAACATATGCTATTTTTGTTCAGGTCCCATTAGCAAGATTCAAGAGGAACTTGGAAATGCGGCCCTGACTGAGCAGTCACCTTCCTTCAGCAACTCTATTTTAAGGAGAGAGATACAAATCTATATAGGATAGCTGACTGTGCCACACACAACTGAAAAAAAAAAAAAGAGAGAGAAAGAAAAAGACCATTCTGAAAACAAAAAACAGCTCATAGAAAATAAAGGTGTAATCACAGTCATTAAGCAATCACTGTAAGAATTGGAAAACAGAATTGAGAAAACATGGCAGATGTTATAGCAAAAATACAAACAGATAGAAAATAGGACAGAAACATTAAAAAAAATTAGAAGTTAATCCATAGAGTCTAACATCGAAATAATAGGAGTTTTAAAAAGAAAAATATAGGGAAAAGAGAAGGAGGAAAATAAACAAACAATTCAGGACAAATTCATAAAACTGAAAAATATGAACCACTGGATTGAAAATTTTCAGCCAAGTTCTGGCATATAAATAAAATAGACTTATACTAAGATGTATTACATGATGTTTCAGATCACTGTGAACAAAAAGACTGTAAAAGCTTTGAAAGTAAATGATCACAGTTCTACAATGATCAAGAACTACAGTGGCATTGGATTTCTCAACACTAAAACGGCAGCTTCAAGAAAGTGGAGCTTTGTGATCAGAAATACAAAGGGACATAATTTTCAACCTGGAGTTCTAAACCCAGCCAAACTAGCAATTAAGATCAATGGTATAAAAAAGATAGCTTCAAACAAGCAAGACCTCCAAAAGTTTACCTACCATGCAATTTTTTCAGGATGCTACTAAAAATTTGTTCCATCATAATGAGCAAAGAAAGACCACAGAGCCAGAAGAACAGGATCCAACATGAAAGAGAAATACGGAAAATCCTTAGGATAATTGAAAACAGATATGTCTAGACATTAACTTTGCATCAGGCCTAGAGATCAACCAATCTATGTAATAGGAGCACGGAGATATGTCACTAAAAAGATGAAATTGATAGCATACCTGCAATATGGACACTATGTTGATAGGATATTTAAATAGCTGGGGGGAAGTCAGAGATAAAGTACTGTCAGCAGTTAGTAATGGTGGTGGTAGTGGTGGTGGTGGTAGCAGCAGCAGTAGTAGTGATCGGGTTACAAAAGAAAGTGATGTACCTTAAATCTGACTGAAAGAAAAGCTACAAAGGAAAAGAACAAATTAAAGAACATAAAAGCACATATGAAATACTGGTAAGTATATAATTAAGCGGTCAGGTAAAATTTCAGATTTTATAAAAAGTCTAGCTCTGTCTGAAAACATACAGGTTAATTGTTTTAATTTTACACCTTGCATTTCGCTGCACTTTTCAGGAGCACATCCCCTATGAAGCAGAATGTGGCTGTTGTCACTATAGAGACCGATGCATATTTTCTTTCCAGGTGTGACCTAGGGTTCATTTTCTTATAACTGTTGCCTCTAATATGCAGCATTGAAATGAAATCGGTTCATAGCTTCTGTAAAACTACTGGCAACATTTTCAAGCTTTTATTAAAATTTTGATCTTTTAAAGGTTTTAAATTATGTCCTTTGAGGAAAGGTATTGGCAATTCTCTGTAAATGTTCTGCAAAATAAAATCAATCTTTAATAATTAAGAACAGGAAAGGCAACTTGGAACTCTGCAAAAGTAGGAGACTTACCTATCCATCTGGTACAATTTGTGCCAGCCATACCAATTAGTACAAATTTAATACTTACAAGAAAATTTGCTATATTACCCTGACCAACTTCCTAAATTTCAGAAATCATCTTTGATATTCATACCACAGCAGGGCTTACATGAGAGGAAAATATAACCCCATATAAATATCCCCCATCGCCCCCGCATATTGCAAGTTTGGGTCAGATAACACAGCACAAGGCACTGCTTAGGGGAAAAGTTTAGCAGGGCTTCTCAAAGGGCACCTTGTGAATCACATATGGAAGAAATGCCTGGAGTACTTGTTAAAAAAGAAAATTCCTGGACATTGCCACAGAACAACTGATACAAAATTTCTATGGTAGGTCTGAAAATTGGACTTTTTTAACTTACAGATATTCCACATGATTCTCATACAGCTGAAATGCTGAAATCTGAAGATGCCAGATGTGGGATCTAAAGGTCAGAGCATCATAGGAATCTTGGTGCCACAAAATTCAAGCAAAGGAAAGGAACTCTCATTCTCAGAGGCATAAGCATGAAAAGGTTCCTTCAAAAGCCACAGACTGAAATTGAGAGAACAAGAAAGCAAGCCTTGTGCCTTGGAAATACAAGTGTGCAGGGGCTGAGAATCAAACAATTCAGACCTCTCAAGACCAATAAGGTTCCTCCTAATTTTCTGTAGAGGTAGACACTTATGACTGTACACAGACATTCTTAGACCTGCAATATTATTTTATTACTTTCATGACTGTAATTTTATAAATTTTTCTTTTAAATAAAGCACTGAGATAAAGCAATGGGGAAAGGGTTCTATTTTGGTATCTAACTATTAGAATTGAGTATAATTTGTTTATACAAGAAAAATAATCCTGGCCTAAGCAAATGGGAGTTTTGTTTTCCTCTAACGTAAGAGCTGACAAAGCAGCTCCACTACGTCTTCCAAGGCCCATGCCTCTTCAAGGTCTCTGCTCTACCATCCTAATCGTCTGGCTAGGCGCTTACGCTTATACTGTGGTTGCTGGAGCTCCAGGCATCATATCCTCTTCCACCAGGAAGGACTAATTGCAAGAATGAGCATATTAATTAAGTCAGCCTTCTGTTTAAGGCACTTACTTTCCCATAAGCCCTACAAAACAACTTCCAGCTAGGTTTCATCAGCTGGTTATTTTTTATTGACTATGCAAAGGAGCCTGTGAAATGTAGTTTTGGCTGGGCACATTGAAATCTTCAGCAACTACTGGGGCTCCAGCACTCAGAGAGAAGGGGAGAATGGATACTGAGTAAGCTCCTGGATGTCCAGATTCTGTTCTATACTTAATAACTGGTTGTAAGAAATCCACCCATCTTCCCTAGGCCTCAATTTTCTCACGTGTAAAATAGGAACTGACACTTTTCAGGACTGCTATAATATTTAGAGATAACATATGTAAAAGGCTTGGCACGTAGTAGAGATTTAATAATTGAAACAATAACTCAAAAAAGGTGACACCTAAAATATATTTGTGTACTTACTGAACATTGTTACAGAAAGATTAATTATCTGATCATGGACCGGAACTATATCACATCACCCTACTAGTGTAGATCACTGCTTCATTCTATCTCATTCCATTATCTCCATCCTTCCCTCTGCAGAAGTCCTGATTAGGAGTTAACAGATGCTTGCAAGGTTAGACAACTGCTAAAAAAGCCAAGTATCAGGGAATAATGAAGAAGACTAGTAATGAAAGGATTCACATAGCGTATGTGATGGATAATCCAAATCCATATAACCCTTTACTCTCCATCAAAACAGTGGCCTCCTTAGACCAACAGACATTTTGTCTTAAAGACATACCACTTTTCTTCTCTAAAAATTCAGAGCAAGTTCAGCTTCCCCAGTAATGTTTCTACAAGGACCCCACAAGATCTAAGCATGCCTATTCTACTACTGTTCATTTATCTACTTGTATTTTTATAGATCACGAAGCCTCCCATTCCAGGATGCATACCCATCTGCAATGTGATTTATCACTCTTTTCATCAAGAGTTAGAGTCTATTTCCCCACCTTTTGAATCTGGGCTGGTCTTAGACTTGCTTTGGCCAATAGAAGGTAGCAGAGGTGGCATAATGTAACCTACAGGACTAGGTAGGTCCCAGTAGGTCTCATGGTCCTGGCTTCATTTACTTGAAGCACTGCTCTGAGACCACCACGTAAGAAAACAGGACTAGTCTACACAGAGACAGATGTAGGTTCCCCTTAGGACAGCTAGCACCAACAGCCTGACATGGGAGTTAGACCACCTCAGCTCTTAGAGCCCAGAAGATCCTCCAGCTGAGTGCAACTGTTTAGTGAGGGAGCCCAGGAGAAATCAGCAGAGAAACCACTCAGCCAACTGACAAAACACTGAGAAGTTAATACACCCTCGTTATTGTAAGCCATTAAGCTTTGAAGGGATTTGTTACACAGCAATATAAACAATTAGTAATACTTTGTAAAGAAATACACTGAAGCTTTTATTTACCCTACAGTAGTCTTTGACCCTATGGAAAGAGACCTAATATCGTCCTGGCACATAGTGGGTGCTCAATAATTGAAACAATGAATGAATGAATGAGTCATGGTGTACCTCCTTTAACTCTATAAAGATCCACGGTTTATCATCTGCATCATTAAATCTCCACCAGAATCAAGATCAGAGCACCATCTATTGGTCAGTCAGATAATTTTGAGAAAGCAAAGCAGGGATGGGTTCGCACTCCCTTCTTTTCAATGTGAAACTTAATAATTCAGTAACACTTCTAAGTGAGCCATATGTTTGCCTTAGAGAAAAAAAATCTTTATATAGATACACTGGGGCTTTTTTTCCTCTTCTCTTTCTTTTATAATAGAAGCAGCTTCAATATACAATGATTTTCATTATTTTATTACTGTTTTTAAAGCTACCCCAAAACGAAATTCACCTTTTATGGACTTAGACTCTCCAATATCAAATGGGATGATTTCTAGTTCTTCCTATATAAAAAAATTAAGCTTAGTTACCTGGTATACATTTTATATCTAATTTTATAGGGCTCAAAAGTAGATGTTTTAGGAATATCTTTTTGAGAATTGTTTTTAATTGCAGCAATGGAAGATTAGTAAACTAACCCCTGAAATCCTTCTAGGTTAAAATCACTGGGTCTAAGTTCTATGGTGTTAGAACTTTAGTGGAACAATGCCCATCTGAGTGTCAGAATAAACCCAAACTTTCTTGCTAGGAATATCTTAGCCTTGTGCACAGAATGTCACCAGGCACATATCCATCCGAGGTCATGTGGCCTTTAAATCATGTGTATGTGTTGTGTGGAAAAGAAGATGCTCCCTTTACTGCCAATCTTTAGGCATCAAGTAGCAATGAGAGGAACACCCAGCAGCACCTCACCTCCACAAGACATTTGGTACCTTTTAATTGGCATTTTATAGACATGTTCCCAACTTGAGCTAGCAATCACAGATCCCTTACCAAAACTTGCCTTCCTCTATGGTTAGGGGGTCTCCTTTTCTAAACTGTTTTTCCTTTCTCTGTGGTCATGGGCTTCTTATAACAGGGGAATCTGTGTTGTGTAGGAGTTCCTTGCGAAACAGGGAAGATTGTGGTTAGGGTGCCTTGTAACACAGTAGTGCTCTGGACAGAGATGTCTTGTTACAAAGCAGGGTGTGAGCCAGAAGTGACACAGGGTGGATGCAGAGACTCTTGGATGAATAGAGGTGGTGTGGTCTTCATTAATGCTTAAACATCAGAAGAGACAGCAACTGAATATTAAAGCACGTACAGAATTTGGGAACTTAAAATCATTACCAGAAAGTACAATACAAAATTCCCAAAACATGTATGTGTACATGTATGTGCACTAGCATGCACGAGAGAGAAAGAATATTATTCTTGGAAGATTGCCTAAAGGCTACATCATGCTTCCATTCGTCTAAATTCTAAAATGTATCCCCAGATCAAGCCAGACCAGAAGAAAAAAAAAAGACATGTTTATTTCATCATGTTAACCATGACATAAGTCCTTTTCATTTGAGCAACCACCATGCTTTGTCAGAATTTCCAGCAATGTCCTTAGTGTCCCCATATCTGTTTTTGTATTCCCCTAATGCATTCTTTATACACAAATCTATGAAAAATGCAAATCCTATCACGTCTGCCTGAAACCTTCTTTGACTTCCCAATGGAGTTCAGATTAAAGACAAAATCTTTAACATTAACATAGTCTTGTCTCTACCTAGCTCTTCAATTCCTACCTAGGTCACCTGGCCCCCTTCAAGTAACTTGATGGCATTATAAGGGAGGAGTTCCTCTTCTCTATACAAGTTCTAAACCAATGGTCTAGGCAAAAGAGCAAAGTAAATGAGAGACTTTTTTAAAAATCTTATTACTTATTACATTGTTATGGAAAAATATAGTCTTTAAATAAATTTCTGAAGTTTCAGTGAATGAATTTCTGAAGCCTAAACCTGAGAATTAGGTTTACCCACCCATACAGGGAGCGCTGAATGACCCTTCTCATGCCCATGGGCAGAGCCTTAGTTACTAAGTTTAACTCCTGGCTGTAGGTCAGAAAAGTCTGGGTTATCCTGCAGCACCAAATGACCCCCAAAAGCTCAGTGGCTTGAAGGTATACGTCTTGCTCACTTAAC
This sequence comes from Camelus ferus, assembly GCF_009834535.1. Classification (NCBI taxonomy): domain Eukaryota; kingdom Metazoa; phylum Chordata; class Mammalia; order Artiodactyla; family Camelidae; genus Camelus; species Camelus ferus. Next base: position 36,432,748 of record NC_045696.1, on the reverse strand, counting down.
ATGTCCATCGCAGGTCAGATGAGACTGCTCTACGTTCTGGTCTTCTCTCTCAGACCCAGACTGAAGGAGCAAGCACCATCTCAGACTTCACTGATTGTTATTGTAGAAAGATAAGACAGGGCTCTGGGAAGTCTCTCTGGTTTTCTGGCAATAACATGCTCTGCTCCAAAAGTGAATCACACCACTGTCAATCCCAACCCAGTGGCCAAAGCTAATAATACGGCCCCACAAGTAAATTTAGCCTCCTCTATGTCCAGAGAAGAGGACTGGATGTTGGTGAGCAGAAACAGTGAATATCTCCAAGACCAAGACCAACAGAGGACAGGAGCTCTGTGTTAGCATGCTGGCCTCCTAAGAGACATGAAATGGAAGATGCTAGGCTTCGTATACCAAAAGCTGCCACTCGGAGTTTCATGGAGATAGATACACTACTCTAAGTGAAATCCTTCCTCGTGGAAATCAGATAAATGGGAAGAGGTATACCTCCTGACAACACCTGTCGCAAAAATTTGAGATTTGAGTTCAATTCAGGTTAAAAACTAAACACAGTTTGATTTTGGTATTCTTCTGAGAGTATGGGCAACCTGACATGCAGAAACACATTGTACAGAGCCTGCCAAGTACGTAGGAGGCTCTCAACAAATGGTATAACCAAAGTGGATTCCAGAAATTACAGGGTAGGGTCATTAATCCTCAAGGAATAAAGAGAGAACCCAATTTTTACAAAACTTTTTCCATAATTTCCCAAACAGGAGGCTCTGGGACAAGCAACAGTATAGTATGTTTGTGCAATATGGCGCTTTCTTTGTTAAGCTTTTCACTGGAATATTATGTACACACACAAAGTATACAAACCATAAATGTATAGCCTGATATATCTCACAAAATGGGGAACTATGTTCAATACCGTATAATAACCTTTAATGAAAAAATATGAAAATGAATATATGTATGTATATGCCTGACTGGGACATTGTGCTGTACAGCAGAAACTGACACATTGTAACTGACAGTACTTCAATTAAAAAAAAAAAAAATGGGCACATCTCGGTGACCAAGTACCCAGATTAAGAATCAGAACATAAGTATCACTTCAAAGGGCCCCTTGTGTTTCTTTTCAGTCACTAACGGCCACCTCCCAAACTAGACTATAGATAACAATTATACTGTTGGGAAGCAAAGTAGGAGTGGAAGGGTGGGTAAAGAGGAAATTTCACATTTTAACATGTGTTACTTTGAATTTTAAGCTAAGAATATAACTATGCATTACCTTTTAAAATTCAAAAAAAAAAAGGTTAGAATTACTTTAAACCCTCCTATCTCGATGCAGTAATTCCCCCTGATGACCCTGTATTATTAAGTTCATTCAGGAGCAGTGGTTGTGCCAGAGTGCACAGCCTCTGAGTAATACAGAAATGAGCTGAAGCCATGTTTTACCAATCAGGAGAGCTTCTAGGCCTTGGTGAAGTTACTCAAACTCTCAAAGCCCGAGTCCCATCATCTATAAAATTATGATGATAACTAATTCATAAAGGATTAAATGAGACAGTATTTATCAAGTACTTAATAAAGTACCTGAAACATACCAAGGGCTCTATAAATTGTACTTGTTATTATTATATACAATAAAAATGTCAGGTAACTGGCCTTCAGATATTAAAGACTATGCCCTATTTAAATCACTGAATTAAAGCACAGTTATTTTCTTTTTACTTTGAATAAATAAGATAATGAGTGATATTCAGTATTCAGTGTCTAAGAAACAGAGAACTACCTAACAGTATCTTAGAAATCATCAGATTCACCTGTTAATTTGTTTACACAAATAAGTAAACTGAAACCAAGACAGTCAATGATTTATTTATACTCACATCGTTGTTTAGCAAAAAAGCCAAGAGCCAGATTTCAATTTCTCTGACTTCCAGTCCAGTGCTTCCCCACTATACCATGATCCACTCACTCAGCCATACCCTAATAGAGCTAACAGTTATTGAGTGTCCTACAAGAACATGCCAGCAAAATTCAGACCACAATGCCTATCCTAGGAAAAGGTGGAAGACTTCCCACTAGATCCGGCTGACTTCCACTTTCTCTAGCAGCAGCATCTGTGCTTACTGAAGGGACCGCAAAGAGATTACCTATGTATTAGATGGCAGCTAATACGTGGTATTAAAAATTAATTCCATTTCTGAATCTGCTGAACAAGAGGGGATCTTATCAGCATCTGCTGCTGACTCCTCTGTTGTCCTGGGTGCTTACATTTATGCTAATGAAAAAACAGCCCTCAGGGCTCCAGAAATTTCTCAGTCTTCTCTCTTTCATACACACTCTAGCTGGAGAAAGGGATGAGGCTCAAATTAGACAGTCATGAACTCAACTTCAGAGGCCCAGTGTGAGGAGACAAATTGGTGAGGAAGGAGAGAAAGGAGCTGGTGTCAAAGAAAAGTTTCCTCAAGCACTGATGGCTTTGGTTTGGGAGGGGGAACTTGTGATTTAGTAGAAAAGACCTTTGAACTTGTGTTTGAATCTTGACTTCTCAGCTTTGAATCGTCCCGTTAATGCCATAGGCTTGTGTTAACCCCTTCTTTGGCTTGGCATTCATTTCCTCATCCCTAGACCATCTTCTGTAACTGATCTGTGATCCTGTAGTATTAATTTTCAGCAGCTATAAAATGAAAAGAGTTCAAACTATTTAAAACATAAAGAAAGCTCTAACGTTTCAGCCATTCAACATACTATACAGCTAAATCAGTTTCATAATTATTACTTCTATTGTTCTTTTTTAAATCTTATTGACAAATCAGGGAAAACTGCCTATCCTTTAAAAATACTTAAGGTTAAAAAGAGTACACATCCTGTATTTCTTTTAATAAACAGAAAAGAATACTGTGATCAGCAAAGGGGATGCATTAGAGGTGCATACATTGGCAGATCAAAGAAATATTAATATTTAATACATAGGAATTCACCTTAGGGAATTGAAAAACTTTTTCTTGACCACTAACATGCATTTTATCAAATGACCGTATATTTTATGTTCTTGCAAAAGCATAACACATGGAGATAGCATTAATAAGTCCAAATACCTACTTTGTTAATGGACCATTTTTCCCTTAAACAGTAGATAAACAAAGAGCAATTATACTGGTATATTCTTGAAAGTACATAATATACGCCATCACCTTCTGTAAAGCACTTCAAAGAGATGTATTCTTTATGTAATATTCACAGTACAAGTACCCTCAAAAGTGAAACACTATTGAAAACACACAAGAACCAGTCTCAGAACAAACTTTGACTTCCATCTTAATAGTCTGGCAAATTTATAAGAGCAGTATTTTCAAGGAATTCTGTTCAACAAGGCATTAAAAACTTGGTTGTTAATGACTGTAAAGTTTTGATTAATCTTTAATATAAAGCTGCCCTTTTTCTTTGTTTACATTCTTCACGGTAAATAGATATGTTGGGTTATCTCATCCAAAGAATAACAGATTAAGGAATTCTTTCTAAAGTAATTTTTAAAAAAATTTAGTGGAGGTACTGAGGATTGAACCCAGGACCTCATGCATGCTAAGACCTCATGCATGCTAAGCATGAGCTCTACAACTGAACTATACCCACTCCCCTCTAAAGTAATTTTTAACCACTCTTAACATGGAATACCATATGTACAAAAAGTATATTAAACACCAGTACATACAATGGTGCATAAATATAAAGCAAACATCTGTGTATCTACCACCCAAGCCAACACACTGGGGCACTGATGGTCCTGTAGGTGTCCCTCACGAATTTCTTCTCGAACTTACCCCTATTTCTCCTTTGGGGATAACTATCACCATGACTTTTATTTTAATATTTCTTCTTTTTCTTTATACTATTATTGTCAATGTATTTATCTCTAAAAATATAGTTTACTTGTGTCTTTTGAACATAACGTAATATTTTGTGACTTGCTTCTTTTTTCAACATTATTTTTATGTAATTCATCCACATTGTTGAATGGGGTTGTAGTTTGTTCACTTATGTATACACGTTGTACCATTTCATCATATAAATGTGCACAATGTATCTACTCTAATGCTGACAGACATCTGGTTTGTTTCCAGTTTGGGGATATTGTAAGCAATTCTGCTCTGAGTATTCTTATAATGCACCCTAGTACAAATGTGCACAAGTTTCTCTGGGTCGTATCTATTTTTCTTCTTTAACTTTTTAAAAAACATCTATAGGAGGTACTTGTAAGTTTGTGAAGATACTGAGATTCCCACTTACAAGTATCTTTAAAAACATGAAGTGTACTATCCGAGGCAAATTATTTTAAATTTTATTTTTAAAGTTCTAAATTTCATGGGTTAAAAATAGTTCAGAATAGAATTTTCAGTTCACTTTCTTACTTTATAGCTGGTAAAAGTAAAGTTCTCCAGAAACTGGTCTTTACTTCCTAAAATTCTTAAGGAAAATTTTAATTCTATGCTTCCATTCTCTAGCCCATATTAGGTAACTTTTCATCACTGTAAATGCTACTGTAAATGCATGCGTGGTTTGCACAGAGGATAAACATGAGTCATCATTCATAGGGAGGAAATCCTAAACTTTGATCATGACTGAAATCCATTCCCAAAACTATGGTGAGCCTCTGCTGATTACAGTGGGAGGCCAACATTACCCCCTACATATCATCTTAACTCTAATTTCTCCTTTATTTAAGCACTCCTGCATAGCCATATCAGAGCTGTCCCTAAAATGGACTTGGGTAAATCATACATAGATTTGCTTAAGCTGCTATAGAGTTCAGCAAGTGCTACAAATCAGGTTGAGCTTTGTTGGTGTTGTTTTTCCCAGAAACATTTTTTAAATATTATCCTTATTTAATTATCACATTTAACACCATAATTTAATATTCTTGCGCTTTAACATCTTGCAGCTTTGCTGACACTGGAAGGGACTGCCCATCCCAGTGTTAGCTAATCACTAGAGATAGCTAACAACCCAACTGGAAGTGTGCCTTTCAAATGCAAATCAATCAATCCAAAACCCCTAAACCACAACTGCCTCCTCTATCTAGCTCTTAGACTCCAGCCACTATCCATCTACCCCAGGGCCAGAACAGCCCCTTTGCCCCAGAGCACACCCAAATTATTCAAACTAGCCAATCCTAAACCTGCTTACCCTGGCTCACCAGGTTCTGCCCTCAAAAACCACAATAAAAGTTCCTGCCCACCTTGCCTCTGTTCCCTCTGCCTCCTGACCAGCTCTATTATTTTTCCAAGTGATCTTATGTAGAATACCATGCTTCATGTTTCTAGGGATCTGTGAGTATAAAAATTTCTTCATGACAGTAATTTCTATGTCTTGTGTGTGTCTTACTGTACCTGATTAAAACAAGTCCCAGGCACATTTTAAAACATCAGCACACCTCTTATGGTCAACAACTCTAACTACACCCTAGGCACACAAACATATTTTTATACTCATCCAGAGATCCCACTGTTTCTAGTTATTTTCTCATGTCAGAGAGCACTGGTCTTTCCAAAGCTGAAACTCTTCTATGATTAATTTCTCAGGGATTTTTCAAATGTTGTCTGGGGAAGAGCTCTTAAGAAATGAGTAAGCCAGCAACAGCATATTTTGCCATCAGCCTGGAAGGGGTGACTCAGATTTCACACCTAAGAAAATACATCCCAACATCTTGCTGTTACGAGCTGAAAGTCGAGAGCCCCATGTGGAACAAAAAGAACCTGCTACATCTAGCATTCAAGTGAAACCCCTGTTATGAAGAATCTTAAGAGAATGTTACAATTTGGATGGATTAATCTCTTACTATAAAATTTCATTAAGGTATTGACTCAGATCTATAACAGAACCAGATTCATTATTAAGAACTTTGGAGGGAATCCAACCAGAGGCTAGTAAACAACTATCTCCCACAGGAAAAACAAACAAGGGGCAAGTGGAGACCTAGGAAAGAGTGAGTTACTAAATGAATTAAAATGCGCCAGAAAAGAAAGGGAGATGCTCATGAATGAGGAGGAGGACAGAAGGTTATCACTGTAGTCTCCTCCAGTCTCTTATCATGCTAGTAAGAAAAGCAGCCCACTGATCTGAAAGGATTGCAGGCAACCAAGGAGGCTAAGAAGGAAAGAGGTAGGAGGTCACTGAATAAGCAAGTCATTTGGGAAATACCCAGACAAGAAAGCAACTGCTTCCAGATCAGTGCATGTGCTCCTATGTTGGCTCCAGAGAAGAACACTTTCACAAAAACCTGTCACTGTAAATTAGACTGGAACATTTGTTTACCCAACAAGGTGCCAGAAGCAGAGAAAAGACTGCCTAGGATAGAAGGAGAAGCACTTTACTACACTTAACCAAATCTGAGGGTGAACTTGGGAATCCTGTCTAGAAACAAAACAAGACAAATAGAAGAAGAGCAGAGGGCAGTCAGGCGCTTGCTGAATCACCAGGGAAAATGACTTTAAAACATTGTGGAGATACTGACTGTCTCTCTCGTATGAAATCACAGACTCCAATGTAATAAATTGAGTTTGCTAAATCAATCAATCAATCAATAAATAAATAAATAGCTAGCTCAGAAACAACAGTTCTCAAGCCTGCAGCACTGCCTCCCAGGCAAAGGCTTCAGTGCTTTCTGTCAAAGGCCCCAGCGCTTTCAGTTGCCAGGCACCAAGAAGAGATCAAGGAGCAAGGAGAGCAAATGCATGCTCGGAGTAGCTGGGTGCCTCCATGTGTAACAGAATAAAAATGTAAACACTGCATTTAATTTGACTTTCCTTGTCAGCACAGCAACTGTTTCTTCTGGATAAAATAAGTCATGACCTTGAAGTTCTATGATTTGTACAAATGATGTTGAAAGTCAATGGCATTAAAACTCAACATGAGGGGTAGTATTCAGAGATTTCAGAGCCTCAGAAATGAGTCTCCAAACAGATCATGTTCATTTTCTGCCTCAGCACATTCACTTATTGTTTTTCTCCTCTTCAGTATAGCCTCTCATCTGCCCCTCTCCAAAACCAACCTCCAAGCTTCCATTCCCACTTCTTTGACATCTTTACCAGGTTTTTGGGGTTTTTTGCCTTTACTGTTACCTCCTAATTTTTGAATTCTATCAGTTAGTACCACAGAAATTACCACCTAATTGTTTTCTAATTGTTCCATGGTGCTAATTGATATTTCTCAACTAGCTTATCAAGTCTTTGAGGAAAGGTATCCTATCTCCCCATCCCCTTTTAATCACCAGACCATCTGGGATGGCACTAGGCACAAATAAGCCCTCCATCAAAAATTGTTTTCAGAGGCTCCTAAATGATTCCTTAACAAACAATATTTTTTTTCACTTTAAAATGAAATAGTAGAGTAGGCTGAAAATAAAACTTCACTAATCAAAAGAAGTATTATTAAGAGACTGGCTCAAAAATTTCAGGTTAATATTCAGAATTTTCCTGACTTGGGTATGGTCAAACATTGAAAATACAATACCACCACTATAGAGCTGTTATTATGTGGAATTAAGGTACATAGTAGTAAAGATGAGAATTCTGGAACCAGAATGTCTTGGAAAAAACATCCCATCATTTAATGAGCTGGTGCTACTGAGTACAGTCACATAACTATGCTGGAGCCAATTTCATCATTTGTAAAATGAACAGATTAATGGTACTCACCTCAGAAAAATGATACTGGAATTAAATGAGGAAATATATGTAAAAATCTTAACATGGTGTTAGGCACATAGTAAATGCTGAATACATGTGGCTAGTTGATAACTTTATTCACCTACCAGACATCCGAATTATATCTGCAGGACACTTACAAATTTAAATCAGCATCAAAGATACTGGATCAGTGTTAAATTATGAGATTATCAGATAAAGTTATACCTTCAATTTGGTTACGTTTGGAATAAAATGTAAAAAAATCCACTTTAATATAGCTCTTCATTGGCACCCACCATGAACATACAGAGGTGATTCCAAAAAAAAGTTTGGGATACATGTAAGCGAAGTCATCATACTAGGCACTGGATAGATAGAAAAAAAATTAATTAGACATAATTTCTGAATTTGTAAAAGACAATAATCCTGAGAGTCAGAGAAGCCAAGAAGCATTGTACTAATGCTTTAGTTTTCATTCAGTAAGCACCCTTCCTCATACTGAGAAAGATACACAATGTGGGCCTTGGCCAATGAACTTCAAAAGACAATCAGATTAGGAAGTAAAGCTATAAATTAACAAATTTTAAAGTATTTATTTTATTATATAAAGAAGGGTTTTAGTGAGTGATACAAAAAGTAAGTCAGTGAGAAGAGTCAAAGATTTAGAGGTAGTAGCAGAGATAAGCTGGCTTAAAACTGGTTCTGGTTGGGGAGGGACACCTGATTTTTACTATTTGCCAATTGTGTAAATATTCCCTTCATGCTGATTTGAAACGACTAATGAGATGTCCCTGAACACAGAGCGGAGAAGAGATGTGAACACTTGACTCAGGCTCCAACACACCAATGTCAGAATTTGAAAGGAACCTTGAAGGACTTGCTGAATTTAAAAAAATTTTTAAAAAGTGTTCAAGAGTAGGAGTTCCAAGTGGAGAGGAATAGCTGGAATAAAGCCTCCAAATGAGAATGAACCAAAGTATTAAGGGAGAAGGTACGAGGTCAGTGTGATTAGAGTACTAACAGTGAGTTTGGAAAAATGGATTCAGACAAAGTTGATGCTTCCAAGAAGAGTAGCCTAAAGAGTCTAAACTTCATTCAGTAGCAAATGAGGATTCGCCAAAGACTGATGAAAAGACAGTTGACCTCATGAAAGTAATTCTTTAAGAGCAGTGATTGGTTTGGTATATTCTGTATCAGAAAAGGGAATGACTGGAAATTTGGAGACCAGGTGCAAGAAGAGAGCAGCAGAATTACACTGGCAGCACTGAGATCAAACAGGCAGAGAGAATTGGAAATGACAATGTAGGGAGAAATCTGGTGGCATCTGAAGACTTCTTGGATATGGAGGATAAGAAGGCTGAAAAGAGAACAATGACTAAAGCTTCATTTCTGGGTTTAGAGTAGAATTACTATCTCACTGAACAACAGAGGAGAAACAATTGAGGAGAAGCTAGTATAAGGGAGCAGCCAATCATTTCAGCTTTAGACACGTCGACTTTAGGTCCCAGTAATGTCTGCTCTCTCCCCTGCCCTTCAGAATTCCATGGGCCACAGAGATCTAGGGCCTCTACCCACTTGCGGTGCCCTGTCATTCCCAAGGGCCAAACCTGACAACAGAACTCTCTCCAATTAAATGATACATCAGAGATCTTGAAGTCTTTTTCTTGTTGGAATCATCTTATCCCCTCTCTTTCAGTTATCCTTTTTTCATCCCTGCTGTCTCCATTCACCTACCTTCTTTTCATCCAATGCTGAGGACCTTTCTTTTGTAGTAAATATTCTCACTTTTTAAAAAATCCTCTTGCAATGCATTTCTGTACTAAAATAATGTTACAGTGTTTTATATTTTGTATTTTGAATATCTCACTTTATACATACTGGCATATTTATTACTCCATCCATTCTCCTAAAAAATCCTACGGGATAAGTGAGGGTAGCTATAATTAACCTCATTCTGTAAATGGAGAACCAAGGCATAAGAGATAATTAATATAATCAAGTGACTGATTGAGAGGCAATCACTGATTTAGAATTTTCTTCTCAATATTTTACCTAATAAGTAAGGTGTTGTTTCCAACATTTTAATTCCCTTAAAAGGAAGATTCTAAATTTATTTTTTGCTATTTATAGTAATTTTATCTTAAAACAATATAAGATAAAATCTAAACTAGAATTAAGAATAAATTCCTCCTAATCAAAATTCCACTGCCTTTTTCAAAACTTGACTTGTTTTCTAGGATTAGCTACAATAACCAGAGATGAAGACTACTAAACGAAATTCTAAAAGAAGATAATCCTAATGCTTTTAGATCTTGTGTGCCGTAATTTACTGCTCAAATAAGATAAATTAGAAACAAGGCACTTAGTTTTTATTACCACCTCTAGCCTGGATATAAAACCTTATAATTTTTAGTATATCTCTATAAGCATTAGAGTATGTTTAAATACAAACAGTAAGATATAAAGATGGAAACTATGCAAGGCAGTTTCAGGTCCAAAAGGTGCTTACTCTGTAAGTAACTCAGACTGCAGTCTCCTCACGTCTCAGATCTTAGCAAAAGGCATGCAATCAAGCCTCCATTCTGAGCTGAATGCTTCTAACTTATTAATTCTAACAGACAAGATAAGGGGAAAGAAAACCTCTGAAGCATGTAAATTCCATTGTTTTAATGTATAAGTAGTTTTAACCCTGAAGGGTAGCCCACCAACTACTGAGGAGCTCTTGAATGCTGAATAATGTTCTTCAACTCTTTGTTCTGAGTTCAACATAATTATTCTGAATATGAGCAAATGTTCCTGAAAACACTGGTTTTAAAACTTAGGCCTGTTGTTCTCAACATTGGGAGGCAAACCTCTGAGAAGCAATAGGGTTACAAGGTCTGAAGTGATAGGGATATAAGCACATCAAATGCAGACTGAGTGAGTAATATTCTGCATTTACAGAATGAGGTTAATTAGAGTTACCCTCACTTATCTCATATAATCTTTGGGGTAATAAATGAAATGTTAACTATCTCAGTATAATTCTTAGTAAATTTTCTAATTATGTATTTTCCGATCAACAGGCTTAAAAATGCAAGTTCTATCTTTTTGGTATCTTCAAAATATTTTACCACTATACAAAGATTTTTTTAGACTAAACAAAGTCAATATCCATTACTTAAATCTTAGACTGAGCAAAGTATTTCACTTCTGATAGGGTTATTATTACTTAATACCTTGTGATATTTTATTTTATGTATTTTGGAAAATACTTTTTAATCCGCAAACATACGAGCCATGTATAATAAACAAACATGTAAAACATAGGGTAGAGGGGGAAGGTTTATTATCAGGGTCCCTCAAACTTGGCTGTTACTGTAAACTATCTCTACACTGCATCCTACCTGAAGAATGAGAATATAGCTACTACAATTTCCTTATTCTTGGAACTATTTTTCAATGTCTTTAATTTTTATATTAATAATGAAATCTTACCTGTAAAGTGCTTTGAACTCCTTGGAGAAAGGAACTATGTAAATGCAAAGCATCACTGTTATTACTCTGCAGTAAATTCCAGCTAACACAGTAGGTAATTAACGGAGAGAGCTGGGGAGTAATTAAAAGTAATTGATATCTCACTGTCCTTGCAAGGTGCTATTTTTGCTGTTCCTCAATACCTTCAAAGTAGTGTCAAGTACAAAAAATAAATAAATAATTCTTAGAGGAAAGCAGAAAATCCATCAATCCCCTTCTTCCAATCAGGACATTCCGAGACACAGTATCCCCAACCTGAGAGGGGTTCCCAGTAACTCATGGACCCCGTTATTAGCAGAAAACAAGCAAGAAGCTTCAGAGTCCACAGTGTCCTCGAGAGTCTTCGTGTTGCTCACAGGAGGGGACAGTCATTAAAGCAGTGACCGGAAATAGTCTGAACACTAAACTGTTGTCTGATTTCTTGGGATGCAGATATAAAGTAAGCTGTTTAGTGATCAAAAACATATATTGTCTAGTTGTGTCATGTATAAGGGGCTAGAAAGTTTGTGGGCACTGAGAGCTTCTCACAGAGATTCCTTCTTCCTCCTTCACTTGCAGCTGAAACCTCACTCCCTGGTCTTTAAACTTTGGATAAGCCAAGATCATCCACACGAACACGAGTCTGTCCATTTCTCAACTAAGATTGACCTGCCCATTTTTTCCTACTCAAATTTTGTTCATCCTTCAAGGCCTACTCTCTCATGATCTCACTGTTCAGACAGAGCTCAGATGTGTCTTCTTAGGATCATATTTAGAATGTCTTGCTCCAAAAATCTTAGTGATTCCTAAGGACCCCAGCCACACAACATCAGTGACAATACTTAGGAAGTATTTTCTGACCAAGGTTATGGCATGCTTTCTGGAACAGGGAACCAAAAGGAGGTTTGAAAACTTTTTGGTACTCTTTCAGACTGTTATGGTGTTAAGTCTGGAGTAAGGCAGTGCCAGTATTATGCAAGAATCTCCCTGCTTTTTTAGACTTAGGTAAACCCAGGCCCCTAATAAGCAACACAAAACTGTATTTCTTCTGTCCTGACACTACACTTCCAGGCTGCCTTTAAAGTTGTTTACAACTGCTTCTTTCAGCCTGTAGGTAATGCCTGCATATTCAGACATTAACACAGATCTTTCAACAATAACCCTTTGGTTTTCTCCCTTCCCTGTTCCAGCTCCTTGTGATAGCTGTTCCTGCAGTCACCATATCAATGAAGCCGCCACCTCTACTGAGACGACTTCCTGCCCCCGATGCCTCCACTGCTGCCTGGGACGGCTGGCAGAG